>NC_051210.1:29735969-30416046 GCF_015220075.1 Falco rusticolus | reverse complement strand
TGTGACCAGATATTATAGTAATGGCAGGGATTCTGGCACTAATTTCCCATCTCTGCAAGGTACTGTGTGACATCTTTTTGGCCAATGTGGAAGAAAAGACCCACTTGTACAATCAAAAGATTCCTCATATCTTTTCTATTTTAAAACCTGAATCTGCTGCATTGTTGTCTTGAAACTGTGTATCGCTCAGTGGGATGATACAACTCAGAGCATCAACATAAAGAATGTGGGGGACTGAGGTGAATGCAACCTTCAGACCTCAAATTAAGAGTATGAAAGATTCTAAATGATCTGACTTTAACATCTGGTTCTAGTTCAGTAACATTATGAGATCTTAAGGTAGAGATCCATCACCAACCACCTAAATTACCAATGACATTACATTGCACCAATATTAAGGCACAGAACTGTCACATCAATTCAACAGGTGTCCTCTTTGGAGTAAACCAGTTTTATTAATACAGCTCACTGCAGTTCCATCAGTCCCCACACAGCTGAGGCCCTGAAGTTTAGACTCCATGTGTAGGTATTTAAGTACCAACTTTGATTCTTGCTGCTACACAGATCTCTAAATTTGTGTCACCTCAAGTCTAACCAGCTCACATTAGGGAAACTGTAGCTTGGCAGCAGAATTTGGCCTTTTGAGACTGTGTTGCCAATGCTGCTACTGCTGCTGCTGAAACAGCACCTGCTTGCATGGAAGTGAACCAAGAGCAGCATCTTGTAAGAATTTGCTCCTAGAGATCACCAGTTGTGTTCTGATGTGATCACTAGAGCTCATCCAAATCAGCAAAGCTGCGAGAAAGCATGAAATTAATGTAGTGCAGGAATTCAACTCTGTATTGTGATTAAGCCAAAGAAAAGCTGCTTTGCACCAGCTGGGTATGCCAAGTCAGGCTGAGTTATTTCATAATTTACAACTTTTAGATGGTTAGTTTGCTCGCAGCATCCCCTGCCATAGGATTTTGCCCATACTGCAGAGTACTTACATTTCCACTGGACTGCAGAGGAGGGGCTCTGTCCTCAGCCTGCCTTTGCCTTTGCTGGGCTTTTCAAAGCCCAATGGCCAGAGTATTTCCCTGATGTCAGGCTGCACAGAGCAAAGAAACTAAGAAATTGACAGCTCTGCTTTGTGTGGTATATGTGGCATTTAAAAAAAGGACACAAAAGCACAGTAATTAGAATGCATGGGTTGACTGGAGACTAGCAAAGTGCATGTTCAACTTCCCTGGATGTTCAAACCTCAGCAGGTTTCAATGGTTGTGCACTGAGGTGAAGGTAACACGCCTCAGACAGTCTGGGTGCCCATGTGGTCACTGGGACATGTTTCTTAGGAGGAGAACTCCCTTGCAGGGTCACCTTCACCCTGGCTCCCAGGCTACACAATGTTTGGAAAAAATAGCAGAGGTGGGTCTGATCCTTCCCTCCCAACCTCTCCCCGGGTCAGGGTTTTCAAGTCACTCCACCTGAGGCTGGTATGTAGCTGCTAGGACTCGTAGGGTACTTCCATCCTCCAGGTTTTCCTTCAAGGATTGCACTTGGCTGGGAAGCGACATCTGGCTTAAGGGATTTCATCTGGCATCCAGGGAGGTTGAGAACCAGTTTCCTGATTTTCCCTAGGGCCCATGTCTCAAGAAAGCATCACTAGCTCCCGGCTTTTCAGGGAGGAGGGCTGCAGTGACTTAACGTGAATGCCATGTCTATCAGAGCTCCTAGCAGTAGTGTAAGTGGAGTCAAGTTGAAGCAAAAAGTTGTAGAATCATAAAAGCATTTAGGCTGGAAAAGACCTTTAAGATCACGTCCAACCACTAAGTCAGGACTGCCAAGTCCATCACTAAACCATGTCCCTAAGTACCGCATCTATGCACTTTTTAAACACCTCCAGGGATGGTGACTCCACCACTTCCCTGGGTAGCCTTCGACGCTCTTTCAGTGAAAAATATTTTTCTTAATAACCAATCTAAACCTCCCCTGGTGTAACTTGAGGTCATTTCCTCTTGTCCTGTCACTTGTTATCTGGGAGAAGAGACCAGCCCCCACCTGCCTACATCCTCCTTTCAGGTAGCTGTACGAGAGCAATAAGGTCCCCCCAAGGCTCCTTTTCTCCAGAATAGACAACCCCAGGACCCTCAGCTGCCCCTCATAAGACTTGTGCTCCAGACCCTTCACCAGCTTCATCGTCCTTCTCTTCTTTGGACACGCTCCAGCACCTCTACATCCCTGTTGAAGTGAGGGTCCCAAAACTGACCACAGTATTTGAGGTGCAGCCTCATCAGTGCCTACTGCAGGGGGACCATCACTGTCTTTGTCCTGCTGGCCACACTGTTTTGGATCCAAGCCAGCATGCTGGTGGTCTTCTTGGTCACCTGGGAACACTGCTGGCTTGTGTTCAGACAGCCATAACCAGCACCCCCAGATCCTTCTCCACAGGCAGCTTCCCAGAGAATTGTTTTGTGGAAAGGACTGGAAAAAATGACCCAAGTTTTTAATTTTTTTGATTTTTGTTTTTTTTCGCCTAGTCCTTGTCACAACTTTCCTGTCAAACAGCCTGCATGAGTATGAAGTAGTTGAGAAATTGCTATGAATTCTGTTGAAACAACTCAGCACTATGTGAGAGTGATGTTAGTTATGATGGACTTGCTGTGACTTCCATGTGGGTGCACTGAAGAATCCTGGGGGAGTTCATGTGGAGCTTACTGTTAAACATTTCTGCTACTGATAACATGCTAAGATTATCTTGACTTTTTTTCTGTTTTTGCCCCAGCTGCACAATTCCCAGCCTTTTCTTTTCTTTTTTTCCCCGTTTTCTCAAAAAGGAAAACAAAAAATACCACCCTATCAAAAAAGCAGAGGTCAAATACAGAACACATTAATCAGATGTCATTTTACTCTGCTTTAGCAGTTGTCTATAAAAGTGCATACTTTTACACTGCTGGTAAAAGCACCTAACAAAAAATCCTCTGAATTATTTACAAAAGCAGTTTGTGTCTTCAGGTGCAGCTCAGAGAAACTAAGTGTCCCCCTGACGAATAGTGATTACTCTGTATTAAAAGGAAGTATTTACATGACACACAACTGCTCACAATGGGACTGCACACAAAGTGAGTTATAACTAGCTGCCATCAGCTGCCTGTTCGTTCAGCTCCTGAGGTAGCACAGAAACGTCTTACAAAACAAGGTAGCAAGGTTCTTAATTTAGCAAGTGGGGGAAACATTTTTCTGCAATACCCATTGCTACATTAGGCAGCTGAAACGTAGAGCTGTAGTAATGAAATGCATGGATGTTTTGCAGATTCCGATAAAGTAATGAGGAATTATCTGCATGGCATGAATAGTCCAGTGGCAGAATCACCTATATGCAGTTTTCTGTGCCTCTGTGTTCTGAATATGCAGACCGCTTCCTCTGTTTTAAAAAGACAATTCTTATTTCTCTATGCATAAATAATGAGTAACATGACATGGTCCCTCACACCTGCAATATCAGGTTTTAGAATTTTTAGTTGTGCAGGCTGTGTGTTTCAGCTGTTAGGGACCAATAAAAGTACATTTTGTGTAGAATCCTGACATCTTTCAGAACTCTGGATTTCAACCTACCTTCTCATTAAAATTCTTTATATAGCCTTGCAATCCTCCATGTTTTGGAAGAATCACACTGTTCCTACGCTTGTTTGTAACATGCTGAAACTTCAGAAGATAACTTGGTCACAGGTGACACCTGAGACTACAGAAGCCATTATACTTCTATTAAATTTTTCCCACTTAGACACATCACTGTCTGGGGATTCTTATTAAACATACTGAAAGTTAGAAGAGAAACCAAACCAGTAATAGTAAATCCATATATTTATGCAGCTATAAATCTTCCCAGATGTTGCATAGAAAGTCAAGAATCTCCTTCGGTATTTCTCTTTTTAGAACGACACCATTTCACCCTCACACCTACAGGGTTCTCACAGCCATCTTTCCAGCCTGGGTTATAATTTCCCATTTCACGAAAATTCATGGATAGGTTAAATTTTCAAAGGATGCCAGAACTTTTTTTTTTTTAAACAATCATTTTCAATTCATTTCTGAAAGGCAAATGTCTCACTTTTATTTAAAAAAAATGGCAGCTTTATTTCTAAAGAAGGTGCTCGGCACTGTAAGATCCACAAACTTACTCAATTTGATCACCAAAACTCAGTGGGACCGGCCTGGCCTCTAACAAAGTTTAAACTACACGCACATACAAGTCCTTCTGAAAATAAGAGTGAGGTAGAATGTGATAGGTTTACAGAAAATAATATAAAATCAAATAAAAACCTCCAAAAGCGGGACAACCCCCCCCCCCCCCACAGAAAAGCTTACCTTTAAAGAAAGACAGGACCAAGGCTGCTCCAGATGGTATAGTCCAGAATAAACAAATCCCAAAGCACTTTTTCTGTGAGCATCTCAAAATAGGCTGGCTATCTTCCTCAGCAGAGGGTGAAAGAGGATGAAGTCTTGGAGACAACCTGGAATAAACTGATGGATTTAGCAGTTACTGTAATTAGGCATCAAACCAGCTTCCCACAAGGAAGGTGAGTGCATTTTCTCGTGTGCTTCGCCACCCCCAGGAGCCAAATAGCTCAGTGCTGGGTCAGTAATCCAAACACTAAGGGGCTGGTTTACTTTGATTGGGACTCACATTCACAGGAACTCTGAGCTTTTTCGTGGTCAGAAGCAAAGCCTAGAGATCCCTGCACCAGTTGTGTGCGCACTGCAAGGAGGGGGAGCGCACTGCTAGGAGATGATTCCACATCCCACAGATTGTACCTAACTCGAGACAGCACGTCTGCACGGTCTTCCAGTGCTTGCACTCTAGTGCCTCTAGAGCTGTTCCCCAGCAAAACGAGTCTGCGTCCCCTCTGCATCTCTCAGCTGCCACTGCCAGCGCAACTTGCAGCAAGCACCTGTGGCATGGTCCCTCCGCCGCGCACCTGCCCCCTCTTCCAGCAGAGGTGGCTGGAGAGAGTCAGTAGTGCAAAAGCTGGGGAAGGTGAAACTAGCCAGTCTCCTGTCCTTGCCGATGCACCCCTTCTCGCAATCGCTTCCACCAGAGGGATGGGAACCGCCCCGAGTGCCCCCTTCCCCAGCTGCTGGCTGCTGGCTGCTGGCGCCCCACTGAGGGATTTTGCACACACGCTGGCTCCCCCGGGACAGCTCGTCTTCATTTTATTCACCAGCCAGCCAAAGGCAAGGCAAAGGCTGAATACATTTCATGACATTGATCATCTAGGCCATTTTTTTAGTCTTTTGCCTGCTGTGCACACTCACCTACTTCTCTTTCACTGAAACAGGTGCAGGACTTTGCACTTCCCCTTGTTGAACTTTCTGGGGCTCCTCCCTTGCCAGGGTGCAACCCAGGGGCGACACACAGAGCAGCACCAACTTGTGACTGCGCAGGAGGGATTTGGACACCACCACAGCGAGGCTGCGTCCAGCGGTACAGGGTGGTAGGAGGGCAGGGCCGCAGGACATGGGTAGCAGAGGGTGCACTGAGGAGGATGATAGCCTTGGGGTGGTGAGCGATGAGGCTGGACTGGCCCTGGGGACTCCCCAGCTGAACCAAGCCCTGGGACCAGCTGCAGAGATGCAGAGCTGGAGCTGGGCAGCACTTGCTTTTGGGGGAACAACAAAATACAGTACATGGCACATGCAGAAGGACCCATCAGGATCAACATCCCAACCCTCCTGGCCAGGGGCTGCATCGCCACACCCCACTCCCACCATGCTCACCCCAGCAGCTGTGGGGCCCTACAGACATGGTGAGAAAAGGTAGCTGTAGCTTGAAGAAAAAGGGGGTGAAAGTTGCACAGGTGGCAATAGCAATGCCACTGGCATTATTATAATACTGAGGTTTTTTGTGCATTTTTTGTGCTCTCATTTTCTTTTATAAAACAATAACTTTGAGGGGCCAGGACCACAAGGGGCTGGTGTATGCACCAGCTGCAGCCCGGCCCTGGTTTAGCTGGCCCCTGAGGCATGCTCCCAGTGTCACTGATGATGGTGTGGCTTCCTCAGGGGCTGGGAAGGGTTTTTGGAGCTGCTGGCTCTCCTCTTCAGGGCTCGCCATGGTCCCCCATGTGTATGTTTGCTGCCACAGCTGTGCATGGAGGGCCCTGGCACATCTTCCTCTGGGTTCTTCTGTGACAGTTCTTCCTCCCTGTGAGTGGGAATGGGGGCAGTTTGGGGGCTGCCTGGAGACCCCCACGAAGGGCTGGGCTGGGGGCAGGAGACCCCCCCTTGAGAGGCAGCAGGGCTGGGGGAAGCTGTAGGGCTGCCCTCCCACTCCTCAGCAGCATAGGCATGCCCCCCAGCCCATCCAGCGTTGGTCGTCCCCACTGCACCAGTCCACAAAGGTGTCAATCAGCTGGCACATGAAGCTCCTCATGTGTCTGCCTAGGGTGTCCCGCAGCAGCCAGAACAGAGCCTCCCCATCCAGACCAAAGTTCTTCAGGCTGGAGTGACAAGGCTCTGTGCTGCTGCTGCTTCCTGGGCATCCTCAAAGAGCTGCCCCAGCCCCTGTCACAACCAGTGCAGCAGGGATGGAGGACAGTGAGGTAGTCACAGAAGAGGGATGCCCAGACATAGACATGGAAGTCAACCACTGGAGCCCCAGGCAGTGGTCCCATGGCTGCTGGGCAAGGTGCTGCAGTGTGATGGAGGCTGTGGGAAGCTGTGTGTTTGGGAGCTACTCGTGTCAGATGGATGACGACTGATGGTGCCACAGGTGATGAGATGACGTGCTCCTCGAAGTCGTCATCTTCCTGCACTGAGTGTATGATGGAGGTCCACCCTCCCCTTGCAGAGGGAGCACTTGGGCTTGCTCTCAGCCAACCACAGGATGCAGGTGTAGCAGAATTGTTGGAGGCATGGCATCATGTAGCAGGCTTCCTCCCAGCTGTCCAGGTATAATGAACAGTGGTGCTCCAGCTCCGTGGCCATGATCTCCATGCATTGCAGGGGACTGGGGGGAGCGGGGGATGACAAGCTGCTCCCTTTTCACTGCTGCTGCAGCAGCCGTGTCCCACTAGAGAAGGTAAGAGGCCACAATTACTGGCTTGCCCAATGAAGGGATGGAAGAAATGCCCAGGTCCCCTCAAGAAGGAACCTGTCCAGCTCCCCACTCCAGGGTGAGGCATCCCCACACAGCTGCTGCAAACATGCCTCCTGGGTGCCCCAGCTGCCTGAACCTGGCAAGGCCAGGGGAAATCTCTGATGGCTCTGGGATCGGGCACCAGGAGTTGCAGTGAACAACTGCCCAAATATAGCGCCAGCACCAAACAACAGCCTTCCATGACATTCCAAACCTTGTGTACTTGCTCTGCTGGAGTGCAGGCATGAGCCAGCTGGTTGAGACTCAGAGCACATACATAAGCATTGAAGGACACATGGTCACAATCCATCCCTTGCTGACATCAGTCACTGTCCATCGCTCGGGGACATCACAGTCCATCGCTTGGAGATAGCACTGCCCACCTGAGTGGCCACAAACCTGAGCATGACTGTCACAAGCCTCTGAAGGGGTGCCCTGGAAGTCCAGGAAGAGAATTCACTGCCAGTGAGAAATGTGGGAAAGGCTTCCAAGTGTTGTGTAGAAAATTACTTGGGGGGGGGGAATTAGAGGAAAACTGGGACACAGTAGAAGTGTATTACAGAAAGCTTTTTAGGGTAAAATCAGTTATCGCTTTCAGGACGGTTGACGTGCACAAAATCTACTTTACCACGGCTCATTAAGCAACACACCCTGTCATCTTAGCACACACTGCTAGGAGTAATGGAGGGTGCGTGGAGTGGAGACACTGTGGCCAGCCTCGGTTGTACTCCCTGTAGGAATGGGAACTTGATGATACCACACAGCTGATAATATGAGAAAATGTCCACTCCTGAGCCAACAGTTGTGAAGAAATTGCTTTCCTTGGATGAGATGATCTCATTGCAATACTAACGCACACCTGCATCCCAAAGTTACCTGCTTCCGAGGTACTCCCACACCTCACATGAGCATATGACAGCAATTAGTACAAAAATATGTACTAGAGTCACTCAAGCTTCCCCTAAATGTAAAAGAAAATGACTGGTTTTGGACTGATACAAGTCCAACATGGGAGTCGGGTTGTTGTCCTACACTCCCGGAATTATACAAACTTTTTGCACAAATGGTGAGGTAGAGCTGAACTACCTCTAAAGTCTGTGAAAATTTATGAATGAAATGACTTTCTGATCAAGGGAGACAAGGGAATAGGTTGCGGGGGAGAGAAAAAGACATGTTGAAACCTAAATTAGCAGAAAAAAGCTCTCCAAGTGAGAAAGTTCTGGCCCAAGCTGGTAAGGTGAAATAGGACAAGGTAATTGTGGTAGTGGAAGATCGTGACCTCCAACCTCAAAATTAGCTTCCCCCCAAAGAGGGCAAAACCCCACTTGAGAGGCATGTGTAGTAAAAACCTCAGTAGCCTCTGTCTGAGGATACGTACTAAATTTACATTAGAGTGAGAAACTTGTAACTGTATCCTATGTATGATAATGCATGGTATTGCAATGGTACTACTAAAGACAAGGAAAGGAGCAAAGGAGGGGAAAAGTTAGGGAAAACTCCAGACGTAACTTCTGCAATCAGTCAACAGGTGTGAATCTGTCTTCCCCCGCATAGGGATGCCTACTGGGTCAGAACTTTATTCTGTTACTAACTCATGCCAGCTGTATTGTTTTAAGCTTGCTTTGCAGTCCGTATATTATCACCAGCAATCTTTGAACCTTATCTGCCACAAACTTGCATTTGTATAATAAAATTCTTCAGCTGAAGTTCACTTTGTATAAATCTTCAGAGATTTGAGTAGTTGTAAGGGATCTGACTTGGTGATACTGTCCATAGGGGTCCCTGAACAGGTTGTTCGAATCACCCTCCGATACGGTGGGCTGCCAAAACGCAGGTAGCAGGCAAGGTGGTCGGGCACAAAGGTCTTGTCTTTCTTGGAAAACTAACAGGCTGATCAAATATAGAATGTTTGATAAAACCTACCTGCTTAACATGACAGAATGCAACAACTTCTAGATGTTGCAGTGTCAGAAAACCACTTTCTTCATTTGGTTCAACAGCTTTCGAGAGACTCTTCCAAATTTGGAAGGGAGGGGAGGTGTCGCGTGTTTGACTACCTGCTTGTTCTGTTTTGCTTTCAAAACAAATTTCTGCAGCCAAAAAATATGTTTGGTGAACTACCTACATTTGACAGAGGAAACATGGTAGAAGTCACAAAAGCAATTGAGGTTGAATTCTGCCATCATTTGGTAGCTGACTGGGGTGATCTTGTTAATACCCACTGTCTTGGTTTTGCCTGGGTTAGAGTTAATTTTCTTCCTGGTAGCTGGTACCATGCTGAGGTTTGGGTTTAGTAGAACAACGCTGATAAAACACTGAAGTTTTAGTTGTCGTTAAGTAGTGCTTACCCTAAGCTAAGGACTGCTCAGTTTCCCATGCTCTGGTAGCAAGGAGCTGCTAAGAAGCCAGGAGGGAGCAGAGCAAGGACAGGCAGCCCAAAGTAGCCAAGAGGTATTCCATACCACAGAACGTGATGCTCAGTATATAAACTGGGAGGAGTTGGCCAGAAGGTGTCACATATCGATGCCCGGGGCGGGTTGGCCATTGGTTAGTGGGTGGTGAGCTATTGTACTGTGCATCGCTTGTTTTTATTGGGTTTTATTTCTCTCTTTTCCCTTCTCATGACTGTTATTGATAATAATTTTAATTTCTATTAAACTGTTGTTACCCCAACCAACAGGTTTTACCTTTTTGCCAGCTCTCCTCCCCATCCCAATGCCCGAGGCCTGCAGGGTACGTAGGTGCCAGCTGGTGGGCGCGCAGTGGGTGCGGGGCGCGCGGGGGGCTCTCAGGGACAGGGCGCCGTGCCCGGCCGAGGCGGCGGCTGCAGGGGCTCTGTCACTGGGAGTCCAGCCCTGGCTGTCCTGCCCACGTGGCATCGCCCGGGAGCATCCCTGCTCTCCGCTGACCTGCGGGAAAGGGACACAGTGTCCCAAAGTGCAGGACCGCTGCCTGGGACAGCCGCGGTGGCCCCAGGCGCCACGCTGCCTGGCCTCACTGGCTAAGGGCAGCAGGACAGACGGCTGTCCCCGTGCCTGCGCGGGGCGCTGCGGGGGGAAAGGCGGCCTTTCCCTGGTTTGAAGGGGAAAGAGGCGGTGAGACACAGGGCAGGGACCTGGAGAATGTGCTCCAGGAGGACGCCGGTACTGGGGATCTCCTCTTCCCCGTCCTGTTCCCGACCGGACTGCGGGCAGCGCGGTGCCCATACCCACCGCAGCGCTGAGGAACACCGCCCCCGCGCACCGCCCCCGCGCACCGCCCCCGCGCACCGCCCCCGCGCACCGCCCCCGCGCACCGCCCCCGCGCACCGCCCCCGCGCAGCCGCTCGCCGTGCTGCGCCCGGACCCCTGCGCATGCGCGCTGCTCCTCCCGCCCGCAGCAAGGCTGCCACGCCGCGGCTGTGCGTACGGCCCCGCCTGCTGCCCGCTCGCGGTACTGCAGGCACAGCGCTGCGCATGCGCGGCCCGCAGCCTGCGCCCGGCCCCTCGCCGCGCTGCGCCCCACAGCGGGTTGGGCGCCGGCCGCGTTCCGCCGGCAGCGCAGCCGGTGGGCCTTCGCGGGTGGCCGCTGAGGCTGGCACCGTTTGCTGCTTCCTGGCGCCTGGTAGCAAGAGCAGTGACCGGCCGCGACCGCCACCGTCGCCGCTCAGTGGCAGACGGCACAGCATTGCTGAAGACCGGTGTCACCCGCACCACGCAGCGGTGCCCACGCACCACGACTGCCCCTCTGATGCCACCGGCCTTTCGCGGACCGGCAGGGGCTACCGGGCACCGCGGACGCGGCCTGTCGGCTCCTGCAGTGCGGAGCCTGTGCCGCCGCCCGCCCCCGCAGCCCTGCCGGGTGGGGGTGCGAGGTGCCGGGCCGCCCCCGGGCTGTCTTCAGGCGGTCGGGAGCCGGGGCAGCGGCAGGGCACCCCCAGAACGTGTGCTGGTAGCACTGAGGCAGCCCTTCACTACACTTACCCTCAATTTAAAACAACTCCCACTGCTGCCTCGGGGTACTCGGTGGTCCCTAAACGCACCCACATAGGCCTGACTGCTCCCAGAAAAATCCAGACTGCCCCCAGGTGCCCAAAGCTCTGCTTGAGGCCCTCGAAGTCTTGGCTTCAGGGTGCTGAATCCCTGCCTGACTAACCCCAAAGGCCCCCAAAGTTGCCCCAGGGCCTCAGAACACCCCCGAACCTTGTTTTGGCCCCCCCTCCAAATCTTTCTCAACAGCTGTTGTTCCCCCCTCCGGCCCCACACCCTGCCTAGATGCCTCTAAACAACCCCATCCCTGTTCCAGCAGCCAAAAACACCCTACACCCTGCTCCAGGGTGCCCTCATGTACCCCTACAGCCCACCTGAGTATCCCTAGTACTCTCCAGTTCTGACACAGTTCCAAGCCCTTCAAATACCTCCAAACACTCCTCAGAGAATGTCATGTAGGTATCAATACCTGCAAACCCTCCCCAGGTACTCCCAAAATTGCCCAAAGCTGCTTCAGCCCCCCAGAATTGCAGACCCTGTTTCTGAGCCCCTGAAAGTCATCCTCTAAAGACCCACAGACCCTAATTTCCCACAAAGACCCCACAAACCTTTCTTCTAAACCACAAAACATCCACAGGTCCTTCCCAGGGTGACCACACAACCCCAGACATGTCCATGGGCCCCGAAAGTCCCCAAATCCTGCTTCCAGATCCCCAAAGACTTCCCCCAAACACCCTGGATTGTTCTTGAGCCAGCAAAACAAATCAAATCCAAATGCCCTCAAAGACCCACCTAAATTGGCCCAAGCATCCCCAAACATCCTAAACACTACTTCTAAGCTTCTCAAACCTCCCCCAGGCCACACCAAAGGGTCCAAACATTGTCCTGAAGCTCACATCAAACCTCAGATATCCCCAAATGTGCCATAGTTTTTGCTGGCTCTAAGAGACCCTGTATCCTGCCCAGATTTCTTCAAAACCCCAGATTTGCCCCAGGCTCCCCAAGCAAACCTACTTCAAGACACTCAGAAACTTCCCCAAAACCCTAACACAAACTCCAAACCTGCCTCATGCTCAAAAATTCCCCAAGGAATTCCCTTTCCGAGGAACACGAAAAGCTTCATCTGACCTCCCAAACCCATGACCAGGTTTACTGAAGACCCTCAAACCCTGATCAATAGTCCCCAAAGATCTCCAAACCTGAATTAGGGATCCCAAAACCCCAAATCCTGCTTGAGGTCCTCCAGAAATGTTTTCCAGCTCCCAACTCGTGTTCTAGGTTCTCCCAAAACCTGCCAAAATGTCCCAAGAACCCTAAAACCTGACCCAATGCTGGGTGAAAACAAAACAAAACAAACAAAAACAAAACCAAAACAACAATTACAAAACAGTTTCACAGGCTGCAAAGATCTCTCCCAAACACCCCTGAACCCTGTCCTAGCATTTCCAGTCCCCCCAAACTCTGTGCAAGTTCTCCCAAAGACCCCTGCATCCTGCTTGAGGTCACCATAAGTCTTTCTGAAAACCCCACCAAACTGTGCTTCAGGTATCCCATTTGCTCCACATAGTGCCCACATATTTCCAGTGTCCCACAGTCCTGTCCAAGGGCTCCAAGCCACCACCAAAACCTGTTTCAGGACCCTCAGAGACCTGAAACCCTATCTTAGAGCTGTCATCAGGCCATGGACATCCCCAAACACTGACTGCATGTCCCCACAATCCCAAAAAAACTACTCCCAGGCCACAACACAAACCCTGCTTTTAAGTTTCTCTACCCCAAAAACTCCCAGACTCTGCCTCCAGAGCCATAAAACCTCCACAAACCTGGGAAAGTGCCCCCAAAAACCTGCAGACACTGCTTCAGGTCCCTTGAAGCCCTCCTGCAGCCTAACCCACACCCTACCCCAGGGCCTCCACACACCCTGCCCCAGTACCTGCAATGCCTCCCAGTCTGGCAGCAGAGTCCTAAAACACCCTGATAACTTGCTTCAAGACCTTCAAAGTCATTGTCCCCCTAGATTCTGCTCAACTGCCATCAGTGAGCTCCAAACCCTGCCCCAGAGCTCCCCAAACATCACCTAATCTAGCCCAAGTGGCCCCTACTGGCAAACGCTGCCCCAGAGCCCTGAAACACTAGCAAACCCTTCCCAAGAGAGACAAACACCCACAAACCTGTCCCCAAACCTCAGAACATAGAACCCTGCTTCATGGCCTGTAGAGATTTCCCCCAAACCTGTCCAAACCATATCCCAGGCCCTGCAAAGATCCCAAGTGATGCCCAAGTGTCTCCAGAGATAACCAACACTGCTACTAGTTGCCAAAATCTGTCCTAGGGTCCCCACATCACCCAAAACTCTACTTCAAGGCCCTCAAAAACCTTCCTCTGAACCCAACCATAGCCTGCCCAGCTGCAGTTCCCTGCCGTGCTGGGCTGTTCACACCAACCTTGACATCCCATACTTACATCTCCCTGCAGATGTGCCCCAGGAAGGGCTAGCAGTGATAGTCTCCATTGCAGAATCACCTTGCTGCCTTGCAGGGATCATGACCGTGTATGCTCGTAGGGCCATGTTTGGTCTGCTACTAGGCTCTTAGTGTGAGGAGTCTCCAGGGGGTCCCCCAGGACCAAGAAACTCTGGTCATACAGCTTTTGGGACTCCCCTTTGTGGAGGACAGCATGCAGTGAGGTGTGGGTTTGGAAGGGAGTGAAAATTTCCTTCTGGGAGGCAAGGGTGATGCACCTAGAGACAGGAGTGGACTACCCCCGGCCCCTCTGGCTGCCCTGGACCTCTTGCCTTTGACTCCCCCTGAAGTGACCACAGCTGTGTGCTGCAGCATAGTCTGAGGTGAGCCCTGGTGTGAAGAAGACCAAAGGCTGCTTTTAGGGTCTGACCAGCATGAGTGCTCCAGAGCCTCCTTGCTCTAACACTGGCACTTCGGGCAGGGGATAGCTTCACAAATTGCCCCAAGGGGGACACCCAGCATCATCAGTCTTCTTGCCAGGTTTTGCAGCTTGGAAGGGAGATGTGTTTGAGAGTTGGACATTCCTGCCAAACCCCAGAAGAGTTGACCTTCTTTTCATTTTGGATTAGCTAGTTCTAAGTAATTGGAGGCTTTGGCTTTTGCAGATGTGGAGCTCAGCCTTCCTGTAGTAGTGTGCAACAGATGGGAATCGCTGAGAGCAGCCTGGCAAAGCTTTCTGTGTATGCAGAGGCAGACTGCAAGCAGGGATTAAAAGCTGCAGTTTCTTGCAGACCCAGGGAAACTTTCATGACAAGAGCTTGGTAAGGTTCAATTCCCTGCTCTAGAGCAGTCAGTGCAGTCAGGGTTCCTGAGGAGGCAGCAAAGGGTCAGTAGAGTAGATGTCCAGTCTTTTATTTAAAAGCACTGCAAAGAGCAGCAGACTGAAGGAATGGATTAGTGCCACATGTAACCCTGCCTGAGCTTGAAGTCCCTCCACCCCATTGATGATTTCATCATTTTAATGTCATCTTTCTGCTAAAAAAGCATGTGCAACAGCTGCCTTCCCTGGACTTCAAGGGAGATTGTCTGAGAGGACTGCTTTCAAAACTGAGGTGTGCAGCTTTTCGACAATCTGGGGTCACAATGGCCATAAACTTTTACAATTACCTGGCAGGTTCTGTGGAACTTTTCTGTGTATTTGATAAGTGATCACACCTTCCTGCAGAGCAGACCGCTTGGGCAGAGCCCACTGGGCCATAGCAGGCATGCCTGTTCCTGCTGTACCAAAACTTCTCTTTTCCTCCTCTGCTCCTCTAACCTCCCTACCGTAGTGCAACATGTACCATATTTTTGGCCATGTTTTTTTGTTTTAGGTTTGGAGGTTTTTTTAATTCCTTTCAAAATGAAGGTGTTCACCACTGGGAACAGCCTCACAGACACTGCAGTTCAGGTAGCTATACTCACATCCAGCCACTGGAGGTGGCAGCTTTCTGGCTGGGAACTGCAACGCCCCTGACTTAACAAAGCCGTTGGGAAGCTCTGTCTGGCCCACAGGACGTGCGGCTACCACGGGGTCTTGAAATCAATATGAAGTGATAGACTTAGGCAAGGATGCTTATGCTGTAACTGTTTGATTTTTGGATGTGTAACTTACTCAATTTTATTCATGTCTTCCTCCTCCAAGCAAGGTGTCATGGCACTTACTTTGGGGGATTCTGGGGGATGAGCTCCCCGAGGGGCATAGCAACCCCCATCCCTGCCATATCCAGATGATCAATGGGACTGCGCAGGGGTTGCACAGTCTGTGTTCTTGGTGCAAAAGGAAGGCACCAAGTCAGAATAGGTAGGGAGTGCTGCCTGCCCTCACTGTGGGCAAGCAAGGGCCATGGGGATGAAGAATGCTGGGCAGGGCAGGGCAGGAATGGGGAGGAGAAGCAGCGGGTATGCAAGGGCTACCCATCCAAATGGAGGGGCAGCTGCTGCTTTAGCCGCAGGAGCTGCCTGCACCATGACAGCACAAGGGAGCCCAGGAAGGCCTGTGGACCATCAGCAGAGGACCAGCTTTTGATTGCCTCCCCAGCTCCTTTGCAGGGTCACTGGTAGGACTGATCAGGGAGCTAAAGTCCCTGAAGACCTTCAGGACACTGGCCTGTAAGCTCCTGTGCCACTGCAAGGCCACCACCTCAGGGAGTGTGACCTGTTTGGGGAGCATAGCCCCTTTGGCCCCTGCCCTAGGTGGAGACTCTGTGGGTGGACAGGCCACCCCTTCCTGGTGACACTGGGAAGTTGAGGTCTGCCTCTCTTGTGAGGTCCAGATGACTTAAGTAGCCCCAGTCTGACTGCCTTTGGCTTCTCAGTGCTGACACCAAGTGATATGGAGAAATAATGTGAAATGGGGATAATGGACATGGATTGTGATTGTATGTGTCTGCTTAAGGAATGTGGGTATGGTGACTAGTCATGGGTGCGGTGACAACCACAGTTTTGAGGAGACGCCTGCCCCTCTTCCTCTAACAAAGGGGAGACGCCTGCCCTTCTTCCTCTAACAAAGGGGCTATTTAAAAGAGAATAAGAAAAGATGAGAGACATTCAAATGCTATCTAGAGGGAGGGAGTGCTAAGTCTCCTTGCTGGAAAGATTGGGTGGTCACAATCACCTGAAGAAGATCGGATGGTCACAAGAACATGAATCACCTACAAACCTGCAAGACCACCACATTCCAGGAAACGGACTGATAAGCTAATTAACATACGAAGCGGGGTTTAGGTAACGAATATGTATAGGCGTTAATTGAATATTCATTTGTTCATTGTATAAATGTGAGATGGTTCGTCACTTCGGGTATGCACGCTTGTGGAGGAGCGATCCCCCGTGCATCTGCGCGCAATAAACATACCTACTTTATAACTTTCGAGTTATAGAGTCAAATTCCGCACGTCAGTTTGGCGAGCCAGGCAGGAGGATTTCTGCTCGGCTGAGGGAGCAGCTGCGGAGCGGACGCTCCTAGGCGCGCCCCGGGAGATTTCCTCGGAGGAGCCTCCTCTTCTCAGCTGTTCACCCGGGAGCAGAAGAGAAACCCCTGGATCCACGGATAAAACGGTATGTTTAGTAACGGGGCGGCTGGTGAGACGCACGGAGACGTCCGGCGCGCAGCGTAGTCCCCAGGAGGAAAGGTACCTTGGGAGGGGGTTTGCTGACCAAGGGGTGGCCGCTAGCGATCTTGAGGGCAGATCGAGCAAACCCGAGGTTACTGCCCTTCCTAAAAGCCCGGAGGCCTCGTGACGGAAAGCGGGGGGCGGGACGGAATAAGGCGGAATCTCACAGGAACAAGAGGGACCTCACAGCAAAAGTAAAAGGGAAACTTTTGCGTAGGAAAAAGAGGAAGCTAAAAACTTCTTTAGGTTGTTTTAAGAATTGGGGAATTCCTGGAATGTAACAACTGAAATAGCGCTCTGTGTCTTGTTTGTTCTATGTGTTGTCTTGTTGTATGTTCAAAACTCGGAGTTATGAAATGTATGTTGAAAAATATTAACATTCTGGTAATTTGTGGCAAATAGCGGAAAACTTAACACTCTGCTTAAGACCAGGAAAAATTGGGTTTTGTTTGTTGTTTGTTTATTGGCAATTGTTCATTGAAATGCATACTTTGTGAACTGTTAGTGTTCCTAAGAGTTTGTACATAAGTGCACGGTACCGTATAACATACTGCTTGTGTGACTGCGGGCTGCCCGGAGAGTGTGAATGGTGTGATTGAGATGCGCATTTTGATTTTCCGTGTATAGCTTAATTATTTTGACTAAGTGTGAGTGCAAGAGTGCTTGAGACAGGCGTTTGAGTGCAAAACGAGTAAAAAGCTATCCGCGTTTCCAACCTTGGGTGGCTAAGGCGGCCGGAGAAAAACAAAGTAATTAAAATTGCAAAATGGGAAATGGAAGGAGTAAGCCCTGTGAAAAATCGCCTTTGGGTTGTATATTAAAACATTGGAGTGATATTGTAGGACAGGGTGGTACCGAAAATAGAAGGAAATTGGTTAAATATTGTAATCAGTGGTGGCCTTTGTATAAATTGGAGAGCGATGCGAAATGGCCTCAGGAGGGAGGAACGTTAGATTATAACACTCCCCTGCAATTAATGTTGTGTCTGAGAAGAGAAGGAAAATGGGACGAAGTATCGTATGCAGACATGTTCTTCGTCCTCCAGGACAAACCTGAGTGGCAAAAGGACTGTGGATTAGTACCCCCTCGGGATCCTATGGTACTAGCACTAGAAAGAGTGCGGGATTAACATCACCTGATCTTTGATTGTGGCTCTAGAAAGGATAGGGAAAAACTGAGACCTAAACTAGAAAGATGTTCTTGTTGAAATTTCTGTGTTTAAAAGCTCAGGTTGCGGTTCCTTCTGTGGAGCAACCAGAATGAAACACGTTGTAAGATATAAAAACTTGTACTAATGTATGTAAAACCTGAGGCGTGTGTGTGTGTGTGGAGAATCAAAGACCTTGTGAAAGTGTTGGGGTGAGTTTGTACAAACCCCTGTACCCCCTCGAAGGTGCGACTGAATCATGCTGGGATGCATGGCAGGATGTTTTCTGTTTGCCTGCAACGGCATGATACGTAATAACAACAGACTTAAAGCAACAAGTAGCAGATTTGCATTCAGGGTGAGAAAGAGTTAAAACAGAAGTGCTGCTGCAGAGGCAGGCTTGTGTAACCTGCAGAGCAGGAAGAGCATCTCCTGCCCCGAACCCCTCTGATGGTGGGGAGGAGGGGGTTGCTTATGCTGACAATTGAGCAGAAGGACCTGACAATGTCACCCCAATTGCTGCAGCATTTGCAGTACAACAGGACCGGTAACGGCCCCTCTAGGGCAGGGAATGGGTATGAGGTGGAATTCTAGTGAATACAAAACCAACTTATTTGTTAAACTTCAGTAATAAATAAATAAATAAATAAATTTGTTACAGTTGTGGGAGCTGCTGGCCACCAGGAAAACATCCTGAAACCTTTAAAGTACAAACTAAAAAAACAAATAAGAATGCCAAATTCACTAAAATCTTTGTTGGGATGAGATTTATTAGAACATCTAGACGTTTAAAGAAGGGGAAATGAAATTAAAAGTTAAATATGATCAAGTAATTGAAATATTGAGCTTATCTTTAATTCAGCAGAAAAGAGGAAAAGAGGACCTCCCTGAAGTAAGAGAAATTTTTAACCAGGTGTATCTGAAAATAAATTCCAGGAAAGGTGAAAAATGCTTTACCTGATACAGTAAAATGATAAGGGGGAGGCTTGCTCAGTTCAGATAAAAACAATATCCCTTGGTCAGCAAGGCTGTGGGGATATTGGCAGAAAAAGTGAAATAAAATACACTCTGTAGTAGATCTACTAATGTAAATCTGTGTGTTTTGCCATGACAGTGACTTGTTATGGGATGTGCAGATGAAACTGCATTGACAACGAAGTACAAGGAATAAGGTTGGTCAGGTGCCTCCTACCATAGTCAAGGGCAAGACTGGGTTGGCCTCGGTGTTTGCCACCAAGAAGAATCTTGAGCTCCGCTGCTGGCTGCAACCCAGTAGGCGTTGAGCGGTGGGAACATATGCCATGCCAGACCTTGATGCGAGGCATGGCCCACTCTGAGGCACTGATTTGGAAATTGGAAACTGCCTGGCCGACCATGAGGCCAGACGAGTAACAGAGGAGGTAGGAAAGGAGGAATTATCCTTAATACCAGACGGTAAAATCCAAACTGTAAGTACAGATCAAGAGCCAAACTATTCTAAAGAAAACCTAAAGGTAATTCAGGACATGAATTATAAAATAAAATTAAGTAAGTGGACTTATTTGAGGGATGGTTGTATAGTGGTACCATCCAATTTAATATGGACCACAGCCCTATTATTAATAAGACGCATTGGGGAGCTGATACTTTATATAAAAGTCTAAATCAGAAATTGAAAGGGCGAAACTTGTATACTGTAATAAAACAGGTGACTCAGCAATGTGAAATGTGTTTATGCAATAATCCCAATACAGCAAATAAAATAAAACTAGGGAACATTAGCAGAGGGAATGTTCTAGGGCAACATTGGCAGATCGATTTCTCAGAACTTCCTAGAAAAGGGGGGTTATCGATATTTGTTGGTACTAGCAGATACCTTTTCAGGTTGGCCAGAAGCCTTCCCATGCAGAACTGCTTAAGCCCGGGAAGTGACCAAAATACTACTCCAAGAGATAATACCTAGGTTTGGAGTCCCAGCGGTAATGTCCTCGGATAGAGGACCACATTTTGTGTCCAGAATAGTGCAACAGATCAGCCACCATCTAGGAATAGATTGGCAATTACATACCTCATACCGACCACAATCGAGTGGCCAGGTGGAAAAGATGAATCATCTAATCAAACAACAGATTGTCAAGTTAGGTCAAGAAACAAATCTAACTTGGCCCCAATCTTTGCCATTAGCTCTTACACGAATTCAAACTAGACCAAGAGCAAAAGAGGGGCTTAGCCCATTCGAAATTTTATATGGACGACCCTATGGGGTACAAAAGGGGATGTATTCACAGATTGGTGAAGAAACAATGACTTCCTATATGGTGGCACTAAACAAACAATTAATAAGAATTGAGAAGCATGTGATGGGAACACGCAGTAGGGGTCTGGATGGACCTGCTCACGATATACAACCAGGAGACTATGTATACGTTAAGTGTTTTGCAGATAAAACCCTGGAACCACAGTGGACCGGACCTTTTCAAGTCCTACTCACCACCTACACTGCAATCAAGGTTGAGGGACAGAATTCTTGGATTCACCATACCCGGATTAAGAAAGCCCCTGCAACTTCGTGGAAAGTAACCCCAGATAAAAAAGAACTGAAACTCAAATTTACTGGGACAAATGGGAACAATGTGGGTGGCAAGTAAGTGAACCTGAGAGGTTGCGGATCCACCATATGGGAAGGGCACCACAACAAACAATATAGAACAAAAGAGTCTGGGACTGAGCCAGTGGCCAGTCTTGCCCAACTTGTTATCAGTAAGCCCCAACTCAAACAAAGATATTTTTGATCAAAACAGATTTTATGACAATGCTACGGAGGTAGAAAGAAAACTCCAGTCATGGTGGAATATGGTGAACTTTACCTATGACCCCAACACACACACCATCACAGCTTTTGTGTTAACCATACATAATGCAGTAATAATTACCATACACCCCATTGTAGCCCTTGGAATTAACCATAATGGGGTGCTCCTATACCCTTTTGAACATAGAACATGGGCCAGAAAGATAGGCGACAAGTGGCAAACAGTAGATTTAGAATCTTGTATTATGCGAGAACAGCAGGGCTTCCTCTGTGAAAGCAATACTATAATGGCTCAGGATACTTGTTTAGATACAGATCAAAAAATATGTCATTTCGAGGCCCGACCAAATGCAAACTTGAAAACAGTAATTATATATGCAGGGAAGGGATGTGCGTGTTTGAGAACTAAGTGTAACACAATAACCATAGATGGGGAGGTAAAAGAGACTGCACAGTATTCAAATTATTGTATTTGTAATTTTACTACTATCACAGGATGCGATTTTAGTTACTCAGCCCCAGTAGTGTCATCAATTCTTAAAATCCAATTTTACCCTATCACAGATAATAATTCCTACCCCCATAGGACTAAATATAAGCAGTATAAAAGAACTAATAAGACATGCAGATTTACAACGTATACTGGAAGAAACCAAAGAAAAGGGACATGAAACTCTTCTTATGATCCATCATGATGTAGAGGGGATCAAGAAAGTTTTAAAAAAGGTAGAACAGGATGGAAACCATAATTGGTGGGATACTCTCTTTGGCTGGTCACCCTCTGCAACAGGAATTCTTAACACTCTGGTACACCCCATTGTGATCTTATTGATCAGTTTAGGAATTTCCTTAATACTAACCATTATGTTATATTTGCGGGTTTGGAGAATGTTTAAAAGGGTAACACTTATGTATGATGCTTTATATCATTCAGGAAGGCTGCTTAAGTAAAAGAATTTACTTAATTTAATAGAAAAGGGGGGATTGATATGGAGAAATAATGTGAAATGGGGATAATGGACATGGATTGTGATTGTATGTGTCTGCTTAAGGAATGTGGGTATGGTGACTGGTCATGGGTGCGGTGACAACTACAGTTTTGAGGAGACGCCTGCCCCTCTTCCTCTAACAAAGGGGAGACAGGGAGACGCCTGCCCCTCTTCCTCTAACAAAGGGGAGACGCCTGCCCTTCTTCCTCTAACAAAGGGGCTATTTAAAAGAGAATAAGAAAAGATGAGAGACATTCAAATGCTATCTAGAGGGAGGGAGTGCTAAGTCTCCTTGCTGGAAAAGATTGGGTGGTCACAATCACCTGAAGAAGATCGGGTGGTCACAAGGACATGAATCACCTGAAGAAGATCGGATGGTCACAAGAACATGAATCACCTACAAACCTGCAAGACCACCACATTCCAGGAAATGGACTGATAAGCTAATTAACATACGAAGCGGGGTTTAGGTAACGAATATGTATAGGCGTTAATTGAATATTCATTTGTTCATTGTATAAATGTGAGATGGTTCGTCACTTCGGGTATGCACGCTTGTGGAGGAGCGATCCCCCGTGCATCTGCGCGCAATAAACATACCTACTTTATAACTTTCGAGTTATAGAGTCAAATTCCGCACGTCACAAGGACTGCCTGCTGGCAACCCATCTCTGCCCTTCCATGTCTCCCTCTTGCATACCACATGCTCTCAGAAACAGCAGCCCCTAGGTGGGACCTCCCCTTTTTCCCTCAGGACTTGCTTGGCAGAGGAAAGCAGGCTAAGGTGATGGGCACAGCAACAGTCTCTCAACTTCTTTTCCTCTGTGTTTCCTCAGTGCCAGAGGAAACCCAGTGAAGGCTGTCAGATTTCCCAGATTTTTTGGAGAACGTGTCCTGCAGGAAACTCCAAAGGGAAGAGGAATGGAGACCTGTGAAGGAAGGCTTGGATTGATGTCTGAATATGTGTGTTTTCAGCTGGGCCATGGAACGTCTATTCCTTAACAATGCAGTTCTTGCTAATGATTCATTCTTAGATGATATTCATCGTACTCTCTTAATTTCCCACGCTGTGGGTCTGTAGCTTTGTGCTCAATAAGCTGTGAGTACCACAGGGCTGATGCCATCTCTTTAGCATGGCTGGCTATGATCCCAAGTGGCTTCTAGTCACAGAGGGGAAGGCACTGAGGAGAAAGATCAGGCCTTAAATGAGCTTGTCCTATCTCTTCTGATTTTCCTCCATCGTGCCTGATGCTTTAATGCTTTCCCAAAAATGGGGTGGAGGGCTCCTCTGTTCCTCACAGTCTTTCTTGGTTTTGTTTTTCTACTGTATATTCAGGATGTTTCTTATTTGCAGTTCCTTGTGCTTATCTCTGGCAACATTTAGCTACTTGAAAACCTTCCTTCTGCACCCGCACCCATCTTTGCCCCTTTGCTGATTACACAGTTCACATATTTAGCCACAAAATGTGTCTGGCTATGATGCTGTTTGCGTTACAGTATACTTACACACGTATTTAAGAGAAGTTAGTATTAATTATATCCTGATTAGCACATTTATAATTCATGGGTAACTCAAACTTTTGCTTTGGTTACACAGCCCCCTGTGTTACAGATCCCTGCAGGGCAAGATGCCATGGAGGGTGTGAGACACAAGGACTCTTACAGGATGCAGGGGGACTCAGAAGTGCTCAGACCGTGACCCATCTAAAGATGCCCTAGAAAATTTCATACCTGATGGTGGGGCAGGTGCAGACAGACACCCTCCATAGAACATGTGGCATGTCAGCTGCTGGAACTGCTTGGCATCATTTGCAAGCTGCAAGGAGAGATCTTAGAAGTTTGGGTCCCATTTTTGGTTGAGTTACTAGAGGGGACTTGGGGTACAGACTCATAGTGAGCCAATCACACACTTGTTTTCTGCAGCTGAGTCATATGCAGGAAATGGAATCACAGATGTGCTGCTGACAGGGCATCTTCAGTCCAGCCTCTCTCTCACAGCAGGTTCATCCCCAGCAATAGGTCGGGACAACCATACCTTTTCCAATGCCAAAGCAATTGCTCCTTGGATGTGATTGAAAAAGCCTGGCTACAGGAAGAAAAGAAAGAAAGGAGAAAAGAAAAAGGAAAATAAAAGATTGTAGAGTGGCAGTAGCAATAGTAGTAGTACTGGTAGCAGTAGTAGTAGTATTAAGGTTAAAGTGAAGCTTTGGTGATTGGAAGTGGTTCTATCTAGATTTCTTCCTGCACAGAAACATGCCAAAGAGACCAAGGGGACTTCTAGCTCAAAAAAGCAGCTTTTGAGCAGAGAGCGGTTGGGATTTTTTGGGGGAGCAGAAACTATGGTGGGTCCCTTTTTAAAAGTAAGAGATAAGGCAGAATGGACAGGGTGAAGCAGAGCAAAGTTTCTACAGAGTTTCTTCCTCCAGGCACGATGTGTTATTTCCTCATTCTCCAGAAGGATGCACTTGATTAAATCACTCTCTTCTATTAAAGGAATGGGATGTAGCAAACTAAATGCCAGTATGATCATCAAACGTTAATAAAGCCTGGAGTTCCTGAAGTAGGATCACAGAGTGTGTACATGAGGGAAATGTATCCAGGCAGAAAGTACTATAATAGATGCTTCAGCTAGTTGATAATATTTTACCACTCCTATGGGCTCCTTTTCCACAGAAGCTCCCAAGAAAGCTAGTTTTGTTCCCATTTTGTAGCACATGTGTTTCCAGGATATATTTTTTTCAATCCTATGCCACCACCTGACTTGAGCCAAAATTGTTGAGGGAGCTGCCTGCAAAGCAGGCACACACATGAATGCGTTGCAGCTGTAAGGCCACTTGTTTTAAACATGTGATAAAAAATTCCTTGGGGAGTTTTAGAGCACTAGTTGCTTTTGGTGTTTATTTTATTTAAGATTGCTGAGTATCACACAGAACCTGAACATGCTAGCTGCTACTTTTTGCTCTTCTGAAGAGCTCCAGCCTCACAGAGCTCCAGAAAGCTAAATTACAGTTTGCTTTCACTGGTAGGCCATGAAATCCTTATGACAAAATTGATCCAAAGAGAGGTGTAGATGAAGGTGAGAAGTGGACAACAGGTCTTGAGTCTCTGGGGATTGGAAGAAAATAAACCTCTACTTCAGAAAGGTATAAGGCACAAGAAAGTTTTCTGTAGCTCCAAAGTATAATTCATTTTGATTTCAACCTGTATCTGTCTCTTTTCTCAAGGCTAAAGGTGCTGGAACACAGTCGTCCCAAAAGAGGGACAATAACAGCTGACAGAATAGCTACTCCAGCCATTGTCACAATTTTTTTCATGATGTGTTCCTTCCACTTCCCACTCCAATCTCTGCAATATTTTTATATCTATACAATTTATACACAGGTTTGGGTTTTTTTGCTGCAGTATTTTCTTTCTTTTGAAGAAATAAAAGGTATCTTCTGTCTTAAAGTTCCCAGGATTTTTTTTTTTAAAGATTTTGAGGACAAGTCTGCTTTTACCTGCTTAAAAAGACAGCACCAATGTCAGTTTTGTTTGGTTTTGCAGGCGTTAATGTAGACAACCTCTACCCTAACTCCAGCCAGGGTGACCCCTTTCTGTAGAGGCAGGCCTTCCTGGGCTGCTGCACAAATACCCATGGAGGCAATGCAGACTTGCTGGTGTGTCCCCTGCCCCCTGTGAGCGGTACAGTATGGATGTACTGGACACCGAGAACTCATCCCACGGCAGCACAAAGGATCTCACCAGAGCCTCTCTACATGTCTCTAATGAGGCAGCTGTACTCACAAGAGCATCCCTGGGGCTGCTTTTCTCTGTTACAGCCCCTGCCTCTTTTGCCTTCCTGGCACTTACAGCCAAGTCTGGCCAGTAGAGGCAGGAACTGCTGGGTCTTCAGACTGCAGCATACCTCACCCCCAAGCCTGTGTGAGCTTGACCTTCCTCTGCCAGCCTCATGAAGTCCTGAGAGAAGACTGCAGAAAGAGGACAGAGAGAGTTGGCTGTTCTGAGGGGCTACAGGAAGCCTGTAAGGGTACTCCACCGAGCAGAGCTGCTCTAGAGACAGGTGGTGATAGTGTCCTGCTTAAAGCCTTCAGACTGAGCTGCTCCAGGGTCCTTGGGACTGGCTGCTGTGCAAGAGGAACATTTCTTGCAACAGAGGTGTTGTCTTGGCCCCAGTTGTGTGCAGGATGGCAAGAATGTGTAACTCTGCCTGTGTAAGAGGACTTCTCTAGGATCCACAGATCTGATGGAAGCAGTTGGCTGACCTTTATGTCCCTCTTCTTTGGCTTTAGAAAAGCAGAAGGCCTCTAGTGAGACCAGACGACAGCCAGGACCATTAATCTTTGAAGAGGCTTTCTGCAGTACCAGTTTTCCAGTGATCCCTACAGAGTGTTGCAGAGGCCTCTGCTAGGGCTACTGTGGTCACAGAAGACTTGTTAAGGCAGCCAGACCACTCCTTTGGCAGGGAGAGGACATGGGTCCACACCCCAGCTTACCAGGCCCATGCCTTAACGTCAAAATCCCTCTGTCCTGCTAAGGTTTCAGCTTCATGCTTTCCATAAGCTTCCCAGGGAATGACACATCTAAACATGAGCTCTAAGAGATAGATGAGTTGCACAGCTTTGAGGAGAAGAATGTACAGCAGTAAGCTGACATCAGCTATGGTGGCAATTACAGACTAGCAGAGAAATGTGAGCCTCTTTTGTTCTACAGACAAAATGTGAAGTTAGCTGAGCCAGCAGAAACAGCTGATGGTGCAAGGCAGGTATTTGTGTGAGCTGCCTGGCCTCACTGTTAGCAGTGCCATAACACCTCTGTGGCATGCTGCTAGGGTATAACAAACCACATAGTGGAGGAACAACCTGCTCCACCACGCATCAGGAATTCAGAATTAGCCTCGCACACCTACATGTCTGCTGCATTAGTAGAAAGAAAAATCTCACTTTTTAAATCTCTTTTATATACTTGGATAAAAATAAGAGTGTCTTAGCTGGTGCAAGGCAGACTTTCTGACCAGGTCAATGGCAGATTTTGGAGACATCTGCTAGCACTATTTCCTCAGTCCTTTAAGCTACCCTTTTAAATAGAGCTAAATGCAGTTCAATTTACAGCTAATTTCACACTGTCATTTTAAGGACATAAGATACCTTTTCACATGATCCTTGTGAGCAGAACTTGATGCACATCTGGCATATGTGGAGACCTTTGGTTTGTGCTACATAGCAGATGTGATGCACCCCTGCATCTATAAAATACTTTTCAAAGTTTAATATAGTGATAAAAGATTAATCTTTTCTTAAACCACCCTTTATTAGAAAACATAAGCATTTGTAAATATATAAAAATATGAAGTACCAAGTGCTTCTTGCTTCCCAGCACAGTAGGACTCAGAAATGGCAGGTAAATTTGGTGGTAATCTGTTCAGTGTATTAGGTCCAGGGCTGCAGAACAGACCAGCTAGTTTTGCAAAAGACAGCTAATCTCATTCCTCTGACAGGTCCAAACTGATCTTGTTTCACCTCAGTTTCAGACTTCCCTCCTACTCCTTTTGACAAACATCAGTGCCTACTGGTGAGAGCAAGGCTGGAGCTGTAGGAACTAGCAGGCTCCCTAGAAGGATGCATCTAGGTGTTTTACAAAGGGAGGGATTTCCAGTTGCTAATGGTGAAGAGAATTCAGGCACTGAGAGAACTCCTCTGTACAGTGGTCCTCAGGGAAAGTGCATCTTTTTCTTTGGGATCATCCTATAGCTGAACTGGACAAAGCCAGTCACAGGTCCAATTTCCATTATGTTCCCTTAATCAGCAAGTACTCAGATCCCCTTGCAAGATGCATGGTATGAAGCATCACCAAGCCCCATCTATCTCATTTTTTTACCACTGAAATGTTACAGGTTAGAAGATTGTCAGGTTGTACATATAAAGCAGGACACTGGAAAAGCAGTGCGATGCTGTGGAAGCACTGTAAAATGAAAAATCCAGTTGTACCCATTCCAATTGTTAGGGCAACTGAACCTCAAATGGAATCTTTTGTGCCACTACCCATCTTTTCTAACACTGAAGAACAGCGGTCAGTTGCAGAGAACTGCAAGGTTCTTGTTGATGTTGTTTCTTATTTGGTCTTCCCCAAAAAGCCCCCATCATCTCTAGAAACTTATGACAGGCCCCTGCATTCTCTATGTGGTCACCTTTGCCAGTTCTCCTGCCAGTTTCCACCACATCAGGCACTGCCGTATCATTCCACAAAAAGTGAGCTGCCTCCTCAGTGTTCCCCTATGGGAGTATGTCTAGGCCTGGGAAGGCCACTACTCACACCAGTGGGTTTGTTTTCCTTGTGGAAAACTTAAAACCACTGGAATTGCAGGAGAGGTGGAGAAACAACAGAAGCCCAAGTAAATCAAACTTATCCTGAATGTGTCAGCATCTGGCAGAGGACCAGAAGGGTGAGGAATGCTGTCACGTTTAACCTCTGCTGCTTACTGATACTTTCTTTTACAGGTGGCACTGCAGGTAGAGCTTTTCTTTTCCTGTCTGTAGGAGAGGACAAAGTGGCTCATTTTAAGAGACTTGTATTACAGATCACACACCTACACTCCCCTGCTGCAATGGAAGAATGCTGTAGCTCCTACTGCCCTTTAGCTATGAGGTACAATTAGCTCCAACCTTAGAGTTAAGGTTAACCTTATTTGTTATGCCGTACAAGAACTGCAGTCCTTAAACAGAAGTTATTCACTAGGTTTGTGATAAGCAAACCCCTCTTCCACCCCTCTGAAAGCTTCACCCCCAACCCAAGTACATGAAAATGAAAAAACAGCTGAAATATCATGCTTCTCTCCTCTGCAACATTTCTTTAGCTTGAATCAAGTCAGCTAAAAATCCCCATTACCTGCGTAGCTGGCAGCACAGCCTTTCTTACAGCCTGGACTCACAAATAAATACAAGATTGATGGAAGCAAAGCAAAGGTGCCCCAGTGACCCTGCTCTAGCCCTTGCTTGTTGTGCACAGGACCCAGATACCCAGTGTGCCAGCTGAGCATTTGCAGTCATGGTCCCTGCCCACAGGCCTGAGTCCTTCCCTTACTGGGCATCCCCTTTTTGGTCTGGTCAGGCTTCAGGAACATCTGCTGTTGCTGTATCTTCTGCCTTGACCAAATCACCACTGTTTGTCTCAGCGAGGAGACGCTTGTAGTTAGTGTTGAAGAAGATGACGTAGGAACAAGCCATAGCACTGCAGAGGCCAGCCAGCACCAGTACCGGAGCTGCAAGGAAGATACACTTTCAGACAGTGAATTCACAACCCCCAACAGGTGCAGAAGTCTAGAGGTCAGCTCCCCAGCAGCCACACAGCCTGGGTGATCTCCTCCCAAGGGCTACCCCTGAGGGCAGGGTGCAGCTCACAGTGGGGCCTGCCAGCTTGGTAACAGCCAAACCTTATCTCATGGAACCCTGGCATAGGAAGAGGATTTCAGTGAAATGTGGAAGGTTTCCAGGACCTTTGTCCTGCATGACCCCACAGGTTGCAGGTCCTACAGTGGTGCATACAGTGTGTCTGTGGAAGAGTGTATTTCTCTGTATGTGCACATGTTGTGAGTGTTGAGGGGTGGTGAAGAAAGTTACCAGAAAGATTGAATCAAAACACTTCAACTTCATAAGAGAATGGGTCAACACAGGTAGTGCTTCTTGTTATATCACCTGAGAGCAAAGTGTAGGAAAGGTTCACTAAGGATAAACTTTAATCAAACACAAATTTGGTGGAAAGAATCTTTTCTGAAGGAAAAAAAGAAGTAAATCTAAAAGGCTGTGCAACAAGGCCTGGAAGTAGTTACATTCCTGCTCCAGCAGTGTCTCACACACCTCCATGCCTTTCTCCACAGATGTTCCTGCATGTATCAGACCACAAAATTAGTAGGAATAGGTGCCTAATCATAAGATTCAGCTCTGATCTGATGAGATGGAGAGTTGCGGGCTTTCAGACATGAAGCAGTCAAATTGCTTTTTGGGGGCAGTTATTGGGAAGCCTTGTTCCCTGACAGCTAGTGGAGCTTGTTCTGGGTAGTTTCTGCTCAGCCAAGCAGGATTTGTTTAAAAGGTGTTTGCCAGCCTTTGTGTTACGGTGTGTCCCCAGGACTTGGTGTCAGTACTACGTAACTACGAACTAGCTGAGAGATCAAGCCCAGGGTTTAGCCTGTACTGAAAACACATTTGTGCTGCTCATCTCAGTTGCTCTCCTCTCCTGACCAGCTAGGAAAGGAAGGGAAATGTGGAATAAGTCAAAACAAAGCTGTACTGGCATGTTATAAACCCAGGCAACTGTGTGTGCAGAAGCAAGGGAAGTAGCTTTCAGTCAATGCATTTGTAGTCTTGGGCCCCCCATGCTGCAAAGCAGCGCAGGCTGTGCTATGTGGTAGTGTCTTTCCCCCAGAACAGCTGCTTTCCAGCTTGATGAAGCTCAGGTCTCTGCAGGGTGGCCATAACAGGAATTTTAAACCAGAGCCAGCAGCAGCATTCATGGCACCTTAGACATTTTCCCATTTCAACCCTGCAGGCCTGGTTTAGCAGGAGCAGCAAGGAGTGCACCATCAGGTTGGGAAGGGTAGCTAAGAGACTTTCTGCAACAGGGTCTTACAGGCCCCCTCGCAGTGAGACCTGAAGGAGAGGGGGGGCTACATGGGGTATAACGAGTGTCCAGCATCATTTCCTAAGGACATACTTACTCATCCAGTCCCGGGCTCCATCCTGGTCAAGGGCGCAGGTAGAGGATGGATCATCAGCAACTCGGACAGTAAGGGCTTGTAGCAGAATCATTAAAATCACACCTTCAATTTGGCTGTGGGGAGAAGTCAACATGGTGCCTGCCTGATTCACCAGTGCTGCAGACAAGTCCAGCTTCCCCAGTGGGAAGAAAGTGAGACTGCTTTCTGGAGCAGGCTTCTTCTAGAGAGAAAGCTACTGCTGGCTTCCTCTGGCCCAGGTGCTTAGTTAACTGGCCCTGGCTCACCGGGTGTCCAGATCAGCCTTTCAGCACACCCCCAGCCACGGGGCCAGTGTGGCAGGACCACTATATACTCCCTCTGGGGGCAGGCAGATGTTGAACTACGACCGTCAAGGAGCTGAGACCTAACCACTGGGCAGAGACTTGGAAATGCCTCTCACAGCACGAATGAGGATGGGAAAAATTCAGGCTATGACTTCAGCCTCCTTATCATTCATAGCTGGCTCACAGCAGCCACAAAGTCCACAACCAGGGAGAGACAATAGCCTTTTTGCCCCTCCTTGACTGATCTTTCTTGCTGCCGCAGCTCCAGCTGACACACACACGGCACCAGGCCACGTATATCACCATTTAAGGTTTCAACAAGTCATTCCTGCTGCAGCCCAGTGCCAGCCCTAGGCATGTAAACTGATCATGGGAAGGACTGTTACTGCCCCATTTGTTGTGACCAGCTGCCCTGTGAGTGATAAGCCCCATCTCTCTCAGCACTAAGACCTGACAAGTCCCTGTACTGCCATGGGAATGCGTGCCTGTCTCAGGCATACAGCCCTCGTCTGCTTCCAAGATAGGTGATGCCGGGCATGGTTAAATCCCGCTTTGTCCCAAGCAAGACCTACATCTTCCTTCTTGCTTTTTTTTACACCAGTTCCAAAATTTGTGGCCAGTGTATGTGTGTGCACGCACACATGTGCATGTCTGCGTGTGAACCCAAGTTCAGCTGCCAATTGGATTTAACCTGTCTGCTTACCTTGCAACAAAAATCAGACCTGTAGATGTGCCCTCTCCCACAGGGTAGGAGCACTCCACAGCCAGCTCCATGGCAATGGGGTAGATGGCAAAACCAAAGAAACCAAAGAGCGAGCTGGTGATGGCCAGTGTGACAGCCTGATGTCTGAACTGAGAAGCCTGCAGGCAGAAAAGCAACATTGAAGTCTCAGTGTCAGCACTACTGTACAGGAAGTCTCTGAACCCATAACCTTCAGGAAATCCCAAGGGCTCACCAGTACCTTCCCTACCTGTTCCTGAAATCTTTCTTTTACCTCCAACCCTCTAGAGTCAACAAATGGCTACAGGATGGAGCTTTATCTGTTGAATTTAAGTAAGGGGAAAGAGGATCAGCAGAATTACCTGAAAAGCATTGGTGTGGTCTTATTACTGTGAGTTGACTGGTCAATAACTTACCAGGCATGTGCTCAGCATATCTCCAGGACCAAGTGAAACACACAACGTCCTCCAAGTGCAAGCTAACATTTCAGAAGTGGTGTTTGCATTGGGTTACGTATGGGAATTCACTGGGTTGCTGCAGCTCATTGATAAGGAGAACTATTCCCTGGAAGTGTTCAAGGCCATGTTGGATGGAGATGTGAGCAACCTGGTCTAGTAGAAGCTGTCCCTGCCCATGGCAGAGGGGGTGGAACTAGATGATCTTTAAGGTCCCTTCCAACCCAAACCATTCTATGATTCTATGATTAGTCACTGCAGCTCAGCAATAAGGAAAACTATTCCTCATCATGTCAGACTCATGTTTGTAACACTGGGCTTTTACCACAGAAAAAAACCAACCATAAAACAAACAAAAAACCACCTGAAACATTCAGAAGCCCTGGAGATTAGTTTAGTGCCTAGAACAGCCTTGTCCCTAACTCTGGAAGAAAGAGCATGGCCTTGTCCAGCCAAAGCTAGTAAATTCAAAGTCATATATCCTGCAGCCACAGTGCTAGTATCTCTTTCATTAACCATGCTAATGGTTATATAATATATATCATATTATGTTATGTTATATCATATCATATATTATATCATATCCTATTATATGATATTATATTACATTATATATAGTAATAAAATCCCACAGAGGAACACAAGGTATTTGTCCTGGCATGGCTGCAGCAGGCCTGGCCCAGCGGAACTGGTAAAGACAAGGAAAACTCTGTGTGTCTAGAATTCAAATTCAAAGTGTCAAGGCATCAAGCAGATTTGCATGGGTGTTTTTTGTTTTACTACACTGAACTAGTAGTTCATCTGTTTGGGATGAAGGGGACAGAGGGAAGGCGAGGAGGGAGCCTTTTACTCCTGACACAGCCATTTGCCTACTCATGCTTTACCAGAGCCCAGGCATGCTGATTTGTATTCAGAGCATCCCCCCAGCAAATGCCAGAGTTCCAATGGGGGAAATGCAAAATCTGCTTTAGGCATGTTGTCCTACACCAAGCAAGGCATTGCATTTGCCTAGTGGAGCTAACATCACTGGGATCTTGGACCAGAGGAAGTTGTGATCATGCTGTATTGAAAGTCTGGATTTTTCAACACATAGGAGAAATGCACAGCAGAAGCCTATTGGGAAAGCAGAGACTTGCACCTGTCTGGGTCCTCTGCAATGCTAGGAGTCCTGTGCCTCACGCTCAGGTTCCTACTACATGATGACTCCCATTGGCAATGACTAGTTCGAGTGCAGTACTTGCAGGCCAGCCCAATGCGTGTAAAGTTTCCAGGTTCTGCATTCCTCTCCTGGGTGGATTTAAGTGTCCCTCTTTTCTGCCTCTCTCTTGTCTTGTCCTCCTCAAGGAAATACTGCAGAACTAGGCATGTAGCTGGGTCCTTTCTGGTCATCTTGAACTTGGCTGCCACCACTGTTAAAGGCAGATGTTGGGAAAACTATGGCATTCTTGTTCATTTTTATAAGATGAATAATTAGCAATTCCATTTCTTTTTTAAAAGAATTGTCTCAGGGCCAGTAAACAAACACGGTGATCCAATGTAAGGAAGAAAATTTATGCCAATTTATTTATATCCTGAAGCATCTGTTTCAGGCTCCACAGTGACTGTGAAATCCTCAGTAAAGGGTTTTTCTTTAAAATATTCCTAGCCCAGAAAGATAATCCCAAAGTATAACACGTGGCTTAATAAATATTATGACATAAAATGACCTTGGTTTGAATTGATTTATCCGAAGGCAACAGAACTAAGCTCACAGGTATGGTGCAACACAAAAGAGAACTCACCACTGCAAACACGATACTGGCAAGTGCACTGAGACAGAAACAAATCTTGGTGGACTCTATGAAATTCCTTGTCCGGTCGACATACAGGCCTAGCAGGAAAGCACCCAACAAACCACACACTGTGAACAGTGCTCCATTCAGGCCTGCAAATTCCTGGAGAGCAGAAGAACAAGTGACTGAGCAACTAGAGCAGTTAGGAAAGAGGTTTTAATATCACTGACCCATTTGCCTGCTGCTAGTGGGTCACTTACTGAGGCAGGAAAAGCTTCCCTGCCTGTTGCAATAACTGAGGCCTCTCCAGGGCTCTAAGCAGCAAATAACAAGGCCCAGGTGCTGCTATAAGTATGTAGGGATAGCAGGGTCACCGCACTCCCAAGGTCTCAATAGATGACACGTCTCTGCAGACCTGGCAAGGGAGGCTGGGAACAGGGTAGCAGCAGTTCCCTGGCATTAAATGCTCCAGCCCCAGCATGAGACTGTTCTTTGCTCCTCCAGGGCCAACCACTGGTGGTAACAGCTTCAACTGCCTTGGAGTCTGCTCCTGTCTGTTATTGTGCTCCTGGCCCTTTTCCTACTGGGGATGAGGGACCTGCACTGGCGGAATGCCTTCCACCAGGCTAGCAGCCCTAAAGCTTGTTAGATGAGACATGGCAACACCTGGCTGTAGCAAGGAGGTCTAATTAGAGAAGCAGTGAGCCTCTAATTAGAGAGGCAGTGAGTAGTTAGGACAGGGTACATGCTCTGTTGCCTGCAGTGACTATCTTTGCTTGTCCCACTTCTTCAGTTCTGTAAGAATTCCAATGCAGACACCAATCCTGAAAGCAGGGAGGCTTCTGGGAGCCTCAGGGGCAGACTGGAAGGAAAGGGTACCTGAAATAGCTAAAGGGCCAGGGCAGGCCAGTCACACAGAGACAGAAACATTATTATGCACAGAAAGCAAAGCTTAAAAGGTTTTCAACTAAAAGCCAATGTAGTGTGTCAATGTGACCTCGCTATGGAGCACTGAACAGCCAGGTATCAGACCTGGGAGTTGAGGGGGAGCGGGCAGAGACCAGGCATGTAGATGTGCATACTTAACATTTCGAGATGTGTTTTAAGAGGACCTCCATGGGGATACAAGCAGCAGGACTGAAGTGCTGCCTGCCCAAAGGGAAACACAGGAACTGGGGCAGCCCCTTGCTATTGCAGGGACAGAGCAGGAGGAACCAGCTGTGCACACACTGTGCTCAACTGTAAAAGCAGCACCTGGCCAGCATCATGGGAAGGACAGGAGAAGAGCTGTCACAGTACCTGTGACTGCCTCTGCTGCTCTGGCTTTGGTCAGACTGTGGAAAGAGGAAAAGGTGCTTGCATCAGCCTGCCTTCAGCTTCACTCTAGGGCCTGCCTGGGCCCCATCCCACTATGGGAAGTGTCAGAAGGCTGCATAAACATAGACTTAGAAAAAACACAATACTTCTTCCTCCTAAAAAGTGTTTGAGGAGTAAAGGTTTTTCATTTGCAAATGGGAACCTAGCTATGGGCAGTAATGAAAATGCAGATCATCCATTATACCTGAGAGATTGACTGCGCTCTGGATTAATGTACTGCTTAATCTGTATTAGTTAATGTGAGCAAATAAGATATGAGACAGTACAGCATATTGAACTATCTTCATTTTGCTCTGAGTCCCTTATCAGGAAAAATAATTTTGATTGTATCACAGATGATGTGGACAATGGGGAAGAAAGGAAGAAGACTCACATTTGAATACCCCTTTTCACAAAGGATCTGTTCTAGCAGAGCTGAAAAGCAGGTGAACATCCCAATTCCTCCTCCAAAGCACACTGCGAGGATGATGTATGGCTTGTTTTTCAGGAGCTAGAGAAAGAAGTTAACATACAATTTAAGTGGAGGGGGTGAAAAAGGCCTGGTTGTGACAGTAGTCTTAGGGTCAGTGGCTCTGTCTGCCCTGTTGGAAGTGCTGACAAGGCAACCCTCTGATCATTAGAGAAGTTTGACTCTCCCCTGTCAGTTCAGCCAGAGGACAAGTTAAAATGGAGACCATATAGGGATGAAGGATCTCAACAGGGCCAAAATTCTTCCTTCACTTTGCCATGTGCTGTCCCACCAGTTACCACACCTGCTCAGAAAGCTCAGGTTGTGTGGTCCTCTTGGATGAGCCCAGGTGTGCCTGTCTGAGACAGGTGAACTGCAACCAGCCCACAGCTGAAAAGCCAGGTAGCATCTCTTGCAGCTTTGCTGTGAGCATCCTCCACTCCCTGAGGAAGGAGATACCGGTCTCCTTCAGGGAGCTTTCCATGGTGGGTTTGGTGGAGTCGGGTGTTCAGAGCCTGCTTTGTCAGCAGATTCCCCAGCATATCACTGCCTGGCAGGGCTGCATCCCTCACTCCAGCATTGGTGTCTCTCTGTGCTACGGCACTTACCATTTTGAGCCCCGTGAGGAATGGCTGGGAGGTGGAGTTAGTGGCACTAGCTGAAGGAGGCGTTGGAGGAACCTTCTCGTGAATCCCCACAGTTGCTAGAGTACAAGCTGTTACTGCTGGGACTGCATAAACACCCAGCTACACAACACAAAGCAAAGACATGTTACCAGTCTTTCCAGCTCCACCACCTCCACATAAATAAATCAGCTGGACCCCAACCAGGCCAGCTAGCTGATTAAAATAGTTTTCATTTACCATCAATGGGATGTGCTTTCCTTCAGGAACTAGTGCAGGTGACAGCACGTTTGCTATAAGAATACCCAAGGGATTGGCTGGAAGGAAATAAACAGAGACACAGTTTTTTCATGCAAGCAGTCAGAATCATGCCTATACCCCTACTGCCAGTCAGCAACAGAACTGCAGCGTGCAGCAGAGCAATGAGTAAGGACAGGACGAGGAATGCATAGGGAGAAACCAGGAGGGGAACATGAGAAGCTGTGTAGTCTTACTGTGGCCACATCTGTTCCCTCAGCCCCACGAAGTCCATTCTATAAACCTTTTTCCCTACAAACCCTAACTCCTGTAAACTGCTTTTCATCTATGAATTACAGTGTTCTCACCCTCACAAAGCTGCCTGAGTAAATGCTGAGCTGAAGGGATAAAATGAAGATGGATGAATCCATGTCATCTGTCCTGATGTTATATAGCAGCAGTAACAAAGAGGTAGTCCCTTCTTTACTCCACCTATGCCATTAGGCATGTATACATACGCACAAGATCCCCCCGAGCCTTCTTGAGGGTGAGCAGTCCCAGCTCTCTCGGTCTTGGTTAGCATGAAAGATGATCCATTCCCTTAATCTTCTTACACTGGACTTACACTAATATGTCCACGTCCTTCTTGTACTAACAGGCCTAGAACTGGACACAGCTCTGCAGATGTGGGCAGACAACCTCCCTCAAGCTGCTGGCCATGATCTTCCTGATGGTCACCAGGATGCCACTGGTCTTCTGGGACCAGCGCTGTTTAACATTTTCTTGGTGATACGGACACTGGGATTGAGTGCACCTTCAGCAAGTTTGCCAGTGACACCAAGCTGTGCAGTGCAGTTAACGTGCTGGAGGAAGGGATGCCATCCAGAGGGACTCTGACAGGCTTGAGAGGTGGGCCCATGCAAACCTCATGAAGTTCAACAAGGCCAAGTGCAAGGCCCTGCACCTGGGTCGGGGTAATGTCAAGCACAAAAACAGGCTGGGAGAAGAACGGATTGAGAGCAGCCCTGAGAAGAAGGACTTGGGGGTGCTGGTGGACAGGAAGTTCAACATGGCCCAGCAATGTGCACTTGCAGCCCAGAAAGCCAACCGTATCCTGGGCTGCATCAAAAGAAGAGTGACCAGCAGGTGGAAGGAAGTGATTCTCCCCCTCTACTCCTTGTGAGACCCCACCTGCATTCAGCTCTAAGGCCCCCATAAAAAGGACTTGGACCTGTTGGAGTGAGTTCAGAGGAGGGCCACAAAGATGGTCAGAGGGCTGGCGCACCCCTCCTATGAAGAAAGGCTGAGAGTGTTGGGTTTGTTCAGCCTGGGGAAGAGAAGGTTCTGGGGAGACCTTACAGCAGCCTTCCAGTACCTCAAGAAAGTCTACAAGAAAGCTGGAGGGGGACTTTTCACAAGGGCATGTAGTGATAGAACAAGGGGTAATTGTTTTAAGCTGAAAGAGGACAGATTTACATTAGATATTAGGAAGAATTCGTTTGCTGTGAGGGTGGTGAGACCTGTAACAGGTTGCTCTGAGAACTTGTGGATGCCCCATCCCTAGAAGTGTTCGAGGCCAGGCTGGATGTGGCTTTGAGCAACATGGTCTAGTGGAAGGTGTCCCTACCCACGGCACAGGGGTTGGAACTAGCTGATCTTTAAGATCCCTTCCAACCCACACCATTCTATGAATCTATGATTCTTTGCCAAAAAGGCATGAAAAGCAGGAAAGCCCTATGACAGCTCTCTAAAATGACACTAGGTCGTTCCTGACACCTTTCAAGCCAATGTATTTCCTCAGTAAAGCCCAAGCTGGCAAACAAGTTGATCTCTGCTACCACTACCAACTACAAAAAGCACATGGCAGAAGAGAATCTTGGACACTTGTCTGTACTGGAGTAGGGGGTTGCATTGTTATGGGGCTGGAGCTGAGCAGCATGTAAAGGAGCACTCCTGGGGCTCTGCTTGGGAACGTCCACAGCTGTGGGAGATAATTTTTTAACTTTAAGGCAATTTTCTGCAAACGTTCAAACAAGTGAAGTTGCTTTTCTACTAATGTACAGGGATGGGGTTAGGAAAGGCAAAGTCAGCCTGGGATTAAGTCTGATAAGAGATGTGACAGGCAACTTCTTGTTGCTTCTACAGTTACATTAGCAGCAAAAGCAAGGTTAGGGAAAATATGGGCCTGCTGCTGTATGGGGCAGGACACTTGGTGACAAAGGACATGGAAAAGGCCAAGGTATTCAATGCTGCCTTCTCCTCAATCTTTACTGGTAAGACCAGCCTTTGGCTCTGAGACCAGAGGTAAGTCTAGAGCAAGGAAGATTTACTCCCATGGAGGAGGACTTAGGTTAGGGAACATTCAATATACCACACATACTCAGGTCTGTGGGACTGATGGGATGCACCAGTGAGTGCTGAGGCAGCGCGCTGTTTTCATCGCAAGGCCATTCTCTGTTTTCTTTAAAAGGCTGTGGCAATTCCAAGAGGCTCCTGAGGTCTGGAAGAGAGTAAAGGTCACTCCCATCTTCAAGAAGGGCAAAGAGAATCCAGGGAACTCCAGGCCTTCCAGTCTCACTTTGATCCCTGTGAAGGCCATGGAACAACCAATCCTGGACATTATTTCCAGGCACATGAAGGTCAACAAAGTGAACAGGAGTAGTGACCAAAGGAGAAATGCTTAACCAACTTAATACCTTTGCACAGTGAGATGACTGTCTGGGGAGGGGAGAGCAGTGGATGTTTTTTGTCTCAACTTTACTAAGGCTGTTGACACTGTCTCCTGTAACTTCCTCGCAGACAAGCTGATGAAGTGCTGGCTAGGTAAGTGGGCAGTGAGGTGAGATAAATTGACTGAACAGCTGGGCCCCGAGGATTAGCCGCAGCAGCATGAAATCAAGCCGGAGGCCAGTCACTAGTGGTGCACCCCAGGGGTTGATACTGAGGCTAGTACAGCTTAACCTTAACGGAAAACATGGGCAGTAGGGCAGAGTGCACCCACAGCCAGTTTACGGATGATGTGACACTGGGAGGAGTGCCTGACAAAAGATATGTCTATGCCGCCGTTCAGAGGAACCTCAACAGCCTAGAGCAGGGGTCCTCAATCCAGCCCCCAGTATTTACAGAAACCCTCCCCCCCCCCCCCCCCCCCGGGGTTGGGAGGGGGAAACCAAGCAGCCGCAGATGGCTGCCTGCCACTGCATCCGCGCCGGCCCCCTGGTTAAAAAGTGTGAGGACCCCTGGGCTAGAGAAATGGGCAGAGGGGAACCCTGTGAAGTTCAGCAAGAGGAAATGTAAAGTCCTGCACCTGGGGAGGAATAACCCCATCCACCAGTACAGACTGGGGCTGACCAACTGGAAAGCAGCTCTGCAGAGAAGTACCTGGTGTGGGAAGTAAGTGTCCTGGTGGACACCAACCTGACCACGAGCCAGCAACATAACCTCATGATGAAGGCGGCCAACAGCATCCTGGGCTGTATTAGGTGAGGCATTGTCAGTGGGACATGATCCTTCCCCTCTACTTGGCACTATTGAGGCCCCATCTGGAGTACTGTGTTCAGTTCTGGGCTCCCCAGTATGAGATACACATGGATGTACTGGTCCAGCAAAGGGCTAAGAAGATGATTAAAAGGGACTGGAGCTTCTATCACATGAGGACAGACTAAGAGAGCTGGGACTGATCAGCCTGGAGAAGCTGTGAAAGTAATTTTGCACAGAACATCATGTCCTGGTGGATTGCAAGTTGACCATTAGCCAGAAATGCACCCTTGCAGAAAGGTGCTCAACAGTACCCTGGGTTGCGTTAGGGAGAGCATTGCCAGCAGGTGGAAGGCAGTGATCCTTCCCTTCTCCTCAGCCCTGGTGAGAAATATCTGGATTGCCAAGTCCAGTGCTGCGTTCCTCAATACAAGACACACAGTAATGGCGCAAGTCCAGACAAGGCCTGAAGACGTGATTAAAGGACCAGATCATCTCTCATACATAAAGAGGCTGGGATTGTTCAGGCTGGAGAAAAGAACCTTGATCAGTGCAGGATAAGAGGCAGTGGGCACAAACTGTAGCACAGGTTTTACTTTGACAGTGGTTGAACACTGGAACAAGTTCCTGAGTTGCAACGTCTCCATCCTTGGAGACAGTCAAAACCTGACTAGACATGACACTGGGCAACCTGCTCTAGCCCAGCCCTGCTTGAGCAGGGCGTTGGATAAGAATCTGAAGAGGTACCTTCTGCTGAGGCATAATTAATACTGTTATAGCACACAACTGTAGCATTTCTGCTCTGTACTTGGGAAAGGACTAGCTTATTCACACTGGTGAAATGTTACCTGCTTCTAAGTACATGGACACAATTATACATCATTTCCAAGAAGATGGATTAAAACTTCTCTGTTGGGGTCAAATGCATCTGGGTGTTGTAGGGGACTGCCTGAAAATGAGTCAGGTGTTTCCATGAACAATCAGCATGCAAAACCAGTTCCAGAAGGTATGGATGAGGGGTGGAAATGTGCATATTGAGATAAAAAGACTAAGTGAGACTATCTGCGTAATTACAGGGTTTCAGCCTCTTCCTGGAAAGAGAAATTATATGAGCCTAGACTGTGAATGGAAAGATCAGTGGAGTTAATCAACTGTACATTATGGTCCAGGGGTCCTGGTGGATTGGCTTGCAGTACTCTGCAACGGGGCTGTGTTTTGTGAACAGCAATGCTGCTGCACCAAAACTCCACAGGTGCAGAAACTTACATGCTGACAGACCACAGTAAATGAAGAATCCCATGGATGAAGCAGAGTTCAGTGCACTCAGAAAAGTCTTTCTTCTCCTGAGACAGGAGAATTTCTCATGGTCTTCACAGGGGATCAGCTTTTTGCCCTGCAATGCTTCTTTGTGAGCAAGTCTCTACAGGTGATGGGGAGAACTGAGAGTAAGTACTCAAGAGCACAGCTGAGTCACAGTGATTTCAGCTGCTCAGCAGGATCCGGGGTGCAGTGTCCATTTTTGCCACACAAGGACAGGGAAGCCCACCCAGAGGCACTACCAGGAGCTGTGGGGATACTGACAGGAGGCTGTAGTGCCAGTTTCTGTGTGCAGTACTAATACCAGTAGTACTGGAATTCTGAGTGCTGCTCTGGCATTAAGAGATGAAATGGGTATTGATAAATTGAAGCAAGCTGAGAGAAAAAGCTCTTGTGAGCAACAGGCAGACATGGAGACATGTGGGAAGAAGCGAAGTATGCCTGTAAAGTGACTGGGTTGGAGACATTCAGTCTTTCTAGACAAAGCACGAAAGAGGTGACTCTGTCCATAACTACCTGACAAACTGGTGGAACAAGACTAAATAGCTTGGGGATAAGGTGCATCAAGATGAGAAGCAACATGTAGACATTTACCAGTGAGGTAATTAATCACTGGAGTAAATGACTGGGCCTGTGGCAGATGCTCCTTCTAGGCAATATTTAAACTTTCTTGAAACGAAATCCTGATTTTGTACAGCAGACAGTAATGGGTGTATAACCAGACATTATTAATGGAAGTCCCTCCACACAGCAATATGCAGGTGTTGCAGCAGATAATCACAGCCCATTCAGTCCTCACACTGATATCTCAACATGCCACAGACTGAACAGCTTCAGGTCTTGGGTTTCCACTGTTTCTTGCTTTTCAGTTTTATTTTTTCCCATAGTTAGATCCATTTGATTCTGAAAGGATGGAGGACACTGTGTGAAATAAATGCTCTTTGGCAGCTCTGGCTGCTCTCTCAAAAAGACCAAGCTTTCTACAGGCTGGAGACCTTCAGGGCAGTGAAGGACTGAGTGCCCAGTGGTCCCTGGTAGTAATTGTATTGCACCACACGGCAACAGAGCTCCTCCTCTAGCAGAGAAGGTGAAGGTCTATCTCAGCCCTGGGAAACAAAGTCAGCCATCAGGTCTACCCTATTCTAGGGAAGGCAGTGCAAAAAGAATTTATTTGTTCTGACACCATAAATCCACTCCTGCTAAACAACAGTGCCTGTGCTCTGGGTTTGGACCTGCACTGAGAAAGCTGTATAGGGGTGCTCCTACACAGCCCTTTTCCCCACGCTTACCCTTTCCTCACAACTCCAAGGCAGCGGGGCACGGAAGGCGGCTATTAGCTGTTTTGAGGGAAGGGCAGGTGGGGCTCCCTCACACATGTAGATACTGTGAGATTTCCCAGCTGCAGCCAGTGAGCCAGCCCAGTTTCTGGGGCACCTCTAAGTCCTTGGAGAAGTGAGGAAGAGATTTCTTCAGGCTGCTGGGAAAAATGTTACATGGAGGAAAGAAACAGATCTGTCAAGTGCAGTATCCTGTCTCCAGCAAGGCCCAAAGGAGCCAAGACAGGAATGAAATTAGAACAAGCATATTTGGTGCCTCCGCTCCAGTTTCCCTGCTTCCAGGCATTTTGTGAGGCAGATGTGGTTTCTGTGTGGGTAGTGCTGCTGCATTTAGCATACTCAACATGTTTGTGCGGCCGGCTGAGTATATTTTATCTGTGCATGCATACATGCCAATTGGGAATACGTGCTCAGCCTTGCTACTGGATGAACTGGTGGACACAATTGCTACAGCAGCCTCAGCTCTATCCAGTTAACAGAATTTGGCAACTGTGAGCACTGGCATTGGATGCCATTTGGGCACCTTCCTAACAAGCTGTAAAATTAAGGCAGCTACACACTTCAGACACAGTAACACTGAGGGCTGTCCCCAGCCTCTATATTTAGGCAAAGATGATCACCTTTTCATAGCAGAGAGGAAGACTGGCAGCCTGGGTGGCTTACTTTGAACTTTGCACCTGGATGTGGCTAAGGCCATTTTCTTGCTCCTCACCATAGTAATGCCTGCCTGCCTTTCAGGGCCTTGAAGGCACTGCTTTATTGCACATGGCTATGAGACTCAAGCCAAGCTGTACTTGCAGGGCCAAATGGATGTAGTACACAGGGTTTCCTCTGCCTGCTGCCTCTGAAAGGCAAACAAATACTAGCAAGTTCTGGGAAGCAGCAATATTTCTTTGCAGCTATCACTTACACATTGATGCGATCATATTTGCTGTCGCTCTCTGGTGGTCTGGGAACCATAGTGCTGCCAGTTTTGTTGGTGAAAAGATGATAAGGGGCTGTGCCAGTGCACAGAGGCATTGCCCAATAAACAGGTACCAGTAACTCTGGGGACCCAAGCTGAAGAACTTCAGGACGCTGAACATCCGGATGATGCTACCCACCATGTTCAGCCATGCACTCAGGATCACCTGCAGAAACAGAAACAGCCAGGGGTTGTGTGCTGAAGCCTGAAGGGCAGAACTTAATACAACAGAGTTGCATGAGCAGTTTCAGATGCACTACAGGAGACACTGGTGTTAGTAATCATTGCACAGAAAGTTGCCTGCGGACGGGCCCCACCCCTTTGGGCCACTACAAGATGCTCCTGGATGATCCAACAGTGAGTTACCTGTCTCCTTAGGGAGCAAGGTGGCTGCCCTGGCCCCACATAACGACTACACCACAGTGTAGCTCATGCAAGACAGCAGACTGTCGTGAAATTGATGAGAAATCAGAAGTTCAGTAAGTACACTCTGTCTGCAAGTTTGCGCCATCCACCCATATTTTGCTGTGACAATCCAAAGATCATGGCAATAAATCATCCAGGATATGCATCCTGCCAATGCTCTTCTATACTACTAGCATGCTAGCATTCCAGTGCCAAATTACACAACACTCTTACTTCTGATAAGACTGTGTAGAGGTCCCAAGCTGGCTTAGCATAGACCAGGCTCTGAGCTGAGCAGGGGTCCCTTGCTTGCACCCTGCCCTGCTGCTCCTTAAACTGGCCCTGCAAACAAAACAGCTGTGCTAACACTTTGCCACGGCAAATCCTACTCAATTACAGCAAGCTTGTCACAGAGTCAGCTCACAGCATCTGTTCCGGTCAGTTGGCTAAGACAACAAAAATTAAAGCAGGAAAAGCCAAATAAGGATGCAACATTATTCTGACTTTTCCCCACTGATCCTCACCTCAGAGGTGATGTTACAGCTATTACTGAACTAGGACAGAGCTTGCTCATCCTCTGCAGCGTTTGGCAAGTCTCCCATTCATAGTATGCATGTTAGTGCTTTGTGCAGCTACTGCTATCTCCAGGTGAAACATCCTCAGGGAAACAGAACAGTTCAACTCACAGCACATCTGAGCCCCATGCTGTCAAGAACCCATGTTGCTACCAGACCAAATGGGATTGAGATGAGGAGGTACACTACTGAGAGCCAGTTGACCATCTCCAGGGAAATGTGGAAGTAGGCAGCTGTCTTATCAGCCACAGGAGCAAATGTCAGCCACAGCTGTAGAGTAGAGAACAAAGATTGGTAAGTATGCACATCACCACAACAGAAATTCAGCATCCTCTCAAACTGTCTGAGTTATGAATGGACTTGCTATCTTAGTCTGTCCTTGAAATTAGGATGTTAAGGCTGGTAATAAAAATTCAAACCCCCAGTGTCTGCAGTTACTCATGCTGGGACCATTTCACCACTGATATCATCTTTATCTTGGCCCTGAGCACCCCATCCGTTTCACTACGTCATGCCTGGTCCCCTAGCCCTCCTGCTGCTGGAAGCTGGCAGAAGCAGAGGTCAGTAATTTTTTCTGTCCCCAAGCTGAATATGTTGGCCCCTGATGCACGTACTTACCTGATGTAAACCACAGGCAATCCTTCTATGTTAGTGTAAACAAAACAGAGGCTGCCATCTCCTCTCTGCCCCTAAGAACCTCTTAAACTCAGCCTGGTATTTATGTTTGCATTGGTAACCCCTGAATGCAGCCTTATAAAAACATCTTTGCTATGTGTCAGCCAAGACAGACAGTATTCCATGCTGTCCTGCACACAGTCGATGGTTAGGAAAGGGCCTAGAACTTTGCATTATTCAATACATCATAACACATAACAGGGACATATATGAGGTACTTCAGTCTTTTCCTTCCAATGCCGTATCTGAAAATATTTCCCTAAACCTTGCTTTAGGTACTGGTTTCGTAAGGTTGCTGTCTGCTTCTGGTTTCTTCTGGGAACAACAAGGCCTGCTTTGATCTCAAATCAGCTCCTGAGATCATGCCCACAAGGATGAAATTAGGGTACTAACCCAAATTTTAGGATGTTTCTGTGGATTCTTTGCAAAGACACCCTCTCTGGTGCTTTTCAAAAAGACTGACCTAGCCTGAGAACAGGTTTCAATAATGTGGATGTACGCTACTCCACCGTTAGAAAGTGATCTTGCAGCTGGTGAATACTCAAGATGACAAAGTTTGCAGAAATGTGAACACAAACTTCCACTATAGCTTCCTAGAAAAGAACTCCAGTCACTGTCTCCTTCCAGGTACCCCTCTCTGCCATCACAGTCTTCCTCTCCACAACCTGCATCCTGCAGACAGTGTCAGCTGCAGCGTTAATGTGTAACTAAAAAAGGACTAGGATAACCTAACAGAAGAAGGTGTGTCCCTACATTCTGCTACTTGTTATTTCCAGCATTCCTATTTACTTCTTACAGGCTAGAGACCATACAAACTACCACATTAAATGCAAGCAGAAGGGGAGATGGACTTTTCTTATGTTACTGCGTGAGAATAGCCACATGCAAATCATTGTTTAGCCAAGCTTTTCTCCTAGCAGGGATGCAATGCATAAATGGCAGTAACAGAGAAGTTTTGAATGTATTATCACTGTCCTAGCAAGGATTCCTAGCATCAGCCCTTTCCTCTACTCTGAAAGGAGCTGACATGCCAAATGTCCTGCATTCAACACAAAGCTCATAGCACCATGCTGAGCTCAGATACACCCATGTGGGATCAGTCAAAGGTCTGGAAGGGGGTGGATTTGTTTACTCAGCATCTACAATCAGGTAGACAAAGATGCTGAATGCTGAAGGAAATTGTACTCCTGTTACGCAACAAGGAGGCTATTCCAGGTCATTGGGAGACTTGCAGCAGTCTTCTAATAAAATGAGTTCTTTAAAAATTCCTTGAAATAATACATTATAGTAACGTTACTGTCTTGTCTCAGGAAGAAATTTCACCCACCTTTGTTTTTCTGGAACTGAACTTCATCAGACTGGCATGGGAATTTAAATTAGTTTAATGCTAATGTAATTGTTTAAAAATAAATAAATAGAACATCACCAAGGCATGAGCATTAATTTGATTACGGGATGCTAAACTGCTGCTAAACAAAACCCAGCTATGTATTTCCAGCAACAGCAATTCTCTGTTCCTCACTGCCTTCCAGATGGGGGTGGTGGTGATGAAACACTGTATCAGGACACAGTGTAATTAAAGAGATGATATATTTTGTAAGCCAGCTTCAGGCACATTTTCACCTCTTCTGTTCCTCCACACAAGATGCTCACCTAGGCATGACATCATTAGGAGAATGATGCCACAAGACAGAGCACAGCATTTTGTGTTCAGTGGCTGCATACATCAAGGCAAGCTGTGATCAAGCACTCTAGCGTGTTTCCATCAGATCTTGCTTAAAACCAAGCATTGTGGCTACCCTGTATTTCTATTCTGAGCAAGAGGTCCAGTTCCAGCATATGTGTGTGAGAGCACAGAAGGTGGGAAGTTGCAGCCTGTACAAGCCTGAGTTTGTTCTTCATAATAGCAAGCGGGTTTCTTTATAGGTCTGGAGAGAAAAAGTATGTTTCAGCCTCCATTCAGGCAGGGGTTGTTTACCATGTGTCACTCTAACAGAGAAATTAAGAGCTGGGCAATGGAGCTGTGGTCAAAGTGGCTTCCAAATGCCCCTGCAACAACGGGGTGGCACTGTGGGGTTTTGCCAACATAGGGAAATTGCCATGCTAAGCAAATGAGTATGCCACCTTCTGCTTTTGGTTGCCCCAGCTACAATGACTTCATCCGTAGTAGACAGCAAGCTCTTCTGTTGGGATCTAGAGCCCTTATCCCATTTATTGTTTCTGAAACTCTTCACTGCCAAGGCTGATACTCACACAGGGACTGCCCCTCAGGCAGAAAAGGGTGAGGATGATGCAGTTCTTTCCTGGTGGTGTCTCAGACCTGTAACCTCTGAAGATTTAGAACAGAGACTGAGACAGGTTCCTCCCTCCTCTACTCTCCCAGGGCCTTAACTCAGCCTTGGCACACCAAAAACAGCGTCAAAGCTCCCTACTGTAGATCATCGTGACAGATACAGGAGAAGAGATAATGCGTAGGGTTATAGGATGCCAGCCACCAAAAGCTGTTTGCTCCTGGGACAGATAAAGGAAGGAGACAGACAGGCACCTCTGCCCCTGCAGGGTTGTTTACACACTTGTTCAGTCCTTGCACAAGCCTCACTTTATGAAAATATGCTCTTGTGGTCTGATCAAACTGCATTCAGCTCCATTGCCTGCATAGCCACACAGACTTAGAGCCTCAGTGTGAGATGCACAAGGCATCAAGGGGAGTCTGTGTTACATGCTGCACTGCTATGTCCATGTCCACATTTGCTCCTCTGAAGGCAGCTCAATGGATGCCACAACAGCGAAACTGGGAAAGTCCAGCCCCTTGCCAATGTCTCTTCCTGACTTGCAATGGTGACAAGCAATTTCCATTCACCCATGTGACTTCTGCTCCTTCTGAGCCCTGACAGAGCTATAATTAACCAAAACCTTTTAGAAAGCTTTGACAAAATCCCCAGCTTGGCACCCCGCAGATCAGGAATGCCTTGTCTCTGAGGCTCCAAATGCACCCAGCTCAGAGCCCCATACCCTGACTGCTCAACAACTACCTTGCACAGTCCCCACAGCAGAACACAGCTGTGCTGCTTCACAAGTTGGAGTGGATGACTTTGGAAGTCAGCAGGAGTCCGCTCTCTGGCCCATGGCATAGTTAGGTCAAGTCATTTATACAGAAGTCCACAGAGAGCCATCCAAGCACATGGACTCTTGTCTTTGAACACCAACCAACCACAATGGCTTCGTGAGCCCAAACCCCGACACTTTGCAAAATTCACTTCCCAGAGTTACCTCACAGATTTTGCAATATTTGTTCTCAAAGGACAGCTCCTGCTGTAGTATAATCCAATATCATTGGCCACAGTCGCTTATGTTGTAGACCATAATATTTGATTCTTCAGCATTTGGGATGAACTTTTCCCTCCCTTCAGATATGCATCAATCAGGACGTTGAAATAGATGCTGTAATAATAGACACCATTTCTTTTCCAGATGCAGGAATTGTAGTTCCCACAGTCCTCACCTGAGCTCTGTGCTTTTTGAATTCAGAGACAGCAAAAGCTCCAGTGCATGCTGTCTGGGCAGGAATTCGTACCTCATGACACACTCTTCACTACAAAATCTTGTGCTTTACACAGTGGGCGCAGCTGATGAAGAGGACAGAAGGTCCCCTGAAAACCTGTAAGCCTTTTCTGGCTTGCACTGGAGTACAGCTGCATCTCCCACTGCTCTGAGCACATGGCTGGCTTATTGGGTAGCCATGCCCCATCACTAGAAGAAAAGAACAGAAATGTTTCCTCCCAGAGTCTATTTATATCCTCAGTTGCAGGAGAGCCCCCTCCATACATCCTTTCACAATGGAACATGTGGGTCCACCAGGGAAAGCAAATGCCCTGAAACTCAAAACATATGACTGGTACTGACGTTGGAGGGGTACTGGCTCCACTTCCAGCTCTCCCTCCCTTTGCTTGATTTATCTTTCTTCTAGCTGACATTTCCTCTTCTGCACCTCCCAGAGACTGCCTGTTCCCTTCCCCATTAATTGCAGATCTGCTTGGGCAGTCCTGTAACCAAAGCAGGTTACAGCTGTTCTCATCCTGCCCCCATTTCTAAGCTTCTTTCTTGCGCTTTCTGATTCTCTTGTATCCCTTAACTGATTCTCAGATCTGGATCCACCCCCTTTTCCTCCCAGAATCGGCCCTAACCCTCTAGTTTTCCTCCTGCTCTATTCCCCTTCTGCCTCCATCTTCTCCAGGTTCAGTTCCTCTGCAATATTGCCTTTACTGTTTTCACTCCTGTGCAGACTCTCCAAGACCTATTTCACCTGTAGGACTTGGTTTCCCTCCACCCATTCCCAGGGAATCCAGCACTTGCCCTCTCTCCCATTTCCACGGGAGGTTACTGGGGGGCTGTGAGCCACCTATTCTCTGCCTGCAATGGCAGCAAGGTGGTGGCTGAAGGACTCTACACTTTGGTAAGCAATAAGTGTGAGCTGCAGAAGGCAGCATAAACAAACACAGCCCCAGGATTTTCAGAGCTCAAAGAGCAGTAATGATAAGTCAATGCGTCGCACATATAATCAGATGCAGCCCTGCCAGAAGTGGTACCAAAATTTTTCTTCATGAAGGCAAGCTGTTAACCAATGTTAACCTCCTCACCAACAAATCAAGATTCTAAAAGCGAAAAGCAAAATCATTTCCAGAATGGCAAGTGCAGGCAATCAGGCAGGGTAGAAATTAAGCCGTTTTGCCATGTCAGCGGTGGCATCAGCTAGCAAAGGCTGCTATATGGAGTGCTCTTCGTGCCTGGCATATTATGTGACTATGCACAGTGTAGCAATGTCCCTGTAATACCTCTTATGTACAGCTTAAAAAGGAGGAGACAAGGGGGATGACATACGTGAAATGGGACCTTCCACTTTGTAACAGGCATAGCCACAGCTCACCGCTCCCCAGGCAGGCACTGTCTGCAGCAGTTCTGCTGGTCCCAGCACGCTTTCTCCCTGACACTGCTCTGAAGGTGAGGTAGGATGTCTTTCTGAGAAACATGGGCTGCCTCCTCCTCCCCTGGGACTGGGCTATGAAGCCCTTATACCAGGCTCCTCATCTTCAGCGTCAAAAGGGCCACAGCCTGGGAGCAAACAGCCTCTGGCCTCAGCTGAAAGCACCTGTGCTGACACAGCAGCCAAGGAAGTAAGGACAGAGGCACGATCTTCAAAATGGTCCAGCCAGGCAGCAGCAACTCTGTGTGCATGTGTATCTACAGGGGCACTGATGGATGGGTGTGGGCAAGGCGTGTGCACCCACTGCCCTGGCACACGCCAGTCTCCACTTGTGCAGCTCTCCTTCCTCTCCCAAGTACACTAAGTGGTGGTGGAAGTCCTCCAGGCTGGTGAGTCAGAAACCACCCAGCCAAGTGTGAGCCATGTCCAACCTTCGGCTCCCCTCCTCCTCCCCAGCTTGCTCATGCTGACAGGCAGAGAACAGGGCAGAAAACACTCTCAGTTTCATTCTTCTGTCCCCAGTGCTAAGGCAAGAAAAAGTTCCTTCTGTGAAACACAAAGTTCCCACCTGTTCAGCTTCACAGGAAGGACGCGAGGAGGAAGGAGGTGTTTCCCTCAACTCTTTGTGTTACAGCAGCTGTCAGCACACCATGAATACACTTAAACCTTAAGTCTTCAGATCAAAAAAACGCACACACTCAAAATACACCATCAGTTTGACAAAACAAATCTGTGGAGCAACCTTAGGGATAGTTATGCCACTGCTTACCAGGAGTGCTGCAAAAGACAACTGGAGATGACCAGCTCAGCTCAGCTGTGGTCAGAACAGCCTCTCTTCCCAGGACTTCAGGCAGCAACTGAATTATACTGATGCCTGCTTATGGACTTCTTAGAATGACGCAAAGGTTTTTCACACTATATTGTCAGCTAGGAAATTCCAGAATAGCCATGTTTAGGAAATGAGACCCAATCTTTTTGCGCAGCAGGGAGAGGCAGAGGCTTTTGAACTCAGGTCAGTAAAAGAGAATCAAGTATGGGCTATTTATCCTTGGTGTAAAAAGCTTCCCTTATATCGTATTCCCTTATATATATTCACTGTGTTCTGGTTAAAGAAGGATTTCAAACAATAATGTGGAGTAGGAGGAAGCTGGGAGGAGTGCCCTTTTCATGGTCTGGCCTGGCCTTGCTCAATCGCAATCCTAAAACAGACTGAACTAAGAAACACACTTTTCTTAGCCTGCCCTTGCTGCATGATCAAGTGTGTTTTCCTGCAGTTAAGTTGCTTCTACCTTGTCTTCCTGACATGGACAGTCTCTCCCTCTCAGGATTATCTCCCCTCTGCCACTTCTAGTGACACTGAAGGCCACCAATAAAACCTGCACATGTGCATAGGTAAGAGAGGGGAATACAAGGCAGCATCCTGGAAGCTTGGTCCAGCACTTGAGGTGGTCTGTTCTTTCTAAGTCAGACAATTCAAAATCGTCTGTCCTCACCATATGCATTTTGCAGATAGCCTGATGCAGGAATACATAGAACACAGTGCTGCATGCAACATCTGTACAGGAACGGAGGACACACCTTAACTTGCAAAGCAATTTTCAGACCACAGAACTGGTAAATTAATCTTTCCATCTGGAACTCTTAAAACAGCAACCAAGCTCTTTGATTGCATGGGCTTTCAACCACTCCCTCCATTTTAGTGTGATTTTCATCAGGAACATTTGGGAGAAACATTAGCATCAATAAATGTTTGACTAGAACTTCTGTATCAGCATACTTGCCATTCGAGACCTTTGCAGTGGCTTAGAAACAGTGTTTCTACTCTGGGATATTTATTAAGCACCCAGTTTTGAAGTTCTGGGTTAACATTCATGCTGTGGAAAAATGCTACTATGGACAGACAAGAAGTTGGCAAGATGCCAAGGAGACAGACAACAGCAGAATCATTCAGGGCTACAAAGTTTTCAGCCACATGACTCAGGTCACAGTTGAATTGCAAATGCATTGAAAGGGGCTTTTTAAGTAACCGTCCATTTTCACAGTTAAGGGGCCAGCAAAGTCAAAGTCTGACAAGGCATCCTGGAAAGGTTTTCTGCAGCTTCCCTCACCCCCGCTGTCACTGCCCACTTCTAGCAGAGTGGTTTTTTTCTTGCTACATAATGTTACTGTGCTGTGCCAATTCAACTGCAAGTGAGCAGTGTGGCTTCACATCACTTTTCTGCAGGACACTTTTTTACACCCTTGAAAGACAAACCGATTTTCCCTAGGGAAGGCACATTCATTTTGTGTCATCCATATACAACCACATTCTCACTATGTTTTTTTCATTTTTCTGCTCCAGCACTCTTGCATAATGCAATAGCATCATGCAATACCTACTCTTCCTTTGCTGCATTTAAATGTTTGCAGGTGACAGCACCTGATCTTGGCTGCCAGACAGCCTGCATTTGCAGCATGGTAATCCTCAAGTGCATGAATAATTCTACACCAGTCTGATAATTATCAACTATGTCCTCAATGACTCGGTGAGCAAGGATTTGGGCTTCTATCCCATATAATAGGACTTGGTAAGGGGAAACTTTATGGTTTATCTTGATAATTACTGAACTTAATTTTAATCTGCTCAACAGGTGTGCTGTGATCTGACATCTCTTTTCTTCAGGTCTTTCAAAATAAAGTACCTGTAGGCAATAAGAAGTTCATGTACCAGTACATTTAGTGCAGAATCACTCCTATACTGTGTTGTATGTGCAACAACAGACCCTAAATGGAAACCTACTTGCTCCTGTTTCTGACCAGGCAGATACGCTGCCGTAGGCCTGCAATAAGGCAGAGCTAACTCCTGCGCCTCTGCCCCGAGGGTTTCAGCGTAGTTCTACTGCTCTTCGGTTCGAAACATGTGACACTCACGGGCGCCGAATACTTTCTGTTCCTCCCCAAGGCCTAGGAGCGTACTAGGCAGCAGCTTTAGCTGTTCTCTCGGACTCGGCAGCAGCTTTAGCTGTGCTCCTGGACATGTTTTGCTTCATCCCAGCCTGGCTTTGCCGCTCGGTACTTCCAGACCACAGGCACCCTGCCATCCCATCCTGCCCTTCCCCATCAGCGCCCTTCCCGACTCCGGGTCCCGCCGGTCAGCAAGGCAGGTGTGCAGCCCGAAGTCACAACCAAAGGAACAAAGTTGGAAAGGAAAAGCCGCTTATTCAGTCCCCAAGGCACGGCCAGGCCGAGGCTTCTCTGCACTGTGGGGTGCAGCCGAGTGCCGGTGCCCCGGGGTGGATGCGGGACGGGGCGCGGGGGCAGAGCCCGGCAGACGCCTGGCGGGAGGTGGTGTGACCCTGGCGAGCCCTGCACCCCTCCTACCCCGGCAGCTGCAGTCCGGGTTGCCCCCCGGAGCTCGGCGCAGGCAGGAGGAAGGGCCGGCCGCCCTACGCCCGGCGCCCCCTCCCGCGCTCACGGCTGCTGGGGGACCCCGCGGCGCCGCCGGCCTCCCCCTGCCCCCCCCGGCCTGGGGCCGCCCTCCCCCCGCCGGAGGAACGTCCCCGCTGCCGTCCGCGTCCGGCCCCCCGGCCCCCCCCGGCGGCGGGGTCTGCGCCAGCGGCGCGGCGGGAGCGGCTCCCCGCGGCGGGGCAGCCGGGCCGGCGGGCCGGGGCGGGCCGCACTCACCATGGCGTTGGAGCAGTTCAGCAGGCACACGGCGGCCAGCAGGAGCCAGCGCCGCCGGTAGGTCTTGAACGGGGACTGCCCCCCCGGGCCGCGCTCCCCCAGCAGGCTCGCCGCCTCGGAACCCTCCATCACGGCACGGCACGGCACGGCACAGCTCGGTACTGCCCTGCCCGGCCCCGCCCCGCCGCGCTCCCGGCCTGCCGAGGGCGGCCCCGGCCGAAGCGCAGCCTGCCGCCCGGCGCGGCACGGCACGGCACGGCACGGCACGGCACGGCACGGCACGGCGCGGCGCGGCACGGCACGGCACGGCGCGGCACGGCACGGCACGGCCCGCAGCGTGGGCCAGCGGTGCGGAGGCGCCCTGCGGAGCGGCGCCGAAGCCGAGCGACAGCCGCTCGCCGCGGGTGCTGGGCCCAGCCCGGAGCGGGCTGCCGGTGCCCGCGGGGCCGGGTTTGCCCTGTCGCGTTTGGCAGAGGGGAAGGCCCGGTGCTCCGGCACGGGGCTGCCGAGGTGGTGGGAAGGCGGGCCGCCAGGGCGGTCGGCGACAAAACCCTTTTTCCTCGTCTGTCGTTAAAAGAACTTCAGCAGCATCGCTGCTACCCGCCGACAGCCCCGCGTTCGTTATCCTCAGTGGCGCTTCCGCGGCCGGGGGTGCTGGTGGCAGCAGGAGGGGGAAGCCCTGTCCGAGGGTGATGGCTTACTGGAGTAGAAAAAGGACCGGAGGAGAATGAAGGGAGGTTGTTAAGACCCACAGAGGTTTATCAGCCATGGGATGTACAGTTTGGTTATGGTTTTATATGACTGATGATGCTGCAGACGGCAGTAGCTTCTTCCCCCAATGCAGAGGGACCCACACTAGCTCTGATCTTCTGAAAAACTCACCAAGAGAAAAAGCCGAGAGTGCAAAGCAAAAGCCTCCTCCACTCCTAAACAAGATATGTGCCAATCCAAATGATTCTATGATTCTATGTGACTTCAGGTTGGTTGGACATTGGCAATGCCTGGATGTCTTTTTCCCAGCCCCGAGACATGATCACCCTCCCACAACCCCACCACTCAGTTTCAGAAGCTCTGAGCCAACAGGCTCCCAGAAGTGGCCCCAAGGCACTGTCACCCACCTGTCACCTCTCACTCAGCCCTTCGAAACTTGTGCCATTCCTCACCACAGCCTGCTAAGAACTCAACACCCTCTCTTCAGAGGTGGGGTCATTTACTGTGAGAACAACCTTATTTCAAGTGCTTTGGACGTATTTGGAAGAGTGGATAGGGAGGGTTATCCTGCATGCAAGTATTCTCAAATTTAGCTGAAATTTCCCACGCCAAGGTGGGGGGAGTGGAGGGAGGTCGAGGGAGGAGGTGGGGAGAGGAAGGAGGGAGAAGAAAGCATTTCAACCCAAAGTCAAGCCTGTTGTTGCAGGGTAGAGAGAAGCATGGGTTGTTTGTGCTAATGAGCAAGCTTTACTGACTTGACAGATTGTGCCTTCCAGTCTTCCTCAGCTGGAACTGGGGTTTGACATTTAGTAATAGCAGGTGGGACTATTAACGTAATATTAATGACTGACCTGTTCCTCTGTCTACAAATGCCTGGCCAGGTTTGCCTGGCTTACGAGCTGCTGACAAAGAGCACTGCTGTTCGTATGCTGCACGCCGATGTACAGCAACGTCTGTCCTGCTCTGAAAAGACATGCTGTGAGCTGGGTTGTGTGCATGAGTTAACTGCCCTTCTGACCCATCAGCGCTGACACATGGGGAGAAACTTGCATATCAACATACTGGAAAGAGGCCCAGGTGTATGGTACAGCAGAAAGACCCAGCAGTCAGTACTTTCTAAGAGAAACACCATTCCTCCTCTCCCTTGTCTCTCTCGTTGGCAGGCAGGCCCTGTATGAAAACTAACTTCTCTGAGGCTCTGTTCATGTGATCTGTCCATTGCGTCCATTCCTTTTCAGCTCAAAATCTGTGTTACCATCAAAGAAGTCTGAATAATGCTGGCAGAAACCAGGATCCCATGTGAAATACCTCTGCTGCTTCTGCTCTCTGCTGTCCATCTTGTTACTAGAATACACAAAAAGCTCAAATTGCACATATTTGTAGGCCAAAATTAAGGCTGCCCTGTTTAGCCCCTTTCTGCATTATTTTTTACATCAAGATAACATGGTGTGCTGTTTTCTACTTGAAATGCAGTCCAGGAATGCATTGTAGCTGGACAGTGAAGGACATGCTGTCTATGTGAGCCTTGTCACCTTGGGTGCAGACATCAGAAAGTATGTGTCAAGCAAGGCCACAGAAAGGGAAAAAAGCAACTGCAGCAGAAGTGAACTGCTTTGCTGTTTGGACCAGAACAATCAGAAAAATCTGTGTAAGTTGATTGTATCTGGGAGGAAATTCAATTTCCCCCCACCCTCCTCATGCTTCTCCTAGTTATATTGCCTTGCTGTATGTACACTGCAAGGACTATTCTGGGGCTGTAGGGAGCTAAAACCACTCAGAGCAGCTCTGTGCAGCTTCATTGCTTTGCTCTATATGACGTCTCCCATCAACAGGGGCACCACTGTGTTACTGGCAGCACACCAAGGACAGTGGTAGGATTAGTGTTAAAGGAGAATGGCCCCATCTGCCTTCCACCTCTTGATTCTTTCCTGGTGCTCTGCTTCTGCCTGATACATTTCCACCAGTCCCTTTCTTCCCAGTGCCGCCTTCTCTTCCCCACACCCCAGCACATTCTATACCTTCTTTTCATCCTGGCTTTTGTTTTCAGGAACTGGCAGGTTAAGTCAGATGTTACAGGTGCTTCTCAGTTAAGCAGCTTCTTGTTTTGTAGGTAGTTGCACTGAGGCACCTGTGTTCTCTGATGTGTGAACATGTGATACACACTGAACAGACCCAGCTACACAATTGGCACACTGAACTGTCCCTGCTAAAAAACCACCAACAGCCAAAACCAAAACAACAACAACAACAACAACAACAACAACAAAAAGACCATGTTTGTTTTCTGTCAGGGAGGGGAACGCTGAGACAGCAGACATGTGAAAGAAGGTTTTCAGCAATGGGTAGCTGAAGTCTCTGTACGTTGGTTGTAAAATGGGCATGGAAAAACTTACTGTTGGGAGAGGATTCTGCATCCAAAGCAGCTTTACAGTATTGAGCACTCATGGTAGGAATTATAGGATCATTCAAGTTGGAAGAGACCTCAGGAGGTCTCTGATTCTCCTGTTCAAACAGGGTCAGTGATCAAGTCAGACCAGCTTGCCTGAGGCTCAATCTGGTCTTGAAAACCTCCGACGATGGAGACTGGACAACCTCTCTGAGCAACCCATTCTACTACTGGATCAGTCCTAGGGTAGATGCCACAGCACAGCCTTCAGACAGAGTACAGCTCATTAACCACAACCCACTGACCCAATCCAACCAGTACTCTACCCATCCAGTTGGCTATCCATCCAGACCATAATATCCTAACTCAGATACAAGAACTTTGTGGGAGAGAGTGTTGAAAATGTTGCTAAACTCATGTTAAATGACATCCACTGCTCTCCCTCCATTCACAAATGTAATTCTGTCATCAAAAAAAGGCAATCAGACAGGTTCATCGGGTATGACTTATCCTCAGTAAACCCATACTGATTATTCCAAATAGCCTATTTCTCCTTCATGTGTCCAGAAATATTATGTTATGGTTAACATAACTTGGTTATGTTTTTTCCAGGAATTGAAGTGAGATTGGACAACCTGCAGCTGCCTGGGCTGTCCTTTCAGTGCTTTTTGAATACAGATGCAACATTTCTCCAGCTGGCAGGGGTATCCATGTTCTCGCAATGATGATCAAAAGTGGCCTTCCTGTGGCATCAGCCAGCACTCCCAGCATCCTTGGACACAGCTCTTCTGGTTCCATGGGCTTGTACAAGTTTTATCCAGCAGTCCCTGGCTTACCCACTAATGGTCATCCTTGCCCTCCATGAATGCCAGGCCTTGAAGCCTGGGAGACCTTGCTGGTGAAGACTAAGATAAAAAAGGCATTGAGTTTCTCAGGTTTGTCTCTGTCCACTCTCACTAAATCACTCAGCCTGTTCAGTAACTGTCTGCCATTTTCCTTGTTCAGCCTTTTACCACTAATTTAGCAGCCAAACCTCTTGTTGTTACACTTGACGTGCAAGTTGAAACTCCAGCTGAGATTTGGCTTTCCTGGCACCATCCCTACATGCCCAGGCAATGTTTCTAATTTCTTCCTTTGTAGCCCATCCCTGCTTCCACCTCCCGTATGTTCTTCTGCACTCGAGTTCTGCCACGATTCCCTACTCACGAAAGCTGGTCTGCTGACACATCTCCTTTTTTCCTGAATATTGAGATGGCTTGTTCTTGCACTTGGTTGAAGTTTCAGAGACTTTGTCACTGCTGGAGATAGTGACAGAGTGAAAGGATGCTGCTTCTCCTGCTATGCACTGAAAGAGGCAGGGAACAAGATGTCCTGAGCTGCAGAGCTAAGAAGCCAGATACCTTAGAGGTGCACCTAGCATTGGGTTGACTAGCATTGACTAAGTTGCACCCTTTCATCACAGTTGGGACATTAGTAATATCCCCCTGCTGCATGGATTATCTGCTTGCTGCTGACACTGCAGATTTTCTGTGCTGGGGGGCTAACACGTTATTCTCCAGCCACAGATTTTAATGAAAATGAGGAACATTGCTGGTTTTGAGAAGGCTGTCCCTCTAGCAAGTTCCATTAAAACTTACTAACAGTAAAGAAAAAAACTCAAAACAAAACAAAACAGGAAGGGAAAGGGGAAGAAAACAGGCAGACATACTAGTTTTGTGCATTCCTTAATATCTAAGGAGCCCAGGTTAAAATGGTACCTGAAAGTGTTATTAAAGATCTTGCAGGCTCATTAGGTGCACAGTGTGTGTATGGGGGTGAAGGTGGAATTAGGAGTGCTCAAACAATTTTTATTCTGGCATTTCCTAAGGTTTTAATGTTTAAATTAGCAAGTCTTCTAATGCCACAAAAATATAGTCTAAAGTGCTGGTGTTACATAGATAGATCCACCATCCTCTGCTGTACTGTATTCCAGCCCGGTACTAGAAGCATGAGGGGACTTTCCCAGGAATCCTGGCTTTTGGTTAATCTGGACATTTTAATGCTAATTTGTATTTGTATGTATTTGTATGGATTGGGGCAGAAAGGGGTCTGAAGACTCACTGCAGACCTGGAGGCCAGCATCCTATTTGTTTCCACAGTGGACAGTCCAAGGCGAATTGGAAAAAATTAGTAAAATCTTTATTTCCAAGACTGTTCCCAATGCCAGTCTATGACCCTTCACGGAGCAGAAGATCATATTTTTTTTCTAAAAAAAAAAAAGGGGGGAAAAAAAAAGGAGAGCAATTGTTAAGCACCCAGAGCAAACCAGCACAAAGGATCTCCCAGAATGCAAGAGACTATTGCGTTTGCAAGTTCTGCATTACTGGCAGGTATGGAAAGGAAACAAGAAAGCAGAATTCACAGCACTGGCATGTTTGCCGACTGCTGAACCTGATATTTTCCTCCAGACATAGTTGCTTGCTTGGCCAAACAGAGCAAAACAAGCCAGTCAAATCAGAAAAATATCTTAGGAGACAGAAAAATATATGTCCAACACTCTGGGTAGCAAACCAGTTGTCAAGGTGCTGAATCTCTTCATGGTGAGGCAAGTCCTGGAAACGGTTCCTCTTGTTCCCACCTCTGGCAGTTGTGAGCCTGGAAAACCAACAAGTCCTCTAAGAGAACTGGAAGCAGCTGACAGAAGTGCAGCAGCCAACAGTCACCTCCACCACTCTTAAACAACAGTGGAAGACTAGTCCGTCATTCAGTCTTATCTCCGAATAAACTTTTCTACAGAATAAAGTTTTAAAGACTTGTCTACACTTCAGCTCGCTCATTCTTGTGGGGATGTTCCTTTTCCCAAGGCGAAGCACAGACTTGTCTTTGTAGCTGCAACCGTTTCTACAAATGGGTGGACCCAACATGACAATAGGACTTTTTTTGATAAATTACATGTGCCTTAGAAAGTTCTGCATGTGGACTGTATGAATGTGAAGAAAAACACACACCTGATTGCTCTATCTGTGCTGCCAATCTTTTCTGAAGCCTAAGATAACTCAATGGAAGACTCAAAATATTACCTGATATTTTAAAATGTTTTCTTATTTTGGTGTTTAATCATCCTTAAGCCAGTTTTTTTCCATTTATGTCTACACCAGTTACCCACTCACATAAGACGAGTGAGTGGAATTATCAGTATGTCTACATAAAAACAATTGTTTGCACACTGACAATCAGTACTTTCAATTTGTAAGCTTTCCTTAACATAGTATAAGGTAATTCAGAGGAAAGAAATATTCAAGGTTCTCCACTTGTTGTTCCTCACTCCCCTCAAACTTATTTCCTAGTGGCTTTTTTTTATACTACAACTTCATCTTTTCCTCCCTCCTCCTTTTCTTTCTCCATCAGGCACATGTATTTTTCAGTGCTGACAGTGAGGCACAAGGATTTAGCTGGAAACTGCATGCTTTGTTTTTCTGAGTACAGGCTGTCCCTTTGCCATGTCTTCTGTTTTTTTTATCATGTGAGTTTTTACTGTGCATTACACTTTGCTTATTATTTTTCTTTTCATTGCTAAAGGAGTGGTCTCATAAGTGTTGTAATATCCTGCCATAAGAGGCTGCCCTGAGCCTTTTTAGAAGGTTGCTTTGGAAAAGGGAGTTAGGCATCCATGCTATCTGTGCATATCCATTTTCTTAGTCCCTCTCCAAGTAACTTTTGTATCTACTGGCCAGCTTCAGTCTTGCTAGATGGAAGGGTGGATATCCCAATGACTTTGATGTCTTATAAATTTAGTAAAACTTGGTATCTGCGAAGACAGATGGCTGCTACTGTATGTAAGGGAAGACAGAGGGAGGTCAGGTATTCTCTCTTCTGGCCAGCTCCCCTGCTGGAAAGCTGGACAGCTTGGCACCCTGACTCCTGTGCCAAGCCAGCCACAGCACACGCTGCCTCTGGAACCCCCATTCCACTTAAGTATGAAGAGCTCAGGGTCATGGGAGTCACACCAGGTGTTAGAGGGAGACCAAAACAAGAGATTAATGTGGCAGAGTGGATACTGGACAGAAACCCATGGAGAATACAGCTTCTGTAGAAAGAACAATTTGGGTTTTTATTATACCAGAACAGAAAGTAAAAATCAGCTGCTAAAGAAAACCCAAACCAATGCCTATTTTCTTGGTGCTTTTTCAGTCTTAATGATTCTTGGTTCAGAGGATCACAGAGTTGCTAAGAAAATGTGTGGAATATATTTCAGGTCCTACCTTTAAATCTGCTAGACTAGGATCGTATTTCAGAAAGTATCTTCTTTGTATTCCCATGCTGAACTCCACAGTTGCTTCCCACCTTGAGCAAATACCCAGTTCTTGCTCCAATGCATTATTAACAGATCTAAAGGCAGAAATATTTTATAGACATCCCAATTTTTATAATTTGAAATTCCCTTTATCGCCCTGCAGAATCACTGAAGTTTCTTTTGATGCTGCAGAGCTAAACTCCCATCACAAACTAACCACCTAGAGGCTGATTCATTCTCTGTTCCGTGCTGTCACACATGCTAGTATAGCTGGAAATGCAATTATACCATTTAAGTGTTCTTAATAGCACAAGTTTTTAAAATCAGAATTGTTACAGATAATTTTGGATACTTTTAGCAAGTAATTAGGATCTGTATAAATGATGGGGTTTTTACATCCTGTGGCTTCAGACTAGGAAGCTGGAATAATCATTTGACTTAGAAAACCCGATAGACTGCACAGACTGCAAGACTTCTCAGTGACAGACCTGAATGCATTTTTTATTCCAGAAGAAATGTCAGATTTAACTGTCATTATGGCCTTTACGCATGCTCAGAAGATATATTAGTGTTGCACAGAGACAGCATAAAGAGTTGTTCATACAAAGAGCTTGTGATGAACTTCATAGCAGAGGCCAGTAAAGATAATCCATGTAGAACTGATTGCTTGTAAAACAAATGTAAACTGTAATAGCAAAGCCAACCCAGACAGCCGTTCAGGCTGATGTTGCAATACATTATGCTGACTCATTAATAATGCAAAGAAAAAATTCCATGAAAATAATTTACCAAAATCTACTGCATTAACGCTGTAAAATCCAGCTGTGCATTTCCACGTGGAGCACACCATCAATTGCATTTTTAGGTGGGCTCCCTTGCTGACTGAAAGGTTTCCAGTTAAGATCCCATATTTTAAATATACATGGGGAAATGTGCACACTCATTTCATGCAGGTGAGGTTGCTTACTTTTCACCTACGCACCTACGCATTCAGAAAATGAATAGCAATGTTGGGCAAAAAGGCGTGCCCCTGTCTTTCTCATGGGAGCATACCGTGAATTGCAGCCAAAGCTCCTGTTGCCTCCTGAGACACCGGATTCCCCAAAGTGGAAAAAGCAGCTTGCTACTGACAATAAATCAAGCTGCTCTCCTCTGCTTTGTCTCCAAGTACAGTCAGTATAAGCACCACAGTAAAACTGCTCAGTCAGCGCAGTTACTGAGCAGCCAACAGGGCACGAGGAACTTTGTTCAAGGTAAGCTTTCAATTTGGTGCTGAAATCTAGAAACAGGCCAAACAAAAAAAACGGAGTGGAGAGGGCTGCATCGTAGAATTCACTTTCTCCTCCTCCATGACTTCCTTTCTTTGTCCCACAGCTAGGGTAGAGATGATGTCTGCAATGGACTGTAAGCTATTGTTTACTAAATACTAAATAATAATTTAATAAATATAATATTTAAAATATTTAATTTATAATGAGAGTATAATATAATTTTAATAAATAATGATTTATCAGTACGTTATTTTATTTTAATAATGTTGACAAATTTTATGTAAAATAAAAATTATAAATACTATTTATAGTTTATAATAAAAAATAAAGCATATAAATGTGGATAACTGGCTAGCTGAAAAAGTTCACATAGACGTAGTCCAGCTGGCTGGACAACAATGCACATTGCTCTCAGCTTATGTGAAGTAAAGCAAAAATGCACTGTCTTTGGCTGTTCTTGTTACACAGTAACAGGAAGATCCCGGTGGGAAAAGAACGTTACAGGTGGGAACAGATAACTACAGAAGAGAAACTAGGGGCGGGCTTGGTATTTAGGCAACTAACCAATAATGACCTTAACTTTTGTAATACGTATAAGCTAATTATAACAAGGTATAAAAGATGACTGTAAGGCACAATAAATGAAGTCTGCTGATCACTCATATTGAGTGACTGTGTCTTCCCTCCATCGCGACATATAAATAGAAAAATAATAAAACATAACAATGTGAAAAAGTATTGGTTTCTACAGGAAGCTTAGAGACTCCATGGGATTTGCACTTCACCAGCGCGTGCTCATAAGCCTTCCTTGCAGTCAGCTGCTGCATGCTCACCACTTCTGACACTGGTGCAATCTATTTAGATCCTGGGGCAGGGATTAAGACCCTAGCTTCTGATATCTGTTTTTTAATACATATAGGCCAGGTTTTCTCCCCTGAGCCCTGCAACACCTATAGCAATCTGCATGTGTTAGTGTACAAGCAAAGACTGTCCAATAATAAGGCTTCCCTCTATATTGGAATAAAAATTTCAAATACCTTTGAGAAGGCAAAGAACTATCTCTCTGCAACTTAGCTATACAACCATTCTCCCATATTTTCATTGTCCTAAGGGGAAGTATCTTGCATAAGACTTGTTGATATCATTCTTAAAACCAAAGACATTCATATATTCAAACTTTGCTAATTTTCTTGTTTGGCCTCTGCTATAACAGAGTTGGCAGCTTGAAAGGTAGACTGATTATGCTAATTCTATAGTAAAAAGTCCAATTAACTTTCTCACCTTTATTTAGGTTCAACATCAAAGTTCACTTAGATAAAAGACTTCATAGTAAAACAATCACTGAAGCTCTCAGGGAACTTTTCAGCATTTAGTTAGGTCCTATATTAATAGTTTGTTTTCTTTTCTTTAATCTGGTTCTAATTTGGCAGACTAGCACCATTTCAAGTGACAGCATATTAACTAATCAGGGAAATAAAAGACTAGGTAGAATAACATCACTCAGCAGCAAGTGGGCTAGATAATGTTCAATATTTAAACTAGAGTAACTATTATGAAGTTAATAGTGAACAAATCATGGATGGAGATTCTTATTAAGATGAAGCCCATTGATAGGGGAAAGTAGATAAAACATAACAGCATGGACTGTCCCTTGCTGAGAATGTGCATGCGGCATGAACAACAAGCAGCACTCAAGCCAAAGCTTATGCTCTGTGATGTTGGCTATGCTTTGCCTTTCTTCTGGATGCTTCCTCCTACTGTGGATTGTTCTGGATCCCAGGGTCAAATGCTCTAATGGCTTGCCTTGGAAATATGGTTGAACAGCTGCGGAATGAGAGTCAGTCACATACTGGCAGTCAATTCGCCTTTGACCTGTAGCTCTAAGGCACATCAGAAACACCACAATTTAACAAATCCCACTCATAACACAAATAAATGTATACCACACACACTGGAGGGCAACTGCTAGGCTAAAACTAATTTGCATGAAATTGTAGGAGTTTTTCCATAGCAGCAGTGTGAAAAGAAACACTGTTTTAGCACATTAGTCATATGTTGCTGATGCTAAATACCTGGGGAAAAAAAATGCGGGGGAACCTGCCCGATTATCAAGATGAAAACACCTGATACAGGTATGTTGGTTTTAATTAAGCCATAGAAGGTTCTGATGGGAAGTTGTTGCTATCTTTTCTGGAGTATTTTCCATCTATCCATGCAGATATTGGGAGCTAAGGTCTCTAGCCTGCTGCAGGGTTACTGCCTCAGAAATGGGGGGAAAAGCTTCCCAAATCTGCTGCTGCATCCCCTCTGTAGAGCATGCTGAAAGATCTGGCTTGAATTTAAAACCAGGAGAAAAAGCACATTTCAAAATAATGAATCTTTTTGCACACCAAAGCACTTATCTCCACCAAATCCTCCTAAAAAAGGCTTCTAACAAGATAATTTACAGGCTTGGCAGCCAAGTGGGCAAGAACCATAAATGGAAAAATGCCTACTATAAAACTCTGCTCTGTCCCAAGCAAACTGGGAAAAAAGCAACTTTTAGACAATAGCACATCTGGTATGACAATGTGGTTCATAAATCCTTTTTCAGACAATGCAACAACAGTAAAACATGAGAGCAGGCTTTTCGCCTGGGGGTCAGCCCTAGACTTGCCTGACCTAAATATTCACTAATGAAGAAAAGCTAATCCCTGCTCTGCCCTGTTTTCCCCAATGCTACCCAGATAGCAAATCTCTCATTTAAGAGAAAAAATCTGAAGTTTATCATTGCCTCCTGGTCCCAAGCTTTTTGGATTTCCTAATTTAATTTCCACATTCCTCCCAAAAGACTCCTGCATTTTCAAGAGGCTTTTTAGTGAAAATTTGACATTCAAATACAGTCATTCAGTGCCACAAGAACAAGGTTTCATTGCAGAGCAACCTGGACTGCAATAAGGTATGGAAACCCCAATCCCCATTCGCAGCAGTCTCTGCGTTGTCCAATATGTTTTTTCTTGTAAGTCTTTTTACCCAGACTCATGCTTAGCATAAAACTTGACAATGTACTGTTGCCCTACCCACACCTCTAAATCACCCTGTGTTCAGGAATTTTGTCTCTTGCTTCTATTTAATCTGAGTCAGCAGCTGAACTATATTTGTTCAGTTTATGTCCAGCAAGAATGACTTGTTAGGCTAATATTTTTTTAAGCATGCTTTTGAATCGGGTTTGCATAGAGGGCAGAATGACAAGATCTTTTTGTTGCAAGAACATTAAAGAGCATAATAAATTTCATCAGCCATGTTCAGGTCATTTCTGCATATAATCTGTAAAATTGCTCTTTAAAATAACTTCAGAGCAGGAATGTATTTGTTCACATTAACAATGTCCTAAAGGGTATGGAGAATGAATTGAGACTCATGTCACCTCCTTCTACGCCAAACTGAATGCTCTGCCTGTGATGTGCAGCCTGTTTTTCCCGCTGGTAGTTTGCAGTGGGTGGATATGGGAGGATATTTGGAGCATGGAAATGTTATTACAAAGGCAAGGGCAACCACAGTCAGGGCTCCCAAAGCCTGTGGTGTTTGGGAGGGTTTCTCATGTTTATCACACTGGATGCACTTGTGCCTCCTGTCAATGATCCTGCTAGGACGGCGCAGCTCTGTGCCTTGCGTCATGCTGCCTGTGAGCCTGTGGACTTTTGTATTGCCTGCCTCGCTGACATGTCCCATGTACTGACCACAGCTATTCCATTAAGGCCAGCTGAAGGCATAATCTGTACAAAGGGCTTCCTCCCATATGCAATGACAGCCAGCAGTGAGTTCCTAAAGAACTGCTTCTTCAGCACCAGTCTCTCTTCTTCCACAACAATGTAAAGCTACCCTCATCACCAGCACAGGCCTCCAGAGAAGCAGCCTGTCACCTGAAAGACACTTCTATCCGACCTCATGTGGGAACCTGTGTTTTATGGACTTCTGAGGTTTGGGGTCTCCTCGATCCCCCAGGTGAGGCCGGGGAATGCATGGGGCTTCAGCTCTGGTGCTGTGGTTCTGCTTTGCAGTTCTGCACACTGTGCTGAGGTGAGCGCCTCACCATCTTCACACCCTCTTCAGCTTTCTTCTCAGTGCAAGCTCCTACCAAGTGACTTCAGGCCAGCAGGAAATGCTTTGTCTTCTTTCCCCTCAGCCTGCCATTGCAGCTGGTAAGGGTCTTGCTGGGCTCTGGTTAGAGCAAAGGCAGGAGTAAAGAGCGGAGACCTCCTGACCTGGGGTTTGACTAGGGCCTCAGACAGGACTGTCTCAAGGTGGGTGCTGATAGCATCTCCTTATTGCTATGGTAGGGATCATGGAATCACAGAGGCACAGAAGGGCTGAGGTTGGCAGGGACCTCTGGAGGTCATCTAGTCCAACCACCCTGCTTCAGCGGGGCCACCAAGAGCCAGTTGCTCAGGTGAGATAGGAGAGTAAGCTGGAATTAATGGCTGCATTTATATAGACAGGGTCTGCGCTCTCTGCAATTAAAAGCAGCTGGTGGCTCCCAGACCACTGTTAAGCATCTTGCATACAGTAATTATATGTGGTTTTCACTTCCCCATCATACAGGCACTGAGACTATAGGTTTGGGAACAACAAGCTCCTTCCACTCAAAGGAAAGGATTGATCATGTTTTCTCCTCCTCTAGAGTGGTTTGCAAGTACTAAAATGACTACAGTAGGGCTGAATTTGAACCATGGGGTTTACTCTGCTAAAACCATTCATTTTAGTTTTTCAAATTTAGATCTTACTTAAGCTGCTTAGAGTGCAGTTGTAACTGATCACCTTTGAAGTCAAGCTCCAAAATCAATAGCTTATATAAAGAACCTAAGATAATTTCTAGACATTTTTATGTCTCAAATTTAATCTGTGGTTTTGAGAGAGAAGTTTTTAAGACACTTTTAGATAATTAATTAGTCCTGAAAATAATTTGTTTGAATGGAAATGCATAGCTTTTAGATCACTGGAGAGAGATCTCGTATGAGATCATCTCATACAAAGACAAGCCTCTGTGTAATTTCTAGAAGGTACTTATAAAAATTTGAACTAAAAAACTTCTAGGGACGTTTAAGAATTAGTATGGCGTGTGTAGAAGTCCCAAGGTGGCAGTGTTAGGCAGTCTTTCAGTTGTTTTCTGTTGGACAAGAAAACTCTGTGTCCTGGACAGACAAGCAGTGGAACAGCATATATTTTATTACGCAAGACTTCGGATCACTGTTTCACACATCAGCATCTGCCAGTAATGAAAACCAAAATTAATAAGTGCAATTATTTAGGGGGTTTCATGGCAAAAAAATATATGACAAGCTTAAACCTGTCACTTTTTTTTCTCTTATGAGGCCAAAGAAAATCAGACTGAACTTCAGGTACGAGACAGCAGAAAGAAACACATCTAGTCCAGCATCCCTTGAGGACAAGGGACATGCCTTGAGTTTTAAACCATGTTCCCCTGCAGGACTGGCACAGTGTTAAGGAAATATTCTATACACCTTATTTGGTGTCATTCACACTTTGCGGTCTCCTCCTGGAAAAAACGGTATCTTGTGCATCAACTTCTGACACAGTAATTCCCCTCTCAAACCCAGGCAAGCACCAAGGCCACTGCTTTGGATAACTCCAGTAGACTGAGATACCTAAACTTGCTTCTGTGCCACTTCATCCCAGTCCTTGGCATCTTTCCCTTGCATCAGCACCACTGACCCTGACTGCATATAGGGACCTGTGTCCAGTTTGGGGTCAGGGCTGCCGTTTACTCCATGGGAAGTTTGGTAGATGCCACAGAGACTATGAGGGTGCTGGAGCACAGCACATCTGGAAGGAGGTGGAAAGAAAGGCCTTTGTTCAATCTGGAGACAGGAAGAGAAAGGAGGAATCTTTGGGATGTCTTCTCTGGGGGGAGGGAACAAAAAGGAAAAAGCCAGGCTTTTCCCAGAGGTGCAGAGGGACAGCAACAAAGACACTGGCCAGAGACCAAAGGAGCCCCTTCTTCCCCAGGAGGATGCTTGACCCAGGAAGAGAGACCAAGAGAAGCTATAGGATCCCCACTCCCGTGGGTCTTCGCAGCTCCACTGGACAAGGCCTGCAGCAGCCTGACTCAGCTGGCACTCCTTTAAGCTCCATGGGTGGTGATGGGGCAAGTGGTGGATCACAGACCTCCAGAGGTCCATTGTGAACAAAATTATTTTACAATACTATCTCACAGCTTCCTGAACATTGCTTTAACTCCACTCATTTTCCTGAAATATCCTCTGCAGCATTGGCATTCCAGAGCTAACAGTGTTAGTACTCGGTGTGTTGGTTGAATTCTTGCCTTGGGGGACAAATAATAGGCCAGAGGAGATAATTTGTTGTGAGGCTTCTTTGCCCTGAAGCTGTAGGATTGGTGACAACCGTCCTGGCCTCAGGTCACCAAACATATTTATTCTGCCTGTTCTTCATCAAACTAGGATCCCCAAATCTATCCTGATTTCAGAAGTTAGGAGTGTTTTTAAAAAAGAGACTTTTAATGTGTCGTGTTACAGCCAGGCAAATAAGGTGGGATCCATCCAGGTATAAAGCTTTAAGAAAGCCTTACAGGGAGAAAGGGAGTCTGGGGGCCTCCATAAGTAAACCTAGATGATGCTTTGGCCACTGGAGAGGGGTAAGAAAAGTTGATGGCAGAAACTATAGTAGCAGTCCCAGGTACAAGCAGGTGGAAAGGGCTAATGGCCTCCTTTAGGGAGAGAAGTAGTACGAGATGTTTATGAAGGTGTTACTTAGAAAAAAACAGCTTAGCAAGGAAAGGGGCAGAGCTGAAATCTAACAAGGGTACATGGTTTCAGTTTGTCAAGAAAAGGGAATAGTGTCAGCTTGGCTTGGTCCGAATGTGAGGGTTCAGCAGTGGAAATGAGCACAGAGCTAAGGGATAATGTGCTTCCCTTTTACAGGTAGCTCCTCTAAGAAATGCTATGTGGTTTATATCTAGATACGGACTTTGGAATTAGTTTCTATTTCCTGGGTCTGAGTCTTGTGTCCCATGATTTGCCTTGGCTTCCTTAGTAACAAAACATCAATGCGCATGCTCAAATAAATGAGCTGTGATGAGAAGCTAAAAATAATGAGAAGCTGAAAATACAGCCTTTGTATTCCTCTGGTATCCAGCTTATAAATGTGCCTATTGTGTCTGCTTGTTTTCTGCCTGTTGAAGTACTGAAATGCTTCAGTAATACTGAAAAAAGTGTTGTAGTTGCAGAGCTGTACTTGGGAATCCAAGAGACCTCATACCTCAGCTACAAATTTCTACATGGATGGGACAGTCTTTCTGCGTTTTTGTTTTGTTATCTATTTGAAACATCTTCTTGCTCCTTTTAAAGTATACTCAGCTTCCCTAAAGATCTGGCTGCTTCAGAAGCCAGGACTCTGTCATCGACATGTCTTACCACTACAGTCTAAATATGATGCCGCACTGGTCACCATAGAAATACCCTGTCACTGTGAGTCTTTCATGCATTTCTCATCATGCAAAAACATTCCTGAATTTTCTTTTTTAAATTTGAACTGCAGTAAGCTAACCCACAAATGTCTTGGCATGATTACACTACTAATCGCTGTCATTGCTTTGTGGGAGCCTGGCGCCTCAGTTTATCCTGTGTTTGCATTCTTAACCTTGATCCTGAGGCTAACTTGGGAGGCAGGAAGAGAGAAAGGTAGGACAGCACCTTCCCTGCCCACAAACTCTTGCCCACTCAGGGCTGCAAAAGCTTGTGGAAGTCATATGCCACTGAAATAATTCTGCAGCCTGCAGATCCTCCCCCATGTGCTTGGAAATGTGGCACAGATGGAGCTGTACTGTTGGTGAAGATTACATACTTGGGGAGAGTGGCTACGTACAAGAACCCTGTCAGCATTTAAACCCACTCGCTGGAGGCTCATGGGGTTAGTGGGAGGAAAAGAACACGGGGAAGAGCTGTGATATCTCAGCTCTGGGATGGTCCAGTCCCAGACAGGGAAGTGCAGCTTGAGAGGCTGTCTCCTGACCACAGACAGAGGAGTACCTCTGGAAACCCACAGTGGAAATGGATTTCTTAGCACCTCTAGGAAGGCCATAAGTGGGTCTGAAATGTAGGTTTTTAATGAGGGAAAGACAGTTAGGATAAGAAGTCTAACCATGGCTGTTTTCTGCCTGCACAGAGTGCAAGTTACAAGGCAGGGACCCAAAAGAATCATCTCAGGTCAAATGGAGGTAACTTCTGCCATTCCCTACTGTTCCCCGCAATGCTGTTTCTTCATGGCTCCTATTTTCAGGGCACAGTAACCCCTGCATACTGCACCACTTAAAGGCTACACATGCTGCCAAATCAGGATGTGCTGAAAATCTTTCTGAGAGAATTCCTTCTCCTCAAAGGAGAATCGTACACTAATTTGTATTCAGAAAAGTTTTAGGGTGTTCAGTGTCCGTCTGGTGTTAGATGTGGGGCTAACGAGGAGAATTATTTTCAAGGTCACTTACTGAAGTGTAGGTCTCTTAGCTCTTGCAGATTTTTTTTATCTATATTTTTTTTAACTATAGTTGAGCATTATATTTATTTCAGATACTATGGTAATAGAGCTGGTATTATTGGCCAAATAGGCTATTTTGACAAAGTGCTGGATGGCTGCTCAGTATGCAAATGCTATGACAACAGCGAACTCTGAAAAAAGAACAGCACCTATACAGGGTATAATGTAGCATGAAAATGATGAGTTACCCAATGTTACATGAGCCAAGTTGAATCTTTAAATAAATGCGTATTGATTAACCATTAGAAATTTATCTTCAGTAATCGGTTCAATTCTAATCTGCAGCACTCAACAGAATTCTTTTTGCCAGAGACCTGTTCCCACCCTTACCCACACCCCACTGAAGTGAAGGGTCCTCCTGCAGGAATTTGCTGGGATGCCCATTCCTAAAGGAGGAGGATAGTACAGCTGCAGTCCTGTGCTTGGGGAGCTGCAACACTGTCCTCGGTCCATGCAGCAGCCCACTGAGCAGATTGCCCGCTTCTGTAGATCAGAAGTAAATGTGAAGAATTGACTTTCTCTTTACATATAATGAAAATTTCACTTAAATGCCTCGAGCATAGATTTAAGAACAAACCTTTGTATTCACAAACCTGTTTAGGTTGACATTGGTCGCTGAACCCAATTTCACAGACTGCTGGCTAAAGGAGCCACTTAATTGCTGTTAGCCCTGTTCACTGCTCACCTGCTCTGAACTCCTTCACTGTTAGCTTGTTTATCTCCCAGGTTAACAATGAGGACTAACTCTCCAAAACAATTAAAAAATGCTAATAAGCTAGCATTTGAGGTATAAAGAAGTCAGAAAAATGTTAGGGAAAAATCCAGGGTTTCAAAGCAGGTTAGTACAACAGCTGGTACTTCAGAACTGCTTGCAGTTCTGTTGAGTGGCCTAAGCAATATTCTCTGTTCTCAGAGGAACATGGCACTTTTCCACTCAAGCCAAAAACTTTAGGGAACCTAAAACTGGGTTTAGGAATGGAAGTACGTTGCTAACTTAATTTCACTTCTCTTAAAAAAAAAAAAAAAGTAAGAAAGAAAGAAAGAAAAAAAAAAAAAAGAAGAGAGAGAGACCAAAATATTTCAAAAGGGACTAAAGGTATCAATTTAACAAACCGAAACCAGATGCTAGATGCCTGGTTTTCAGCATGAGCACACAATACTCCCTGCACTGCACCTCTTCAAAACACCCCAATGATTAGTCACTGGTGAGTAACATCATCTTTAGAGTTCACAGAAGGGATAAATATGTTCCTGTCCATGACTGGGGACCATCAACAGACTAAGATTCATTAATCAGCACTGCCTTTTCCTCAAGGAAAATGACAGCACTTCTAAATTTTATCTGTAGTTTTCATAATGTGTGGGTGATTTGGCTGACTCATTAACCCTGGGGAGGGGACTGTTAATCAGTGGATGACTGCTATGCTGCTATGTTTGCCACAAAGCCATGATTCAGATTTGCTCCTTTATGGGAATGCCTGATTGAAATAAATTGCATGTCTTATATTAAGCTGTGGTCTTCTCATTTTGATTCCTGTTTTCGTAAGAAAATATTTCTCTGCCTTCCCAAAATCTTTGCTTTCCTTTGCCAGTCTCCAACAAAATCATCAATAAAGTAGTGACCTCAGTCTCTAGCTGTCACCAGGTTTGTGACAGCAGGTAGCTCGGTCAAGAGACACCACATTACTATAGCCCTCTTGAAAGAAAGAGTTGTAGTCCTTACTAAACCTGGGTGGAAGAAGAGGTATAGGAGCCAGGGCTTCACTGCCCGTTACATCCAGTGACTGCATGGCAGCAGGAGGAAGGTTCTCCTTCCTGTGCACCTTGGTGGCCACTACAGAAGGGGGTTTTGATAGGCAATTACAGATCTCCAGAGGAATTACTTGCATTTTTTCCACTCAGACGGTTGATTTATTTGTATTTTTGGGTTTGAGATGAACAGTTCTTCCACATCCCAGTATGCATTTACAGAACAGGACAGATATTGCAGGCGTGAAGGGGACTAAGAGGAGGCAGTTAGTAGACTTTACCCAAGTCTTAGGATTCTCCAGTATAAACTACTGTTAAAAAGCTATCTTAGTCAAAAGCCTGAAAGTACTGCAGAGCTTTGTACCCAGAACTGGACAAAGACTAGCTCAGTGCCCCAGCCTGGCAGTTCCTTAACTAAAGCTGTTTAAAAGAAATCTGGAAAAGCTCAATGCAGAAATCCCCGGGCTTTATAGTGGCTGGCTTTTAGAAGAAGGTCCACATGCTCAAATGTCCTTTCAAAACTAGGTGTAAATTCACAGCTTCAGCTGTACCTTAGTGCAGTGTACCTTGGTTGGAAAGTAAAAGAGAAAGCAATGCACTAATGTGAATTTGGAAACACAATCCAAATCCAACAAGCCAGGTGGCTTTATGTCAGGGTACATAGCCTTGTGCTACTGCCACTTAACCTCCTGGGCTCAGTCACAGTTCACACACCAAAAAGAAGGGGGACCAACCATTTCATTTTGCCTACCAATGCTTTCAAGCTGTGTGCAAGAAAGGGGTGTGTTTGTAGTACGGATACCTGAAAGTGATAAACAGGGAATCAGCTTTTATGTATAGGTACTATATTTCCTGTAAAAACTTAAGAAAAAAACAAATCCAAGCCTCATACACTGTCTCCTCCGCTTTCTCTCTTCCTCCCCTCCTACAGGCTTTCACAACAGTCTTTCCCCTCCGCAGTATTCTTCTCTCCCTTAGTATTAATTTGTGCTTAATTTTCCCCTGCTTAGCTTTCCTAGCAGATCTCGGTGTGTGTCTTCTAGCCTCCCTTTGCTCGTCTCGCACAGCCCATAGCTTTGCTCATGACTGTTCCTCCTCATTCCCTGCAACCACGGGCCCATTAATTTGCCACTCCCCTGTGTCTCTGCCTCCTTGCAGTCCTTATAATTTGCTCCTTTTGCCCCTCCTACTTAGTCATCTGCGGTTTTGCCGCTTCTTTCATTCTGTCTTGCTCTCCATCAGTGACTGAGGCTCCCATGCACTCCTGATCTCTCTCCACCTTTCCTCCCTTCTTTCTCATTAGCAAGTGCTCCTCATCTCCCCACAGAGAGACCTAGACCCAGCCTGTAGAATTTTTCACTTGTATTGGGCTTATGTGACAAAGTTTTGGTAGTGGAGGGGCTGTAGAGGGGCCTTTGTGAGGAGATGCCGGGGCTGCTCTGTACCAGACAGGACACAGCTGAGCCTCTCATCCAAGATGGTGCCACCTTGGGGAGGAAGTACTTTAGAAAGGGTAAAAAGAGCTTATGGAGAAAATTATGGTGGAGCAGGTTGTCTTCCAGCAGCCCAAGGACTACAGTGGAGCAGATACCCACCCTGAAGTCCATGAAGGACCCCACATTGCAGCAGGTGGAGACACCCTGAAAGAAGCTGCTGCACCCTGTGAAGAGCCTATGCTGGAGCAGGCTCGTGGCAGGAGCTGTGGCCCATGGAGAGGACCCCATGCAGGACCAGGTTTTCCAGCAGAAGCTGTGGCCAATGGGAGCAGTTTGGTCCTGAAGGCCTGTACCTTGTAGAAAGGACCCACGCTGGAGCAGTTTGTGAAAGACTTTATGCCATGGGAGGCACTCCACGCTGCAGTGGGGGAACAGTGTGCAGAGGAAGGAGTGGCAGAGCGGAACCATTATGGACTGACCACAACCCCCATTCCCAATTCCCCTCCATGTCTAGGGTGAGAGGAGGTAAAGGAGTTGGGACTGAAGGAGTGAAGTTAAGCCTGAGAATAAGGGGTAGGATGAGGGGAAAGTGATTTAGTCTTGTCTTTGTTTCTCACCATCCTACTCTATTTCTAATTGGCAAAAGTATATATTTTGTTGCCTAAAACAAACTAAACACCCAGTTTGGTCTGTTTTGCCTGCGACAGTAACTGGCAAGCAAATTCCCTGTCCTTATCTGGACCCATGAACTTTTCTACCTTATTTTCTCAGCCTGTCCTGTTGGTGAAGGGGAGAAAAGCAGCAGCTGGGTGGGAGCCTGGCAGCCAGCCAAGGTCAAACCCACACATCACTCTTCATTGAGCATATTCCCTTGTCCAGTTCCTTTAACTGTACTGTCAGGCCCAAGGAATCCTCTTTTTTTTTCTCCACCACAGCCGTCCTCCACACTTGCCTCAGCACCCTTGTCTTCTTTGTCCCCAGCACTTTCTGGTACTTCACTGCTTGACTGCTGATTTGCCTGTTGCTGTGGGACCCCATCACTGTCCCACTCTGATATGGCAACTCCAACCATGTGGATATGTGCCCACCCCCTCTCTCACTGTTTAGTTCCCTGCCCTAGTACATCCAGGAACCAGTTGCCTTCTGAAATCTGGCTTGAACTTCACCTTGGCATCTACTCTTACCTCCTTGATGTAACAAACTTCTCCTACACTATCCCCACATATTGCTTAGCTTCCTCGTGCTTCCCGGGGCAGTGGCTGCCTCACTGTGCTCTTAGACGCTAACAGCCAAGCACAGAGGAAAAGGCATCACAGCAGCTTCTCCTGGCCCCTACAAGAAGCAACATCTATGGGCAATCCTGCTTGATGCTGACTGCTTTGTCTGGAGAAAGCAATAATGTGCAAGCTGACACCATGCTGTGAAGACAATCTCATTCTAGTCATGACTGGGCTGGACTACCTTAGGGAAATGGATGAAAGTGCTAACCACCTTCTGCCTTTCCCATACCACATACATTCAAGAGTTCTTTAGCATCAGGGAGGCAAAATACCTAGCTTTACCTCAGCCTCCTGGGCAAAAGAATGATCCTAGCACATCCACACTAGAAATAAGGGCAGTAATTCTCCCAGGCAAAGAGAAATTCGGTTTGCTCATCCCTGAAAATGAGCTTGCTGCTTTAAACTCCTGTCTAGTGAGTACTACAAACGTGTTAGCCTAGCTAGTCCTTTCAGGCCAATGCAGGACATAAATAAGGATGCATCAAGACTGATCTATGCTGGAATGAAACAGTGCATAAACTAGTTTGTCCTGCTGGGGGGATGGAGGACTCCTCATATCATCTTTTCAAGCAATATGATGTTGCCACCAGAAAAAGCGGCAACTGAGACTCTTTTTTGGAGAAGAGAGGGACATTGATACAGTGGAGAACTGGGAGATTGTCTTGTTTGGAAAAGACATCACTTGAGATCTCTCCTAGCCCATAGGAGATGACAAGTTTCTGCTACAAAACTCTGTATTTTATTTGGGAGTTGCCAACCCCTTGATATGTAATAACCTGTGAGACTTTTCCAAATGTCTTGGCCATATGACCATCTTCCACCTTATGAAGGAGACTGAATGTCTGTTCTTAGGCTGAAGTTTCCATACAAGCTTCCAGAACTCCAGTTTTCAGATCTGTCACTGGAGACACGGGCTTGTCAGTGGAGCCTACCAGTGGCTCAGAACTCACTTTAGGATATAGTTTCTATTCCCCCTCGACCTTCTGCTTGGTTTAGCAGCTGGTTCTGCTGGACTTCAGCCATCCCCCAATGGCTTCTAGCTAGGTCTGTCTGTCTGTGGTCTTACTGATTTGTTATTTTCCCAGAGAAGTCCTTACAGCTGTCAATGGAAACACTAATGCTTGTTTCCATAGCCAGTAATGAATTGTCAGGAAGTTTTCTGCTTGTGGCAGCATGTCTAGGTTGCCTGTGGTGTGCAGTGGATGGTTCTGGCTAAATTTCTTCAGTAGCTTGAAGGTTTGGGAAGACATGCATTAGTAGGTATACCTCTTGCTGATCATCCCTAAGTCTCTGTACCATTTGGAGAAGCATTCTTTGTTCCCCTACTTTATCTACAATCTCACTTAACAGTTGAGTCCTTACAAATGATTTTAATTTGTCTCCTTGTCCTAAGGGGAATAAACCCTAGGAAACTGAGGGAAGCCCACCTGCAGCCTACAAAGACAATCCTTTTTTTCCTCAAACCCTTTTCTATTTACAGAACTACAAACCCTGATCTTGGGTCTTGGAGCACATAAACTTACAAAAGCAGACGTGTTCTTTCAACTTGAAACATTGAAACAGAGCTGTCCTTAAAAGACAAGGAGGCTGAAAACCTTCAGCTTGTATTCTGGCCAAGAATATTCCAAAAGCATTTTACGTTAAAACAGATAACGTATCTAGCATCTGACCTGTGACCTAACATGTCCACTGACAATTGTGCTCCCATTCAGAAAGAACAGCAAGTGCCAACTCCGCTCAACAGCTTCTAAGGCCGAAGCTGAAGCATCCTGGAGGAATTGTTGGGTATACTGTATGTTGGTGCAGTGGTTAGCAGAACTTATGAAGCTCTGGCTGCAACCAAAGCATTAAATAAAGGTAAATTTTCCTTGGTTCCAAGTTATTGTACATGTCTTGATGGAAAAATAAGAGTGCTGTACAAACCTGCTCCAAAGCAGAATTTAAGCATGAGGAAAATAAAGAGCCAGGAAGAGAAGAGAAATGTTTGAAACAAGCTTCTTGAGAAAATATAAGTGTGGCATTAGTTTTGAGGTGTACATAACAAGGTGCTTGGTCTGAGTTTTGTCTGAGTTCAGGCACTGGGCTGTAGGAAACTTGTCCATGACTTTGGTGTGGGACCTTATTTTTCCAGTCGTGCAGACAGAAAATGTACATTACTTCACAATTTAATGATTTTTTTATTGCCTTGAGTAATATATCTCCTTGCAGGGCAGACATGAGCAAGCAGACAGAACAGATGGTTCTGCCTAGGGCAAGATTCTGCAAGGGATGGCAAATATAGAGACATCTGGTTGTGGGTGTATGCAGATGAAATGGTGGCCACCTCTGCTTTCCAGCTGTCAACCATACTTCTGCACTGGAGGTGATTTCCCCCTTACTAGGGATGGCCAATTGACATGCTCATTTGCTTCTGGTCTCCAGTTGCTAACTGTACTGACCTATACTAGAAGTCATTCAGAAAGTGGGCAATGTGTACTATTCCCACAAGTGGTAAGTACCAAGGTTTAGTACAATTAAAGCCCTTTGTTAGGAGAACAATTCTTTAAAGCTTTTGCATGGTTATGCATTACCTTGAGCTAGCCTTGTCTCCTAGATACAGTCAGAACTGTTATTTTTTGTTACGTATTTAAATGTCTGAAGTAATAGTTAGAGTTGGGCAGACATAAAAATGAGGCAAAATGGTACCAGTTTGAAAATTAAATTATAGTAACTGCATTTAACACTTTCAAAAGCAACTTTTCTCTTTTCATCCTTCAGTTTTGCTTAGTTTTCTTGGTGGATTAGGTAGTAGATGGGATATTCGGTACACAGCATTCCTTTCTGGTAGTCAACTGTTTTCTCTTCATGCTTCATAGAATGAAGCATTTTCTGACTTACAAGAAAATTGGGAGCCACTTTCTTGTCTGTGAAATATTAAGCTGTTGTGATTTCTACCTATTGCCTGAGCTCAGAAAAAAATATAACTGCTGATGCTCTGGCAAACCATTCTTCCTCTTACACAGGGCAATTATTCATTGTAATGTTTTGAAGCCATTGCCAGAATCCTGATTCCTGCTTACCTGCCCACCAACTCTCCAAAATTCCAAGGATGCTCTGACTCTGTGGCCCATATTTTTTAATCTTGCCGAGTCCTAAAAACTGAAGTAATTTCAAAATGTCACCTAGGAAAAAAGTGGCATGCCAGGGAGTGATGCCAACTTCACTGGTAGGATTCAAGGGGGAGGCAATATATTTGTCCATTTAACTATTAGACGTAAGAATACAGAATCCCTCTATCTTCCTCTTTCTGTGGTTCAGGGGGTTCCAAATTATATGTCCTAGAAGTGGTATGGGTATGCAAATAATTTCAGAGTGGTATTCTGCCCCAACAAATTGCAGCCTTCTTCCTCATGCTGGCTTAGTAGTACCTCAGAAAAGCTTGGAAAGCTTTGCTCAGACCAATGTGGTCTCACATTCCTCCTCATCTAGCTTAAAGGTGGAAGCACAGAAGAAGTAATAGAGCCAGAATGATAGAGATCTGTGGAAACTCTACAATTTCGGTTTGGGTGTGCTTCAATTGCTGATCTACTGTTTCTTTCGTTGGGAGAGACTATCCTTTCCCTGTTGGGTACACGGTAGCAGGGCTCTACTTGACTCAGCAACCAGAGAACCTTAAACTCAAGTTCCCATGCATGACAGCTGTGTTGTCTCTGCAAAAAACCTGCAGACTTCCCCCTGGTTATGCTGGGGGTGAAAATTCCCTCTTGCTCCCTGCCTTCCTGGCCATGTCCCTGGAGCCACAAGGATTGACAAATACTCAAATTCCACAGGACCTTATGGTGCAAATATGTTAATGGGACAACGGGATGTTGTCCTTAATTACTCCTCACTTGCCCCTGTGTTTTTGAGTAACATTTTTCTTAAAGGAGAAATACTACACAGTAGCAGATGATAGGGAGGGTGGAGGAACCAGGTAAAGATTAATGATGAGGTTCTGTGGTAATAAAGAGCAGTATGTTCTGGTGTTAACATCTACAAGAGAGTTGTTGCGACTTCAGATGTCCAAGACTGCCTTTGGACAATTATCCCACAAAAGTATTGGCTTCAAGGCATCAGTATCCCATCCCAAAGAAATATTTGCTTTGGGGACTTACACTCACCATTAAACATTTTTGTCTTCCATCTGTATGTCTTCCTCCTTCCTGGGTAATATATTAAGTATCAAGTATTCTAAGTAAACACCATAAAAGCACAGTGCTTTGGTTCCTCTGTGAGACAGCACCATAAAGATCAACTACAAAGAAATTGATTTACAATAAACTAAGTGTCTTGTCTTTACTGGGGGAAGGTGGAGCTATTTTTCACTGGGCCACATAAGTTAACTGGATGTGAAATTATAAAAAGTGCTTCCCAGGTGTGGGTACAGCTCTTGGTAAGTCCTGGTCACTATTAGAGCAGTTTAAGACATCCTGTTTCCCTTTCACATATAAACACCTGTATCCTTTCCAGTCCTGAGAGCCTCTACCTGAAGCTGTGTGTCTCACATGCTCCTTGGGAGCGTTGTGATAATTAGGTGGTGGTGTAAGCATCCCTGCTTTGAGAAAGGCTGTGAGAATCACCTATGTGAGGCAGACCCAGCTATTGCACAGGATGGCTCAGACTGTATCTTCTGTGTCACTTAGCACAGAAGGTCTCATGCAGAATCCCTGTACCCCTTTGGACACAGTCACAATGGAAAGTGCCTTGTTTTCAGCTCGGATAGAGTTAATTTTTTTATTAGCAGCTAGTGCAGTGCTGTGTGTTTTGGATTTAGTGGGAGAATAATGCTGATAACAAACTTATGTTTTCAGTTGTTTCTAGGTATTGTTTCTACCAAGTCAAGAACTTTTAATTTTCCCTGGCCCTGCCAGCAAGAAGGATGGAGGGGCACGGGAAATCAGGAAGGGACACAGCCAGGACAGCTGGCCTGAATTAGCCAAAGGGATATTCCATACCACAGGACATCATACTCAGTATATAAACTGGGGGGGGGGGGGGAGGGCAGGAAGTGGGGCAGTTGGCCGGGGCCGGTCTATCACTGCTCAGGAACTGACTGAGCATCAGTCAGTGGGCAGTGAGTAATTGTATTGTGCATCACTTGGGTTTTTTCCCTTCCTTTTGGATTTTATTCCTCTGCCCTTCTCCCTCCTTTTCATTACAACTGTTGTTTTATTATTATTATTATTGTTGTTATTATTTTAATTATTAAATTGTTCTTATCTCAATCCTTCAGTTTTACCTTTTTCCCAATCCTCCTCCCCATTCCTCTGGTGGGGGGGAGGGGAGCGAGAAAGGGGCTTCGTGGTGCTTAGTTGCCAACTGGGGTTAAACCAGGACAGGAAGTCACAGCTCACCCCACCTGGAGCTTCTCCATTTCAGGACATGGTTCCCGATGCCTGCAGGTGCAGCCTGTTCTTGTCTACTCCAGTCCCGCCATCTGATGCAGTTTATCATAATAGCCCTTTTTGTAACGGCCTATGAAAATTTCTTCAGAGTGAGGTGGCTGCTTGTCGTGCCTGGTGCACTTAGGAATATGTTAGTCTCACAAACAGGTATGATTACAAGTTGAACATATGAATTCCTGAAGTCTTGATGGTCGTCAATGAGTCTTCTTGAGCTTTCTTTTATCCCTGTCTCCCTCCTGATTCGTAGATCATTAGTACGCTTCACCTCAAAGGCTGCAGCAGCATCTTGAAACACTTGCCTTCTAGTACATCAGCTGAATCTGCTCTGCTATTGACATTGATCTCACAAGCTTTAGCATATCATCAGCATGTCCCCATATTTTTTTTTTCCACGAGAAATCTGATCCCAAATCTATAAATCTTGTGGTGGTCTTTCCTGATGACCTGTCCAAATCCATGTGGATGACTTACCAGGTGAGTACACTTACTGGGGATAAGTTTTCTGATAGCATAGTAGACATTGCCCAAATATTTCCAAGACAATTTACACATCTCTTGTAATACCATTGTGTACAATGCTGTATGGGAACCTTGCAGAGAAATGGAAAGCTTAGGGGGAAAGTCCAAGGAGGCTCAGGAAAAAACTAAAAAGGAGTCCATCAAAGGCCACAGGAATCACCCAGCCGTGCTGGAGATTACAACATGGGCTATATGTGTCTTCCCATGGAAGGAAGGACGTGCCACTTTAGCCAACAAGACAACAGGTGATACAGATCTCTAATTAACTGAAACCTGGGGATAGAGCTCCTGTATTAGTGAGACTATTCTAGTAAGCAGAAAAAATGGTTTGTGCTGATTGATCCAATGTAATAAAAGAAAATTGTCTGTTTTAATTTTAAAGTTGTGTTTTTAAAAACATTATCCAGAAACCTGAGGCAAGTTTGCCTTTAGAAATAGATAACCACCTAGCAGATTAAAAATGTAAAAATTAGAAGATGTAACTGGAATTATATAATCAGGGGAATTCAGAAAGAGCGAGACAAAAATGTAGGAGAGAAGTAGGGGGACACTATACACATTAATCCCTTTACATTGCAGTGATTCACCCTAAAGCAAGGAAAATTCCAGTGAGACCTGATCAGAGCAAACGTGAAGCTAAAATTAAGTGCTTGCAAAAGCAAGTCAGGATGCAAGCATCAACAGGGCTGCTGTATATGCAGGAAGAGATGGAAAACTCAACTGGGAGCTGTCAGAGATGATCTCTGTGGGCTAACAGCTCTGAATTGTTCACTGAAATTACTTTAATCCCAGAAATGAGGGCTGCTGTCACCCTACAAAATACAGTTCTGTATGATCACTAAACTGTCTGGGAAATCTACATAGAAGCAACTGGTGATTATACTAAGTTCACTTAAGCTAAGTGCTGATGAAGGGAGGATGCGCTGGAAGTTAGACTCCCACAAGTAAAAAATAGGCCCCCCACCCCGAGGTAAGATCAACTGAATTTACAGACTTGTTTGTTATCAGCCTGGCAGATGCTTGTTTAACCTCCTAGGACAGAGGCTGCACACCTTCACTGCATCTTCATAGTTCGATGCTGAAAAAATATCCCCCCTAATACCTCAAAACTTTCAGCTATCTTTGATATGTCTCCCTCAAACACATTTAGACTAAAACCACGATTCACTAGTCTTTCCTCTTGTATTTTCTATGCCTGTTTTATCCTCATGCACTTTCTCTCATTCCTTTCTTTCGAGCATGATACTTGGCCAGTAGTACCAACAATATGGAAAAAACATACCACTGACTTAGACATCATACTGTTTTTACATGCCGTGAAGTTAGGTTTACTTTTTTTTTGCACAAGATAAAATGCTTATAGGAAGCTGTAGTCCTTTCAGTTCCCTTTCCTGGGCCCCAGACCCTGCTGTTGACCCCACTGCATCAGTTCTACTTTCAGAGTCAGTCTTCTCACAGACTGAGGTACACTACGGGTGCTGACTTCCTTCACTGCATGCAGCTGAGACGCTCATTTGCTTTCCAGACAGTTCCAGAGGCTCATCAGAGCTCCTGAGGGGATGCCCAGCCAGAAATGCAAACAGGCAGAAACAGTGCTCCCGTATTGGTTATTTGCATGGACCTCTTCTCCTTCCTTTCCTCCTTCCTTCCCTCCCTCCCTCCCTCTCGTCTGATGTAGTAAAAAGAACTTTGCTGACCGAAAAAAGACATGTATTCAGTCACTCAGGAGATTCCCAGATGACATTACAGCTGATGTTCTGTTTATTCCTTCATTTACCACTGTTAATTCCAGCTCAAGAGTGTTGTCTGAGGTGTCCTCTTGCCTACATGACCCTGGTGACACATACTATACACTGCATGACTCTGCATTTCACCTGCTTTCTCTCAAGGGAGACCTGATCAGGATTCCTGGTATTCTATTTCGATAAGCAAGTATTTTAAAGGGGAAAACCAGATATTTGAATATGCCTCTCATCTCTTAACTCATACCTTGCTCATATAATGAAACTCTTTCAAGAATTGACACCTGAAATTTCAGTCAGGATCCACCGAAACATTAGTGAACTGTGAACAAGCAGTGACTGCTAACTGTACCTGACTGTATATAGTGCACTTGGCACAGTTTGTGTAGAGGACTATTTGTCTATCACAACATGTATATGGTGAAAAAAAATTCCAAACTTTAAATATATATGAAGGTGATACGCTTCAGCTGGAAGACAAACCTCCTTCTTTTCCTGCATGATTTTAACTAATAAAGTCTGTCTGCTGAAGGACAGATTTTACCCCAGATTAAACAAAAAACAACAACAACAACAAAAGCAAATAATAGAAATCAGCAAAATTCTATCATAAGCTGGTTTTGGTCAGCAGTGGATGACCAACATCCAAGTCAGAGTCGCTACTTTCTTCCTCTTTGAAGAGGAATGCAAGCCAGAACTGATCATAACCAGAAAACCAAGTAGCAGGTGGACCGTGAATTCCACACTGTCCTATAACCAGTAGTGTAACTTGCAAAACATGTGGAAGGTTGAATGTATGCATGGGACAACACAGCAGCAGCTAAATGTGAGCAGAGTGGATGCATACAGCTTTGTCCATTTAGTTAACAATTTCTTTATGCACTGGTCTAGCAGCAGTCTGTTGGAAAAAGAAGTCAGGAACCTGAAGAGATGTGAGTCAAGCATGCCTTGTGCAAAGTGTGCCTTGGCTCATCACAACGAATAGGCAGCATTCTGCCAAGTCTCATTGTGCGTCTTGCACCTCAGTTTCACATCAAAGCTGCAACTCAGATTAAAAGGAAAAAAATCCCCAAGGGAAAGGACATAATATACTGCATTCTAATAGCCTGGAACCTATCTGCTTAAAACACCCTTACCACTGCAACTTAGTAGCAGCACATGCTGGTAATTTAAGAAGAAAATTTTTGAGCCCTTTCTCCAAATGTCCACCACCTCCTCCTTGAGCCTGCTCCTCTTCCCAGTATTTACTTCTGATTTTACATCTCTGGTTTTGATTTTGTACCTGTTGTGTGGGAGTGTATCTGAAACTGAACTGTTGGAATTTAAGTGGTGGTTAGTAGTTTCTACATGCATAGGCAATTAAAAATCTCACCAGCGTTCCATATACATGTAATCGGTATGTTAGCAGACAAATTATAACTGATGTCATAAAGAACTGTACCAGTCAGAAAGGTAACCTCCTCCTCAGGTAAATGCAGTAAATACAGCTGACAGTCAAAGGGACAACACATTGAATTGCACAGTGCAGTAGGTTGCTGACAAATTTCCTCTTACTGGAGCAAGATCCAAGTTCTGAAAATGAAACATCTCATCCTCAGTTCCTGGGAACTAAGCGTGGTGCTTTGTTTTGCTTCCCTTGCTGCCCCCTGCTCCCAGTGTAAATCTTATCATTTAACAGTAAGGATATGCCCGAAGCTTTTTGTATTTAGAAGACAAACCCTTGAAAGTCAGCTGTGTTTATGCAAGTAGTTAGTGGTAACAAACAGATACTTATTTCTTGAGTCATAAATCCCCCTCTATTTCCACTTTTCTACCTAATGCTCATCTTTGAAGTACTAAGAGGTCTTCTGGTGAGGAAGAATACATAACCAGAAGTTTCTAATTGCTAGCAAACAGTTGCTGACATGCTCTGCCAATAGCCTTAGTCTTTCACTTACCAGTGGGAGGGAGTATTTGTAAGCCCAGAGTTAAATTAAGTGACTGATATTTGCTAAAACAGTGTGTTTCATCTTTTCCAAATGATTGCTGAACCAGTTGGTTTGTATAGTTGAGTGGATTTGGCCAAAGGGCTTAATGAACCTCATTTATTTAAGCTTGACACTAGAAAGAAAACCATTTTTGCCAAGGGATATGGAGGAATTTGAAAGCCAAGTAAGAGTGAGGCATGAAGATCTCAGGGGGGTTAGAATGACCTAGGGTGTAGTTAAATACCTGTCTATTGGCCTTAGATTTCTCTAGATTTTATAGAATCATAGAATCATTTAGGCTGGAAAAGAGCTTCAAGGTCATCACATCCAACTGTTAATGCAGGACTGCCAAGTCCATCACTAAACCATGTCCCTAAGCACCACATCTGCTTTTAAATACCTCCAGGGACAGTGACTCCACCACCTCCCTGGGCAGTCTGTTCCAATGACTGACACCCTTTCGGTGAAGAAATTTTTTCCCAATATCCAATCTAAACCTCCCCTAGTGAAACTTGAGGCCACTTCCTCTTGTCCTGTCACTTGTTATCTGGGAGAAGAGACCTACCTCCACCTGCCTACCCTTCCAGGTAGTTGTAGAGAGCATTAAGGTCCCTCCCAAGTCTCTTTTTCTCCAGACTAAACAACCCCAGTTCCCTCAGCCACTCTGCACAAGACTTGTGCTCCAGACCCTTCACCAGCTGCGTTGCCCTTCTCTGGACATGCTCCAGCACCTCAATGACCCTCTTGAAGTGAGGTGAACATGGTACTTGAGGTGCAGCCTCACCAGTGCGGAGTGCAGGGGGACAATCACTTCCCTTACCCTGCTGGCCACACTCAGATACAAGCTAGGATGCTGTTGGCCTTCTTAGCCACCTGGGCACACTGCTGGCTTGTGTTCAGACAGACATCAACCAGCACCACCAGGTCCTTTCCCACCAGGCAGCTTTCCAGCCACGCTTCCCAAAGCCTGTAGTGCTGTGTGGGGTTGTTGTGACCCAGGTACAGGACACAGCACTTCTCCTTGTTGAAGCTCATACAATTGGCCTTGGTCCATAGGTCCAGACTGTCCAGATCCCTCTGTAGAGCCTTCCTGCCCTCCAGCAGATCAACACTCACCCCAGCTTGGTGTTGCCTGCAAAATGACTGAGGGTGCACTCGATCCCCTCAACCAGATTGCTGATAAAGAGGACTGGCCTCAATACTGTGCTCTGCGAAACACCACTTGTGACCCTCCACCAGCTGGATCTAACTCCATTCATCACCACTCTGCAGGGTTGGCCATCCAGGCAGCTTTTTATCGAGTGTAGAACACATCCATCCAAGCCGTGAGCAGCCAGTTTCTCCAGGAGAATGCTGTAGGAAAGAATGTCAAAGGTTTTACTGAAGTCTAGGCAGACAACATCCACAGCCTTTCCCTCATCCACTAGGCAGGTTATCTTGCCATAGAAGGAGATCAGGATTGTCAAGCAGGACCTGCTTTTCATGAATCCCTGCTGGCTGGGCCTGATTCCTCAGCTGTCCTGCACATGCTGCATGATGACACTCAGGATGATCTGCCCCATAACCTTCCCTGGCACCAAGGACAGGCAGACAGGCCTGTAGCTCCCTGGATCCTTCTCCTGCCCTCTTCACATATGGGCATCACACTGGGTAACCTCCAGGCTTCTGGGACCTCCTCAGTTAGCCAGGACTGTTGACAAATGACGGAAAGTGGCTTGGTGAGCTCTTTTGCCAGCTCCCTCAGTACCCTCAGGTGGATCCCATCTGGCCCCATAGACTTCTGCATGTCTGTGTGTCCTGGTTTCAGCTGGGATAAAGTTAATTTTTTTTATTAGTAGCTGTGTTTTGGATTTGGTGTGGGAGCAATGCTGACAGCACACTGATGTTCCTGGTTGTTGCTGATGCTAAGTCAAGGACTTTTCAGTTTCTCAGGCCTTGCCAGTGAAAGGGCTGGAGAGGCACAGGAAACTGGGAGGGGACACAGCCAGGACGGCTGACCTGAACTAGCCAAAGGGATATTCCATACCACGGGACGTCATGCTCAGTATATAAACTGGGCGGGGTGGGGGGTCGGTTGGCTGGGGCTGCTGGTCGCTGCTTAGGGACTGGCTGGGCATCGGTCAGTGGGTGGTGAGCAACTATACTGTGCATCACTTGTTTTCTTTCCTCCTTCCCTTTTAGATTTCATTCCTCTCCCTCCTTTTCATTATAACTGTTATTGTTATTATTATTACTGTTCTTTCATTTTTTAATTTTATTTCAACCATTAAATTGGTCTTATCTCAACCCCTGAGTTTTACATTCCTTTCCAATTCTCTTCCCATCCCTCTGGGTAAGGAGGGAGTGAGTGAGTGGCTGCGTGGTACTTAGTTACCGGCTGCGTTTAAACCATGACACTGTGTGATTGATGGATACCACCTGTGTGGTACTCTTTAATAGTAGAAAACTGCTGTGGATGAGAACAGGGATAAACCTGTTCATCTAGAGGCTGAGACAGCATGCGTTGTCAATTCTATAGCAGGGACTACAGGGACAAAGATATCAACTCCCCAAACCCCAAAGATTTAACATTACTAAAAGAAACAGAAGTACCTTACTGCTTTACAGATTAAGGTTGCATAATATTTAGGGACTTAAAAACTGTTTAGGTTTACGCTTAATATAAAATAAGTCTATACAAATTATTGATTAATACTTCAGAATGTGTCTGAATTTATGGGGCAGTGAACCTCCAATTCGCCTCTGATTTACAGCTCCCTAGATTTATATGACAAAGTGTACTTCCCTGTTTGCCATAGTGTTTCTGGGAAAGTGTGGATCCCAAGTCAGATTTATGTCAACAGACTGCATCTCTGGGTTTGTACATATTAGAGCAAAGCAACTGGAGGGTGAAAGCAGATCTTGTCAAAGGTGCTCTCCTGAGGGAAGGCAAGGTGTCTGTCTTGGAAATTTCAGCTAGTCTTTTGAAGAGGAAGAAAGGTCTATTGGGGCAGATAACTGGGAAAGCTGTGATAAAGAAACACAGCAGTATGCAAGCCCAAAACCTAGAATGCAAAATGAGGGAAACTAAGTAGTTAGTCAAAAGAAGACTGACTGGAGGTTATGTCAGATATATCACAACTATCTGCAAAGACAAAGGGTATGAACTGCTTTGTCTACTAAAATCATAGCAGGAAGAGCATTATCAGAAACTGGGAAATACCTTCTAACAGTCAGACCAAGGCTCTCAAACGTATCCGACAGAGTACTGACACTATGTCTTCATGACTCACCTGTCAGAAGCTTACACAGTACAGATACCACTGATTGTATCCCTTGGTAGATCAAATGCCCTTTCAAGGTCCTACCTCATTGTCCTAGCAAATGGTGTGCACTACCTACATGAAACATACCATTCATCTGCTTCAGCTGTTTTATTGCTGAAGCAACAGATGCTCTTTCATCAGTTTCTCCAGTTGATTGGCCTGTCACCTATGCAGCTGTGTGCATATGGGAGCTAAATCATATCTCCTCCTGTAAAGGACCTCTACAGGTCTTCATTTTTAAATGAGAAGATTAATAGACTAAATCTCTGAAGCCAGAATTTACTTGCCATAAAGGTGACATTCAGAGGATTGGTTCTCAAGTGGTTCCTGAGCAAGAATGAAGTTATCATTCAGTCATTACGATGTTCATGCAGAACCTACAATGTAAGAATGGCAGTGTTTGATCTTGTGATAGAGTAAGCAAGAGAGCCTGCTCTACCTGACCCTCCTTTGAGCAGGGAGGCTGTCCAGGGCAATCTCCAAAGGTCCATTCCAACCTCATCCATTCTCCAACACAATTATAAAATGCTGCACAACATCTCTTTATTGTTAAGAGACTTCTCCAGTCATTAGCAAGAGAATGGAGGCTTATATGGCTGGAAACACCACAAAGTCAGTCAGAAATGAAAGTGGTGTTTCCCTGAGACTTTAAAAATCATGATTCCATCCCCAATGCTAGAAGTGCACTTGTATATAATTCTGTTGCTATTAGAACACTTGAAGCGTAGCCACATTGTCTAAGCTTTCTTTAAACCTGCATGATCTACAAGTTTGTAACATGTATCTCGATATTCTTGCAGGAACAAGAACTTGCATCTTGCATCTCCGGGCACTAACTGAAACTTTAAATTAAATCCATGCTAACTTTGCGAAAGTTGGTGATGAGGAATATTCTATACTTTTGATGTAAAGGTTTAGTGCAGGCTAATGCAACACAATGCAGGCCTGTAACGTAAATGCATTTGAGTGGAATATGGTACATGTGTGCAGATATCCACAAAAGAAACCTAACAGTGTAGAAGGAAAACATCTGAAAAAAAAGATGTTACAATGCAGGATTTTACATATATATCTATATGTATACTTATATAAATGTATATAGTGTGTATGTGTGTGTTCTGAAGTGACCAAGTTATGCAGCTAATGCCCAAATCTTCTAGATACTTCCTCTAAGAATGTGTTACTCAGATAATCATTGCATGGTACATTCATCTAGAAGACAAAAGCTGATGAATGTTTGGGTTCTTTGGCTTTTGGCTGCAAGATGTTTGAAGCCCAGCCTTGAGATCTATGGTTACTACTACAGTGTTTTGCTTGCTGCCTGCCGTTGGAACTTGAATGAAGCAATCTGAGTAAATCCAGTGCTGACTCAGTATTTACAACTGCGAAAGACTGAGAAAGACAGAGTGTGAAAGGTGGTGATTAGAAATGCTCCCGAGTTCTCAGTCACAACTAAAAGGTAAGTGCTTGCACTCAAGAGTGGTAGTTATTGATGAGGGCCTGTTGGGAGCTAATAGCAGCCAAGGTGAAAGGTGAAACATGGAAAAAGCAGCCAACAGTTCACTGACAAAGTGTAGTCACTTTGATCAGCCTACTCACACATCACCTAAAAGGCAATGCTGCTCTTGAGTGGTTTGAGAAAGTTGCTCTGTCTTCCCTAGAAGATTCAACCATTTTAGATACTTTTCCGTCTGTTAATCTACATTCTCCTGGACAATTTTGATTTCTCTGCTTGACAATTAATCCCAGAATTGCAGTAACATTTGGATAGGAAGGGACATCCAGAGGTCTCTAGTACAACCTCTTCCTTAAATCAGGGCTTTGCCCAGCCTGGTCTTGAAACCTAAAGACGCATAATGTACAGCCTCTCTGGGAAACCTCTTCTAAATTTTAACTATCTTCATACTGATATTTTTTTTTTCTTCCTTTCTGTCCCATCAGAATCTCCCTGATTCCCTTTATGGCCACTGTCTTTCATTCTCCTGCCATGTGCCTCACTAAAGAGTCTGGCTCCACTTTTTGTAGATTACCTTCTTTTCTTGTAAGTGTTGAAAGCTGCTATTAGGTCCCCCTGAAGCGACGTCTTCTCCAGGCTGAACTGTTCCACTTCCCTCAGCTTCTCCCTGAAGGGCATGTTCTCCAGACCATGACCATCCTGAAAGCCTCTTCTGGACTTGATCAAGTTCATCAGTATCTTTCTTATATGGGTGCACCCAAAACTGGATGCACTATGCCAGACTTGTTCTAACAAGTACCACATAAAGAGGAACAATCACGTCCCCCAATGTACTGGGCCTGTGAATACATCCCAAGATGCTGTTAGTTCTCATCAGTGCCACTGCACACTGGTGGCTCATGTTTAGCCTATCGTCCTCAAGAATTCATGAAGTGTTTTCAACAGACCTGCCTTCCAGTTAGCTGGTCACACCCCATCTTGTACTGCTGCAGCAAGTTGTCTGTTCCACGTGCAGGACTTTGTATTGTTGAATTTTATTCCTACAGCCTGTTTAGGTCCCTCCTAACAACAGCCAGCCCTGTCTGCAGACATATAGACTGCACTCTCATTTTGGTGCTGTGCACAGACATTTCTGCATGTCAAGTCATTAACAGAGATATTAAACAGGTACCAGGGAAAAATGCTGAAGAACTTCATGCGGTCACCAGCCTTCAGACAGAATATCACCTGTTAACCTGTACTCTCTCAGACCAGCAATCCAGCCAGTATTTCACCCATCCAGTAGTTCAACTATCCAGGCCATAATGTCCTAATGTGGGCCAAGAATATTGTGGGAGACTGTATCAAAAGCCTTGCTAAAGTCTAAGTATGGAATATCCACCACATTCCTTGCATCCACAAAACCAGTCATTTCATCATAGAAGAAAATTAGGTTGGTCCACTCTGATTTACCTTCGGTAAGACGTGTTCTTGTCCTTCAGGTGTTCAGAAATGGCACAGATGGACTTGCTCCATGATTCTCTCCAGGGACCAAAGAGAGGTTGTAGTTTCCTGAATTATCTTTCTTGCTGTTTTCAAAGTTGGGTGAAATATTTACCATCCTCCAGTAGTGGGGGAGTCCCCTGGGCATCATGATCTTGCAGCAGTAATAGAGGGAGCAGCCCTGCAGTGGTATCAGCAGGTTCTCTCAGCACCCTTGGATGCAACCTATCTAATTCACAGACCTACAGGATTGACTGTAGTTCTATTGCTCTGAGCAACTACTGGAAATAGTAGTTCTCAACTTCACTGGTTGTAAACACTGTATATGTCAGTCTTAAACCAGAATCTTTTTGTCATATATTTGCCCACTTTGTGCTTTACTACCTTTCATGAGAATATCCTGTTTTGTTGAGTTTCTAGTCATTTCTCTGTTTATACCATTACCATTAAAGTGCTCATGATGACCAGTACCTTTCCACTGTTCGAAGTTCTAAAGGAGACAATGAACTTCTTTTACCTGAAATGTTTGGTTATTGTGGGTTTTTTTTTCTGTCTCAGATAAATTCTCCTATATAACTGTTTTAGCTAGGAAATACATGCTTCCAGAAGCTAGAGCTTCAGTTTACCTGTGCTCACGTTATGCTTTTGTTTGTGTGAAAACTGTGAGGACTAATGCATGTAAAGATAACAGATACAATCCTTTAAATGCTATTGCTAGTTCCCCACTCCCCTCCACTGCCCGACTCATTCTCTGAAATTCTATAGTTTGATTACAGCTCACTGACTGCAATGCTAACAAAAAGTTTCACTTCTCTCCTAATACCAAGTGTTACAGTTCACACAAGGCACTCATATCTACTCAGTTGTGATTGTAGATACTCTAGTCACTGGCTAAGCTTATTTTCAGAAATATCACTTATAGGCTAACACACTCTGTAATGGCATTGCCAAAGGCATTACAACTGATGTTAGGGTAATGAGGTTGAAAAGAAAGTAAACCATTGCCTTAGCACTCTGAGGGTCACAACAATCTTGTCACAAGGGGTATATTAAAGCAGATTAATTGTTTGAGTAGACATGGCCATATCACCTTGCTTCAGGCATCATCTTCTAAAAATACCTATAGTAAGAGAAAACCAAACCCCATAGACTCTGGCCTTAATGGTTTTCTTATGCTGCAATGTTTGGCTCTGGAAATACTGGGGGGTGGTGGGGTGGGTGCAGGGGGAAGCAGGCATCCAGTTCAACCAGTTTATAATTTCATGCACATTCTTACAGTTTCTTACTTTTGCTTCTGGCTACCTGAACCCCAATTCCAGAAACCAGGCAAGAAGCCCCAATACTTTCTAGCATATATCTCTGTAGGCAAAGGCCCATGCAAAGTCATTTGTTGTTAAACTGAAAACATAATTTAAATTTCTGACAAGATGCACCCATTTAACCACACAACTCTTGAAGCTGAACAGAGCAAAACTGCAGTGCTGCAATATTTTCTGTTAACACAGGCTTAGTTTCTGGGTAATGGTGCTACTAGAGCCCAGGACTGACCCTGAAGTCTTGGTACACAACAAAGGCTCAATAGTTTGTTGGACAAGGAGGAAAACATCTTCCAGGGCTGTGCCATGTCAGGCAACCATTGCTGGTTGCATTCCTAGACGGAAGACTGCCTTCGGGCTCATTCTTTGTTTGCTGGGAGGAAAGAAAGAGGGAAAAGCAGGCACTTTAAAGCATTATACTCAAAAAAGTACTTGTAATCGGGAACACAAAGCTTGCCCTGGTGGCTTAAGAGTTGGGACAGGTCAATTTATAGAGTACTTCTCTTGGCATTCTGCCACTCGATGTGAAGTTGAACTTGGCATGGGCTTCCCAAGCTTTATGCGTGCTCCTTGACCTGAGACCTCACACTACTCAACTTTGAGAAAGCCAAAATCTAATTTCGTCAGCTGGGGTGTTTTGAGTCACCTGCAGTTTGTCACCAAACCGTGCTACCCGGCCACCAGCGCGCCCAGCTCCTATCCCAACTTTCAGCATCCACGAGTTGGAAGGCCACCTACGGGCTTTTGGGGAGAGCCCTGAGACGCAGGACAGGCAGGCCGTACCCCGCCCCAACGGGAGCCACCTCCGCCACCCGCCCCGCGCTCACGGGGTCGGCCGCGCTCACGGGCCGGACCCTCGAGCCCCTCCCCGGGCCAGGCCCCCCGCCGGGCGGCCGGTGCCACCCGCAGCCCCGCGGCCGCCGACCTTCCCCGGCACGCGCACGCGGGCCAGCCCCGATCTCTCCGGGAGGGGGCGGGGGGGGGGGGCGGGGGAGGGGGCGGCCGGAGCCGTGCCCGGGTGAGCGCCCCGCGCGCATGCGCCCTGAGCGTGGCGCCCCCGCTCGGCTCCGCTCGGGCCGCGCTCGGCTATTTCCGCCTCTTTGTTTTAAACTCCGGGCCGAGCCTTTTAAATTTTATCCCCCCCTCCCCCCCCCTTTTTTTTTTATTTTTTAATTTTTTTGGCGGGGGAGAGGAAAAGGGGCCGGTGTTTCCCCCTGTCTCGCGTTACCTCCCTCGCGTCCTCCGCTCGCTGTCCGTGGCGGCGCCCGGGGAAGGACGGGCCGGCGAGCAGGCGATCAGCGGCGGTGGCGGGGAGCAAAACCCCTCACCGGCCCCGAGAGGCGACCGCGCCCCTCCCCTGCCAACGGACACGGCGCCGCCCCTCCCCCGCCAGGTCAGTGCGGGGCCGTGGGGTGGTGTGGGGGTCGGCTGTGGGGCCGCGGGCCGTGTGGGGCCGGGCGAGGGCTTTGGGGGCGGGGCTGCCCCCCCACCCCCCCAGCCCGAGGTGTGTGCCGTGGGAGCCGCGGGGGGCCTCCGGCGAGGGCGTGCGGGGGGCGCGGGGCGAGGGTCGCCTCTGCCTCAGGGGTAGCGGTCTGCGGCGGAGCGGGCCTCCTGCCTCACGGTGTCGGGGGCTGGGGCGGGCGCGGCTGCGCCTGAACTTTCCGTGCCGCAGCAAGCGCTGTGTGTTCTCGGGGGCGGGGGGTGCCCGTTAGTAGGGGAGGCCGGGGTCTGCGTGGGATTCCGTCCCCTGACGCCCCTCCCGGATCAGGGAGTCTGGCGTGGGCCGGGGAAAGGTCCGCCGGTGTCTCCCAGCCCGACTGGACAGCTCCTGCCCGCCTCGGGGACGGGGGCCCGTGGCCTGTGGGGGCAAGGCGCGCGGGCAGCCCCTTCCCGCCGGCCGCGGAGCCGCTCGTGGCGGGGGGCGGGGGGGGGGGGGGGGCCGCTCGGCCGCCCCCAGGGCGGTGCTGCAGCCTGCGGGGGCCGCGGGGATGGCGCTGTCCCGAGTTGTCCCTGAGTGCGCGCCTCCCTTCAGGGCTGGGTTTGCGGGGCTCAGGAACCCCGCGCCTTTGGGAGAAGGGGTCGGTCTGAGGGAGGGGATGGCGGCTGGTAGCGGTGGAGGTACCGTTTCCCGAAAGCAGGGGAATGGAGGAGACATGTCCCATGCCTGTGCGACCCTAGCTATGCAGGGACCTGGCTTCAGTGCTGTCTGTGTAGTGGCATATGGGATTTCAGGTCTTGTGAGAAAGAGGAAATTAAGTAGGACTTGTACGTGAAATACAGAATGATTGTGGTGTGAGTTGTTCTGAGGTCTAAGGACACACACATATTTAATACCACAAAATTCTGACTGTTTTCTCAACCTCAGAGCCTTAGTGAGTTGTGATGCTGTCAGATTTGGTCTCTTCAGTAGGTCTGTTTTAGACTGCAACTGGCGGGTATTACTTCGGAGTGTCCCGTGTTGAAAGTTGAGCATGTCCTAAAGTTAGTAAGACTCACAGGAGGTTTGATGATTAAGTACTTAGATGTTCCTTTGTTACTTCACATTTGAGGTTTTTTTGGTTGGTTGTTTTTTTTTTTTTACTAGTTGTAAAACTGTCGGCCTATGCATGCTTTGTGTCAAATCAGTTTAGCTGTTTCCTGATTTCTGTATGAAATGTGTGCCTCTGAGAAACCAGTTCAAGATACTCTGTTTTATTATCTGTGTATGTTCTGGAACGTTCTTCTGGAATACTTTGGTATTTTTCAAAAGAATCCTATATAATTGTCTTCCAGAGTTTCACAGAAGAGCTAAGTTTGTGGATGAAAAAAGTTTGAATTCGAAAGAAAAAAGTTGAGATTAACCTTATGTTCAAGAAGCATCCCATCTATTTATCTTCCATTGTAAACTGCTTTCCTTTATTTAGCACAAGCAACTAGGCATATGCTAAATACATTGTTATGAGTCTTTTTAGTACTAGGTGGTGTGCTTTTAAAAATCTGTTGTTGATTATTTTTTGGTAGGATACTTGTGAATTTTATGTTTGTTCTTATAATGGCAGGTCAGGTGAGAATCCGAACTGTGATATTTATCATGCGTCTCATAAAGATGCTCCGCAATTTGTAAAAATTCTTGGTTGGTGACACAGAAATGGAAACCTTGTACACTTGCAGTAGTTTCCCTATTTCAATTCAGTTTAAGTTGTACTTGTTGATATTTTATAATGACTTTAAAAGAATACAGAACTTGTGCAGAACTGAAGGTACTTGGTGAGATCATGTAGGATGCACTACAAAAGGGTTAGGTGGTTTTCTAAAGAGGTGCATAGGGGTTCTGCCACAGAAAGCTGGGAAATAAATTTTAAAGCATTCTGTAAATCACTTTTTGAGAAAAATCTATTTGGTTTCTTTATGTGGGCTGATCTAGCCAGCTTGATCTTCTTACTCTGCTGTCACCATATAAAATCAAGACTGAACACTTGTAAATGTTGTATTGAAGTCGACTTACAAGAGTTTGTAACTATGCTAGCCTAATACTAATGCCGAGAAAGGCAGAAATTAATTACAATGCTATGAAATACTTCTGCTACTAAGAGACTTTAAAGTGTAGTTTCTAGTTGCTGCAGCTGCCCAACCTACCCTTACTTGTCCTGACTACCTACCTGATTTAGAGGACGTCGTCTCTAAGCTTTGTGTTTGTGATACAGGTAAGCTTTCTTAGCAAGAACCATTTTATGTCTGCTTTAGTAGCTTCTGTTTCCTTTTTCCCATGTGACTGTTTAATCTAGGTGGCCTTTTTAGCTTTAGTAATGTTCTCCCAGGACTGAAATACTCTCTGGGAAACTCTGTAAGAAGAAGTAGAAGCATTTCCTTTGAAGTTCTAAGCTAGATGCAACCAACAAAGAGAATGTGGGCATGATGTTTTAAAAACATGTATGTTGATAGCGTTTCACTTTTCAGCTACTGTCTTAAGAGGTGATACCAGCTTACAAGAAAGTCTGATGAGATCTTGTATGTTACAACATTCTCTCTCTTGTTGTTGTTTTGGAATTATTGTCCAATTGGTACACATGTGGAAGTAAGCATTACTAAATGGAGGCTTGTATTGACAATGGTATTTGCAGGTGCAGTGGATTTAAGACTGTTGGCATTCCTGAGAGTTTAGTAATTTAAACTCTGTTCTCTTTTCATTATTGCTACTAAAGATGTTTAACAATGGTTGAAACTACTCTGATTTGCTAGGTTAGGTATGCTGTCATGTTTAAAGGAAACCTTCCTAGGGCAGTTTGATTAGAGTAGGTTAAAAGCCAGGCACAAGCTGTCCGTGTATTTTGATCTTATACAAGACTTATTTTGAAGCTCTGTCTTGAAGTAAACTCACAGTTTTGTATTCTTTGCACCTCCCTTTTTAAAATGCAAGCTTGCTGTATTAGACTGTAAGTTTAGCTAGTAAGTGGAAGTCATAAATGCACTAAAACTGAAAAGCAAAAGGGGTTATTCTGTATTAAAAGCAATCTTTGCTATTGTGATATGTAACACAGCTTTGTTGCTAACTGAAGACATACTATAAAGATATTTTTTATGTTTTTCTATAATTGCTCTAAGGAGCCAAAAAAACCCTTGCTGCTCTTATCTGAATTATTTTTTTTTCAAGTTAATTTTACTGAATAAGTGCATCTATATTTAAATCAGCAGACTATGAAAATGAAATACTCAGTGTGGTGGGAACTAGTGAGATTGAAAGCCTTATTTGCTATTGAAAGTTTGATTGAAGTTTGCTGCAAGGACCTGAAGTCTTGCAGCCATATTGCAGAGCTAGCATTTTAGGAAGGAATAAACCAGCAGTACGTTGATCATTAATACTATTTTCCCTTTTTTTTTCTCTCCCCCTCCCCCATCACACTATGTGTAAGGACGTAAGGGTCTTTTTATTTCTTTGTCAAACGCAGCATGTATTATTTAGAAGTAGGGGGTAGTACAGATCATTCGAAAGTAGGGGGAATGACTGAGTATGGTGAGCTCAAGTTACTTGTTCTTTGTGCCAAAAGATGACTGCTCTCACAGTTATGACTGCCTCTTTTTCAGATCACAATTTTAAGTTGACAGAGCCAGTGGGGGAAATTGTTGAAGGGGTTGAGGGGAAAACTGGAGATAATCGAGGTGTGTTGGCATTACTACAATGCAGGGTAAGACTGTAAGGAGGAAATACGCAACTATGAAGAAAACCAGGCTTTTTTGCAAGATTTGCTGCAAGTAGAACTTATTTAACCTAGCTCTACCATTATTTTCCATCTCTCTGCAAAATGGCAAGAAGGAGGCTTATTATCCCTACTGACATATATTTATGTTGACATTAACAGATAGCTATTTCATATTCTAACCTTGTGTCTGATAGCATAGAACTTTGTCTGCATTAAAAGGGCTCATGTTTTGGTGGCAATAAGGATCCTTCTTGTTTGAAACTGAGGCTATACTAGTTGTTGGGAACTGAGGATATCTATGCCTTGTGAACAGCGTAAATTCATTTTCATTTAAGGTCAGAAGCATTCTGTGTATGATAGGAATGGGTGAGAATGTGCTGTGCAGTGTTTGCTTAATTAAGAGAGGGAAGTTATTTTTTCAGATTGCCAAAATGATTATCATGTTACTTGTTGACTTACAAATGGCTGTCTTGCCAAGTTTTTCATTTTTAGTTAAGAATTTTCTTTTCACACTCTGCATAACCAGACAGTCAGTGTATAACACTATCTGTAGTTGATTATATAATAATCATTGTGATGTTACTGGATATAATGCAAATCTTGCGTGAATTATGCCTGATACTATGCCAGAACAGGTCATCCCTGCTGTCTTCTCTTGCAGTGTTCATGCAAACATTAACATGTTTGTAACCAAAGATCTCATTTATTAATGAAAATATGTAAGCATTGCCAGTGCAGTGTTGGCTGATTTTCCAGGTAATGTGTGGTGCTGTACAGCTTTTTCAAATTTTTCACCGGAAAGGACAAGCTGAAAGGTACAATACAGATAGCTAACTTTTATATTCTTTTTGTATAAATAATTATCTCTGACATTTCTTGTATCTGAATGTTTAGTTTTAGTACACAGATTGCCGTAACAAAAGCCATGGGTCACTTGGTTACTTAGGTAAAAGATTGCCAAATGTAGTTTAACTAGACAAAATATTTATTATAACAAATTTATTGTTGTACCGAGCAGTGGCAATCAGTAGAATTTATTTGAGGGATGGGAGTGTTTGGTTTTGTTTATTTTTTTTTAACATAGTGGCATGCCTTGTTCCTTTAGAGTAACTTTTCCCAAAAATTATTTGGACATACAGATATTTGAAAGTTAAAGTTGTGTCTTGGGACTGAGGTCAAAATGGACTGGGATCTTTTCGTAACAACTGTGTTTCAGATGATTGTATTTCATACTTTTCTGTTGTGATAATAACCGAGTTTTGTTTCATTGTTTGTTTTTTTCCTAAAATATAAAGTATGTTCTAAACACAAGGACTCCAGTCTGATTGGAGGATTCAAAATAGGCAAGAGGTAAGAGAATTTTTTATGTGCTTGTTTAAGGACTTAAGCATACACACTGCTGAAGATACATATGCCCCTGTTTCTAAATCAAATAATTTATATTTCGAACTCATAACTTCTGTTAAACCTGTATCAGTTAAAGATACTTCTGATACTGTTTCCGCACTGTAAGAGAGTGCTAAGACACTGTAATCAAATCAGTCCTGTTAATACTTGAAATGCTTTTCTTTCCACCTGTGAATTATTCATTTCTAGGTGTGGACCCCAAACCAGTGTACAGTGTTTGCCTGGTTGGTTCTGTTTATATTTGTGAAGCGCCTCAGTTGCAGTGCTACAGCAAGCGATTCCCGTAGACTTTCTTATACTAGTTGGTTGTTTCCTGTCTGTTTTCCAAGCTGTACTGAATCTTTTTCAGGGAAAAGTAAGCATAACACCACCACTTGTTAAATGCTCACTTAGAATTTCTTATCCACAAGTACAAGTTGTTCTTGCCCTGTGCAAAAGTCAGTGCTTGTGGAAAAGTTCTTTTCTGTTGGTGTGGAAACAACATAGTAAAAAATTATATTCTCTGAGTGAAATCCATCAGGTTTAGAAACAAACATTTACGTTTTTTATGAACAGTTACATGGTTTGATTTCATTTGTTGAATGAAGAAGTAACTAAGCTGCCTTTTGCTATAGCAGTTTCCTAAGACTGATTGCAAAGTAGCCTTGCATCTGAAATCAGTTTATGCTTTAAGATCATGGGTTTTGTATTGCGTTGTCATAAAATGATGATTATTTCACAGGTTAAAATCTTGGTAAAAAAAAAAATTCTCTGGTCTATGCTCGTGCTGTTACCAGACAAATTACAGCAAGGTGCCCAGTATTTTTGTTTGTTTGTTTGTTTTTTCCCCCCTGGAAAATCCATATATGCATTTTCCTTCTGCAAGTAAATTGGCACTAACTTACCTTGAATCTGTATTTTTAAATTCCAGTCTATGTCTATTTCTGCAGTGAAATCTAAAATCTAGTCTATTTCAAATACTGAGGTAATACCTCAATTTACCAAAAGTTTGAATCTAACTATTATTGAGCAGGAGTAGTTTAATTGAAAGGTGCTTTTTAATAACATTTATCCTTGTTAATAGTAGCATTATGCTTGGTGGCATCAGAATAAGCAGTTTATTTGCCTACCAATTTATTAATCTTGTTTTCTAATCCTGTACTTCCATTTCTTGCCTGGCTAGAATACATAGAAATCCCGCCCAAGCTCAGGTCATTATGTAATAATTTCAGAACTTGTGTGTATATTAAAAAAAAATGCTTCATTTGTACTTCTTATTACGGCCATTATCCACAAGAAAACTAGGCTTATATCTGAAGTAGCTTAATGGCACCTGGGCAGATAAAAAGGCTCTGGGTAGCTAGTGGAGCTAATTTTCTTCAGTTCACCTTCTTCAAGATTTGTCAGATGTTATCAGAAGCAGTCTGTATATTGATCCACGTGGTATTAAGTGAATGTTGGCACTTGAAGGTTTCATTTTATTAAGGTCATTGAAATATGTAGGTGTAGAAAGTACTGTATTAGTTGCAGTCGCTTTTAATGCAACTTTTTTAGGCATAATCTTAGATGCTGACACCAGAAGTTGTTTATCAGGAATATGTTTGCTCTAATCTATAGTAGTTATTTAGATAATGTAAGGTTATTGTGCCCAGATGATAATAGCTCATGGGTTGTGTGATTGTGATTTTATGACTAAAAATGGCTTGAATTTGGACCAAGTGTTACAAAGAGAGGATAATGCCTTGCTTTTTTTTTATTATTGTTCTTATTGTTATTGACAAAAAGTTAATTTATTCTTTTTTACTGTAACACTGCAAGGGGACACAGAGAAGTGTAGGTCTAACTATATAACTCATTTTGGGAGCAAGGATGTAAATGGTTTATGGTCTTGAAATTAAGTATTTTGCTACTTCTCTTTGGGAAGAGAAAGTACGTTCTGTCCCCATGTTTCAGTTGCTCCCTCAGTCGCTCCACCAAATGGGTCAAATGACTTGCCTCAGTGAAACTTGAGGTAGGTTTCCAAAGCCACTGCAGGGCATTTATTCCTCAATCACAAGCATGAGTCAAGACTGAACTGGATTTCTGGAGATGATTGGAACGTGTCGTGGAGTTTTGTTTTATCTTTAGAATGTGGAAAGACATAAGTGAAAGATTCCTCTTCTGTAGCCTCCATTATTAGCCCTGATATTACTGTATGATATATTCACTGGAAGAGTGAAGACAAGGGAAAAATGAGCTGCTTTAACTTCTCTGCTATATTCCTTAGACACTTACTGCTTCCTATGATAAGTAACCTTTTTTCAAGTTAGTCATCCATTATACCATCTGCAGACATTGACAATTTTAGCATGCAAATGGAAAAAAACCAAACAACCAGCTCTCTCTTCTCCCAGCTTTAATTCAAAACCAAAGGAATGAAATTTTTTTTCCTTAAAATTACTTTTTCTACTGTTCATAGCGTATGAAGAGATCTACACATGGTACATCCTGACACAAAAAGTCTTCCAGATGCTCAGGATTTGCTGTGTGGAGATCACTGTGAGGCAGCGTCCTTTCAGTCCTTGTCAGCCAAACTTTCAAAATACGTTATTTCTTGTGAGGTATTTTATTAAGTTGTGTTCTAAAGAATGGAGGGAGAGAATGTCAGTGAAGATGTCATCTATTTAAACAATTACTACTTTTTTATTCATGCTTGTAAGTTATTTTGATTGTCCCTTATGGCATAGTTCAATCTCCAAAAGCAATTCTTGGTGAATTGCAGAGGAACCAAATTTAAGCCTATAGATACTGCTAGCAGGCTGCAATATTTAACATCCTGCACTGAAGTACTGTTTTCTACCCTTTTTGCTGTATGTGTCACACATCCATCTAGTGTTTAAATTTGTTGTGGGAAGCAATAAAGGTCTATGAAATTGATTTTGCTTTTAAAAATTCTTGGGTGGAGACTTAAGGTATAGCTGGAATGCGATTATTATGATAAATCACAAAGGTAGTGTTTATTTATTTACTGGTTTATTCCTTGCATGGACTATCAGACCCTATTTAGGCTAAATGTTTTCAGAGAATATTTTCTTCCTACAGGTTTTTAATGGTTTGTATCAATGTGTGGTTGAAGAGTTTTGTTGGTAATGGCCATCTCTTTGAATGCTAATTATCAAATCTCTGATAATTCTATAAGTTCAGTGATATTTTCAATGATGGATACTTTTTCATATAGAATGAATAAAAGATTGATACAAGTTTTAGCTTATAGATTTCAAAAATTCCTTGCATATCAGGTGCTTATTTTAACAGTACAGAATATTAGCACAAACCACTAATGAAGGCGACTTTATTCCAGTACAGACTCAGCGTAGCAGAAGAGCAAGGGGAAACTTCAGGAAGAAAGGCAGGTGAAGTGAGAGCTAGATCCACCAACTTGCTGTCAGCCACAATTCTGGAGTGCGGTTCTTATGGCATACATTAGTAAGATCTCCCAAAATGATGATCTGTATTTCCCTTTTTATGTTCACTAAGATACACACTTTAATGATAAGCCATGCAAACTTTCTCAAAATTGCCAAACACTAACAGCTTAACCAAATCTCAGAGAAAGTAAACAATTACCAGTGTCCCTTACCACAGCTTATTCAGCACCTGCTGCAGCAGTGAAAAAATGTCTTAACAGTGAAGATTTTGAAATCTTTCCTTGCTGCAGCATGGCCAGTGAAACATCAAAAAGTCAAACAAACCAACTCGAACCCCAAACACAACAACATGGTTTGATTAACTGCAGATACCTTTTCTGTGAAGTGCTGTTTCTTAGTGGAAGATAATACATGGTTTCATATTGCTAGATGTTTAACTTTTTCACCCCCTTCCTAGATGCGTGCAGAAACTAGATCTAATGATGATGTAGAAATGAAAATAAATGGAATGTGAGGCCTTTATAATTCTTTTTAAAAGTGTAAGCTTTCAAAAACTTACTCTGTTGAGAATGTTTTGAACATTTTTGAACTGGAAAGTTGGAGCGTTCTTCAGTCATTTGTGATGTGGTTGGGTTGGAAAAGGATGGCTATTTCAGTTCTTAAAAGACAATCCCTGCCCCCCCCCAAAAAAAAACAACCCAAAAAACAAAACAAACAACCACCCCAAAACCCAAACAAAACCGTTAAAACTATGTACTTGTAGTCAAACAGGTACTTGAGAATGCTGGCTTCTGCATGCCGACTTGAAAATATAGTATTTGTTTTACATGAGCACACATAGAAGTTTAAGGAAATTTCAGAGATACTAGGCTCATGTTACTGTAATCAATTCATTAAGCCTGCCAAAAGCATGAGGTGGAATCTTTCCCTTACGCAATATGACTGATACCAAATACAAACACCTTAAGGCAAGTTCAGAACATACGACCTACAAGAAACGTGGCTGATGAAATGTAGTTATGTCTTCTGTGTTTTGGTAAAAGGTACTTCGAAAACTTTGCAGTGTCTGCTGCTTCTGATGGATAAAGTTACTGCATTTGCCGAAAAGGTAAAAACTTGTTAAGATGTTTGCATTAGTAGTTCAGTGCTGCTCTTTATGCTCTTGTTATGTTTTAGTATGGTGAAGATGGTGTGGTCAGCATGTCAAAATAAGCCAAGAGCTGAAAAAGCTAGAATTACTGTGTTGGAGGAATGTTTTCTGTGCTTACTGCATGAGTACAGGCTTTTCCCCTATATTTGTAGTCCATTTTGTTTATAAATGGGAAAGAATTAAAACCCTCCCACAGTAAGCTAGATTACATTTCAGTGTTTCTTTCTTCCAAGAGAGTAACTTCCTTTTCTTCCTCCTTTGCTCAAAATACTATTTCACAGGATGGTCAGGGTTGGAAGGGACCTCTGGAGATGATCTAGTCCAACCCCCTACTAAAGCAGATTCTTCTAGAGCAAGTTACATAGAATTGCATCCAGGCAGGTTTTGAATGTCTTCAAAAAAGGAGCTTCCACCACCTGTTTGAGCAGCCTGTTCCAGTGCTCTTGTCACCCTCAGAGTAAAGATGTTTTTCTTCATACTCAGATGGAACTTCCTGTGTTGCAGTTTGTGCCCTTTGCCCCTTGTCCTGTCGCTTGGCACTACTGAAAAGAATCATAGAATCAGTTAGGTTGGAAAAGACCTTTAAGATCATCAACTGTTAACCCAGGACTGCCAGCTCTATCACTACACCATGTCCCTAAGCATCACTTCTACACAATTTTGAAACACCTTGGGGGATAGCGATTCCACCACCTCCCTGCGCAGCCTGTTCCAAAGACTGACCACTCTTTTGATGGAGAAATTTTTCCTGATAGGCCATTTCCTCTTGTCTTGTCACTTGTTACCTGGGAGAAGAGACCAACCCCCACCTGCCTACAACCTGCCTACCCTTTCAGATAGTTATAGAGAGCAGTAAGTTCCCCCTGAGTCTCCTTTTCTCCAAACTAAAGAACGCCAGTTCCCTCAGCCACTCCGCAGAAGACTTGTGCTCCAGACCCTTCACCAACTTCGTTGCCCTTCTCTGGACACGCTCCAGCATGTCTACACCCCTCTTGAAGTGAGGGGCCCAAAACTGAGCATGCTATTCAAGATGCAGCCTCACTAGTGCCGAGTGCAGGGGGACAATCACTTCCCTTGTCCTGCTGGCCACGCTTTTTTGGATACAAGCCAGGATGCTATTGGCCTTCTTGGCCACCTGGGCACACTGCATGTGTGGCCCACTCTTGGCCCATGGGCAGCGTGCTGTCCACCAGGACTCCCACATCCTTCCCCACAGAGCTGCCTTCCAGTAGGTCAGCCCCCAGCCTGTGCTGGTGTGTGGGGTTGTTCCTCCCCAGGTGCAGGACCTTACACCCGCCTTTGCTAAACTTCATGAGGTTCCTCTCTGCCCAATTCTCTGGCCTGTCCAGGTCTTGCTGAATAGCAGCGCAGCTTTCTGGTGTGTCAGCCACTCCTCCCAGCTTTGTATCATCAGCAAACTTAATGAGGGTACGCTCTGTCCCTTCATCCAGGTCATTGATGAGTAAGTTGGACAGGGCTGGACCCAGTACTGGCCCCTGGTAACACCACCATCTACAGGCCTCCAGTGAGACTCTGCACCACTGATCACAACCCTCTGAGCTCTGCCATTCAGCCAGTTCTCAGTCCACTCGCCTAACCTACGCTTCTTGAGCTCACCTGTGAAGATGTTATGAGAGACAGTCTCAAAAGAGTTGCTGAGATTAAGGTAGACAATGCACACTGCTCTACTCTCATCTACCCAGCCAGTCTTTCCATCACAGAAGGCTGCCAGGTTGGGCATGATTTGCAGTTTTTCATTTTCCTTTCTATTACCTGTTGAATGTTGCCATTTCTTTCCTGATTCCTTTCAAGTATTCATTCTTCTACTACAAGTATATATGCTTTTGCCACTCTTATGGCAGTCTTCATTTTAACTGCTGTTTATATAGAAGCCTATTTCTCAGTGGGTTTGAGTGCAGTTTATGCAGGTACAGCAGGAGAAAAGGAGAGTTCTGCTGAGCACACTTCCTTTGTCCAGGTTGCTGGATTTTCCATGCCTTTTTAGGGTTGACAAGTGCTTATTCATTGGCCTTGATTCTGCAGAGGGCAAATAGCCTTCAGCATTTTCTGCACAGCTGTGGAATAGAGGGCCTCACAGTGTCTTGATAGTTCAGCTGCTCTGTTGCAGATCAGCTGAAATGCCCTTTGTGCTTTCAGCATTGTGGCTGGCTGTCCACTGTCTTTCAAGGGAAGTTTGTCATGTGTAATGGATGATACTTGAATAGAAGACTTACAAGAAATATGTGTGCTGCTCAGGGCCTACAAGGCTGACACTAAAGGAGGGTCTGCTAGAGTAGGAGTTGATGCAGCTTTGTGGTAAGTGCATCCTCTAATAAGTGATGATTTTCTCCTGGTATTTTAGTATGTCTGTCACTGGTGGAAGGGGAGGGAGGAAGATAGCAAACAAGCACCAGGGTAGCTTGGCTTAAAGTTAGGTGATATGATTTGGGCTGACAGCTTCATGGCAGGATTTGAAAGGTTTCATGCTACTGTTGTGGTCAAAGTAGGTTTTCACAGTATGTTTGTCTTGTAAGGCATTGACACTGAAATTAATATATAAAGTACTGTAGATTTCTCCCTGAAGGCACCTGAGAAGATAGAATTGGCTACATCAGGTATTACTCTCTAGTCATCAGCATACTGAACTGGTGATTAATTTTGTTTTAAAAATACTTAGGCTCCCGATATTTCATTTATGCAAAAGATTCTACTCGGCAAAGAAGTGGAAATGACAACTCATGTTTCACTGAAAGCATGAAACTTATGGCTTTAGTCTGTTCAGCCTAGGGCTATTACATTTTAGTAGTTTACTTGACTAAGATCGAAGTATTTAGTGAAGAGAATTGCAAGTCCTCATAACAGAAAAGTCAGATGTTTACTGTGTCTAGGACTGTTGGGTTCCTGCTTATTACAAATACTCAAGCCTTTTGCAAGTAAAATGGTGTTGAATTTGATTTGGTTGGCTTGACTTGTACAGTGTAGTATTATCAATGAGGATTAACAGTGTACTGATGGAGGTTTTTGTCACCTGATGAAGTTTTCTGTACTTTGGAGCTTTTGAGCAAATGTAATTTGAGTAATTATATCTTAGCTTAGTGTTGGACTGAATCAACTCTTTGAACTGGCTGAGTGTGTGCTCAGACTGGTGTATTTGTTCAAGGGAAGAGGCAGATGTGCATAGTAGAGCAAGAATTGCAGAATACAAACACAGGAGGCCAGAACTAGATTGGCAAAGGCTGTTGTCCGTGTCCTTGGTTAAGCTAGTGGAGCTTAAGATGCGGGTATGCTAGACTTCACAACTTGTTTTGGCACCCTCAGATTCTTCACATTACACTGAACTGGGCAATGTTGGAAATCCAGAAACTAATGAGTACTTGTGTCCTAGTTTCAGCTGGTTCAGTGCTGTGGTTTGGATTTAGCAGGAGAGTAGTGTAGATAATACACTGATGTTTTAGGTGTTACGTAGTGCTTACCCTAAGTCAAGGACTTTTCTGTCTCTCATGCTTTGCCAGTGAGCAGGTGCACAAGAAGCTGGGAGGGGACACAGCCAGGACAGCTGACCCAAGCTAGCCAAAGGGATATTCCATACCATAGAACATCATGCTTAGCATATAAACGGGGGGCTGGCTGGATCGCTGCGCGGGGACTGGCTGGGCATTGATCAGCAGGTGGTAAGCAATTGTACTGTGCATCACTTGTTTTTCTTCGGGTTTATTCCTCTCTCTCTTTCTCCTTTTCTTTGTTATCATTATAGTTTATTTTCAATTAAACTGTTCTTATCTCAACCCGTGGGTTTTACCTACTTTCAGATTCTCCTCCACATCCCACTGGGGCGGGGTGAGAGTGAGCAAACAGCTACATGGTATTGGGATTGAACCACAACAACTTGTCAAGAAAACTAGCTCTGCTGTGCCGTTCTATTTGCTGTTGCTCAGTCTTTGTCATAAGTGGTGTCAGTGCAGGTGATCTGAATATCTCCCTCTCTCCCTTCCTATTGTACTTGGGTTCTTCAAGTGATGATGAGTAGTTGCAACAGGTCTGTCCTGTAAAACTTTGGAAATTGTCCCTGTGAAAACATTCTGTTTCACTTGCATTAACAGCTAGTTAAAAGAAAGTTGTTGTATGCCTTGCATTATGAAACCAGAGCTTTCTGCTATTTATACTAACTGTACTTTGCATCTTCTAAACATCAAGTACTTGAAGAATGCTGTCTGCTGTAAAATTATCAGTGGTATCTAAATTTGATGCAGGGCTTAAAGCCCATATAGGTTTCATTTTTATAATCATTTGGATTTATACTAGTGAAGACTCAAAGCTAACTTGTTTCTCTTAAAATTCACAATGTCTAGCTGTGCAAGCTCCTTTATATTGAACAAAGTAAAATGTTCTTGAAGACAGTAAGGGGAGGTTGCTTGGATACTTGAAAAATATGCCACACTAGTGAAATGAGGTAGCATTGTTGGGTTTTTTTCCAGCCCTTTGCAAGTATATTGACAAAGAATTACATGCTACTGGGAAAACTTCAGGGGTTATGAATATTTTCCCTTCTGGCAGTGATTGCCAGCTATAGCTTTATTCCAGCTGTTAATGGTTTGATGTACTATTGACATGATGTACATGTTTATTTGTTAAGAAAAAGGAAGCTTTTGAGAGTGCATTTACCAGTCTTTGGTAATTTTGCAGTCTTTGGAAGTAACATATACAAACCTCTGGTGCTTTTGCTCTATGCAAGTTCTAGCTCAGATGGTCCTGATTCTGTATTGCATTCCTGTGTCTCCTCCCCAGTGTTTTTACTTTAAAAATTGTATTTGTTTTGAGAAAGAAAAAAATAAAAAAAGAATGAAACTGTTTTCAAAACTGAAGTTGCACAACTTCCGAATACTTCCAAATACTGCAAAATGTGGAGGACTGGAAAAGCTTTTTTGCTCTATTGATTAAAATCCTGCTATATAGTTTGATATTAAATAAACAATGCTAACCATCAGGTTTCTTTTCATATTTGCAGCCAATTGAAAGGCTAGATTTTGTCTGGGGTAAGAAGGCTGCAGCAGCAATTGTTCAAAGGAGACTAAGTTACGTTGTTGCTTCAATTTATATCTGAAAGAGCTGAAGTTAAATACAATAGAAGTGTGAGCAGAGTGTATCTTAAAGCCCTCCTGGGGTTTCAAGAACAAAAGAAGAAATATTTTGCAAGGCTCCTTTTCATTTGAGTTGTATGTTTCATGGGTAGCTAACTCTATGTAAGTTAGTGTGTGTATATTTGAGTCCAGGAAGAATACAGAATACCTACTAAGCATTTGCAAGGTATGGGTCAATTTTAGCAACATTTGCTCATCTGCTGTCATAACAGCACAGAGGCAATTATTGGACATATGAGTGAAGCTGAAGGCTTTGACTGAATTTTTTTAACCAGAGTCATGGTTATGTAATTTTTCAGGTTCTTTCAAATCTTTGTTTTGTTTGTATTAATTAACCATCAAGTGTTGTAATCTGGGTTTATGCTATGTGGGGATGTTAAAAAGAAAAGTGATTGTTGGTGGAATATACGTTCAGTTAATTGTAGCACCTGCTGTGATGGAGAGACGGGACGCAGCTTGATGCAAGCAAATGTCAATTTATTGTTCAGAAGCACGAGTTTATATCGACCAGTTCCATCCTTATTCTTCCAAGGCTTCAAAACACCACCATAGGGGTCACCATTTGAGGAGACTGAGGCACGGAGTCCCGGATCTGACCAGAAGACCCTTCATGACTCCATATACATCTCCCATAGGGGAAGACACTTGATTCCCAAGTTTCACACAGCTCACCTCTCAATTCCAGAGGGACTTTTTTTCAATTCCTGCTTCCTTTCAGCAGCTCATTCAACGTTCTGTGGGACTCGCAGCCTGCCGCTCAGCCTGGCGGTTCATAAACCCCTCACGTTGGGGTCACCAATTTGCTGCGAATGAAGAGACGGGACGCAGCTTGATGCAAGCAAATGTCAATTTATTGTACAGAAGCACGAGTTTATATACACTTTCAGAAGCTGCGTGTTTTAAACAGATTGGTTCTTGAAGCTAAGCATTGCATACTAGGCAATCCCTGATTGGTGGTTACCTCTCCTTGGCGCCATCCGTCCCCCACTCCCCTGTGCTCTGTCAGCATGACTCATCATGTTAATTGTTGTGTTTATTCACACTCCTTGTCCTCCCAGGGTTGACCTACAAGCTCAAGCACATTCCCCTCAGCTAACTGATTGCCACGCATGGTCCTAATTTCCAGCCCACTACTGCAAGCACCTTCCTACTTCTTGCCTGCAGATAGCTTCTGGCCTCTCACTACAGATATCCATTTTGACAGCTACTGTTTTATTGGGCTGCCAGTGTGTCTGGACCAGTAAATGGAGTCAAGTGACTGAAAACCTTAATTTTTAAAGGCCTTTTACTAAATACCATAATGAATTGTCTTTTGTTCCTACATGAATATTCTTTATCCTCTCTTTTTCAAAAATAGGCAGTATTTGCATGAGAGTGGGAAAATTTGTTGTTTCTGATAGAGATCTGTAACAAGTTCAGATAAAAGGTACAAAAATCCTAGTATTCAGGCTACCATACAATGACTTACTAGGGATACGCCTTTTCTGTGTCTTTGTTAATAAGTGGTTGGTTTCTGGGGTTGTAGAATCACATGTAACATTTTATGCAATTAGATGTTTTCATTGTAGGATTAGGATTTTTCAACAATGGAAGTTAAAACATACCTATATAAGGGGAAGGAGGAAGGGAAAAATCACCAAAACTCAAGTTTTTTCGGAGCTGATGACATAGGTGCATAAGGCTTCTTGCTTCTCCATGGTGAACTTTTCAAGCTGTTGTTAATTTCCATGGAGTCATAGAGCAATAAGTGGAAATGTACACCCATCAGTTCAAATAACAGCTGAAAGTCACATGGTATTTTGAGTTGCTCAGCCATCTGCAGAGGACATAGTAATCAAGATTACAATCTGTTTCAGCAGTAGTTAAGTCCTAGATTACTTTCTCTGAAGTGCACGGATACTATTCAAAAAAGTGGTGTGGGTTCAGACAATAGAATCTCACAGAAGATTTGATTTTAAAGGACTTTGCTCTTCATGAGATTCAAGGCTATTCTTGACTGACTTGATCAGTGGAAGTCAAGGATCCCTTCATCTTTTTCTGATCGATGTGTACTGAATTAAAACATAGTGCCTTTTAATGGCTTGTAGTTTCTGTCTCTCATTTCTCAGTAAGGAGCATGGTGAAACATACTCTTCCAGTGTATGACAAGTATGTCTATAACATTTTGTCAAGACTTAAGCTGGGATAGTACTCAGGTTAAGAGTAGTCTTTCCTTCAAAAGGCTCCTGCCTCTAGCAGTGATTTTAATTTCTGATAAGGAACCCGATTCTATTCAGAGAAGGTTGTAGTAGTAGTCATTAATGAAATGAAAGTCACTTCTGATATAATGCTGTGTTTTTATAGTATTTTTAAAGACTTTTAAGAACTTTTGACACTTTAGATCATCTTCCCAGTTTTATCAGTGCTTGTAATGCATGTTAATTGGAAATTATCTTGTACCCTCAGCACTAAACAAAGGAAATAGCAAAATGGAAAGAGTAATCTGAATGTAATTAAACTAGTGATTTTTGTCAGAAATAGAAAATTGTGTAGTAGGATCAAATCTGGCCAGTCAGACATTGTTTTTTGCAGGCTATTTTGCAGAAAATTTTAACTTTTGTTGCATGGATATTTTCCTGCATCCCAGTATTTGTTAGTCTGTTCTTAGGACTGTCAAGACCCGACCATGAAGAACTCGTGATCTGTATAACTAGGCATGTTTTAATTGGAAGAGGTGTCTGGAGTGCACCTTGCTTAAGTGTTTTGAAGGATGTGGTTTCACAAGCTGTGGAGCTAAGCTAATGTCTTGCTGCTGCCAGTTTGCACTGTACAGTGCATCTTCTTCCCCTGAGCATTCTCAAGTTCTCTTTTAACCTTCCTGTGAATATGTAAAATTATCAGTCCAGCAGAAGACTGTCCACAGATTTATGAGTCATTCCCAAAGCATCCCTAAGCCTTGAGAGCACTACCTGTATGGAAGATGCTGGTTTAATGCTATTTAAAGTCCTGCTTTGAGCAATTTAGTGACAGTATTCTAAAGTTCTTCTAATCAAGGCAGCTAGATGGCAGATAAGGAAAAATGTATTCTGCTTCAAAATGCAGAAGAATTTTTTTCTTGCTAGAAAGTTTACTAATGATGTAATCTATAAACTAGTCTATGTGAGAGAACTTTGTGCACATACAGGTATACAATAAAATACAAATACAGTAGTACGTACATTTGATTAAAAAAGATCCCTCAAAATAAAAATTAAAAAGAATTGTGTTCATGTTTTAGAGCTTTGAGATCATTAAATCACCTTTTCTGATTGATTATATTACAAATGGGACAGATTTCTTTAGGTTATCTAATATTAAATGAAACATCTGCTTTGAGGCAATGTATTTCCTCATTTTCCATCTTAGTTCTTCTCTGCTTATGCCACAGCTGCCTAAGCTCTACGAGAATTAAATGGAAATGGCTTACATCACGATAACACAATGTCAGAGTATTGATAGATACATTGAATGCTTGCAGTTACTCACTGTTTGCATAGCTCAGCAGCTCTCAAAATCAGTGAAAGCGAACTGCATGAAAATGGTTTCAGTGGAGGGTAAGGTATGGGCTGAGCTTAAATACAATCCTATAGAGGTTTGTCGGTGACAGTCAAGTTTTAAAAACTGCGCCTCCTGATTAACAGATGAGTGCAAATGTTATGAGAGATATTTACTTGTCCTATGATTCTTTCTATCTAATAACTTTTTTTTTAAATTTTATTCTGAGGTGATAGTCTGTTGCGATGTGTCAAAGGACAGCATAACATTCTCAGTAATAAAATTTCATCCTAACTTTGTTTAAATAGGATTAATGTTATCGTAGTAACTGGCATAGTAGTTAAGTGCTACACCTTTAATTTCAGTGATGTTAAGTACAAGCAGAGCAACCAAAACCAGTGCAAGACACCAAGTTTAAAAGAGTTTTGATGTTCCCAGAACCTGTCTTGCCCTTTCCCTTCCCTCTGCGTTTCTGCTGCTGACTCCTACCCTGCCCACTACAACACTTGGTTAAAAGGAGTGAGTGATTGGGAAGGCTGGGGTTGAAGAGGAGAGGATCCTGTTTGCCTTAGCAGGTGGCGCTGCAGGCACAACAGAACTTAAAATTTGCGTGCTGTTGCAGTAGGGCCACCTCATATGCTCTCAGTCTGCCGGTCTCCACAGGCACTGGTACTCATTGCAGATCTTTTGCTGAAGACACCTCTCCTCCACAGATGAAGAACTTCACTACTGGTTCTAAAGTTGGAAGTTCTGATCCTGGTGGTTGGAGTCCGGTGCTAATGGAGATTCAGTGTCTGAAATTTGACTGGCTAGCTAAGGTGTGTTCTAGCAGCTGATGTAGAAGTTTATTAATCTGTGCTGTCTTAAATTATATAAATTCGCAATACTAAATGGCCCTGTATTTTTGTGGTAGTATGTTCACTGCCATTTTAAATGTCCATTCAAGAAACCCAGCAAAGTTTAATCAATTTTTTTTTCTTTGAGGTTTACAGGCTAGTTTCATGTTATTAGTACACACGACCAATACAATTTAGGAACCCTGGCTGTAGTATGCTGCTTTTGAGACAGCTACTTTATTTGAAGGAAAAAAGCCAAACCACCATATAAACAACCCCCCCCACCCTAATACTGTAATACACTTCAGTAAAAGAATAGGAGAATATTTTTAGCCACTCAAAGTACTCAGAGAATTTATTGATCTTGTGTTTTGTACATTTTTGACTAGTTAGATGAATGCATGATTTTTGTAATTAACGGTTCTTTCTCTAGGGTGAGTGCCCTTGCCAATGGTTAGCATATAGTTCCAATGACTTCTGAGTATTGATTTTGAGATAATACATTGTTATACAATGAAATCTGTGTTGAAATCTCTAAGCTCAAGTTAGATCATGGTTACTGCACTTAAGGTAGTTTTTTAAGTTAATACTCTTAACTGAAAGAAAACAAAAAGTACCTTTAAAAAATTCTCGTATCATGTATTCTTTTTTTTTCCTGATCATGTTTTATTTCTGATAAGAGATGCCTGCCATCTGTTGCCTTTTGATGCAACAACTTGAAAAGCCTCCTATTGCTGAATTATGAGAATGTGATCTCTTCCATAATTACACTTGCCAATGTGTCTTGGATGGATGTTACACATTATTTATCCCTTGCCTGACTCTGTAAGAGGAGCTGAGGCAGTGGAAAGAGTGGAGGAGGAAAGATATGGGGAATAATACGCTGGGGCTGACAGTTGTGATAGGTGGCAGGCTATCAAGTAAGTAGGCCAGGTTGCATTTAGTGTGTATATACATTTTCCTTACTTTAAAAATCTGCCATAGTCTTACTTTTTACTCTTACTTCTCCTCTTCCTAAACAGAACCTTTTAAAATGCCAGCTCTGATTTAGTATTGATCTTTTATGCATATTCATATAGGGCAATTTTCAATCATCATTGCCTGAAGTCAGGAAAACCTTAGACATGCATTTCTTTGCAGTGTGTTTGCTTTCACCTTCAGAGCTGAAGGCAGCTAATGCCAAAATCTGTCTCCAGCTTGACAGAAGCAGGGTGCTTAGTTTCTGTGCTTTTTTGAATTCCCATTTGTAGATTTTCAGTGCGCTTTCATTTTCTTTCCTTGTCTATACATCTGCCACAAAACTTTGTAGTGGGCTTCTGTAAGAAAGATTTGAAGAGGTTACAGGTAGTCTTTACAAGAGGGGATTAAGAATGGATGCACTGCAAACTGAAGAGTTGAAGGTGTGACATACTTTGTGTTTACTGATCTGCAGTTGGCATACTGAGAAGGAAAAACACATATTTATTGTCATCTTCCTGAGTTTGCTGTGAGTTACTGTTATCAGGGGCTTCATCTTAGAGAAACAATAAAAGCCTGAAATGTTTGGATCATTTAGTTAACTTATGTCTCCACTGTCTCCCTCAAGTAAGTAAGCAAGATTCTTGATTACCTACATTAACTGAAGTCTAAGACTGCTACAGGTATTTGGGAGTGTTTTTCTAAAGTCCTCCTGAACTTAACTCTTAGATAATTTATATATGTGTGTTCTTTCTGCTTTCTCCTTGTAAGTAGCAGTCATACTACCCTCTGAGACCAGGACATAATAGGTGAATACAGGAAAGACAGAGGTGTTTTTCATTGATGCTCTGTGTTCTCCTAATTCTGATAACTCTTCCTGGTACTTGATCCAGTTTGATGCCATTCTTCCTTAATGTGTTCTACTAGAATTGAAGATGATTCTAGAAGGTGTTTTATCAGTGGCTTACAAAATTGCACTGACAGTAGACTGTGGCTATTGAACTTGACCCGTGACGCAATCTGGATTAATATCTGATTATGACTGCAGTAAATACTGCTGCTGTTTGAAACTTGTGCTTTCATGTCTTTGGATTAAAGTCACTGTTTATGGAGGATTTTATATTACTAAGTCATGGTGACTGTGAATTCAGATCTACTGTGAATCTAATGAAACTCAACACACACTAGAAAATAGTACGAGTCTCAATATAGGCATAACATCCATCTTCTTTGTAGGATTCTATTACGTTAACAGATAGACAAAGATGTAGATGACTTTTTAAAGTACAGTAAAATACTGGGTATTGCAACTCTAGTGTTTTGCCTTTTTACTGACAAAGTGGCATTTACTGTATTTAGTTAACTTTATTGAAGGAGTAAAAGTTAATTATTTACTTGATTTTCAAAGTGTCTTTCTTAATTTAGAGCTTTATAAGCATCTGTTGTCAGGTGAAAAGTTAAAGAAAAGAACTAGCTTCCATAATTTGGGATTTCTCTTTGGCTGCAGATACTTTGAGAGATCACCTGTGTGACAATTTTTAGGTAAAACTTAGCAAGCGGGTAGTAGTTGGCTATTCAGGACACTAATACAGTTGTTTTTAATACAGACTCCAAATCTAAGCAATGTATTAGAGAAAATATTTAAATAAACCCTTATATTATAATGTCTTTGTATCCAGCCCTGGTATTAAACATGTGTCTAATAATTTTGAGTTTTTCAAGATTAGATGCCAAACTGAGATTGAATGGGTCTTTTATATATATATATATTTAACATTTTGATAGTACTTATATTTTGTGAATTTTCTAAGAAAGTTAATTCCTGCAACAGCTGACAGGAGGTGGTGTTTGTTGTTCCTCATTTCTCTCTGCAAACAGAAATGATGGAAAATAATTTACCAAAGCATGTGTGAAGGGATGTAGGACCCAGTTTTGAGTCACTCAGTTGTCTCCCAACTACATTGATATTCTCCTGCCTTACTGAAGTCCTTTTTTCACTCATAATGTCTTTCAGTAATAACATGCAAGACAGAAATTCTGAACTGTCATGTTTTGACAGTTACTGCCGGGCATAATTCATTTTGTGTAGACAGAAACAGGTGTTTTATGGAAGAGTATTAGGTAGATCAGACTCTCATCATACCATAAAAGGTAAGTATGTGGGGTGAATGAAGAGTAAATGAGTAGATTTAATTCTACTGTACCCTGATTATTACTTCTAAGTTATCTCAAACATTCGTGTCACTTTTTACATGTTGTTTATTAGCAAGGCGTCATTTATTTTACATTTAAATGAATGAGACCTGTGTAAAAGTGAATGTGTTTTCCTTTGGAGTGGAAATTCTGTAAGCCACCCTAGTGCAACTATTAGTTATGGCGTGACTATAGCCCAGGTAGTTCCTCTTTTGGCTGTTAGTCAAGTCTCCTCAAAAAAGACCATAGTACTCTTGAGCATGAAAGATCAACGAAATGAGTAGTACATGGTCATTTTCAGAGGATGTTTTCATGAAAGTGGTGTGGTATTAGTCTCCTCTTTGTTTTTTGCTACCTGATGACTGACATCACCATTAATCATGATCTAAATCGTCTAAAATAGCATGACAGATTTTATTTCAAGCAAGTTGGCTAAAGATTGCGTTACTTATACATTGCTTGTCTAGTCACCTACTAACCTTTGACTTTTGATCATGAATAAATTGTAAAAACCTTAAGAGTAATGTGTAGTGACTAGTGAACAGTAAGAATTCCTGTCTTAAAAATCTGACTAGTATAAAACCCATCACTGAAGCAGTCTCTTGGGGAGTAATACTGAACATGAAGTCATACTTATGTACAGGCACTTTTACTACAGAAGTATTGTACTTACTTTGGTTGCCAGGTAGTTGCAGGGAGGGAGAGAAAAAAATCTCACTGATTTGTCTAGTTATGGAACCAGCAGTAGGAATTAAAAAACCCCAAACCCAACAACAAACAAACAAAACACCAAAAATGCACAACCGAAAAAACCCTTCCCAGTTACCAGTTCACATAGTTTAAAACAGGGATTGTGAGCTTCGGGGGGTTTTTTTTGTTTGTTTTTATTTTTTCCTATATTCTGTGAGGACAGTAGTATTCCTGTATTAATTAAAAAAATTTAGGTGTCTGTCTTGGAAGAGGCTTTTACTTGCAGTCGACAGAAAAAGGTGGGTATTTCTTTTTTGCTAGTTCTTCAAAACAGTGCTTAAAACAGATAGACTTGGGGAATATTTGAGAGAGAAAAATGTTATAGCAGTCTAGAGCTTTAGGTACTGTTGCAGTTGTCCTGTTTTCACTTCTCCTTTTGCTTATTTGTGTGACTGGCTTTGTGAATATCTTTTGTAGGCAAGTGTTCTTGATGCTTGGAGGCAATACCTCTGGCACAAACCTCTGATAATTCAAGATACTTGGAAGAAATCAATAACTCACCTGCAGCTTATAAAGTTATAATTTCTAAAGAAAGCTCCTGATTCATTAGGGAACAGTGAAATAGCTCAGCACCCCCACCCTACTCCTCGTCCCCCCAGAAAAACCAAAAATATTGGAATATGTAAAAATGAAATAGATACTGATGATTGCTTGCTTCAGGAAGACATGGTTACTTTCTAATCCCTTCATGACAGATAAGTACATTCTGATAATATAACTTTTATATAGGCCTTGTAATATCCTAGGTTTTATCTTCCTTGACTAACCTGATGTCCCTCTATGGCAAGGTGACCCACTTAGTGAACCAGGGATAGGCTGTGGATGTTGTCTACCTAGACTTTAGTAAAGCCTTTAACACCATTTCCCTGCTTATGGCTTGGATGGGTACACACTTTGTTGGGTAAAAACCTGTCTGGATGGCCAAGCCCAAAGAGTTGTCGGGAATGGAGTTAACATCCAGCTGGTGGCTGGTCGCAAGTGGTGTTCCCCAAGGCTCAGTATTGAGCCCAGTCCTGTTTAGTATCTTAACCCTCATACACATGACTGATAATCAAGTGCACTCTTAGTAAATTTGCAGATGACACAAGTTGGGCTGGAATGTTGAGGGTAAGAAGGCTCTGCAGAGGGATCATCAATCATGGACAGGCCAGATCAATGGCCCAAGGCCAGCTGTTATAGGGTTCAACAAGAAGTGCTGTGTCCTGCACTTGAGTCACAACCACCCCATGAAAAGTGGAAGAACCAGCAGTGTGCCCAGGTGGCCAAGAAGACCAATAACATCTTGGCTTGTGTCCAAAAGAGCGTGGCCAGCAGGACAAGGGAAGTGATTGTCCCCCTGCACTCGGCACTGGTGAGGCTGCATCTTGAATACCATGCTCAGTTTTGGGCCCCTCACTTCAAGAGGGATGTAGACGTACTGGAGTGTGTTCCAAGAAGGGCGATGAAGCTGGTGAAAGGTCTGGAACATAAGCCTTTTGAGGAGCGGCTGAGGGAACTGGGGTTGTTTATTCTGCAGAAAAGGAGACTCAGGGGAGACTTTAATGCTCTCTACAACTACCTGAGATGGATGTCCGTCTCTTCTCCCAGATAACAAGCAATAGGATGAGAGGAAGTGGCTTCAAGTTGTACCAGGGGATGTTTAGTTGTGATATTGGGAAAAATTTCTTCATCAAAAGGGTGTTGAAGCATTGGACCAGGCTGCCCAGGGAGGTATTTGAGTCACCATCCCTGGAAATATTTAAAGACATGTAGATGTGGTGCTTAGGGACATGGTTTCATGGTGGACTTGGCAGTATTGGGTTAACGGTTGGACTCAATAATCTTAAAGATCTTTTCCAAACTAAATGGATCTATGGTTCCATGATATGTAGTGAAATTAACTTATACCTGTATTTTGAAGTAGCAATTACAAATGAACTGAAACTGGGCTGTAATCAGCTAGAAACTCAAATAGTGGAGTGTTATTTTGGTTGCAAGAGTCGAGCTGTTAACCCACACTTAGTTGTAGCAGGCATTTGAGTCCCTAAAAAGAAACACTAGGGTAGTGGCTTATCTGAATAATTATGTGCACTCTGTGCTATATAATTGGAATGGTGAGGTACTTAAACCCATTTTTCTAGTTGTAAAGACAGCTAGTATTTTAGATGTGATGGTAAATTAAGGCTCTTTAAATGTCATATTTTAAGATAACATGAACTTTGAGAGGCTATATTCTTCCTACATGTTTCCAGTTTTCAATACATAGAGTAATAGATATCATATCTGAGTTAAAGTCCCTGGAGATTCACCTTATGCTTAAGTAGATTTGGTAGACTCTTCTGGATTTGGAAGTGGAGGGAAATAGCATTTGGTCTAGTTTTAACTAGGTTTGAAAGTAATACATTATGACTTCCAGGCTTGGTAACTATTGTGCTTTTTAATTGGGATAAACTGTAAATATTAAGGGGATTTCACAAAATGTTCATTTAACAGTTTTCCTAGTGATTTCCTTAAGGGATCATCTGCACTATCTTAAGACCTGAGAACATGGAAGTAAAGTTATGCTACTTGGTCATGCATATGTGTTTGTTATTTACTGAACTGCAGCAAGAATATGTATCTAATTGTCAGCGGTTTACTCTGGTTTGGCATTCATTCGTATGCTCTGCAAGCATTACTGTGGGAGACTAGAGAGGGATAACAGTTTCTAAGCATGCAGCAGACTGCCCTATTTTGATAGGTCTGGTATGGAGGACTTGCTTGCTGACCAGCTGAGAAAAAACTTCTTGGAAGAACTGTTCTTGTTGAGGATTCCTGTGTTCTGCACACTCTGTTTAAGTATTTCCCTTTTGCAGGGCTGAAGAACAGTTTACATTTACTTTGCTTAGAATCATAGAACCATAGAATGGTTGGGTTGGAAGGGCCCTTAATGATCATCTAGTCCAATCCCCCTGCCATGGGCAGGTACACCTTTCACTAGATCAGGTTGCTCAAAGCCCTGTCCAACCTGACCTTGAATCTTTCCAGAGATGGGGCACCTGCCACATCTCTGGGCAACCTGTTCCAGTGTTTCACCACCCTCATGGTAAAAAAAAAAAAGTTCTTCCTTGTATCTAGTCTGAATCTACCCTCTTTTAGTTTAAAACCATTACCCCTTGTGATATCTCTGCAGACCCTGCTAAAGAGTGTGTCCCCATCTTTCTCAAAAGCCCCCTTTAAGTATTGCAAGGCCACAATAAGGTCTCCCCAGAGCCTTGTCTTCTCCAGTCTGAACAACCTCAATTCTGTCAATCTTTCCTCATAGGGGAGGTGTTCCATCCCTCTGATGATTTTTGTGGCCCTCCTCTGGACCTGTTCTGACAGGTCCACACCTGTCTTGTAGCGGGGGACACAGAGGTGTACTCTGTGAACATACGCAGTATTCTGGGTAGGGTTTCATGAGAGCATACTAGGGAGGGAGAATCACTTCACTTGATCTGCTGGCCAAGCTTCTTTCTATGCAGCCCAGGGTATGGTTGGCTTTCTGAGATGTAAGTGCACGTTGCTGGCTCATGTCCAATTTTTTGCTCATCCTTGTCACCAAGGCCTTCTCTCCAAGGCTGCTCTCAATCCTTTCATCCACCAGACTACTGATACCAGGAATTGTACCAACCCAGGTGCAGGACTTTACACTTGGCCTTGTTGAACTTGTTGAAGTTAACACTTGCCTAGTCCTCAAATCTATCAAGGTCCCTCTGGATGAATTGCTCCCCTCAAGTATATCAACTACACCACTGCCCTTGGGTGTCCTGCAGAAGGTTGTAAGAGTGCAACTCAATGCCACTATGTCATTGATGAAGATACTAAGTAGTACTTCTCCTGATACAGACCCTTGAGGAACTCTACTCATTACTGGTTTCCACTTGGACATTGAGCCATTAACTGTAACTCTTTGGTTGTGCCCTCCAGCCAATTCCTTATACATCTAACAGCTGACCCATCAAACCCATCTCTCCTGCCTTAGTTGAAACATGCTTCTGTAGACATGTTTAGAGAGATCTGTTAGGTTACATGGTAAAGCTCATCTGCACACCCACACAGGAGCACAGAGCAACAATGCTGGATAATCATACCCTGCCTAATGAACGATTTTCAGGCCCATCGCAGGATTTATCAGCTTGTCAAAGGCCCACCTCCTCAAGCCTAGAGGAGCACACGGGCACAGTGACAGGCAGGGAACCCAAATTAAGGACCTGAAGGAGGGCACAGCCCATCAGGTGTGTAACCTGGGCTGTCCCTGGGGAGCCATCAGTCCCATTGTCTAGACATGACACCCATACCCATGAGTCAGTGTGGGACCATCTTTTGAACTGGGGGCTGGAGTTGTTACTGTCAAGAGTATGGAACATGTAGGGTGCAGGGTAAGAGCACTTTGGGATTACAAAGGACTTTGGTTGTTTTGGAGGGAAGCCAAATGCAGGGGAATGGAGGCATTTAGGTGGTTTGGGGAGGAGCAAACATAGGAAAAGAGAGGGGCAAGGGGATTTAGAAGGCCAAGCATGTGTAACTACGTGACTGGTCAGTACATGTGTCTAGCCATGCCCTGTATCTGATCAGTGCAGTCTGTCTTACCTTCTCTGTTAATTCCTAACTTCTTCCTGGAGGAGCTCCTCTCTGTGTGCATGTGTGTCTGTGAGGGCCCTGAGTGCCAGCAACTCCTTAAGTCAGCCAAGGGTGCAAGCAGCTGGAGAGACTGGCATGAGTGGATTTGAGTGCCAGCAACAGGAGTGGGAACTTGGGTCTGTGGGGCCCATACGTCGGTGGTGCCAGGAGCTGGATCAAGTGAGGTTCTGCGCTCTGCAGCTGGAGTGTGACTGCAGGTCAGAGGGGTAGTGTGCCTGACCACCAGCGGCTGCAGAGGCTGGAGTGAGTGAAACAAAGTGCCAGACAGTGGGGAAGGACCAGGGTCGAAGTCCCTGTGTCCATAGTGCCAGCAATTAGAGTAAATGACTGAGCATTAAATGTGAAGAGCAAGCCAGGCTAGCCTGCATGTAGGTGAAGTGGCCAGGTGTGTGTGCCTCTCTAAGGGAGAGACCAGAGGAGAGGCTGGCTGTTGCAGTGACTAAGTGAGTCTGTAGTGTGATGCCATAGGTTCTGGGGAATGTGTAGCTCTGAGGGCAAGACCATGGGGACCTGGCTACTGCGAGAGCAGTGGACTTGCGGCCATCTGGTGTCTGTGTGTCAGGGTGTGAGGCCATGGTGGGGCATGGAGGGGGGAACTACTGGGGGAGCAGGAGATTCCCAGTCAACTCTGTGTATGCCTATGTGTTTGCATGTGTACTAGCAACCAGACACCAGTCTGTACCTGCAGCTGGAGTGGAGCATTGGCATCAAAGGCATGTATGTCCAGGTGACAGCAATTGTCGAGACTGCAAGGGGACAGCTACTGGGCAGGCTGGGCGTCCAAGTCCAGCTGCTGGGGGACCCATCTTGCACGTATGTGTATGTATTCTCACTAATGGACCTCTGTTCTGCTCAGCCAGAGAAGGGAGCAGGGTGAGGCTGTTGGTGCCATTTGTGTTCATGTGCATGCTGTGTGTCTTGGTTGATCTGTTGTAACTGGCTGTGGTGTGTATCTGTTGTATACGTGTGCTTTGTGTGTGCGCGCGCACCTGGTAGGAATCATAGAATCATTTAGGTTGGAAAGGACCTTTATGTTCAAGTCCAACCATTAACCCAGGACTGCCAAGTCCACCACTAAACCGTGTCCCTAAGCACCACATCTACTTTTTTTTTTTTTTTAAACACCTCCAGGGATGGTGATTTCACCATGTCCCTGGGCAGCCTGTTCCAATGCCTGACCACCCTTTTGGTGAAGGAAGTTTTTCCTATTATCAAATCTAAACCTCCCTTAGCATAACTTGAGGCTGTTTCCTCTTGTCCTATTGCTTGTTCCTTGGGAGAAGAGACCTATCCCACCTGTCTACAACCTCCTCACTACTAGTTGTATGTGGGGGCTTGGAGCTGCTGAAGTATTGCCTCTTTTGGGCTGCCAGGTGCAGCCTGATTTTTCTTTTAAGTCTCCTTTGGTGCCGGCCTTTCACCTCCACAGTGTTCACTACAAGCGGAGAGCTTGTTCATGACTCGAGTCTTCTCACAAATGCTTTTAAGTATGCTGGAAGGCAAGTGGCTTTCCTTACAGGAGTATTTTAATAAGAGTATGGCACTCATTTCCATAAGTAATATTAGATGATTTACAGTCTCCTTTTTTGGGACCAACTACATATTGGATTTTAGTAGTGCTTTCGCCATGTAACTGTGAGACAAATGCTCAGAAGAGTGAAAAAAGAAGTAGTGTACTTATTCTTGCAGGCCGTCTTTATTTTTTCTGAGCTGATGAAAAATGAATACCTGAATTTCCACTGAAACTGGAGAAACCTGACCTGTCAGTTAGTTCTTATGTATGTGAATTACTGTGAATTACTCAGCACACCCATGAAGTGGGTACAGAACTAAAACGCAGTATTCCACTCAACAGAAGGTAAACTTAAAAGAGCAACAAAACCCCCTGAACAAATGCATCAGGAAGCATGCAGCACTCTGCATTCTGGGGGTAGTGCTGGTTTCACAGTAATGTCAAAATACTATGTACTGTTTCAAATTAACTGCATGCTGCGTTTGTGCTTAGTAGATCTTTGTTTTAAGAAGACAGTGACAACAAATGTGTAAAGGTTGTTTTAAACTTCTTTTTCTGTTTGGGGATGGGGAGGAGCTGCTTTTTCTGTGTTAAGATGGATACCTGCTTTATTAAAGTTAGGGCACTGGTGCCATCTGGTGGTGTTAATGCATTCCCAGCGGTGGAACAAACGGCTTGTGAGGAATTCCAGTGAGATGTGAGAAATTGCTGGCATGATACTAACAAGAATACACGGATGTAGTTGGTGCCTTAACATATAATTATGCAGTTGAAGGAAGTCATAAAAGATGCACATGGGCTGGTAATAGCAAATTTAAATCTTGAACCATATTTCTTTTTGCTCAACAAAAAGGTTTGTTTCTAGTATTTCTTTTATTAAATAGTGCTTTGCAAACATAACATGAAGAATTTTGACATTTACAATATTTTAAAATGGAATTTGGAAGCAAAATTTTCTTTTTTTAATAGATTTGTTGAACCTAGCACAACTTTCTCACTGTTAGTATGTTTGAAGTTGCTGTTCTTTTTTTACTTTTTTAAGTGGTTGAGACATTAAGTTTGAAAATAAAAATTCAACAAGGTAAACCTGACAACATTTGAAATAAACAGTTTTGATATCTGAAGCCAATGCTACCACAAGTATTGTTTTCTTTATCCTTCCATCTTTTAAAAAAGGTGTCCTGCATCTTAAGTTGTTTACCTGAGGCAATACCCTCATCATTCTCTAGAATACTGTGTAGGCTATATTGACTTTGTTAGCAATGAAAGTAAAACTATGACTACTTCTCCAGTTTTCTTGAAATTAATTTCTGACTCATAAATGTCGTGTTCTGTGATGGAAAGATCTGCAGAAGTGCAGGGTACTTTATATAAAGATGCTACAGTTTTTAAATTCATTTGACTTAGCTGTAAGTCTTTTGATCTGTTGCAGGTCAGCATGATGTTATTCTAAGTTACTGCTAAATACATTTCCTTGTGGAACAGAGGTCAGTCTGTTCAGCCATTAACAACTTCCAACTTTCTCTTGCAATTGAGTACCGTAACAGGCTATTTTTCTGTTTTAATCCAGCTAGATGAAGAGGCACGAAGAATTCTGTGCTTGTATTTGTAATCTCTGACTTCATGACCATGCAACACTGCCTTCAGTTGCATTATGCTAAAAGTGTGAATTAAGACTTAACCTAATCAGGCATTAGTTCTCTAGTTCCATGATTATGTTCACTATGTCAGGAACCTTTTGTGGATCCTGTCTTGGTGGAATGAGGTGTTTGCAGGCCTGTTCAGCTAATGTAGGTTGTGGAATTAGATGGAAACAGCTGCTAAAATAAAAAATATTTAATAGTATTTAAGCACTGAATATTGATATTTCAATTAATATTTAAACAGTTAATTTATCATTATTTATTGGACATCCTTGAGAATAATTGAGATTTTTTAAATGGGTTCCAGCAAAAGAGCATCACATGCAACTCTGCATTGCTTTCAGGTAATACTAATTTTTTTCTCTGAATGCAATCAAAGAAATTCACAGTGGAGTTGCTAAAGAGATTTTTATTTGCATTGTACCAAAATTCTTGCCTAGTGCTATCATCAATATCTTGTATCATTGTATTTATAATTCCTTTAGCAATATAGCAAGGACTGTCATCTTTTCTACAGTTTAATTCAGTTTGTTGTAGACCTAGGTTTGTCTACTGGGTTTCATCTGCATGCAGTCACTAACGAAAGTGTGTGAGGCTTATGCCTGGCAAAAGCCAGGCCATCGTAAGCATCAGATTTGTAAATTTTCTTTTCCACACTGTTCTGCATCTGAACAAAGTTCCACTGTTGTAATGTTTTGTTCTTAGAGCTGTGACTTTGATGATAACTGTCCTTGTGAATTGAGGTGTATCTGCTGCTTCTATTACTGTTGTTGTTCAGCTTTTAGTGCTGTATGACCATAGTACCTTGCAGTAAATACTCAGCAAAAATACTGGCATCTGCCATACGGAGCTTTTTTTCCCAGGCTCTCCACTGTGAGCACTATACTTCTGCTATTTGATGAAGTAATGTTATTATGCTCTATTTCAGCAAAAGAAAGATACATGTGCTTATCCTTTTAAAATAGAGCAAATTTGTAATTGTAAATCCTTGAGGCATTGACTTAAGTTCTGGATTTGTACCTGGTAAGAGTAACTTCCTGTTTTGCTTTACAAAGCTAGATGGTACCAGCGAGAGTTACAGTTTGATAATCGGTCAAGTTATTAAGAGCAGTCATAGCAGTTGAGCAGTCCTTTAAAGAAAATCCTTTTAGAATATTAGTTACTCGCGTCTGAATTGTCAGTGTGCAGGATCAGGAGAGTGATCCACTTGTCTGGTCTTCGACAACTGTCTGGATATAAAAATGAACTGAATTTCCCTGTTTTTTTAAAAAAATGAAAAAATTTTTTAGCTTTTATAGTGCATCACTGTATTCCTGTAACCAGAACATGAAGAATATGGTTGGTGATTTAGGACCAACTTGGTTGTCGGCTTTTTCCTTCCAAGTTGAGTGCTCCTTTATGCTTCCAGCTGATCCCCTTGCCCTCTTCCAATAGCATTGAAGGAAAATGCATGATGATTTCTTTTGAAAGACTTGTTGTGATGTGCTCTAAGAATGTTGATAAACCTCTGACTCATTCTCTTCAGAAGCAGTGTCATTGACTGCTCAGTTCAGATTTTGCTGCAGAAAGATCTTTTTTGGTGGCAAGTGCCTTCTGGACTTTCTTCTGTCCATATGAGGGACTTTCCATCTTCAGTGAGGACTTTTTTAATGGGTTCCAGCAAAAGAGCATCTCATGAATTGCTTTGGTTGGTAGTAATTTCTTCTTTGAATGCAGTCAAAGCAATTCACAGTGGAACTGCTAAGAGATTTTTATTTGCATTGTTCTGAAGTTCTCACCTAGTGCTATCATTAGTATCTTGTTGCATCATTGTATTTATAATTCCTTTAGCAATACAACAGTAAAATCAATAACTATAGGCTGCGCTTTTGGTATTTTTTTGTAATTTTTTTTGAGCAGGAAGATGGAAGCAGTAGTACTCTTCACCTGTCTCTAACATCTGAGTGTTTTGTGTGTGCCTCAGTAAGAATTGCTGCCTTCTGTCAAGCTAATCTATTCATGTAATATTGTCTTCTGGCTAAAGCCAATGTGAAGATCTTTTTTTTAAAAAAAAATAATGTAATTTTAATTGGAAAAATATCCAGAGTTTCTAGAAATATGAATTACTTCCTTGAAAGTATTTTTTGAAACTTAAGATACAAAGAGCAGATTAACAGTAAATATAGCTTGAAAACTCAGAATAATACTTATTTGGCTGTGGATCTTCAATCCAAAAATCTTTTCTTTTCCTGCAGACTGATCAGTATCTAGTCCATAGGTTTTATGGTTCAAGGTTTCTGCTTATTTATTTCGGTTTTTTTGTGTTATGTCACATATGTCATTTGTGAAGGCTATGAATTTCTTTTCATTTCACCATCACATGGTGACGGGACTACTGGGATTTTTGAGTAATTTTCCTTGCCTGTATGTGTCCTTTCATAGGAGACTGTATTATGTCTTTTTTTCTTTTTTCCTCCTCGAAGGATCTAATTCTTTTTCTTTCTTTTTCTTACTCAGAAGTGCCCCTGCCCCCACTGTTATCTCAAATTAATAGATATACTTAGATACTTCTAGGTGAATTTAGTTAGCTAAGTATTTCTTTGTGGCAGCTGGACTTTGAGGAATTTTGGATGTTAACTTTCAGAATATTTTTCTGTCTTTTCAGGTCTCTGGATGGCAGACTCTGAAAAGAAATGCTGTTTTAAGAGGTATGCCTCGTGTAGGCCTAATACTCTGGACTAGTGTGTATATAAATGATAAGGCCATACTTCTAAGGAGTCCCTCTGCTGATCCTCGCTGTCAGCTTGCATGAATGATAGTTTTCAGTGCTGAAATTGGTTTAAATCAGGCCTGTCTTATTGGTGACACAGTTTTATGAGAGAGATCTGTAATATACGGCTTACCTTTTTGCTTGATCATCTTAACAGAAGACTGCCTTCGTGGGTGAAGGGTAGTGTGAACAAAACCAGTTGACTATCTGACATGTGCATATCCCTGCTGACATTGTTCTGACTCTGTGTGTGGGGGTTTATTTGTTCTTTGTTTTTTAATTGGGAGTAGTAGTCCAGATGCCTTTGTAATTGTCTTCACGTGCTTCCTGCTGGTGGTGGTATAAGACTTACCAGACAGTGAGCGGCTGACATACCAAGTGTGGTATAAAGTAATGTCAGTTGGAAACAAGATGAAGAAATACAAATCCTTGTGCAAGTCGCCTTTTTTGTGTATTATCTGGATGTCTGGAACATTTTGTGTGTGTTTGTGCTGGATTTTCATGTTTGCGCATTTAAGGGGACTTCCTCTTCTCTCTCCATTGATGATATGTTGTTTCTGAATAACTTGTTGCTTTATGGCTGTTAGGAAAGCAGTCTCTTCAAAATTAAATTTGATAACTCTTCTATTATGTCTGCCATCCATTTCAGGAATCATAAGTGGTAGATTTTGAAAAAGCAGGCTTTGTTTGTCTTCTGAAGAGACAGATTGGTCTAACAGTCTTTTCAGGGCTCTTGTTGTTTTCATTTTTTTTGAACAGGACCTCTTAATTCTTTTTTAGGCACTCATGCTGGTTTTGCCTGGGATAGAGTTAATTTTCTTCTTAGGAGCTGGTGCAGTGCTGTGTTTTGGATTTGGTGTGAGAACAATATTAGTAACACATTGATTTTTATTTGTTGCTAGGTGATGTTTATGTTAAGTCAAGGACTTTTCAGCTTCTCAGGCCCTGCCAGCAAGAAGGTTGGAGGGCCACAAGAAGTTGGGGGGAGACACAGCCAGGACACCTGAGCTGAACTAGCCAAAGGGGTGTTTCATACCATAGAACATCATGCTGAGTATATAAATGGGGTGGGGTGGTGGCCAGGGCCTGCAATCACTGCTCAGGGACTGGTTTGGCATTGATCAGCAGGTGATGAGCAATTGTATTGTGCATCACTTGGGTTTTTTTCCTTTCCCTTTTGGATTTTATTCCCCTCCCATTCTCTCTCCTTGCCATTGCTGTTGTTGGTATTTTATTTTATTTTATTTCCATTATTATTTTTTTCTTATCTCAACCCTTGAGTTTTACCTTTTTCCTGATCCTCCGCCCCGTCCCTCTGAGCAGGGGGCAGTGAGTGAGCGGCTGCATGGTACTTAGTTGCTGTCCAGGGTTAAACTACAACAGCGCTTCTGAAGGTTTCCTGTACAGTGCTGATTTGTTTTGTTCTGATTAAAAAATAATTCCCAATGTAGTAGTACTAACAACTTGAGTTAAAAGTGGCTCCTCGTGCTATTGGCTGAGATTTTGGTGTTGCAGGTTTTTATGCTGTGTTTACAAAGCTCCCGAATAAAATGATGCTAAGAGTAAAGGAAGATACTGATACTTCCAATGCATCTGTGGACAGAAATCAAGAAGATGGTGTTGCACTATTCTTGGAGGTGCACACTTGTAGGATAAGAGGCATTTCAGACAAATTGCAACACAGGACATTCCTATGAGAAAGTCAGAGTACTTTTTGCCAGTGAGGGTGGTCAGGGCCTGGAACAGGTTGCCTAGAGGGGCTGTGGAATCTCCATTCTTCAAGGTTTTCTAAAGGCAGCAGTGATAGGCCAACAGCAACTCAGTTTTAGTGGGCGTACTTTACGTGCATGGATGGATTAGAGCAGTCTGGAGGTTACTTTCAATCTACGTTATCCTATGTATCTATGTAGCCTGCTGCAGGTTCACTTTTTTTGCATTTTACATTTCCTGTAAAAACAGGTGAGGTGCAGGTCAGAGTGTTTTGCTTTGGCTTTCTTTAAAAAGAAGCATCTGTAGCTGAGAAGCGTTTTGTGATTATAGAACCAAGGAGTTAGAGTAACTTATCCCTATCCCAGCAGCATGGTTTTGAGAGGGAGGATCATGCTTTGCCTGTAGCTTTCACTTGTTGTCTAGATAAAGGGTGAGAAAGTTTTTAGATTTTTTTTATCCCTGTTCAGTCAGTGGATTGAGAGTCTCAGAAAGTTACCTATAGTTCTTTCAGTTTATTGGAGATTGCTTGCTGTAGCAGGTAACTGCATAGAACAACTAATCATAGAATCCTTTATATTGGAAAAGACCTTTAAGATCATCAGGTCCAACCATTAACCCAGGACTACTGAGTCCACCCCTAAACTACGTCCCTAAGCACCGCATCTATGCATTTTTTAAATACCTCCAGGGACGGGGATTCCAATGTGTCCTTTTGGCAGCCTGTTCCAGTGATTGACCACCCTTTCCATGAAGAAATTTTTCGTAATATCCAATCTAAACCTTGCCTGGTTCAACTTGAGGCCATTTCCTCTTGTCTTGTCACTTGTTATCTGGGAGAAGAGACTGACCCCCACCTGCCTACAGCCTCCTCTCAGGTAGTTGTAGAGAGCAATAAGGTGTGTGTCCCCACACCCAAGCCTCCTTTTCTCCAGAATGAACAAACCCAGTTCCCTCAGCCGCTCCTCAAAAGACTTGTGCTTCAGACCCTTCACCAGCTTCGTTGCCCTTCTCAGGGCATACTCCAGCACCTCTACATCCCTCTTGAAGTGAGGAGCCCAGAACTGACCACAGTATCTGAGGTGCAGCCTCACCAGTGCCAAGTACAGGACCATCATTTCACTTGTCCTGCTGGCTACAGTGGTTCAGATACAAGCCAGGATGCTCTTGGCCTTCTTGGCCACCTGGGCACACTGTTGGCTCATGCTCAGCCAGCTTATCTAGTGCACGCGTAGGTAAAGGTAGTGTAATAGTGTGGGAAGTTCACAGGATCATAGGATAATCCAGGTTGGAAAAGACATCAGGAGATAATGTAATCCAGCTGCTCAAAGCAGAGTGTAAACTGTGAGGTCAGACCAGGTTGCTCAGTGCTTTATCCAGTTTGAACATTTCCATGCTCTAAAGCTGTGAGCTTACTTGGCAATGTATATTTGGAGGTGGCTTTGGACTTTTCTTGTTTTTCTTCTTCAAGTTAGATTACATGTTTTGGAAGTTTCTGAATTCACTTTTAGCTTTCGTTTTAATGTGTCATGTTTGAGAGATGGGAAGATGATATTTGTGAAAGATACCACCTGGAGTTCAGATCTGGAAAAAGCTCATTCCCTTTTTCAAAGGAAGATATTAAAAGGAAACCTGGATTTACCTAGAAAATAGAAAAATAGTTTGGTTAAAGCAAGCTGGCTAATCTTAATGTTTCTTAGTCAAACTTCATGTTTTGGGCATTCTGTAGTTTTGCTGTTTAGTTCCAGTTTGTATGCGATTTTTAACATGGATTAATTGTATGTACGGGAAGTGCCAGCAGTCTAAGCAGAAGTATGTCACTTCATTCAGAATTGTTCAGAGAAATCCAGCAGCTGGTAAACATGCTTTTCCTCCTTTATTGATGATGCTGTATGTTAATACGCTAAAGGTACTCTGAGAGTAAAAACAGGTACTGAGGCTTCTGAAAGATGCTGAGATTTTATCGATAGATGTCATCTTGCTTTTATAGGAGCCCAGCAATTAAAAAACATTAGCTAGGTTTTCAGTTGCTTTGTTGATAAACTCAAATAGTATTCCAACTGAAATTTGCAAGCTGATTAGAGTGATGTAAAATCCTAAATTTTTAGTAAATTAAATTTTTAATTCATTACTGTTGTGCCTACTCATAATGTTGAAGTAATAGGTAGTCTTTATAATATTAAGGTGGAGCTAAGATGACATAGAAATAGGGCTCGGGGATTTATTTATGATATGCTTGTCAGCATTAATGTCTTGGAAATTTTTGTATCTTCTGTTTGCTTCTAATCTTCAGATCTAATCCATGGGGTTTTTTTCCCCTGCAGCAGTATACTTTACATATATACGGTTACTTGAAAAATATGTTTTTCTTGAAAACTTTTACTTGAAAAATTATCATGGGTTGATAAGAAATTGGCTGTCTTATATGATGAAAATCACTTTTAACTTTTGTTTGGCAGTGGACTGTAGGAACATGGGAATGTTGGGACTCCTTCCCAAGAACAGATGAGTGGTTTGAATAGGCTAATACCCCTGTTCCTTGTAGCCAGGAATGTGGAACTAAGTATTGTGAGAGGTAGCTTAGCTTCATATTTTGTAGTATGACTGTGCATCCTTTTCAAAGACATTAATAATAAAAAAGTAGTTGATGGTGAAATTTGCAGTTATGTTATTTACTTTCCTCTGAAGTGATACAGAACAGACAGGTGGTGAATGTGGAATTATTTTGTATTTTTGATTTGATGCTGTTAGTAATTTATTTAATTTCTTATGAGGCTGTAACATTAGTCCTATTGCTTCTTTATCTACGTCAGTAGTTTTGCTAAACTTTTTTGTTTTCCTCTTTCACTCTGGGAAGCAATTGAAGCTGTTCAGTCTGAGTCTTTAATTATGTTGTCATGTTGGTAACAGCCATTTTGTTGCTGGCTTCTCCCTTTCTAAACAGATATGAACTGGTCTGACTTTTTGTTCTTTTTTAATAAGGCTTCTTATTATTACTGTTAAACTGTTTTGAAAAATAAGAGGCATTACAGTTTTACTCTTTTTCTTGAGACTAGAGGACACAGGTCTCAACTGCACAAAATGCAGGCTAAAGTGGAGTCTTGACACTGGCAGTTTGCTTACAGACCTTAAAAGTTGCATTGTATATCGGAGGTTCCAAGCTGTATTGAAGCTACCCTGCCTGGACCTCTGCATATGCAGAGGAGATATCATTCTCTTGTTTTAGCAGCTTTAAGATAACAGTGTGGACCAGGTCTTCTGGAGATACATGTTACTGTGTCTTGTTTTGAAACTGAGATTTCTACTGCCCAGGAGAAACCTGTTGCCATTCTGCTGCTTCTTCCAGTAGTTCCCAGTTTCTGTTCTTTGAACATCTAATGAGAGGGGTTTTGTGTCATTCTTGAAAGGTGTATAACATTTTCGTAAGGTTGATTTGACAAGCTTGATCTGGATATTTTAGAAGACATATATTTGCCATTGCCAAAAAGCACGTGATTTTGTTTCCCATTCAGTCAGTGAAGTGTGTATTATCTTTGCTATCCTCCTCTTCTGGCACAATGGGCATTATTAACATTTTGAAGTATTTTCACCTTGTTCATTGTATGGTTCGTTCATTGTTGTCATAATATTATACCTCATCTGAACGGTTTTTTAATTGTTGCAGGGTGTTGGTTTTTTTCTAGTGGCAATCCTTGTCTCTGCTGTAGTGGGGGAAAACTGTCATACTTTTTCTAGAAAATAATTTCTTTGCTTCAGTTTTCACCATAATATCTTTGGCTCTGCTACCTTATTAGTGCTTGGATTCAGTCTGTAGTGATCCTGAACACCTTTTTCTGAATTACTGCCTAGGCAGGTAACTACAGTTGTATTGACAGTGCCTTTTAAAGTACCCTTGTAGCTTCATTTCTCTTTTGCCTATCATGAATGTTTTCCGGTGTGCTGACTTTCTATTTAACTTGTGGTTTGAAGCCATCTCCTGAACTCTTTTCAAAGAGTGATGTTGAATAGCTCTTCCCCAGTGCTATAGATATGTACTTCATGCAGTAGATTGTTTAACTGGAGACCTCATGCGCTAACATTTGAAGGTTTTAATATGTGGCTGGTTTTCAATTAGTTAGAAATAAAAGTATCAAACACAATTTAGAAAAGTAATTCAGTTTTCTAGTGGAGATTCTGACCTATCTTGTGTACTGCAAAACCAAGTTGTGCTTTCATTCTTCGATAATGGCTAGTCTCTAGCTTAATTATAAAATCTCAAATACCATAAAGTAAGTTTGATATTTTTTTTGAAGTGACTTATCTGTGAATTCTTAACTGGAAGTCTTCCTAGTCATTTTTGTATAGGACAGTGCAGACTTTAATGGGTGGGTGTCGGATGTGCATTTCCATAGGTTATAATGAAGTATAAAGTACTTTTTCAGTGCTGTTATGGTTCAGATCAGTCTGAAAGTTTGCCTTTTGATGGTTCTTTTTCTTAGCATCACTTCATTAAACATAGAAAAAGAATATGACAAATGAAATTAAAATCAGACAACCTTGTTAGAGTATTTCTGTGAAATTTGAGGAGCAAGTGCCACCATTCAAATTCTGAAATGTATTCCAATCTAAGTTAGATGAAAACCAGTATTTGTGAGCCAGGGACAGTAAAGTCACTTTAATGGAAAACAGTGTAATTCAGTGACTTCTGCAGTGCAGGAACAAAATGTAATAGGCTTTAAGGCAGTTTAGCCTGCTCTGTTAATTAACTCAAATGCTGTCAACTTACAGCAACAGCACAATTTTATTTTTGATATATTTTAAAAAATAAAATATACCTATATCTAGAAGGTAACAGTTTGATTGTTAAGGCATGGGCTCTGTGTGGTGATTTCTGTAAAAGCAATTGGGGTTGCTGCAAAAAAGTTAAATGAGCTGTTTCACTTTTCATTTCTGAATTTTCTTCCTTTTAATGATGTTATGCCATCCCTTGCTCTGAAGAGAGAAAACTTTCTAGTTCAAGTTTCTTAGTATAACAAACTTAAGCTCTGCCAATTAGACTATTTTAGTTTGTAATGTGTTCTTTAATTAACTTGAGTTTAAGTAAAGTGGGATTCCAGGATGTTTCTTTTTCAGCTCCATTGTTGAGACACAGCTTCAAAATTATGCTTCAACCATACTGGCACAAAGCAAACACAAATGTGGTCAAACCTACTGTGCCAAATCAGACTTGGTTATTTCGACTTTTCAGTTATCAAGTGCTTTCATTTATCAAATTGCTTTGAGAACTTTTCTTTCTCCAAATTTTTGTGAATTTTCCCCTGTTACTGCACTGAATGTGGTGGCTTAGATCAATAGAATAGTAGGGTTTCAACTTGAATCCAGGTCCCTTAGTTGGTAAAGGAATTTCCTAATAGCATGCTGGAAAGACTGTTTTCTATGCTATTAAAATTTTGACTTGCAAAATAGTGTGTGTTTTACATAGTTTCACTTCCGTTAAGTCATTTAAAAGTTAATGCTATCATTTTGCGTGTATGCATGCACATGCATATGCAGTATATAGAGCCTAAAGCTGTATAGAAATATCTTTAGGGTTAATTCTAATTAATCATTTATTCCCAGATGACTTTTACCTGATTACTACAGCTGTGTTATTTTATAATATGTCTTTTCTGCAGACACCAAAGATGCTAACGAGAAAGATTAAGCTTTGGGACATTAATGCCCATATAACCTGTCGTCTGTGCAATGGATACCTGATTGATGCTACTACTGTAACAGAATGCTTACATACTTGTAAGTAGAAGTTTAATTAAGTTAAAGAAACTGTTTTTTTAACTTGATGTGCAACATATTTTAATGGGTTTTAGTTGAAATAAAAACATCTATTGTGCATCAGCCAAAATAATGTGTGCTTTACTACACAATGTTTGGGTTTTTTTAACAGATTATTTGCTTTTTTAGCAAAGCAAAGGTAGAGAACATTAAAACTGTACTGCACAAACTTGAAGCCATATACAATTAATGATAATGTATGCATTCAAGCATGCACTCTGTCGGAGTGTGGAATGCGTAGTTCTCTCTTCTGTTTTAGTTGACATAGCATATGTTTCTCTACCTGGAGCTTTCCACATGTCTCTTGCTCTCTCCTGTTTCTCTGCAGAAAGCAGCCCTAGTTTATCGATAAAGAATAAGTATATTGTATTGTACCCCAGAAATAAGTATTTGTTCCAAAATACTGTGATGAGGTAGTTGTTTGTTGTTATGTTTCTTTATGAATTTCTAGTTTCACAACAGTGAAGTACGCCCTAGTATCTTGCAAAGCTTTGGTCATCAAGAAAACTGGACGTGTAAGTCCATTCCAGCATCTTTGTTGTTGACATCATGGGATATAGGAGTGCTGGGGTTTGCAGTATTCTGATGGAAACTTTATATATTAGCACAGTTCCAACTAAAGATCTGGAAAGATTCCTTCTGAGGAGAAGCACCCTTATAGTGCAGAGTAGTAACTCCAAAACTATTTTCTGTCTTGGATCTGTTCCAATCCTCAGTTTCCTTTGCCAAGGTAGGTATCAGCTGAGGAATTAACCTTCAGTTCAGAAGGCCTGCTGTAGTGACTTTAAATATCCTCTGTAGCAGCCACATTGATGGCTTTTACACCTTATCTTACAGGGTTTTGCCAAAAGTATTTTTTCTGTGTCTTCAGAATCCCTGCAGTCTACCAGTCCATCCTTGTCACCCAGCAGCTTCCATTTCTCCAGTTTTGTCTGTTCAGAGCTTGGAATATCACTTGTTTGGTTTATACAGACCTCTGTTAATCTATGAAATGGTATTTGCCGTGCAACTTCAAACATCCCATGTTTTAAAATGCTTCTGTCACAGTATTTTATTCTTATTCTGATAAAGCTAGTATGTTGTTTGAGTAGCTCAATGAGTCATAGTTCTAAACTTTCTTGGAGGGAAATTATTTGGTGGCAGTGTCTCCATCTCCACAAAATGAAAGTTTTAGCATACTTATTCTTCACCTAAAATATCTTACAAAGGGGAAATACAATGCTCATGATTTGTCAGATACTAAGTTTTCCATTGTATTTAAGTTAAAAGTTCTATTCATCAGCTTTAATGACTTTGTTTTTCTTGTCATACTTTCCATGTCATTTTGGTTATTCTCATGTCCCTTCTGTGTCTGTTTTGCATCTAAATTTCCATAGTGTTCTTTTTGAAGTGCAGGGATCCTTAAGCTTGACTTCTACTTAGCTTTGCCCCACAATTCTTTACTGCTGTGATTAACAACATAATATACAAAGGCAGTATTATAACAAGTTGACATGGCTGACATAGAACTGGCATGTCATTTTTCTTTTTTCTTAAAAAAACCCCAGAACAATCCCTTAACTGACATAATCTACACCATTTCTTATATTTGCTTATAGTGAAAATTTTTAGATTAATCCATAGTGCTACAGTTCTTGCTTCAAAAGCCATGGAATGCTCCTTGCTAGCTTCTGCTTCCTTTGGGTTTCTTTTCTTCTTCCATTGTGGCATGTCCCTCCTTTATTTTGGCTGTTTATCTTTCATAATACTACTTCCATGTGTGTCCTGTAGAATTGCAGTTTCTGAGAAGAGCCACACAGCCCTCTCTTTTTTTAAAAACTTTATACATGTTGACATTGTTTGTATTATGTACATTATTGGTAATAATAGTCATTTCTGGAAAAACATTCTTGCAAAATGTATCCTGAAATTGCCCTGTCTGTTGAGATTGTGAATTTTCTGCTGAATTACACTACCTTGAAATGTTCTGTTTCTACTCAGAACTGCACAGTTGTCTTACCTTTGTCATTACTTTTTTTCTAATTTCCTGCCCTTCAGTTGTTCAGAGACTCTTCACTTTAGTAGTAAATACAGATCATGAGTCCTTTGAGAATAATTTGGAGGACCAGGGTCAGCCCTTTGGAGGGACGTGGCCAACTTCTTTTGTAACAGAATTCAGGGGAAACCAAGCTTTTTTGCTCCCTTTCTTACTTGTTTCTCTGCTATAGCTTTAGTTTGTTGGTGACAGGCAGGCCTATAAGTCAGTAGATAAAAGCTGCATTAGTAGTATCTCAGTTTACATCTGTTTCCTGATGAGAATTCTAGGTTAGCAGATATATGCAAGTCTTGTTAAACTTACACATTTGTAGTAGGAGTTTCATTACTGTTCATGTGTAAAAGCTGTCCTTGTGTGTTATGAAAGGTATTGTTTTGTGAATTCATGAGGACAATGAAAGACCAACCATATTTTTTGAACTAGAAACAGAAATTTAAAAAGTCAACAGGAATGAAATTAAAAAAAAAAAAAAAAAGTGGGGATTAACTTTGTCTGTTCCTTTTCTAATGGAAGTTCTTTAATAAGTTTAAGTGTAATGTAAAAGTAATCAGAAAAGGTACAGCTCAGTTTAGGCCTACAATCAGTGCCCGATTGTTTGAATAAATGGAGGTTAGAGACTTTGGAAATAACAGGTAATGGAAAAACTGTAGCAATACTATTTTTTCAGAACCTAGAACAGTTCCTATGTTGGCTGGCCCATACTTCTAGGACTTGTGGTTTCAGGAGATTTTAATGCCTGAAAATTCACAGGCCTTGTGAATAAAGAACCAATCTAGAAGGCTTCAGCACCCTCCATAAGCTATCTAGTTGCATTTATTTGGATGCTGTGCTTAAACAAATAAACATTCCAGAACCTGAGCTGTCTTGTGACAAGTTCAGTTTAGACGGAGTTAACGTTTACCCAGTCCAAACTGGAAGATGTACCCAAATGGGCTGTTGTTTTAAAAGATATCATGGAATGGTTTGCGTTGGAAGGGACCTTTAAAGGTCATCTAGTCCAACACCCCTACAATGAACAGGGATATCTTCAACTAGATAGGTTGGTTGCTCAGAGCCCTGTCCAACCTGACCTTGAATCTTTCCAGAGATGGGGCACCTACCACATCTCTGGGCAACCTGTTCCAGTGTTTCACCACCCTCATGGTAAAAAAAATAATTCTCCCTTATATCTAGTCTGAATCTACCCTCTTTTAGTTTAAAACCATTACCCCTTGTGGTATTTCTGCAGACCCTGCTAAAGAGTGTGTCCCCATCTTTCTCATAAGCCCCCTTTAAGTATTGCAAGGCCACAATAAGGTCTCCCCAGAGCCTTGTCTTCTCCAAGCTAAACGACCCCAATTCTGTCAGCTTTTCCTCATAGGAGAGGTGTTCCATCCCTCTGATCATTTTAGTGGGCCGCCTCTGGACCTGCTCCAACTAGTCCATGTACTTCTTGTGCTGAAGACTCTAAAGCTTGATGCAGTATGCAGGGTGGGGTCTCGTGAGAGCAGAATGGGGAGGAAGAATCACCTGCCTCATCCTGCTGGCCATGTTTTGTTTGATGCAGCCTAAGATTTGGTTGGCTTTCTGGCCTGCGAGCACCTGCTGCTGGCTCATGTCCAGTTTTTCATCCACAAGTACCCCCAGGTCATTCCCTTCAGGGCTGCTCTTAATCCCTTCATCCACCAGCCTGTATTGATACTGGGAGTTGCCTCAACCCAGGTGCAGGACCTTGCACTTGGCCTTGTTGAAAGCCGTGAGGTTCACATGGGCCCACTTCTGGTTACGTAGTCATACACAGCCATCATAGAAGGCCAGTAGGTTGGTCAGACAGGACTTACCCTTGGCAAAGCGATGCTGACTGTCTCAGATCACCTCCCTGTCCTCTATGTGCCTTAGCATAGCTTCTAGGAGGCTCTGTTCCATGATCTTCCCAAGCACAGCAGTGAGGCTGACAGGTCAGTAAGTCCCCAGGATCCTGCCTTTCTACCCTTCATAAAAATGAGTGCAGTGTTTCCCTTTTTCCAGTCATCAGGGATTTCACATGGCTGTCATGGCCATCATGGAGAGTGACTTGGCAATGATACCCACCAATTCCCTCAGGACTCTGGGATGTGTCTCGTCAGATCGCACAGACTCAGTATGTGCAGGTTCCTCGTGTGGTCATGAAATTTGTCTTCTTTTACAGTGGGAGGGACTGTGCTCCCCCAGTCCCTGCTTGAGGTCCGTCCACTAGAGAGGTGTGGGCAGAAAGGTTGCCAGTGAAGAGTGAGGCAAAAAAGTTGTTGAGTCCCTCAGCCTTCTCCCAGTCCATTGTTACCAATTTGCCAGTTGTGTTCACTGGGGGGGGTACACTTCTCTGACCTTACTTTTCTGGCGGACATACCTATAGAAGCCCTTATTGTTCTTTGCGTCCCTTACCAAGTTGAGCTTCAGCTGTGCCATGGGCCTCCTGACCCCATCCCTACACAGCTGAACCACACCCCACTCTTCCCAAAATACCTGTCCCTGCTTCCACTGTCAGGTCCTGCTTTCACTGACTTGATAAGACTGGGGTTTGGCTTCACTTTTGTGAATGGATCTGCTGCTCAGACGCTCCACTGAAAGACTGCTGTGCAACATCTGTGCTTAGTGTGCAAAGCTTTGAGGTGGAGGTCTAACCTCTGCCAACATCAGTACTATCATCCTAACTCTGTAAATAGAATGCAGAATGCAAACTTACTATGCTTTGTTCACTGCTGTGTAAGGTTGTTTTTGTATTAGCAAGTGCTTATTTAACTGTGCTGTCATTTGTCTGAGAGGTAGATGGCACTATAGTTACAGAAATTCTTTCATTTTAGGTGATAAGAAAGAGTGCGTTAATACCAAGATTGCGTGAACTACTGATGTTAAAGGAAAAGCTATTTCCCTCCTGCCAGCTTTTTTCTTTTCCCTTACATTTTTGAGTTGTAACTTCAAGTGAGTCAGGATATCATATAGCAGTGTGTATTATGAGTACTGTTTCTGGAGAAACAGGGTAGGGAGGTATAAAGAGTTTACTTTAAATGAGATATGGATGATTGTGTCTATGCATATGGAAACAGTTCCAAAAGATGCAGCTTTATAATGAGCACTGCTTTAACAACTTCTGCCAGGACATTTTAGAAATACTGAAGGTCTGTGCCCATGTAATTTTTTTTCTCCAGTGGAAGTTTAACTGTAGTGTACTCGTATGACAGTTAAAATAGCACTTTTTGAAAATTTTCTGTTCTTTTTTGAAACTTATCCAACTTTGGAATAATTTTTATCTGTTGGGTTCGTTGCCACTGTACACTTTACTTCTGTTTGTGGCCACAGATAAAGCAAATAGGCTTAGTATCTTAATGGCGTACAGTTCCTGTAACATCATTTGTGCAAGCTGAATGGTGCAAGCACTATGATATTGACTGGCTAGAAACTGCCATTCTAGGGAAATTCTGGAGTGGGATTGTGTGTTACATACTTTCTTAGGAAGAATCTGGCTAGGTACATATGCCTTAATTCTAGTGCATCACATCCCTCTATCAAGAACATTAATGAAAGATATTGGAAACTGTTCTGCATGTTAGACATGACTTTTGTGTAAATTTAACTAAGGTGCGTATCTGTGACTGTATAAAACCAAGCTCTTTTTTTCATTATGCTGCTTTTATTTCTTAATTATGAATGTCCTTTTTATCAGTCTGTAGAAGCTGCCTAGTGAAATATTTGGAGGAAAACAACACCTGTCCCACCTGCAGAATTGTTATACATCAGAGCCACCCATTACAGTATATTGGGTAAGTATGAAAGCAGAAGTGCAACTAGCTTCACTCTAGACTGTTCCAGCCTCTTTAATATAGCACAGCTTTTTCCTGCATTTTCTTACTTGCTTATCAGCACATTAAATGTTTAAAAGGAAGTTTGAAGCTGATTTAGGAGATGTGGGATCAAATTTTGCTATGAATTTGCAAGTCCTTGACATCTGTTAGATTCTTGCAGACTTAAAAGCAAGCAAAGTGTGTACTGTTTAATTTCTGTGTGTGTTGTAATGGGATTTAGTCATTCCTCATTCTGTATGCTTGGGTCATTAAAGTTACTGTCCTGATTTCAGCTGCGATAGAGTTAATTTTCATATTAGTAGCTGGTGCAGTGCTGTGTTTTGAATTTGGTGTGAGAACAATGTTGATAACACCGATGTTTTTAGTTGTTGCTAGGTAATGTTTATACTAAGGCAAGGACTTTTCAGTTTCTTGGGTCTTGCCAGCAAGAAAGCTGGAGGGGTACAAGAAATTGGGAGGGGACACAGCCAGGATGGCTGACCTGAACTAACCATTCAGGGAAACGAAAAAGGGATACTCCATACCATAGAACGTCATGCTGAGTATATAAACTGGAGGGTGTTGGCCAGGCCCTGCTCGCAGCTCAGGGACGGGTTTGGTATCGGACTGTGGGTGGTGAGCTATTGTACTGTGTCCCCCTTGTTTTCTTTTCTCTCTTCCCTTTGAATTTTATTCTTCTCCCCTTCTCCCTCCTTTTCATTATAATTGTTGTTTTTATTGCTTTTATTTTATTCCAATTATTAAATTGTTCTTACCTCAACCCTCAAGTTTTACCTTTTTCATGATCCTTTTTCCCCTCCCTGTGGGTTAGGGGGCAGTGATTGAGCAGCCGCATGGTACTTAGATACATGGTACTTTAACCAGCTGGGGTTAAACCATGACATTCTTTTTTGGCACCCAGCGTGGGGCTCGAAGTTTTGATATAATGACAGGTCTGACTCAGTGTGTTAGAACAAATTGTTGTAAATATTCATTGTATGATTATAATGGTCACTAGCCAAAATGCAGATTTCTTTGCTTCTAAAGTTGTTGCCCATGATCTCAGGGTTGTTTTATTTACTTTACTTGCAGTATTCATTCCCTTTTGTGCCACTTGTTGTCCTTGGGGTCTAAGCTAAAGTCATCTCTGTGTTGTACTGTATAGTGCTGGCTTATGAAATGCTGGATTTGGTGGCTGTGAAGCTCATCCGGTCGGTGTACTCGGAATTGCTGTCAGCCCTGTACTTCGGGTGCTATCTATCTGCTGATAATTATACCTTTGGCTTTTCTTTTTTGGAAATTCTGAATGTCTTTGGAATGTTGTAATCAGCATAGCCACTAGTCCTGATACTGTTGCTAGTACTACTGAATGTGGTTTTGACCTCCTGGATGGGGTTGAGAATTAGAATCATAGAATCCTTTAGGTTGGAAAAGACCTTTAAGATCATCAAGTCCAACCATAAACCCAGGGCTGCTGAATCCTCCCCTAAACCATGTGCCTAAGCACTGCATCTATGCATTTTTTAAACACCTCCAGGGATGGTGATTCCACTGCCTCCCTGGGCAGCCTGTTCCACTGCTTCAACACCCTTTCAGTGAAGAAAATTTTCCTAATATCCAATCTGAACCTCCCTTGGTACAACTTGAGGCTATTTTCTCTTGTCCTGTCATTTGTTATCTGGGAGAAGAGACCGACCCCCACCTGCCTACATCCTCCTTTCAGGCAGCTGTAGAGAGCAGTAAGGTCCCCCCTGAGCCTCCTTTTCTCCAGACTGAACAACTCAGTTGCTCCTCATAAGAGTTGTTCTCCAGACCCTTCACCAGCTTTGTTACCTTTCTCTGAACACGCACCAGCACCTCTACATCCCTCTTGAAGTGAGGGGCTTGAAACTGAGCATGGGATTCAAGGTGCAGCCTCACCAGTGCCTAATTTTGAAATTATTAATGACATACTTGTCTTCATGCAGGAGGCTGTGTTCCATGGGGCATAGTCTTCCACATGTCCAGGAGTATTCTTCTTCAAACTTCCCTTGGGCTTCTGTTTTAGCTTGTACTTTTTTCATAATTTGTTTCATGTTACTGGTCTCTCATTTGATACAAATACTGATTTGAAAATTTAAATTCTTCATATGTGAATTTAGAGATTTCACATCAATTTAATAATAGAACTTTTTTTAAGAGAAATGTTTTGAATCTAGATGGTTGACTTAATCTTTTAATTTTGTTTTTTTCTTGCGAGTCATGACCGAACAATGCAAGATATTGTTTACAAACTTGTGCCAGGTCTCCAAGAAGGTAAGTTGTGGTACGGCCTTTTTTTAGAGGTTGTTTTGCACATACTTCTTAAGACTTTTTTTTTTTTTAAAAAAGTGTTAAGGTGATGAAAAGGGGGGTGGGGGGGGGTGGAACTGAGAAAAAAATACAATGAAAAGCCATATTCCTTAATTTCTCTCATTTGTAGGGATTAGTTTAATTTCATACCTGTACTAGCAGCAGATGGAGGTGGTGGAAGAAATATACTAAGTAGCACTAAGTAAAGCAGAATAGTAGTTCAACTTTTAAATGTTGGCATACTGTAACTCTCACTTGTTAAACTGTGTACTTAACCTGTTGTGCCAGCTTTTTAGAATTCTCAGAGGTAGAATGTAATGCAGAACAGCTTTTAGTTTCAGTGCCGTTTCTGCTACTGTCAGTCTGTCCGTAGCAGGTAACTTTCAATTTGTTTTTTCATAATCCTTTTTAAGAGTGGATCTGTTCAGCTTAAGAAGTACTTCATAGTAACTGCTTAGTAATTTCTTGTCTTAATGTATGCTGCAACTTTCATTTAAATAGAGTATTTTAATCCATTGAAGCTGCATAACCAGAACATTCTCAAAACATCAATAAGATTAGATGGATTATTTAAAAATTATTTCTATCATATTTAAAATCTGAACTATAAATAAAAATTCAAAAACAATAGTTTGACTGAAATAACATGGGAAGGATTCAAAATAAGGTATAGTATTTTAAATACTGTCTTATTCTAATAAGAATGCTATAATAGTGGCTATAGAAATTAATTCATAGGATTCTAACTCTGAAAAATAAGATGAGGCATGACTTGATACAATAGCAGAGATGGAATATAGTAAATACTGACAATACCACTACTTGTTGGGAAGCCTGTTTCACTTAAGAGGGAAGGGATTTGGAATGACTTCATAAATATTGCATTAGAACTTTATTACAGGGATTAATATTTACAATTTTAAACAGCGGAAGTGAAAAAGCAAAGGGAGTTTTATCACAAACTGGGCATGGAAGTTCCTGGGGACATCAAAGGGGAGACATGTTCTGCAAAACAGCACCTAGATTCCCATCGAAATGGTAAATGGTACTTTATTTATTCTTTCTTGTGTGGGTAGCGACTAGTAAATTGCTGAACTGATAAACAGGCCTGTTGGAGGTATGTGCGTAGTTGGTTTATTACAATCAAAATTGGTTTATATCACTGCAGAAAACAGCGAGTGTAGGATTTTTGCGTTGTCCCATATTTGTGCATATCTTTCTTTTTAGCTGCTTGTAGCATGTTACTCTTGGCAAATGAGATCTCCATAGTAGCACCTACATGGGGACTCTGAAATTACCCAGCTTCTAGGCTGCTAGTGGTTGGTGTGTATCATGTGTGGGACTGTTGGCAGCTAGTGGTGCCTAGGCAGTTAAGTACAATTTGGGAAGAGCAAAGTTTATTCTATATTGCAGTCCTGAACTGTGCCATTGTAATCATGTTAGCATTACAAGCTGCTGCTAAGTGTTATCCCATGTATCTGGTTTCTTATCTAAGGTGAAGCTAAAACAGATGAAAATTCAAACAAAGAAACTTCAGAGGAAAAACAGGAAGAAGATAATGACTACCACCGAAGTGATGAACAGGTGAGCTCATAGGGCATATTTTAGTTTTATCTTGTGTTTTAGCTTTAGTGCTTTGGTAAGCTAGCAGAGAAGAAAAGTAAATGTTTCACGCTACTTTTTCTGTCCTCTGATACAAACAAGATACCCAGTGCTTTTTTGTGTGCCTGAGTTCCATCTTTGAGTTTTGACAGGAATGAAGAATATAGTTAAAACATTTTCATTAAGATTTGATAGTTCTGGCTGTTTGCTTATGAGTTCCCAAAGTATTTATTTGAATTTGTTTTGAAAGCAAATTTTACTTTTTTTTTTTTTTTAATTAAAAAAAAAAAAGTAAAAGGTTATTTGGCTCCCCTTCTAAAGGAGTGTAGCCCTGTGATACATTGAGCTGAATGTGTATCAATAATTATGAATAAAATCTTTTGCACTTATTACTAACTTACTATATATTTTGTTTTAAACTTCTAATACTAAGGCAGCAGTAGCCCTATAGCCTAAAACCAGCATGAAAGTTGGGCAATTCACCATTAAGTTTTAAGCACAAAGCATGTTTGGAAGTGAAATCTCATTTTGGGATAAAAAAAACATCCCTTTTATGTTTTCCTGTTATGTGTGTCCAGAGTAAACTAAGCTTGGATTAATTTTGTTTTCAATTATAATGTAATGGAACTTTCAAAGGGTTTGTACCTTGTGGTATATCCTTAAGCACTTAAAGTAAATTATCACAAAGAGCTTAGACTGAATAACTGGATGAAAAAAGAAGTAAGAACTTAGAGACACTTTTTGGAGGATAATCTTTAGCATTTAAAAGATTTGTTATGCGGTTTGTATCTGTTCTCTTCAAACTTTAAATTTTCTTTTAAATGAGTTAAATTTCTTGTTTTAAACTGGATATAGGAGTTGCATTAAGAGCAAGAAGCTACATTAGAAGCAATAATTAAAAATTGGCAATGGTGTTGTTACTATTTATCTTCCTCGGGCTTTTGACATAGGCTCCTCTTGAGCTGTTGACAGCCTATGAATTCAGATTGAAGCAGCCTTGTTCCACCATCAAAAATTCTTGAGCTTTTTTGTCTAGATCTCTTTTGATTGCAGCAGTGCTATCACTAAACTGAGGAGATGTTAGAAAATGGAATTTAGCAGACTACAGGCATTTTGCCTTAAGGAATATTGGTACTGTACTTTTTCACTTCATTGTGTTAATAAAAACTGCATATGGAATACATGATGACGATCGCAGAAAATTGTTCCAGCCAACCCTGACTTGTAGTTTTTCCTGAAGGTGAGCATCTGCTTGGAATGCAATAGCAGCAAATTGCGTGGATTGAAACGAAAATGGATTCGTTGCTCAGCACAAGCAACAGTCCTGCATCTAAAGAAGTTCATTGCCAAAAAACTTAACCTGTCTTCTTTTAACGAGGTAATAGTTTAATTTTTTAAAATTGATTTGTAGATATAAAAACCTTACAAAAAGTGCAGGGTTCTTCCTTGGCAAAGGAATGTCTTTTAGTCTGACCGTTTTCAGAAAACAGAAGCATACCTCATTTTTTGAATTATATGTTACATGGTTGTTTTCTTGTCCTTTTTTGGGTCTATACAGGACTTGCCACTGTTTCTAATATCAAGATTTTTCAGCATTGAGATAGAAAAGTAAAAATAGCTATTGAGTATCTGAAAAAAACCAATAAATATAGAATATAAAGGAGGTAGCAGACAAGTTTGTTTAAATAATATATCCTTGTAGCAGAAAGCCACCTGGCTGGTATTAGGTAAAAAAATTTCATGGCATGTTAAATAACAGAGCTGCCTTTGAGATTTGTGAATTGTGTCTCCTTGATCATTTTATTGTGCCTTTTTAAAAGCATGTAAAGCTTTCTGTAAAGGGCCATTAGTACTGCTTGGGGAGCTAAATCAAACAGTTAGGTCCAGTTCACACCGTATTTCCTGCACAAGCAGCAACATGATCTTTCAGCACTTTATGTTGAGAAAAGACATTCTCTTTTCCTTCCTGGTCCTATTTTTGTCTGCAAGGTGAACAGTTCCAGTGTCTTCAGAGAAAAAAAAAAATCATTTCAAACATTTGTTGTGCTATCTGAAATACATTTTTTTGTGTATGCCTCTCAATTAATTGTCATCTTTTGTGTTGTCAGCTGGACATATTATGCAACGAAGAGATTCTTGGCAAGGACCACACGCTGAAGTTTGTAGTTGTTACTAGATGGAGATTTAAGGTATGATGCAGTGGTTCCAAGTAAATCATGAAGCAGCCAAATAAAATGTTTATAAAATAAGCATAATTTGGAACTATATTGTAGTAGCTGCAAATCCAATAAAAAGACACTTTGATATCTTAAATTTTAAAGTATCTTAATATTAAAGATACTTTAATACAGCATCCCTAAATACCAAGAATTAATTTTCTTTCCAAGAAAATTAAGGAAAGGGGAATTAAATATTAATTGCAAGGGAAAAGGGAACATGCACCAACTGTCAAATTGTTATCAGTGGAAGCGGAAGCCCCAAAAAAGTGTTATTTTTTAACTATTCCAGGTAAAACTAGTTTTAATCCAAAGGTGGGGAAATGGATTGTGACAGAGAAAAGGCAGAAATTTTCAACACATTTCTCTTCTGTAGCTCAGGAAGGCTGTTCTACTTCTAAAGGAGAGGCAGTAATTGCAGTCTTGTCTGCCTTAGTTAAGGAAATTTCTAGCAGCGTTTAGTAGGCATAAACAAAGCTGGTTAAATTGTTTGAGTACAGCTTTGCCTTTCTTATTGTGGTTTCTTCAAGCAACTTCCTCGAAACTGAATACTAAACAGTGGGGCGTTCATTCTGAGTTTCAGTTATCACATTAATAATGGCAGCTCAAGTGAAATGGGTGTAAGAATGAATTGCAGAATTTAACACTTTGGAGGTAAGTCACGCCAACAGTCAGTGTATGTGTGTTTGGGGATAATTTGAACTAAGAGTTAGTATTCAGTGTGCAAGCAACACAGTCTGAGCTTACAGTGCACACTGTTGTAGAACCATTTCATGTCTTTGGATGCGTGTCTAAAGGAGGTGCAGGTGGGAGTAGGGAACTGTATTTTCTGTCTTTGTGTAGAAAAATAATTTACCTAAGAGTCACAGGATGGTGGTCAGTCTTTGAAATGCGGAGAGGTCATGAGTGGAATTCTGTTGGAATTTGTTCGGTATGGTGTTCCTGAATGACCTGGAAAGGGATCTGAGTAGTGCAGTAACAGTGCACTGAGAACACTTTGGTTATTTAGGATAGTGAAGACAGATTGTTGACAAAGGATTGGAGCAAGCCTTTACTGTTCTGATTACTGAGCACCTTAAGTTCACTGTAGGTAAAAATAAAAGGATACAAAGGGATTTGGGGGGGATGACCGACCAAAGAAGAGCATCAAATTGATGTGCCTCTGTACAAATCTGCTATTCACCTTTGTCATGTAAATCTGTGCAAATGTGAGTCACATGGAAAAGGGAGTTGTAAACTCCATCTCAAGTGAAACAGATGGGGGATGTCAAATGAAACTGGTAGGTGGGAGGTCCAGAACAAACAAGAGGAAGCAATTGTTCACATGACACAGAGCTCCCTGGTGCAGGGTTTTACTGATGTTAGAAGTTTACCTATTCATGAAAAAGTAATGGATATGTTCACAGAAGAGGAATCAAGTGATAGCTGTTACATACGAAGTACTACATGCTCTTATGCTGCTTTCTAGACATCTGCATTTCTCCCTTACTGGGAATGGATTTTCCAAGTTAAACAGATCAGCTCCTGAGACAAAAGAGAAAGGATTCTTTTCTTCTTGTTTGAGCTCCACAGATGAAATTGCATCTTGTCTTTGTCTAAGTGAAATTTTGACAGGTCAGATGACTACTCTGATCATTCATTTAAGCTTTAGTTTAAGAAACAAAAGTTTTGCCTACTAAACAGATCAGTTCAGGTTTTGTTTCCTAACTTCTCTGATATTTCTGTCTTGCAGAAAGCACCTCTACTGCTGCATTACAGACCCAAAATGGACTTGCTGTGAGAGAACTTTATTGTCCTTCTGGACAGAGTTTTTTGCAGAGACTATCATCTGGCACCTTCTTAGTGCATCACTAATCACATGACACAAACCAGCCGAATAATTTTAGAAGACTGTAGCGCTTTCATAGTGGACTGTCCTGAATATTTCTTCTAGCGATGTGTTACCTAGATTTCTGGATAGAATCTATTTATACTTTTTTTGTATGGAAGAAAGAAGTCTCAACTCAACAGGACACTACCAGCACTAAATTTACAGATACTGAAAACACTTCACAGTTCCATGTAGCTCAGCCTGATTTATCTCTTAGAGTTACATAAAAATAAGTTAGAATGTTGTGGGATGTTTTAAAAATGTTGCTTTTGACACCAGGTTACATTTAGTTACTTTTCACATCCTGAATCTTTAAAAACTATATTTTTGCAAAGTGTTATTGTCTTATCCAGTATGCCTGATTGCATTGGTTTTATTAAAGTTATTCTGTAGAGCATTAAACATACCTAATGATACAGTGACTGGTGGTAACTTATTATGCTGCATCAAAAACCTCTGAAAATCTGGGAAACCAATAAGTTTGCATTTTTTCCCAGTTACTGCTTTTCCTGACTTTGTGTTTTAGTAAAGTTTTGATACTTCCCTATGCATGTTGATTTGGTAAGATTAATATGAATAATTTCAGTTGATTTTACTGTGCCCTGACATTTTGCGGTGGCATAAATTGCACCACGTAATGACAGATACTCAAAAGTGCTAGATTTGTGAACTTTTAAAAAGATAAACATTTCTTATGTAGTTGTGGCTTGCAGAAATCAGTTTTTCATTTAGGGAGAATTTGCTCTCACTAACTATTGAAACACTGGCTCTTGGACAACTTCGGGCGATACTGCTTATTTTTCATTTCACTGATCAAAGAATTCCTCAGACCATTATGAACAGCTTTATTTTCTTTACCTGTTTTCTTATGAAACCATAGAATTTTCTTTAGCACAATTCCTAGCTGTCTTGTGGAGGAGGTGGGGATCAAACAAGATTATCTTAGCACCTTCTGGCCTTAACTGATAATTTTGCTTGCATCAGCCCTAATGGATGCAAGGTAATACACATGCATGTATGTATGTGTGCATACATCTATACGCAGATATATGTTATGGAATGCACCCTGAATAGCACTTAGCAGGGTTCACTGCACTTTTTTTAAGGCTTTTTGGAATAGTTAGCTTTTAGAAAATGGTAATTGGAAGTGATTTCTGCAAGCTGTATACAGTATAGCTTATGTAGTATGATTGTGAGAGTTTTTGTCTGACACAGGGGTCAAGTCACTGAAAACAGGCTATACCGTATTATTGGCAGCTGGAAATAGTTAACCTTCTAATTTTTGGGAGAGTTTTCCAGTCTGCTAAAATGCTAGTTGCTATGCCTAATACTAAACCCTGCTATTTTTTTTGATAAATTGTCTTGGAATAAGAAAACGAGCTTGCCTGTAACTGCCCTATTTCCTCTAGCTGTGCTCCTTCCCCTCGTATGCTAGAAGGTATTACTTGTTACTCGATAATAGGAAGCTGGTACCGCAAGAGATTTATCCAAGCATTTTAAATCTTCTTCCTCTTCTTGAGTTTTCAAAGTACCAAATTCCTCAGCGTGTGTCCCGTAATTTCCTTCTTTGGAGTCTTCAGTTCTCCTTTCTCAGCTCTGCTGCTGCAGAAGGGATGCTCCAAATTGTGTTTCCCTTTGAAAAAAGGGGTCCTAATTTTTAATTACAGTCACAGATATGAGTAGGAAGGAAATCAAAAAGTATGCAAGCAGAGAATGAAAGGAAGCCTACTGAACTGTGGAGATGGAGAGCCACACAAAGGCCAAAAAAGTACTGTTGTCCCTGAAGATAAGGGTATAGGATAGCTGCATTTGAATGTTTGGGTTATGCAGAACTCCACATCTGGGTTGGGTGGCTGGGTTTGTGTAGGGGGTGTGTGTGCATGCATATGAGCAATGGAATCAAACTTGGCTCTGATTGTGTCTTAGTGTTTGTGAACTCAGATATATGTATGTTAGCTTTTTTTTCTGTCTTTAACATTACTTGAACTGGCAGAAAAGAACAAATGAGATCATGGGTCTACCATTTTTATAAACTTTTCAAAACAGTGAATGCAGGTAGTATGGATGTGTACACAAACTGACATACTGGGCCTTTCTGGAGCTGTTCATGTAGTTGTTACTGTCCTAGTGTAAAGGGACTGGCTGTAGCCACTGAGGCACTGAGAATATGAACAGGACTGTAACTGTCCACCCTCTGTGCACCCTGAGTACACAAGCACTGGCTGTACCTGATGTAGACACAAAATTAAAGCTGCCTGACAGCATTCTGATTAACCACCTTCATCAAGATGTATACACACATAAGAACAAATATATATATATATATATGTATATGAGATCTGTCTACCTCAGAGTATGTATACTGCAGAAATGTTTTGTACGACTAGATACCGATGCAGTGCTGTTAAAGTATATTGGGATTTTAGTACTTCCCTGTGAACTTGTGCAACTGAGAAATTAGTTACAAGCATGCGAATTGAGAAGCCTGTTAAATTTATCTCTTGCTGTAACAATCGACAGTACAGAACATGTATTTATAAGTTTATAACCATCTTTAGCATCACTCAAATTTGTTATGGTGCTATCAATATATTGAAAACTCTGTTTATACCTACAGAAATACATACATTCAAGCCAGTATTAATACCTACAGCCGTTTGGCTTTTTTTCTCATAATTATCTGTAACCGATTTTGCAATGTTTTAATCTGATAAAACCTCACCAGGGAAAAGAAAAAAAGAAACAAAAAAACCCAAACCCACTCAGTTATTTTTCTAAACTGCCTGTCACATCTTCTCTATAGAAATTCTTTCCCTCAGGAGGGATGTGACTGTATCTGGACCGTGTGTTAATTTCCTTTAGCCTCACTAAAAGACTACATTGCAATTGGATTGAGGTCAGAGGGAGGCCTTCTTTGGGTCAGAGCCTTGTTTCACTTCGGTGAAGCTTAAGAGACAGTTAATTTATATCAAGATTATATTGGGTAAAGTAACACCGATACTGTTCAAAGTTGGACTAAAAGTTGGACTCAGCATAGATATCTCTTAGTCCTAGTGAGATCATTAGTTTGTTTTGGCCTCATGAAGATGCCATTACTGTGAAGTAATTTTCACAATTGCTTATGCTGGTAAATAATTGCAGTAAAGAAGTATCTTGTTGCATTATCCTTAGCAGCAGTGAGGCTGATGAATCACCCAGGCTCAGAGTCTCATTAAATATAGTTTCATTAAAAATAGAGAATTCAGATAGAATATATAATATTGAATTTAAATAAGATTTGGGGTTTTAAATTTTAACTTTATAAAATTATTTATTCTATTTTAAGCCTTCTGTCTTATTTTACCATCCAAGTATTTTTGGTTTCAGTGGTCCAGCTTTATTTACGGGCATATAAAATGAAATTGTAAGATGTTTTTACAAGCTTCTTCCTTTTACCTTGAGTTTGAGTAGCTTTTATTTGTATTTTGTTTTCTGTGGATAAAGAGCATTACTTATGCTTTTGTGCAATAGGTTTGAAACATGTATTTCTTAGGCATATGTTTAAATTGTAAATGTAACATCTACTTACCCTTAAATTTGAAAGGAATGTAGATGGCTTTTCTCACTTGTTCAAATGGGGGTTTATTTGGGGCTATTATTTGGGGGTGTGTTTTTTGATTTGTTTCTTTTTTTATTTTAAGAGTGAAGTGTGGGATTTAAATTTGTGTAAGTACAAGAACTTATCTGTCAGCAATATTTTAAAATAAATGATCTTGCAAGAAACCTTAATGTGAATTGTGGAAGCAATCGGCAAGACTTGCAGCCTATCTGAAAATGTTTTGTGCCATTGTTATGTCTGGTATATTTGTGTACCATCAAACCTGGGAATATTTATTTTTATTGGTTGTGCAATAGTATACACAACACTATCACCTCTGGGGATATGGGACCATAAAAAATATCAGACTACAGCTATGATGGTGCTATTTTTTTCCAATAGGCTATAAGCCTTTGAAAGCTTATCTGGCTCTTATTGTCTTTATAACAACATTGTTAGTCCTAGGAGATTCATTTGAGTTTTTTCTACTAGATGATAAATATAACCATACAACTAGACTATTTTACAGCATCTTACCATTGAGCTAAATATAATAGGAAAAAGCCAACCACTCTGTACATCAGCAAGATGAATCTTTAAGTACTTAAAATGCATTTTGTACAGAAGGCTTGACTGTACAGAAAAATCAAGTTTCTGTATTTCCTCAGGTAATCACTTCAGTTTGGATGTTTCACTGGAAATGTTAATGCAACCTATACTTCAGTTAGTCTGCCTACAGTTGGTAACAAGGCAAAAAATTGTTCCACACGCTAAAATCTCTACGTAAGATATAGTTAACTGTAACTAAGGTCTTGACATCTGTTGCTGAAGTAAAAAGTTCCAGAAAGAAAAACATTAGGCAACATGGAACAATACTTCAATCTCTGCTTTAATCAAAACTTGCAATCAGTACAAACATTTTCTGGGAATTTGTGTCTTGTGGCAAGTCAACAGTAATGTTTTACTGGGGAGTTATGGTTTATTTATATACAAATTAAAGCTGTTGTCCTGCTGTTTGATCCATGTTTGGTCATCCTTCAGGATTCTTGGAAATTTTTCAAAGCCACAATGACCTGTACAGATCCTAGTGGTAAGGTAGGAACTAAATGTCCAATTCTATGAACACTGATGTTGGTAACTTTGTGGAACCATCCAGATTATTAGAAGAAGCCAGTGTGATCATTCTTGCAAACGGTTAGGTGTGGCTGAAGGAAGGAGCCCTGGTTTTTGAATACTGATGTTCCAGTATGTTTTTTTAGTATTTTTATTTGAAACTCAAAGCATTGGTTTAACAGAATCTTGAATTCAAGTGACTTGTCTGGACAAAAGGAGAGTTTGTTCTTTCCTTCTGCAACAAGATTATTTGATTGTTAAGGGACAATAAGCCAGTGCAACCACTAAGCCTTTATCCTCATATGTGGCATAATAAAGATTCTGGAACTGTCACAGTGTAAAACCATATTTTTGGCTTAGCTTCATTTGAAAGTTTACAATTTTTTATGCTTTGTGTTGCTGTGTAATTTTTGTACTATTGGTGGCTAGTTTTGTCTGAATAAGCCTTTTGGGATTATTGCTTAATGTTTTGATTTTATGATAGTGAAGCTTGTATCCAGTGTTTTGCCAATTAATATTATATGCTTGTTAATAAAAGCAGAGAAACTAACTGAAATACTGTCAGGCTGAAAGTTATTGCCCCATTTTCCCCCAAGAACATAAGGAACTAGCCATCATCATAGCTCCGAACAAACACGGTGTGACAAAAACAATGGTGGTGTGGCATTCCACTGTCATGATTGACTCTACTCAAAACGCAACCATGGCCACAGTATTACTGCACTGCACAGAACGGCAGTATGGCTGTGGCAAGTGTGTGGCGAGTAAGCACATGCCAGTTAGGAAACAAAACTGCTTCAGCTACGAAGAGGAAGAGCACAGGTTCCCTGATGTCCTTATGTATCTGTGGATGTGGATAGAAGGTACTTACCTGACCTGTACGTGTTACATTCGATCTTGCCCTTACCTGGTGGAGATGCTCAGGGGCAGACTGCAGTATTCTGGAACACAGACATTCACTTAGACAAACGCCAAATGAAAAAGCATATCCACACACATTTTGGTTGTATTTTATTTTGCTTCAGTGTGCTGGTAGGGAAAAAAAAAAAAGAGTTCTTTTACAGGGAGCTTTGATTAATGAAGTGAAAATGTTTTGCCTTTGGAAAAAAATGGCCTATTGTGGTATTTGGCAGATGTTGGTGCTTGCCCTGTTTATAACTTAAGATCTTTTTAGCTTCAAGACCTGTGAGTTTCAATACCTGAACAGATCAAAGGCATGGGGGAATTTTTTGGTAAAATTAATTGAAAATGCCTAGTCAAGACAATAGAGTAAAGCTGCAAATCAGATGCTACAGTAGTTGAATTTCTTGCAGTATCTACATGCAGTAATGCATACTTAGCGCTTGTGAACTGCTCTATACATACAAAGGGCAGGAAGGGCTTTTGTTCCTGCTATTGGCTTGTTAGGAACTTTCCAACAGCTGTGGAATGGCTTGAATTCAGGGCTATATTCATACACATATTTCTTGCAGTAATAGTACTGATGTATAATTGTCCTGAGGAAATTGGACATTTGCCACTTACTGGCTTAATTTAAATACCAGCCTGAGAGACTTAATGCAGAAAGGTCTCTTTGCCTATGTATACTCACTTAAAAGTGAGTGCATGTTAGCACTAATTGAACAAGCATTACATTTTGTAACCCTTCGGTGCTCTCTATTAGTAGTTCTAACACTTCCCTGAACTTTGGTACTACTGGTTGCCTCCGCCTGTGATCTAAGCAGTGTGGGCCTGGCTCAGTCTGCTTCTCTCCTTCCTGCATTTTCAGGAGCTATTACAAGAATCTAGAGAAGATGTTTGCAAACGGAGGTGTTCTGTTTCGTGGGAGTGTGATTACGGATTTTCTGACCTCTGTAAATGCTGAAGTAGTTAAGAGATGGCATAAGCTTTCCTCTATGCAAGTAGAAGTACATAGTCACTTCTTGCTGTACACAAGTTGTGATTTCTCTGGCACATTTATTGTGGAGAAATGGCTTAGATGTGCAGGAGGAACAACATGTATACCTCACTTGGGGAATGATTAAAGCACCACTATCAGCATCTGTTATGAGTGTGACCTTTGAAATAGTTGTGGCAAAAAATTGTTTTGTAAGTCAGTGCTTTGTATTGTCCCATGTAAAATATACTTCCAGAAATCCAGACTGTTCTGTTCTCTGGCTTTGATTTGGACAGGAAAAAATAACTTCTTCAAAGTTTTATCTCTTGTTGTCATTACTTTGTGTTCGAGTCATTTAAAACTAGACTGCAAAACATTGTGGAAAACCTAAGCCACAGAAATACGTGATGGATCCAAACTCCTCATTAGCACTGAACATGGTGCTAATGTAATAAATAAGAGTAAAAACAATTCCAGTTTGACTGAATTTCCCAAGCCCCACAACTAGAAATTGTACTAATACTCATTAGCTAGCCCTGAAAGCATAAACCTGCCCTGCAGCTAATGGCAGCCAACTGCATTTTTTTCCCCAGAGGGTAATTCAACATGACAAAACTGGTATTTCTTATTTTATATGTAACTGATATTCCATTGATTGAGTATTCTGCGATAAAAATCAATACTTATAAGTGGAATATCTCTTTTTATGAAATTGCTTCCTTGGGATTTCCTCGAGATTGGTGCAGTCAGAAAAAATCCATATCAATTGAATATGTGAACTTAAGATCGATAAATTCAGCCGTTTAAACCCAGGTATAGACTTAGTCAGAATTAAATTGATCTCGGCTCAGTTAAGCTTTCTCCAGTACAACATTTGAGTAAGTGTCTGAATGGAGTTACAATGCAATGCAACTCTCTGTGCACCTTTATGTAGAAAGTCCCTGCATGTCTTCAACCTCTAACATGGGATTCATTTAGCTTTTTCTTTTCTTGATTGCCTCCCCACCCCCTTCAACCCCCCAAGCTTCCTTCTGCTTAGCTTTTCTGTGAGAAATTCAGGCAGTGGCCTGGCCTTTGTGGAGAAAAAAGTTTACAAGACAACTCAGACAGATTCCCCCTAAGAGTAAGATGTGGGCCACATCTATCCAAACGTGTCTAGTCTTTCACATGACGATATTCTTGGACCTTGTACTGTCACTGTCTAGAGATATTGTCTTGATAGGTGTGATTTAGACAAGTCTGTGCTTCCTGTATTGTGTGTAATGATTTTATGTTGATGTATCCAAACATACACCATATCTGTGAAAATAAACAGAGCAAAAATCCAAGCAACTGGCTTCAATAGAAAGACTGATGGGGTGGTTTGCATGAGGGGATGCTGCCGTTACAGCTTTGCCTCTTGTTTTCTGCCCCTGCCTGTAGCATGTCATTGTTCCTTCGCACACCTGAGGGAAGATTGATTTTCATTAAAGTCTTTAAGGCTATTTATTTATTTAATTTCTCCTTTGATGCGAAGATCACTGTTCCTTGCCTGATTTCTGACTCCTTCATTCAAAACAAAGCAAAGCCTTTGATCCTGGATGCTCTAAGGGCACATCACATGATAGTCTCTATTGCTGTTGTGAAAAATGCTGATGCAGCAAATAATGGCTGCTTCTGGGCTGTACTGCTAGTTCTCAACAGGCTGCAGAGCAAAATTTCTGCTTTGGTATATTTCATAATGCAATATATTCACTAAATGCTTTTGTTTTCCCACTTAAGCAGTGCCTTGGTAACCAGCTGCAATTCTTACCCCCAGTCTGGGTTCTTCACCCCCTGGGCAAGAGCTGATACACGCACAGAGCTGGGACAGGTGTTTATTGCAGGGCTGCTCAGAGATGGGTGCTGGGTGGTAATCCACACGTAGTGAAACATTTTATACACTTTGAACAATTGTTTACAAATTAATTCCCACTGGTTCTTGAGAGCCTTGGCTCCATTTAAAGGTACAGCGTTCTTTTTCCTTCACCACACGCATTCTGTGGGGACGGGGCTTTGTTAGCAGGGACCTTTCATTACTGGAGGAGTCTTTTAGTATGCTGGTTGGGATGGTTCACACATAGTTCCAGTAATTTTCTGTTTGGTCTCATTAACCACTTGGTTTCTCTTTGAGCTTATCCTGTTATGCCCCAGCTTTACATGTTTATGGTTTCTATTCCTCCTCCCAAGGCCATGTCTTGTTAACTATTTGCAATGATTAACTGACATTATCTGTTTTTCACTTTCCTTCTTGTTTTTCACTTTCCTTCTTGTTTTTCATTACAGCTATTCACATATTTAGTTTTTCTTCTTTAAAATAAATAATTCTTGTATCACAATGGCTTGTGACAGCATTTCTTGGATTATTGTTTTAAATGTGTTCTGCTGATTTGTGAGGGTGACTGGAAAGAGGCTGATAGTATACTGGTGAACCTGCATGTCAAGTAGAATGTATCTTCTGGAGTGGCTTTCACATCCCCCTGAAAAGTTTTCTTTCTCTGCTTCATTTCAGCCTTATGGTCTACAGCTGCAACACCTGAGACCTGGTGATTTCAACTGTTTCCTCTGCTCAGCTTTGGGGCTAACTCTGAATTTTACTGCAGCAGTGGAAATTACTTGAAAATGGTGATAGTGCTGGTTTGAAACAAAGAGAATGAGTAATTCTTTCTGGACCCTCTACCATTGGTGCTGCAGCTACTCCAGCCCCTACAGCAGGCACTGCACCAGCTACTAAGAAGAAAATTAACTCTATCCCAGCTGAAAGTAGGACAGTACCTCAACAGATCTTGAGTGTCTTGACTTGAGACTCAACTGGCTTCTTATTCAGGCAAAAGAGCCTCCTCTTTCCTCTCCCTCAAAAACAGTCTCAATTCTGCATGTATTTTGATATGACAAGGACTGCTTCACTACTGCTCTCTTCAAGAACTTTTGAGATTACAGGATTCTTGTATTCAGACAAGGCTTATGTTGCTCTACTCTGGTTCACAAAGTCTTGCAGAAAGTTTGGTCAGAATAGCTGGAGGCTAAACACACGCGAAGGGTTGCTGGCAGGGGAGTTTGTGTTCTGTGATGGGCAGTTGTAATACCTCACATTGCCTTGCAGAAACCTCACAGTTCTGAGATACTAGATGGCTCCCTTCTTCAGCACTTTCCATAGCTGACTGGCATCTCAGTATCATTCATCTGATCTCTGGGTGTCCTCCTTAGCCAAGCATGCTTTCAACTGCTTTGGGCCTCATCTTCTTGCTTCCTTGGCTTTGATGTGTTGACTGGCTTTGTCTCTGTGGTTAGGGAGCTCTTCTTGCTGGATGAGAAGGCTTCATCAACTTCTGTCATCTCTCCTTGTTCACTTACCCTGGTACATGGTCTATTTGATACTGTAGTCTCAGCTCAAGCACATTTGTTAGAAGGGGCACTTGTGGTAGAGCTGTTCTTGCTCTGGTGACAGAGTGACTAGCGTTTCTCCTGCACACTGCCAAGTGAATCACTCTGTCTTTTTCAGGCTTCTTGAATGTTGCAGCACATGAGAAACTCTCATAAGCAGCCAGTTTGGGTTGGCGATCTTGGAACTAGAGTCTTTCTCCCTTATTGTGAAATGTGACAGCAATGTGCCCCTCTGCTCTTTTCCTCAGGCAGCTGCTTGTTCAGACTCTGAGGTGTGAAACTGTAGGGAAACCTCTTTCTGTGCTGGTTCCACCGGCCCCTCCACCTCCTGCTGCCAGCTGAGGCAGCTGCTGAGCTTCAGCTCATCACCTTGGCAGTGTCCTGGTTGCAAGCTGCAGCCAGGGAGATGGAAAAGTATGACCCACTTCCTGCTTCTGCAGGGTCTTCCCTGTGACTGGGCACTTGCCTTCGAGGCTTTCTTGTGCAGGAAGCTCTAGTGAACTGTTAAGTGGTCCTGTGCCAAACTTCCCTGATGCTTTTCTGACTTTACCTGGAGGAAGAGGAATGGAAATTTTTCTTATGCTATCTGCTCCACAAAGCAGCTTTCTGCTCCTGGGACAAGACAAAGCATCTCACAAGCTGTTTGTGTGAGCACCTGACATGTGCATCCTGGTGAGGCTTGGAAGGAGGGAAGATGCTAACCATACCTGAATTTGCCCTCCTCTTTGTCAAAAGAATGGTAGGGTTAGAGGTTGAAAGCAGCAAGCTCTTCTTGCCAGACCAAACCAAATGTGTACCTGAGCTTTTGATGCTGCTTTGGGATGAAGAAAGCTGTACAAATTGCTAGTCCAGTGCTCCCTGGACTGGGTGTGGTGATGCAGTTTTGCAAATACAGATCTGCCCCCTTGATGGTTACGATTCACAGGATGGCACTGGGGAGAGAGCATGTGAGAGGTGGCTGCAAAGCAGCCCTGGCCAGACATCTATCATGATTATACTACCATGAAATAAGAAAAGGGGAAGGGAGGAGACAGGGTGAGAGGAAAAAGAGCTAGTTATCCAGTTGAATGAATTAAGCTGAAATTACTAATGAGGGTAACAGAGCAGGTGAACACAGGTCCTACAGCATGTTTTGCACATGGGCTTGATCTTTCTTACAGTTGGTGACTCCGTACCTGGACATCTCTGGCTGGTATGCTTTCTGTTTTATCTTTGGAGCGATAAGAGCTGTGCTCTGCCCTAGAACTGCCATGGGCTGAAGACAGGCACAGCTGTAAACAAAGTGTTTCTGTGCCCAGGAAAACACATTGCAAATATTAGCAAAGCTGCTGTGTGTTCCTGGCTTACCATTGAACTTGAGGACATACCGGAGCATTAACTAGGAGCAGGGCAGGCTCTTTTAAATGTTGTCATACTAGGCAAAATGGCAAAGCCAAGGAATCAATGGCAGCTGCTGGAGAGTTTGACTGCTCAGTGCTTAACAGTGCCTTGGCTGAGTTAAGCCAGAGCTGTGTAAGCATGCTTTGAAAGAAAAAGAGGCAAATAGAGAACTTCTCCATGAAGCATGGCCAAGTGGTGCAGATGACAATTCAGCTTTGTGCTTTGCAATAGGAGCCAGAGGTGCTTGGCGCAGTGCCTGGTGGCACAGTAAGGGCTAGTGCCCTGCTGTGACAGGGAAACACAGCCCTGCAGAGTGGGTGTGAGACGCAGAGGCACCTTAAGCACAGCCCTATGTTTCTGGTACAGTGCAGAGATCACCCGGTGCATGGCTGGTCTCTGAGATGCATCGATCCTCACTGGCCAGAGCAGCACTGGCATGTTCCTGTAGATTTTAAGTGCCAGGGGTACAGTTTAATCTGCTGCTATGGCTGTCCCAGAGAAACCAGAGACCTTCCTAGCATAGGTGCCACTGTCATGCAATGCCTGGTTAGAGCAGAGTCAGGCATCGAAATGTGTGTCTGCTTCAGCCACTGCCTAGCTTCAAATCAAACAACTCCCTCAACACACTGGAGTGCAACCTTCAGGCTTTTGCAGCCAAACAGCAGCCCCACTCAATTTCCCCAAGGGCAGTGCAGAATAAGCATCTTACTGCAAAACAAATGCTGCATTAAAATGTCCTGAGGGGTTCCAAGTAGCTGTGGGACAGAGCATGGCCCGTGCAATGGCCCGTTATAAGTGATGGGGTGTTAGGGTAGAAGAGGCAGTGAAGCACAGGAAAGGTAGTCGTGATCCGTTTTTTTTGTACAAAACGCATACATAGGTATTGATGATAGTACAAATTGCATACAGTTGTCTGGTTTTGTGATTGGAACTGGGAGAAGAGGCTGGTTTTATCACTAATGAGCTACTAGATACAATTCATGGAAAAAGGTAGGAACTGTGTGTAGACTAACACGCTAAATGCCTGGAAAATAAAAGATGTAATTATTGTGCCTGTGGATTTGAAAGTACAGCCACAGTTACGTAACTAATGATAGGCTGAATTTGAAGGCTGTTTATTAATGGTCAAAGAAAAAATGAAATTCTGCAGAAGATCTTGAAGGCTGTCAGGAGGAGTGAGCTGACTTGGAAACATTGAAGGCCATGCTTGGACAACATAAAGAGCACAGACCTCACAGGGAGTACTTGGGATGACTCACAAATCTATGTATGAGTGTGAAGTTATTAGCTGATTGGAAAAGGGCACAATGGAAGAGAGACTAGTAGGGAAATGCCTACTGCAGTACATAACAACGCTTTGAATTTTGAGTTGAATACCTCTTAATTTTCCCCTGCATGTTGCTGGTTGCTGAGCATGCATCACTGCAAATGTCCTGGTGACCCAACAGCCCCAATGCAGAAGGTAATGCAAGAAGTCCAGTACTGAGTGGCTGTAAGGGAGTCTGATCCTCGTTAAGAAACTCTGAGGTTGGCAGTCACAACTGGTGGGGAAGAAGCTATGTCCTGGGGTATCCCAGGGTTGTTGGAACACCTCTGCAGTGATGAAACAACCAATGGGGGAGGCAAGCCCTGGAAGTAACAAGAAGGACATCCAAAGATGGGGACAACACATAGCCACTGGCCAGGCAGCATCAGGGCAGAGAAGCTGTATCTTTCAGAGAATGGGTGTGCCACACCAGAAAAGTGACAGCGAGGGTGCAGTCGTTAACTGAGAAGTTAATGGTCCATCTATCCAGACAGATCCGTTTTGTCAGAGATGCATGCAACTATTTTAAACTTGGCACTGACCCAGAGCCACTGTCAGCTAGATCCCACCCATCTTCTGGCAGGGACTCACGGAGTCTTGGGAGCACAGGGCTGCCAGATTTCAACATGAAAGCAGGCTCAGCTCCTGCATTCAAAGTGCTCATAGTTTCATAGCATGTTCAGGCTCCTTGCTTGTCCCACCTTTTTTTATGTTGTCCTAGTCCTGGACTGCAGAAATGGTTCTGCTTATTTTAGAACTAGATGTTCTTGTCTTAGCTGCCATTTTTCTTTCTTAGCTGCAATTTTTCTTTCTAAGTATCAAAGAACACGGGTTGGCTTTCCCTTTTATCTTGTTTCCCTTTAAGGAATCTTGTTTAACACAATAGCAGCTCCTTCCCAAGGTTATTTTTTTTTTGTCTTGTTTATTCAAGTGTTATTAATGCTAACAGGACAGTGTTGGACTGCTCAGCTGACAAAAAAATTCACCATGAGAGCAAGCAGCTGGGTGAAGGCAAAGTGGATCTGTGCTCTGAACTGCAACACAGCAGCAGTTAGGAATTTCATTACAACTACAGGGTCTATACATCTGCAGAGAAGTGGATGGGGTAGGTGGTGGCTGCAGGTAATCTGATGCACACTAGTGACAGTTAATTTTGTTACAGGTACACGGGGATGTATGCTAATACATCTTTTTCACCCTAAGAATTGTAATGCAGGAAGCCTCTTGGTTTTGTCCTCCACCATGCTTAAGCCTGGCTTCTTGCTTAGCAGGCATGAGAGCTGAGCTGTATGAGCTACTGGATTTCCTTAAGGCGCGTGCATCTGTTTTTGTCTTACTGTGCAAAGGGTTTCTATTCCAAAATTGTGTTCATCACCAGCTGGTGATCCATTCGCAGCCTGCTTTAGAACAGCAAAAGATGGCTATGTAGCAGAAGAACCAGATGCTGAACAGCACTCTGCTGTTTTGTTTCCAATGTTGCTTCCATGTAGCACAGCCACATTTCAGGCTCAGTGAAGCTTGTTGGATACATTAGGTTCCTCTGTCAATACTGGAGAAAAGCTCTCTTTAGCTGCTGTTCTTTAACTTCCTTACATGGTCCTGATGCTGGGGTTAGTCACAGTTTATCCTCATCTTTCTTAATCTGCCCATAAATTGATCAGTGCAGTCCAGCATACAAAGCTGTGCTTAGTTCCTGGAGCTCAGTTCCATGTGGAAAAGGTTGTGCTCTGACAGCACCAGGTAAGGTATGTGCTTGACAGAGCAGAAAATGGAGGGAACTACAGATTTTAGTTGATATTGTTAATCAAAGAACAGATTGATGGTATTGGTCCTTAGGGATCTACGGAAAAGCAAAGTACTGAGAAACACAGGCTCTTCTATTTGGAAGTCAAAGATGAAACAGAAGCTCAGAACTGGCACCAGTAACAAAACATGCAGACTGTGTGTGCTTCGGTATGCCTGTGTGTGCTGGGGCTCCTGAGCTTCACACGTAGTCATTCACAGGGAAAACTTAACTGGTACAAGGTGAACCCTCCAAGCAGCTGGACTCAGACCCTCAGCCTGCCCAGCAGCTGGCCCCTGGATTGTAGTCTCCCCAGTTCTGACACTTGGGCATGCATGCCTTCAAGGCCACTGGTCCCCTCTAGCTGCTGGTACAGACACACGCACAGCTGGCCAGGACTCCCCTGCTCCCCGACACATACCCCCCTTGTGCTCTCACCCCTGGATGCACAGGCACTCTCACATCTGGAGCCCTTGCATGCCCACCTGACGCCTTGTTCACAGGCCACTTCACCTATTCACTGTCTCACCTGCCTTGACTCTGCACCCGCAGAGCGGCTGGCACCCAGCACCCCCAGACACACAGAACAGAGCCGCTCCCCCAGGAAGGACATAGAATTCACGGTGGAGATAAGACAGGTGCTGATCCGGCCCAGGGCATGGTTACGGGTGGTACTGACCAGCAGCTGTTTATGTGGTCTCACAGATGCCGTTGTTACCCAGTGCAGGCAGAGCCAATCTCACACAGAGCCCAGAGGTTATCTACTGCAGGGCTGCTCAGAGATGGGTAGTAGGTGGTAATCCACAAAGCTAGGCCCCTCTTAACACCAAGTGAAACATTTTATACACTTTGAACAATTGTTTACAAATTAATTCCCACTGGTTCTTGAGAGCCTTGGCTCCATTTAAAGATACAGCATTCTTTTTCCTTCACCACACACATTCTGTGGGGACGGGGCTTTGTTAGCAGGGACCTTTCATTACTGGAGGAGTCTTTTAGTATGCTGGTTGGGATGGTTCACACATAGTTCCAGTAATTTTCTGTTTGGTCTTGTTAACCATTTGGTCCTCCCAGAGCTTATCCTGTTATGCCCCAGCTTGACATATTTATGGAGTCTATTCCTCCTCCCAAGGCCATGCTTTGTTAACTGTTTGGAACATCCTCCGTTTTTCAAATTCCTTCTTGTTTTTCATTATAGATATTTACATATTTTGTCTAAACTTCAAGGTAAATAACAGATTCATCCTTTATTAACCACATATATGCATGTATCTCATCTAATACTGGGCCATCTGACTACATTTATGCAAAACTGGCCATTTCAATCCCCTTCCCTTTATTTTTTCCCATGTTTTTTCCTCCCCAAACCACCTAAACTCCTACTTTTTCCTGCCTTTGGTTCTTCTCCTAAACATCACATATAAGTCCTGTGCAATCCAGAACTGCTTTCCCCCTGAATCCCATAGTATGTCTTACAGCCCTAGGCAGTGGTACTTAATTACCAGCTGGGGTTAAACCAGGACAACAGCAAGCCCCCTCAGATACCTCATCTGGATAGCTGCTTTGATGACTCATCATGGTTGTTACACATCTGGCCATTGGGCTGATGGTTCTGCTGGGACAGCCCCGGGAGGGGCCAGACCAGGCTTCTCTGGAGTCCTTAACTTGCCTGCCATTGTGCCCCTGTGCTCCTCTGGGCTTGTGACATGGCCTTTTGTGGGCTGGCGGCTCCTATGGTGGGGCTGGGAGCAGCCCAGCAGGGTACTGTTTGCCTTCTGCCTCTGCCTTTCTGTGCTTTGTTGTAGGTGTGCAGATAAGCTGAAGTGATGAGCACATAACCTAACAACTATGCATTAGGCGAAGTGACATGGAAAGACTGAGACATGAGGTCCAACCCATGTGGCAGTGTCAGGGTCATGCCCATCTTGGGGTACGTGCATCTGACAGGAGAGGCATCTTCCTGACAGAGCAGAACACTTTTGGAGTATGATGGGGGCTGTAACAACAGGTCTCACAGGTGATGTACAAACATGGCAAAGTTGCATGAGATCCTCTGGCCCCTCAGATTGCTTGTTTGTCCCACTAGACCTAGCTCAGAGGATGCTATCTTGCTCAAGGCTTCCTGGGACAGCTGCGATATGGTCAAGTGATGGTGTCAAATGCTAAATTATAACGTTTAATTACAGTACAAAATAAATTCTGCACTCCTACCCCTTTGCCCCTGCTGCCATCCACCAGCCTATTTATTTTAAGACTCAGTAATGCAAATAACATGGCTACTAGTAAGTTCCTTTGCCCTCAAGCATCCTTAGAAATGGACATGAAGCGCAAATAAATATCCTCCAGTGGTATACTTGCCTCAGTTCAGAATTAGAGATGAAAAAAAATCCTCCTGGTGCAAAAATGAGTTTTTCTGCTGTGGATGTGCAGAATAGTGGGAGAGGTAGCAGAGGATAGTTGGTTGCAGGCCTTTCCCACATCTCGTTTGGAAAGACTGGACAGGATTCTCACTGCTGCAAGTCATCCTTGCATGGATGACGAAACACATTCTCAGCTCAGCTGCATGCATGGCAGTCAGACTGTCATTCTGCTGCAGAGGTGATGGTTGCCAACAGGGGATTAACCATCTGTCACACACTTTTTGTGTTTTGTGAACAAAGCACTTGCCTGGCTTTTATCTGGGGAGAATCAACCAGGTAACGGCAGAAAGGAAGTGCCAGACCAGGGATGGAGCCCATTTCCTTCATTAGATGGCCCAAGTACCTTACTGTGACCGTTCATAGGGCTAGTAACACACCACCACCTGGTTTTCTTGCTGCCTGATGCCATTTTGAGTAAGTTACTGTCTCTTTTTTGCACCTGTAACCCTGAAGCTTACGAAATATGCAGAGAAGCGAGGGATGGGCAGGCTGATGCTGCATCACAAACATGCTGCTAGCCCTATGGGGATGCATATTTTGTCTTATGGCTCAAGCACCACCAAATTCCCTCAGCCTTAGTATTGTTTTTTATCACTAATCCGTAAAACAGGTAGGTTGTGGTCTTTTGTTTTGGTGGTGTTTGGTTTGTTTGGTTTTTTTGTGTGGGGGGGTTATTTTGTGTGGGTTTGTTGTTTTTTTTTTTAAATTACATTACAAATTTTCCAAGGCATTTTGAACAAACTTTTTAAAGCCCCCACCTACTTTGTAGGGAGGGGAAAGCAATTTACTTTTAAAACTTTCCTGGACATGCCTGCCATACAGTGGCCCATTGCCTGGCCCACTGCCGAGTTCTGGGCTCTCCCTCAGCTCAGCTGGGGCAATTTTCGGATGCTGTGTCATTTTACTGTGCAAAGAAACTGTCCTTGGAGTAGTATTTCATATGTGTCGTAACCAGAGTCATCCTCAGCACACACTGGAAAACATAAATACAGGACCTGTTGTGCTCTTTTACATGGGTGTCACGCACTGGGGCAACGCTCTGCGGTGCAGCGCAACAGTACGGTGCTGATGCTGCCGGCTGAGGAGGACGGGGTCCAGGCTGCCACTGCAGATTGGTGGGGGTAACGCTGCTCCACCATTAGGTAAGAAGGTGTTTTGTGAGGGACATGAGTTCTTGCTCTTTAGCACAGATGCCCAGACCAACTATCTGGAGCAATACTTTGACATGTTGCTGGCTGAAGGGCTCCCAGAGTATGTTTTTAAGCAGACGTATTGGTGTCACACCAGAGCTTAGCTTGCCTGTCATGCAGAGGGCATAGCCACTGTTAATCACTTGAGTTTGAGGGTCAAATGGCTATTGGCATCATATTGTAAATCTCTGTTTCAGTTCCTTTGCTATTTCAACTTTCGTGTTTCATGTGTAATGAGTCAGAGATTTACAAAGACAGGAAGGTTCTGAGGGTTTTTGTATGCTATTGCATACAACGTAGTATTTAAAGTGCTCGAGGCAACAGCTCTAGGAGAGCAGGGGAATATGGGCGGTTGACACCTAGGATTCTTGGATTTACAGTTCACAGGTCTCTCTAGAGCAATATTTTACTGGTCAAGTTCCAATATTCTATTACATTAACGCTGAAAAGGCAACACAGGAGAGAAAGGTATGAGGAAAAGATCCTTTTACTGGGCTGTACCACATGAAAAAATAGCAGTGGTTTGGCCAAGACCTCTGGATGTGAGCTGTCTTTTAGCAGGTTTAATCCAGATTACATATATGTGAACTTTCTTGATGCTTTTTACAACCTTTACTGTTGCTTCTGCTGTAATAATCTCTCCAGTTCACTGGAGCTGTGTTAAACCCTCATGAATAAAGGCATACATGTCATTCCTGCTGGCTGTTTTTTCACTTATTCCTCTGCTGAAGAGGTAATCTCCATGATAAGTGAAGTGAAGATCACCTTAGACACCCAGACTGACTGCAGGAGAGTGTTTTCCAGACTGGCTTCCCCACCAGGTTTTCATTCAGATCATAAAAACTTTACATTCAGAACCCACCCTGCCCCCATCCCCTGCCAGTAAAGTCATCTACATTCTTCTAGCTCTGGCCATCAGTGTTTCATCTTTTCAGACTGTGATACCCAGGATCCTGTAGGGATGTAGATGGCACTAGGTGGAGTTCACAGCACGGGCAGTGAAAGTGGTATTTACTGCATGTGTTTGTTTTCAGCTGCAACAACTGTCCCATCGGTGAGATGGAGTGAAACACATTGTAAGAGCTTTCTGACTCATCCCATGACTATCTTTCAAAAAAACACAACACAACACCAACAACAAAAAAGTTTTTCAATGTCTTTGGGCAAACTAGCATTGTTTGCCTCATTACACAGCTATTTGGAAACCTTTTAATTACAACAATCACTTGTTTGAGGGAAAGAATCTTTAACATTGACTAGTCTGTCATAGGTGGAAATAAACTTAATTACAAATTCCCGAGGAGCTAAATCTAAATGTTGCATACCAATCAAGATGATTGGAAGCTTGTTGGCTTGCTGCCAGAGGTGTCTTTCATATGTCTAAGGTCTTACACTCCAATGGAGAGCTCAGAAATTGGGCACAATCTGGCATAATCTAAGATGAATGTCTCAAGCAGAGCTATAGGCTTGGGTGGGCCAACTGGCCTTTTGGCTGTGTTTGTCCCACACAGCTTTTCTATCAAATTACTTTAGATATCTGCTCATATCACCGAACCCCAAGCGATGCTGTCTGAAAGTTCCTTAGCTTTCTGACACCTTCCTCCTCACTTGTAAGTATCTGAGCTCAGGGTTTCTGTGCTCCTCAGCTCCACACCTTGCAGGTCTCCAGCAACAGGAGTGTTCCTCAAAACAGAAACAAAAGACTGTGCCTTGATTCCTGGGAAAAAGAAGAGAGCTTGAATGCTGCTGGGGTGGTGGCAAGTACCTTGCAGGAGGATATATGATGAAGTAGGGTGACACAGGTGTGCTGACATCATATACCATGCTGGTTGAATTCTCTAAAACGTGGTGGTGGTGCTGCTCACTTCTGCATGAGGAGCAGTACTTTCTGGAAAGCCTCTATAGGTGATCATCCTGAGGTCTGATAACTGCTTTGCACAGATTCTTCTCCTCATGTGTTCAGCTTTGCTGGGGATGGAATCTATTTCTCCAGGGCAAGAATAATGGAAAGCTTTCCTTATAGCTGGGAAAGGAAGCACACGCTGTGCTGCCCACAGGCTTTGAGTGTGCTAACAGCAGCGTGGCAGCTACCTGATGGCTTTTCAAAGCACCAGGCTTTTTAGAGGTCTGGAAGTGAGGTCACAGTCAGGGGTGGATTGTTTGTGTTGTGTGGCAGGAGGGAGGATTGTCATTTATAGAGCACTCAAACTAATGGCTGTTTTTATGCTATACCTCCTCTGGATTTTCACTCTGGGGCTGTCTCTACTCATACCCTCAAAAGCCAATTTTCTTAAGCTAACTGTGGGTTCAGTGGAATGCATCCTAGTCCAGGTAGTGCAACAAAAGCTGAGCTCAGTTTAATGTGAATTTTGATGTCTTCCCTTCAGCCTGGTCAGCCTTGCATTATTCCTGACATTTTGTAAAACTTCCCTCATCCAGCCATGGGTTTTTTTGTGCAGTCTGTGGGCATGAAGGTATTTCAATGGGCTTGGCTCACTGATTACAGTATTGGACAGAATTAATGGGGCTGAGGACAGAACAAGCAGAGCTCTCATGATCTGCTGCTTGGCAGTAAGCTTGGACATAGTTAAGTGAAGCTGAGCTTTTCCAACTGCCACAGAAACTGATTGTGGGTGTAACTCAGGTTAGTCCTGGAGCTTTGGATCATTTTGGAGCTCTTCCAGGCTTTCCTGGGCTTTCTGGAACATAACCTAAAGCCAAAAGTACTACTCTTTGCAGGAAGATGTCTTTTAACTGCTTCGTGCCTGAGGACACCAGCAGTGAATGCAGAATGCTACGTGCTGACATAATGAGATATTTCAAGGGCACCTCAGGTGGCTGGGCTGGTTATAAAGAGTACTAGAGAAAGCTGTGTGAAAGTCACATAAACCATTCTAAAAATCTCTGCAGGGAGGTTATTTTTAATACCCACCCACTGCAGTTTCATTACCACCATCTATCTTACACTTGGAGAAAGACAGAGATTATTGTTCTCCAAATATCTGTAGTACCCTAACAAGAACGCATGCAAGTGATTAAACGTTCATGGTGTCCCTTCACATTCAAATATTTATTTTTTAAACCTGCAGCTGATCATTGCCTGCTTTAGAAAGACATCGAAGGACTACAGGATTCTGTGAGATTTCACAGCTAATACCTGAAGTAAATTAACTCTTGGCCCTAGGAAACATTCAGTTTAGATGTATGCAATGCACTCAGCTATGGAAAGCCAGCAGCAATTTCTGGGAATTTTATTGTTGGGAATTTTATTTAACTTTCTGGAGGAACATCTGAAATGATGAGGACATAGTAGAAGGATGTAAAATTTAGGAGGCTCATCTAGTAATACATTAGCTTTGTAATGAGTAGAGGCTCTCCCATCTGTCCTGGTGCGCTAGCTGGGGACATTTGAAGCATGCTGTAGCTTAGTGGCTGTTAAGCTGCTTTAGTCAGGAAGGGCAAATGGAGGATTTAGAACTGGCTGGGGTGCTCCCAAAACAGTTAGTGAAACTTCCCTCAGGATATGAACAGATTGTGAGAGTTCTCCTGGTTCAAGCACCCTCACTTGCAGACCTAGGGCTTTAGCTCATTAGAGTAGTGCAAGCCAGGTTCCTGAACTGATTCCTGCCTGGAACAAAATGTCTCGTCCACATTCTAGCTTTTCTTACAAATCAGTGGTTGAAGAAGTGCAGTGGTTCAATTGAACCGGGAAGTGGCACTGTCTGAAAGCAATGAGACGTCAGGTCTGCTCTGCAGTAAGATAAATACACAAACAGACAGATAATCTGACAGAACAGTGGGATGGAGCATATGCCCTAATCACCAAGGCTGTTACCTTTAGTGTAGTGAACTCTGAACCAGAATGGTCGGGTGGTGTCACTTCTGTTCAAGCTTTAGCAAAGGACATGTAATGGCAGAAAGAATCACTGGTTTCTTCTACTCCCTACCCCCCAGAACCTCTCCCAGAGCACATATCTTTCAGAACCCTTCCTGCAGTACCTTCGAACAGCTTTTCCTGTTTCAGAAGCTACAACACAGAGATGGCATGTGAACATCCTAGGTTTTTGTTCTAAGGCCTCAGCTTCTGGACAGCCTTCTCATCTTCTCTGCAAAAACCATCTTCAGAACCGTCAGGAATGCTCATGAGGTACTGACACCTGCGAAATCAAAGATATATTTTAGGGTTTTCATGGCGATCTGGTGGTACTGTCCAGTACTATTACATGGGAGATGCAACAAAGCACTGCAAAATCTGCAAGACATCAGACACTGACTTAGATTCTGTCTGAGAGAGGGAAGAAATTTTGCTTCAGACCCAGGGCTCATTTATTTCACAGCTTCTTCTTTTGTGGGCCACTGAGATAAGCTTTAGTATTCCCCAAACCAATCAAACACCAAACAGGCATCTCTGTGGTCATCTCTGCCTGTTTGATCTCTCCCTGTAGCTTGATGGTAAACAGCTAACACGTGTCTGCTAGAGGGAAGGCACCAGCAGGTTGCTCATAATACAGCTTTTGAACTCTGGAGTCATCTGCTATGTTTCTTAGTAACTCTGAGGCCACTTGCAGCAGCACTTTTTTTAAGTAACCAAAGTTTACTAAATTGCAGAAGGACTTGTCCTTTTTTCCTTTCCTCACTTTACCTTGTCTTTTAGACAGCTATTCTTTAGGTGGTGCTGTGCTTTGGTAAGCCAACTGACATGTGTCTACTTTAGATTTTCAGAAGAAAACGGGTCTTTGACTTGAGCATCTGTGCAATTGCCCAGCAGCTTGGTGCCATCGGCAGCCAATGTCACTGTGCAGAGAGTGCCAGGGCCTGGCCAGCCGGCAGGTGCAGGTTGAGTAAAACTCCTCTGTCATTGCAGATTTGCATCTTCTCCATTCCATACAGACTGCCTGTGTTTTCCAGACTATGGCTGCAAAGCCTTAAGATGCCTCAGTCAGAGTCTCCAACATAAGTACCCCGGGAGGTTTGTATGTGAACTGACCTTGCAGACAGATTTCCCCCATGTCCCTGTGCCTGTGGGTTAGTGTTGCTTTCTGTGTGTAGAGGCAGGTGGGTAAATCAGCCCTAATGACACTGATGCATCACTGGCGTGAGCATTTTTTCTGATCTTGGTTTCCAGGCCATTTCATTCATTCGAATCTGCCGTAGTATTGTCATCAGTTACTTGAACAAAAAAAATGTGTTAGATTTCTTTTGGAAAGGCAGTTGAAACCGGTAGTTCTGCACCTAGTTTCTGTGTTACTATTTCTTCTGCGTTCCCTGACCTGCCAATATTGACTGCTGCTGAGGATTTCCTAGCTGAGCCGTAGCAGTAGGAACATATTTCTTTTGGCAGCCTGTTTTTTAGACTAAGACAAACCACATGATACAAGCATCTCTAAGTAATGATATGGGGTCTTCAAAAAATGACCCTTCCCTTTTGGATCACCTTTCAAAAAGGTGATACAAAAACTTTTAAAGTTCAAAACTTTTAAAGATCAAAGACTTTTTAAAAATTGATCCAGAAGGGAAGGGTCATTTTTTGAAGACCCCACGTCATTACTCGGAGATGTTTGTATCATGTGGTTTGTCTTAGTCTAAAAAACAGGCTGCCAAATAATTAACTCTTTTGGATCACCTTTTTATTAAACACCTTTTGTTAGGCAAAAAGGTGATCCAAGAGAGTTAATTATTTACCTTTTAGTTTTTAGCTTAGCCTTTAGTTACTTAAGACTCTTCAGTCGTTCTTGCTCCATATCCATCCCTTGCAGTTCTCGCGCATCCCCACACCGCCCCTCGGAAGAGCGGGGCTGTTTCAGCAGCCGCAGCGCGGTGAGCCGCCCGCCTTCCCCACCTGCCGCGCCGCAGGAATCGCCCTGGGCGGACCTGGGGAATCCTCCGCCTCGGGCTCTCCCCGCGGAGCTGGAGCAAGGCTCCTGCCTCGCAGGGCGGCTGCTCCTCCGCCTGCACCGGCCGCCCGTGCCGCACAGCAGCCGCAACGGCACCGGCGCCACTCGCCCCGCACCAGCTCGGTGCTCGCTGCGCGCTGGAGCAGTGTCCGCACCCCCGCACGCCCGCAGCCCGCACTCCTGCACCCCCGCACCTCCGCACGCCCGCACAACGCACCGCCGCACCCCGCACCCCCCCCCGCACCCCGTACCCCCGCACCCCCCCGCACCCCGCACCCCGTACCCCCGCACCCCCGCACTTCCTCACCCCGCACCCTAGCACCCCGCACCCCGTACCCCCGCACCCCGCACCCCGCACCGCCGCACCCAGTACCCCCCCATCCCGCACCCTAGCACCCCGCACCCCCGCACCCCTGCACCCCACACCCCGCAGCCCCGCACACCGCACCTCTGCACACCGCACCCCGCACTCCCGCACCCTCCCGCACCCCGCACCCCTCCACCCCGTACCCCCGCACACCCCTGCACCCCCGCAGCCCCCCCGCACGCCGTACCTCCGCACGCCGCCCCGCCGCCCCCCCCGCCTCCCGCCCGGCGCAGCCGCAGCCGCAGCGGCCGCCGCTCGCAAGGGGAATCAAACGCCCGGAGGGAGGCGGGAGGGGGAGGGGGGGGGCGGGGCTCGCCGCCGCCGGTCTCTGGCGCCGCCCGGTGGCGATCGCGCGCTGCCCGCCGCTGCGGCACCGGCTGAGAAGGGTAACGGGCGCCCGCGGGTCCCCGGCTGCGCTGCGGGCACTGGCCGCTGCGGGTGGGGGCAGCTGCCCCCCGTTGCCTTTGGCTTGTACTCGGGACCGGTCCCAGCTGGCAAAATTGCCCAAAGTGCATCGGCGACACGGCTTCGGCGGCGACACGGCTTGGTGCTCGCTGAAATGCCGCTACCCCGTTCTGCGGACCGCAGCCCCACAGCCGAACGGCAGCAGTGTAGTTTGGGTGGGTAATAAAAAAAAAACAACCAAAACAACCCAAAACTGAAACCCACCCTTATAAATATTCAGAAAACTTCTACTCTGTGTAATGCTACAGAGCGTACTAAACCACCTGTTAATTCAATGCATAAGAACGTTCAGTAATCTAGATTTGTTTTCTGGCAGACTTGTCATGTATTTACCTTTTCTGAGAGTGCAAGCCCTTGTCTCATTACTTAATTAATGCAGAGAATGTCACTGCACACTTCCTACATACACCTTCTTTGGTGTAACTCCTGTGTACCTGTGCTTTGCTTAGCCCGCTTCCAGAAGTCGGGTCAGAAAAAGTCAATTCCAGTTGCCCCAGGAGACCAAGATTGTACCTTGGAACGCATGCTAAAATGGGTTTTCGGCAACTGGTCTGATAAGTGTGTTCTTTTTTAATTAAACTTTTTAGCCTATCGGGACCAAGGAAGTCATGCAGATGATTTTATACAGAGGAAAGTACCACTACATCTTTTGATTTATTTTTTTGTCCTTATTTCTCTATGATTTATTACTTTATGCCTTGTAAGAATAGAGTATCAGAGTAGATAATTTTTAATGCACTGCCAAGCTCTAGAAAATGAATGGGAAGAACCTGTTTGTTACGTAAAGTTACACTAGACTTTGAACTAAAACATACTGTTCATAGATCTACAGATAAGATTTTTTTTTTTCTGGCTAGGAATAGTGTTTGTCTTCTACTCCATGTTCTTGTATGGAATTTGCAATAGAGTGGATGGGATCCTTACATTTTCTATGGAGCCTGACTGCGTCTCAGCCTGGACAAGAGACGAAGACAAAAGCTCAGAGAAGGGAAGGACAAATCTTTTCTGCTTTTGACCAGCAGACTGCTTTGGGGCAGAAACAACCACTGTTTACTAAATCTGCAAAGTCAGTAACTACTGGTGAAGGGTTTTGAGTACTTTTGTTCGAAGCCCTGTTTCCTCACCAGAGAAATGGGTAAAGAGATTGGTTACAGTGAGGGTTAATGGCAGACGAGTGTTTGAGCTGTTGACAGCTGCCTGCTAGGGGGAGGGAGAGAGAGAGAGAGAGAGAGAGAGAATCATTATGACAGAATAAATCCAGAAATTTTGGGGAAGTGGTATCTCTGGCACACATCTGCATGCATGTTCCCTTGAACAGGGCATGGATTTTACAGATAGGTCTAATCATGTGGTGTGGCTCTGAACAAAATACTGTTATTTCACAGTTCTCTGGCAATTCCTTGATGGACCCTTGACTTGGAGCATCTGAAATCCCAACATGGTTTTTGGCTAATAGAGCAATTCAGTGATGTCAGGTTTGGCTGAGCAGTGTGGCCAAACCAGCAGCAATCTGCAGTGGGGCATGCCAGCACCTTCTTATTCCACCTCCAGAAAGACAGCAAGGTTGTTTTCACGTCACAGAGAAGCTCTGGCTAGTGAAATTGACCCCGGTGGGGATGGAAAAGACTTGGGAAGAGCTGGGGAGGAACATCCTTTGGGTCCAGCTGTTCTAAAACATGAATTTATTTTTTGCTCTGAATCCACTGAAACTTTGTCACACACGGTAAGCAAATCGTGCCTCTTTGGGCTGGTACAGAATGAAATCTTTCCAGAGTCTGCAGGGAGGGGGACAAAGGGTTGGATATCAACACTGCACTAAGCTCTAACTGGCTTTAAATCTCATAAATTTTCACCCCCACCCCCCTCTCTCCTGCCATGCTGATGATGTCATAAACTGTTAATTGACATCTTCTACAGAAGCAGCCCATTCCACCTTACGGAGACATGGCTGCCGTTGGTATTCTTCAGGTCTGGAGGACCAGCCTTGGAGCCCAGAGGCTGGGAAGAGGTTTCGGAGGAGGCTGTTGCAGGTCACTGCCTGCCTGCTTCTCTGTCTCCATGGGGAACAAATTACATTATGATCCAAAAGAAGAGTTCACAGCAATGTAATGTGGCATGATGCTTGGTATGCAGCCTAACGTATGGAGCCACAAGCTGTATGATTCCTCTTGCAAACACTTTGGTTAGTCACCAGCAGCTCTGCCCTGCATATGTAAGGCTCCTGAGACCAAGAAGTTGGAGAGGGCTGCCTGGGATGGCTCTTCTGGAACTGGGCAAAGGGAGGTAGACTGAAGGCTCCTTGGAAATCTTGGTAGACATATAAGCAGGGAAGAATTTTAATTTTCCCCTCCCTGCAAGGACGCTAACACAGCAGTCTGATCCCTCAGATTCATTGCACTATGTGTGTGTGCAGGGCAGCATTATGGATAAGGGTAAATTACATATTTCACTGATAACTCTGCAGGGGGGCTTTGGAAGATACCCTGTGGCCTGTGCAGGTTGTGATTCTTCTGTCTGGTAAGTGAATTTAATTTGTTAGCATGCGGATGAGAGTTGCTTGGATGTGCTTCCCCGCTCCCTCTGGAAGGTAGAAACTCTGAGAGGGAGAAAAGGAGATTTTCCTGGTTCAGCTAGAAGAAGTAAAGATTTCTGCCTCCCTCATGATATGATAATATATGCTATGATTTGTCCGTTACTACTAACAAAAGGCAGCATAAAAGGCACCTGAAAATGGAAAGAAAAAAGATGAAGAAACTGCTAAAGACCTCAGCTGCTCACAGCATCTACTTCTGCTTTAAGCCTATCTCTGGCACAAGTTAAAACAATCCAAGTAAGATTTTGAAACTTCTAGTGGAAATGGGGTGCATAGCAAGGGGGGAGGTATTTGTGGTCAGACTATAGCCAAAAATTACTTAAAAGACATTGAACTTGGGCACTTTGAGGTTAAATGGAATCAAGCACTTGTTTCTTTAGAGGAAAGAGTGAATAAGAGGAAAACAGCATTACATGATTGCAGTAATTACAAACCTTAGGAAATGGCCATGGCTTAGTTAGGATGCTGATGAACCCATTGGAACAGCTCTGTTCTAAGTTGTTTAGTACAGCGTGCCAGACCTGATTCTTGGCAGGGTTACAATTACATTGTTTTTAATTATGTCCACCTTTTGACATCATTGATTTTGGCAGGTGCTAGTATTCCAGCATGCCTAGGCTTTACAGTCATACTCCGTAATTAGGTTTGCACACGGCCTAGATAACATGCTGCAAAGAATGACATCAGTGTTACTGAAGTTATTTAACCCTGTAAACTCCTCCTTCCTTCAGCTATTAGCTCTGCTTCATGTTCTGTACCCCCTTCTCTAAGATACTGTGCTATGCTGATGCATAAGGAATAAATGCATTGACAACATTTAACAGGTCAGGGAAGCAAGATATAGTCTGCAGTTAGACTATAGTTATATAGTTATATACTTTTCTAACTATGGGTTTGTCATTGTAGTTTGTTATCCTTGCAGCTTCTGCTTATCCACCAGTTAAAACAATTTCAACTTCAGCTTTAGATAGGGCATAAGGACAGAGGTAATAATTTGGAACTTGCTAATGGGCTGTGACAGATCCAAACCCCTCATCCTGTTGTAAGAATGGTATTGCTTTGCTCCTCGTATAAGCTTTACAGTTTTGTCAGCATGAAAACCTAAGAAGCTAAGTTCAACTGACCTAAATTAGACCAAAGGTCTGGCTCTGGCCCAGTATCCTGGTCAGCAGCTGATACCAAGAGACATGTGTGAGAATGGGTCAAGCATGATTCTTTCCTAGCACTCTCTTCTGGGCTCTTGCAGATGACAGATCTAAGTTAGCTGCCCTGGACTGATTGGTATTGGTGAATTTCTCCAGGGTTTTTTTTGAACTTGTGTAAACCTCTGGCATTCTGCAGCAGGGAGTCGTACAGATGACCCACACGTTTCAGAAGTCACTTTGAACTTACAATGGATACATATATCTGATGTCCCAAACTTTTTACCAGAGGAGACAGCTGAATGAATATTTTGTGGTCATTCTCTCTGAGCTTCTTGGCACTTCATGTAGCTTATCATTCCTTGGTTCTGTATTGTAGTACTTCCAGCCAATGTCGCAATCCCCTCCATCTGTTCCAACCATTTTTGGGAGATATTCCTTAGGCAGAAATTGTCTCAGACATCTGTTTATCCCTCTTGCTGTCTTAGCACCTTTTGTGAATCCATTATATTTTCTTGAGTGCCAGAAAAAAAAAAAAAAAAGATTGTACAGAGCATTCAAGTTTTATTCACTTATACAGGAAGATAATGATGATGTTCTCTCAGTGTCTTCTACCCCTTTTCTAATAATTCTGAATATATGATATTTTTGACTACTGCTGAGCACAGAGCTGGTGTTTTTGATATATCATCACTCAAGATCTCATTGCTCTGTGGTCATAATTAACTCAGATATCATCATTTTATAAATGAAATCAGTGACATTTGCTCCCCTGTGTGCATCACTTTATGCTTATCTACATGGAAATTAATCTTCAGTTTTGTAGCGTAGTCACTCAGTATTACCATTTACTTATGCACAGTCAGATCTTTTCTGGATAACTGATGAAGCTACGGAAGTCTCTAACCTGCCTACTTCTCTACTGACCTTTTATAGCTTATTTGAGGTTATGTTGAACAGCAAAGATCACTACTGCACCTCTCTCTGGAGATTTTCCTCTCTTGGAAAAAAATACTGCTTTCTTCTGCTCTTCAGCTTTTCTCTTTCAACCATGTGTTTAAGTCTGTATGAGGACTTTAACCTGTTATCCCATGGTAGATTCATGTCTCTTGAAACCTGCGTTGAAAGCCATTCAAACTGTTTCAAGCTGGCATGTTTTCCAAGCCATGCCAAGAACACCAATGGGTTTGTAAGGCACAGGTTTCCTTCACAAACACCACTATGACCCATCCTCAGTACTTCTGGGTTGTCCATGTGCCTACCAGCTCTGCTCACGAGAAGATTTTCTGCTAGTTTGCCTGATAGAGACAGCGTACTGCAGGTCTGTGGCTCCCCAGATATCATGGCTTTGGCTGTTGGTCATCTGATAGTCCCTAGAGATGTTCCCAGTCAGCAGCAGAATCTGGACATGTTAACCATGTCAGGTAAATATAGATTTATCTGGGCCCATGCTGGAAAGGAAAAACAGAAGAAGAAGAAGCCACATAGGCTCTTCATTGCCCTTTAGAGCTTTGGGCAAAAAGAAACAGAGGAGCTTTCAGCTCTCTGCTATGAATGGCAGAAGACTGAAAGAAAAGGTTGCATGAGGGAACTTAGGCGAGGAACAGAAAGATGTTTAGAGATAATGGGAGAACTAGTGACAGAATGCTGCTTTTCAGGAAGGACACACTGGTATCCATAGTGTGACATTTGGCTAAACTAATGCAGAAAGTGGAGAAATAAGAATTTCCACCTCCTTGTTGATGATTCATAAATAAGAGAAGCAGCAGCATAAAAGCAAACAGCCAGGTTATGTTTATTGAGCCTCAAATCAAAGTCAAATCTGCTCAAATCTGCTTTGGCAGAGGAGAATTGATGATAGACTCATAGAGGTAAGGATGTTTATGCCCAGCTGTGATGGTGTTTGATAGGTGCAGAAATACTCTGGCAGGTAGAAAAAATGATCCATGGCAGTGCAAGCTTCTTTTTATAGCGCAAGCTTATTCTCTCCCCGTGCACAAATAAACACATGCTCGGGAGGTATGACTTGGGTATTAATTGCGGAGTTGCATCAAGAGTAGTTTTTACATTCGGCATTGCCCATCATGACAGCTTATTCCATCTGCCCTAAAACTGCCTCAATTGTTCTTGCCCTCCTGGGCTGCTTGCAGCAGCTGCTGTTCAGGAAACAGTATATCTTGCATGAAACCTTCCTGTACCATTCTTGCCCCAAGAATATGACATTAAACTTTTCTCATAATACAGAATTTGGCCAAAAGTCTAGTGCAATCATCAGTGGCAGCAGAAAGTTTTAGGTGTGACTAATAGAGTGAAGGCTTCATTATAGTAGAGGCTATACAGGCAGGAAAAAGTAATGATTGCTACCTTGAAAAGCTGATGGCCTAGAGTTGCATTTAGTGTTCAACACTTTGTGATCATTTCTTTGTTGATATAACAGAAAAATGGTAACCTTGCCTCCAGATCATAAAGGCTTCCAGAATTCTAAAATCTAATGCTGTGAATTCCCCACTCTCCAAAGCTATTATGGCTGATTCTATAATTTTCTGCTCAGTTTTCAGCCGCATTTGTCTCACAGTAACAAAGGCATTTTCCTTTAAGTGACTGAAAAAGAGCTGTAACAGCACCATAAATCCTCTCTTACATTCATTAAGTGACCAGTGTACATGTATAGGTATATTAAGATTTCCTTCCCTCCTCCAAAAGTCATACTTAGGGCTCAACAGACAAATTTTTAGGTACCAGATTGTTCTTTCTCTGTCCAGTTGGCTTTCTTTAAAGATGTTGGATGGGTAGTGGTACTGCTTTGATGAATTCACAGTCACAGCCTTTTCATTACAGCATCTGCTCTTTTGCAATTCCCAAGCCTCTGAGAATTAATAAGCTGAATCGTAATTCTTCATAGGCATTTTTTTGATGGTAGTCAGGTTCACGGTTTCTATTACTCCCCCCATGACAAGGCTCTATGACATCCCAGAAACAGATGTAGAAATGCATGTGATTAGGCACACCTCCTCATTTCCCTTATGAACTGCGTTGTGCTGTGCTATAGAGTTGGATTTACAGGCATGTGATTCAGAATGGCCTTATTGCTCTTCTCCTTGCAGTGTTCACACAAGCAGTATAAGGCAGCCTCTGTGCATGGTTGTGACACAAAGAAAAGGGCAAATACTGCAGAGATGAGAAGAGGTTACAAAGAAAATCTGCTGTGGTGCATGCACCAGCAAGTGGAGTCTGTAAGTTGGGAGAAGAGGATTATGAAGTCCTTTCAAACATGTACCATCTAATACTCAGACACACACACACAAAAAATGCTTCTATCCTCTTCCATGCTTTAATCATATGAAAACTGGGAACTTTTGAAACCACAGGAGGAAAGCCAACCAAAGTACAAAACCTGTATCTATCTGCACAAGAGTTTTACAGTGCAGGAGTCTACCAACAGAGAAAGATTCTGTTCTTTTGGGTGATCTCATGTTTTATCTCACTTGGAAAAAAGTAGCTAGAGAGTTGTTTGGTGAAAAAATAGTCATCTTTTCATCCATCTATATATCAATGGGAAATATGTATGTACTTCCCAAAACTTTCTGAAGTTCATATAAACCACCTGAAAGAACTGATAAAAGGGTCTTTGAGCCTGCTTCTGTAGTAGATTAAAAAACAGATGCTGATGGATGATATGCAAGTTTCAGCAAAACACTGGGAAATCCTTCTTCAGAAACTGTTGTGTCTAGATGCCAGGTGCTGGAGTCTTTCCTAATGCGTCTGAAAACTGTGAACCAGTAGTCAGGTTGTGCCATGGGAGAAACAACCTACAGGTGTGGTGCTTTCCAGCAACAAAATCTGGCTGTTCTGTTGACAGAACTTTGCACAGAACAGAAACAAAGGCCATTTCCTGGCCCTGACTGTAACACTCTTGAAATGTCTTGTCCATATGCTCAGGTTGCTTGACTATACGTGAGGAGAAAAAAGTATTTGCAAAACTCAGCAAGGTTGGTTTTTGCCTTAAAACAGTGCTTTTCTAGCAGATGGACAGTAAGGGTTACACTTGACTCTGCTGAGAAATTCAGTGTGCAGCTGAGAGAGGAAACTGGACAACTTTAAGATGGCCAGCGACAGAAAGAGGCGCTTTTCTGGGGGACTCCTTCAGCTCAGAAAGCTGAAAGTGGTTGGGAACATGGCTGGAGAAATAGATGCCCCTCTGCTAGAAAAACAGTGTTTGGAAACACTTTTCCTCAGTCTGACTCCACTGGCAGAATTTTCCTCAGTTAAAAGGTAACTTTGTTGATTATTTTTCAGTTCTGGTGACACAGCAGTGCAACTTGTCATCTTACGGTGCTCACTAGCAAGAAAACACTGGGTTTCACCAGGTTCTTGCTCTTTTGGGATGACATTATGGCCTGCAGTACTGCACTCCCTCGGAGCTACCTTTGGGAGGGTTGGTTGCCTGTGTGGGATCTTGTGGAGAGGAGGGGAGCAGTGGGTTGCTCCACTTGTGCAGTTGTCACCCAGTTAGCATGTTAGAGGAGACACATGCAGCTTAGCAACCAGCATTGCTGCACTGCCAAACCCCTGGGTTTCAAAAGGCTTTAAGTCAGCATGTGCAAAGCAGCAAATGAGCTGACTGAACTTATTGTCTGGGCAGTACCTTTGTGAAAGAGTTGAGACTGTGAAAGTTGCTGTTCTTCTAAGTGAAAGAACTTGAGTAATCACAGTCCATGTGTGGTGCATGCATGTGGTCTATCCCTAGCCAATGTTACTTCTTTCAAACCATGCTGGGTAAGTGCTTTAGAGCCAATGTAGTTTCTTAGCCATGTGCAATAAGTGGCTCTTGATGCAGTTTCTGGGTTTGAATCGAATCTGGAAGGCCAAAGCAAGCTGTGATTTACAGCAGTTATGCATATCCAAATTTTGATGTGACCTAAAGTCTAGCTTTCTAATGCCAGCACCTGTTGCCCTGCAAAATTTATATATGCGTGTTGCACCGTAAACTAAGAGTGACCAGTCTTCTTGTCAGAAATGTTTTTTGAAATGAGTGACTAAGGAAGCAAAAGTGAGAAACTTCTTTGGTCCATGATATTATCCTGGAATCAAGCTAAACTCCAGTTGCAAGTGAAAACCTGCTCTCCTTTATTTCCCTTGTAATATAAACAGCTTAACTTGTCAACAGTGACATCAATTGTACACAGAAGTGCTTGAGTGCATTTGTGTAAAGCAGATTTCTTTATTTGGTGTTCTTCCTGTGAAATATTTCCCCCTTTCCCTGTGACACTCAGGGATGTTTCAAGATGACAGTGTTTTCTAAACAATAAAATTTTCCAACGTACTGTGCCAGTCTCCACTGATCTATGCAATGATCGTGAATGTAGATAGCCAAAGTTTGAGCTGGCCTGCCTGCTATGGGGCTTTTGCACATTGCAGAAACCTGCAAATATCTTGGGAACAGGTAGAAATAGAGTGTGATGTGGTCAGGGAAGAAGGCTGCTGAGGGGCAGAGCTATAGGAGTCGGTGAGGAAGGAGATGAGGGCTAAAACAATGACACAGGCGAAGTCATAGGCATCATCTCGTGGAGGCTTGAGGAAGGGCTGGGGATACTCTGGGTTTTCCTCAAGAACTGGTGTTTTGGCAACATCTTTTTTTTTTCCTTTCTTTTTTTTTTTCTTTTTTTTTTTTCTGCCTTATGGGCATTTTCACTGCTTTATTTTTTTCCTTCCCAGCTCAGAACAAAAGGTTAGGTTCTAAAAATGAACTGTGGACTGAAAATAGAAAAATTGAAAGCATCAGCCTCTGCACATACATATTTCAAAAGCAGAAACAAATTTGGTACTCAATTTGAATTGCAAACATTTTTAAACCCAAGAAAATTATAAACCTCCTGTTTTGTTAAAATGTCTTTATAGGAGCCATTGGCAGAAATAGAACTTTTACTACAGGCTGCAGGATGATGACATTTTTGGGGGGTGTATTTGTCTGTCTCTGGGATCCAGTCTTCTTCCAGCTCTTGTGTTTGGCTGACTGATCCCATGGGAATAGTTCTTTAGTACCTACCCTTTGGCTAGTTGATGCAATTGTCTGTTAATCTGCCATTGGTCTTCCCTGAGACTTGCACTAGTTGCCTCATCAGGATTTGAGGAGATTCACACTCACACTCACCATTGGCAATGATGTGGTTCTTATTTTTCCCCTGAATTTTATGTTTTGGATGGGTCTACTTTGTGCCATGTGCATGTGCAGAGGGTCGGAAGTACTACTTCTTTTCCCAGCCACCTCTTCTATGCTGTCTTCCTGGGGTGACACAACCTATTTTATTTTCATTTGTCCGCTTTTCTTAGCTTAGTTCCTTTTCCTAGAGAGTTTCCAGCCTCACCAGGACTCTCACACATCTCATCACACCAGCCCAGTGGTGATTCCCAAAGGAGAATTTCAAAGGTGTTAAGACTGCTACGAGAGAGTCAGGATAAATCGCACAGGTGAGGTGCATGTCTGTTTGTGTTGACTTTTCCCAGCTGACTGCCTCTTTCTGAGTGGAGTCAAGCCTCCACATCTGCTGTTACAACACAGTGAGGCATCATCCTCAGGAAGCTCTGTGAAAGCTTTCCACTGCCGTTAGCAGAGGATCAGGATAATGGGTTTTCTCTGCAGTGTCCTGTCAAGTGGGCAGACGGCTTTGAGGTACGAAGCTGTGAGAGAGGCACTACCTTCAGTTCTGTGGTCCCTGTTTCCACATCTAGATTCTTGAGTCAGCTCACATTGGTGAAGCAATTCCTGCCTTTACCAGTAAACTCTGTCTCTCCTGGCTTAACTCCGTTACAATTTACCAAAGGACAAAGATCTTTGGTAGGAAGTGGTCCTTCCTAAACCTAAGTGTACATTCTTCTCTCACCTTATTTTTTAAAACCTTTTATTTTACCTGTAAGATGTATGCTGAGAGAAGACAGCACCTGTGAATATCTGGTCTGTCTTTCATTACGTATTACATACAAAAAAGGCATAAAAGGCCTGTCAGGTGTTTTCCTGACAGGAAACAGGCATTTCCCCAGGGGATTTGTCTATTACTCTGGAAATGTTTTCTTCAGAGCCTCCAGGATTTTAAAGGGTTAAAGGGATACTAAAGCATGTCTAGATTTGTCCCATTCTCATTCAGTTTGAAGTTTTGAAGTTTGGTATTTGGCAGAAAATACGTACAGACACACACTTATGCCTGAGGATTTTTCCAATGCCCCGGCAGGTCAAATTTTGTACAGGAGCAGTGTGAACATGGGATTTTCTAAATCCATTTCTTATGTGCTTAGTAAGGGATGTTTCTTTTATCTTGCAATTTCTCCTTTGAGCAACATTTGAAAAAAAAATCTGCACTTTCCCAGATAGTCATCTTTAATTCCTAGAAATAAGGGAATGAAAGAATGGTGTTCTGCCTGCTTTCCCACAGGTGGTTCATGAAACTGAATAGTCTCAGCCGGTTCCTTCTAGATGAGATTTGCTATAACCTAAAGCAAAGGCTGCAACATTTTATGGACAGCCAGGGAAAATTTCAGCAATTTGAAGTACCTTGGTAAACATAATTATACTGTCTATTGCTTATTATAGCTTTACCGATGCACTAGTGTGCTCTAATGCTGATGTGAGTCTCTCAGTACTAGCTGGTATTTAAACTTGTGTTTGCTTCTTATTCAATCTGTTTTATATTGCAGCAAAATTTATGTCAGTGCTTGTGCTCATAAACTTTACAGTCTGTGAGATGCAGCCCATAAATTTCCAAATAAAATGTAACAAAACTTGAATCAACACTGCTGTTGCAGCTACTATGGTCATGGAGAGAGCCTCTCCAGGATGTGCACCATTTGTTCAGGGAGAGAACTCTGGAAACTGAAGGGAGAAAAAAGTGATGGATGTTAAAGGCTCTGTGTACTTTGTTCAAAGCCCAGCCCAGGTGTTTGTGTTTCACAGTCTCTGTCATGAGTGATTCCATTGTAAAAATGGAAGTATTTCCTTTTCTGAAAGAAAATTCAGGCAGTCTGGAAGATGGGAAGCTCTCTTGGTCTTCCTCCAGTTTGGTCTCCTGGTTTTGTGTGCCAAGTATCTTAGACAGCATTTGGTATTTGTGGATCAAAGCTGGAGATGAGCTTGGATTCATGGTAAGTTTGGATTTGAAAATAGATTTTTGAAGTGAATTGGCTTTTTTTCTAATCCAGAAATATGACAAGGAAGAGCTGCTTGTAATTGTCAATGCTAGCACCAGTAAAGTGAGTGAAGAGGAGGAGTGTCTGGCTCTATAATGTAGTATTTTCTTTTTAGCAGTCATGTCCCAGTTCTTTACCGCTGCAATTTAGTGCAGTCTTGTGAAGGACAGGGTACCTTCTGAAAGTCTGACACCTCATGTCCTCTCCTGGTTCCCAGACTCAAGGCTGCTGGTGAGTTTCTTTGAGGGCTTACCCATGGTGTGGTGGCAGGCCAACAGTGAGACCCACATGTCAGCAGGTGCCATGTAGCACAGTGCTGAAGCTGCCTGTGTTTGCTGCAAAGATCTGGCCTCTGCTTTGGGACTTCAGTGGGGCACAGAAATCCAAATATGTGTCATTCAGAAAATTAGAGTACCTAGGTAAACATATTTATACTGTATATTGCTTGGTGTATATAGATACACACATACATCGCTCCTAAGGAAGATATCCCCATTCTGCTGTGAGGAGGAAAACCTCTCCAGCAGAAAAATGAATTTTGCAGAACAAAGGAATTAAAAAAAAAAAAAAAAAGGAAATTTCTCTGAGTTTTGCTGCACAGGAAGGAATTTAAAAATAGATTCCTCAGCTATATTGAATATCAAAACTTTCTGCATCCTTTCCCCTGCTTCCTCCACATCTTCAATTTATCAGAGATCAAAGGCTCATGCCACTTCTGGGTTTCTGAGTACTCTGTGGTGGGCTTTTCTTGCCCTCAGGCCAGGCTGACCTGCTCCTAGGGATGGCACAGACATCCTCAAGGTGCCAGGAAGCTGTGCTTATACCTAAATAAGCTGATTTTTCTGATGTGAATCTCCCAGCTACTGTTGATTTCCTTTTATCCAAAGATACACTGGAATGGCAAAAAGAAGCTTTGGCTCGTGGCTTTGTTCTTCATTGGTTTTTTATTATGTGTGAAGGCACAATTTCTGTTTCAAAGACATTAGAAGATAATTTTTGTTTAACTGACTGTGAAACCTTCTCTGTGTCTTTTTTTTTTTTTGAAGACTTTCGTCAAATTTTGAGGCAGTGAATAAAGTTGTAGATGTGTTGTAGATGTGCTATTTATTTTAATGTAAATCTTTCTCATCTAATGATGCATTTCCTGATTTTTAACTCTAGATTTAACAAAGTAATTCAGAGAAGAATTTTGGATAGAAATTCCCAAAAAGGAGTAGAAACAGAAGCCTGTAAAGTCTGTCCATCCTCAGATGGTGAAGTGTAAGTGTTCGTATCCGAGACCTCTCATACCCTAGAGCCCCACACACCCACCTTTTCCCATGTGATCTGTATGAACTTTCCAGTGTAACCTAGGGACCACAGCATCTGCAGTTAGATAGAGCTGGAGGTTAAAAAGCAGCACAGACCTCAGCCTTTTCATATGAAGGTGTTGTAACTGGAGCCAGACAGTGCATCGATAGGCGATACTGGGGCAGTTCAGCAAACCCTGTTCAGTGAATCGCAAATAGTGAAAAACATCTTCATTAGGTGAATTCCCTTTATATAATCAAAAAAAAAAATTAATGAAGTGATCTCAGCTTGTTCCATGGCATATAGAACTAAAAAGTAAACAGTATGTATTGTCTTAGCTATTGAATTACCAGTTTGCAGTTGAAACATGAAGAAATGGTATAGCTTATGTGGAAGCAGCATTCAGAAACATCCATGATCCAATTTCTTTTCTCAGGCCACCACCTTGGGAATGAAATGAATCACAGAAAATTTCAGCCCAAAATGAGAAAAATAAATCTGAGAAGTTTAAAAAATCCAATCACACCAGCACGTAGTACTAGCAGTTGAAATACAGCATTGCATGATCCCAAGTCTTGTGGTTAAATGCAAATCAAAATTCTCAAATAACTCAAGTTAACCACTACAGCAGGAGGGCTAGACTGTAGGAACTCCTACATTTATCTGTAACCATGCTTTTAAAGATTGTGAAAAACTCAGTAGGTTCTTAGGTGATTTGTGCTCAGGAAAAGTTTCTAAATAGGAAATTTACTAGCAAGTAGGTAACTACCTGGAAGTAGTGCAGTGCCAAGGAGGTAAAATTTGAAAATGTAGATATTTAGTCCTCTTGAGGGCTATGAATCTTCTCAAGCCTAATAAGTCTAGGTTAAAAAAGTTCAAAGCCACACTGACAAAGGGAAGTACATAGGCATTAAGTATGAATGCAGCTGATTTGTTGATGGAAGATGCTGTGGAGTATCTTTTGAGCTGCCACAGCAAATGTGTGAAATCTTGCAGAAGGGAGATACAGGCTCAAATAGAACTGCATCAACAGAACTGCGTAAACATTGTAGGGAATATGAAAATTTACTCAAACCATGCCAATGGAAGATCAAATCCTACAGCAATGTCCATCCATTGCTTAAGGTGCCAGGAATTCTACCTCTTGCCAGGAGCCAGATTACCATCAGGGAAGAGGTCGGTTCTTTTGCCACTAGATTTGCACTGACTATGCAGTGGCCTGCCCAGGAGATCTACTTTTCTGAGTGTTTTAATGCTTGTGAAGTGTTCTGAAGATAAAAATCCCAAATATTTGTTTTAGTCTTCACTTGTTGCGATGGCCAGTACAACTGTGACTTCCATATCTGTGCTTCTTGCCAGAGGTGTCAGCCCACAAGCAGAAGGGCTTGTAGTCTGTTCTGTCTGTGATTTAATTTTAAATTATTTTGACCTTTTATAGCATTTCAGAGCATTACATTTTTACAGTAACTTCCATCCAGTGTACAAAGGGAAGATAAAAGAATTAAAAGGATTTATTAGATCTGTGCTAGCACTCTGGTTTTGGTTGAGGTTGACGTGTGTTGGCATGTGCTGGCATTGTATTCTGCTCAGCAGACGGCAGTGCCAGGGACAGGATGGAAGTCTGTGCCTGTTAATGTTAGCCAGCACCCAACTGCTTCTCTGAGAGGATGTATGCAGGTGTTGATGTGTGAAGAACTGTGAGGGAGCCACCTGCAGCCAGATCCCAAATGGCTTCTAACTTTTTAATCGCCAGCTGTCTTCCAGAGAAGTGAGTTACCAGGGAAACTCTCCTTTGGGACCAGGTCTTGGGTGCTCCCAATAGGATCTGACAGTGCCCCCCCACCCCCCCACCCCGCCCACTGGTCCTCAGACTTAAGAGGAGTAAGTTGTGAATGCACTGTGGTGGACACCTCCCAGGGAATGCAATGGGAGACACCACCTATGCTGTCTTTCTTGACAGTCACCATGGCTAATAAATACAGAGCAACTGGGAACACGTTGAACGTGCTCTGGTGATCCCACGTAGGGCAGATTTTGTTTGTGTAGAGTCTGACTGGCTCAGGTCTCCTTGGGCCGTGCTTTGGCATGTAACAGACTATTACCTGAGGTGGGAAGAAGGTACAGGATTGATTTGTTATTGGTTTGGTTGACAAAGCAATGATGGCTCTGTACAGGCATGTTTGTCCTGACCCACACCAGATTGGTAATGGCACCGGCAAGGCAGGGATGGAGGAGCTTGATTCCTGCTGCTTTTATGATTTGGGGCAACAGATATGCCTGCCGCAAAGGCTCAGGCAGGGGAGCCCCAAGCAACAGAGTTCAAATGACCTGACAGACTCAGACTGAGCAAAGCAGGTCTATGTTTTGTTTATTCATAGTTTCCTGCAGAAGAAGCTGAGAGTGATTCATACAGGTGACTCCCACCATTCCCTTCTAGAAGACCGAATGACTCTGTGTGTGTGCATTTGGGGACCTTTAGATATTCTCTAACAAGTATTTTGCATGGTCCAGTCCCCTCCAATCATCCTATGGGCCCAGCATTCAACCCGTGGACAGACTCTCCCTGTGGGAGAGGCGCTGCCAGCAGTGGTGGTGGGAAGCCTAAAGCACTGGTCTTCAAGTGACAAAACCTGTGAAAGTGTGAGGAAGGTTTTTCTCTTTCTTGAATCCCTGTGAAGGCTGAATAGGGCGCCCATACTTCTTTGCATCCATGAGAGTTAGAAGGGAAGCTTTTCCCCAACAGAAAGGCTTTTGGTAGGATTTAATGATCACAGGAGCTGGGTATTAGCATGCATGAGTTATAAATATTACTGGCTCTGGATGCAAGCAGAAATGCTGGACTCACTGCATGTACACATCCAACCTTCCTGAAGAGAGTGGCAGCAGAATTAAGCACAGAGGAGACACAGATCTTGGTAAAATTGCTTGGTATTTTCTTGATGTTACCTTAAAGACTATCTGTAATTTAAAGCAGAGTCCCTCTTCTATCCTAGACTGAAGCAGCAGGACTGATTTCTGGGCGTGAGAAGGTGTCAGTGCTTCTCAGTTCACCATGCTTTTTCCTCTGCTCAAAAGGGCTGCTTTGCAGTGGTGGAAGATTCTGGTATGAAATGTGTGGCACCAGCAGAATAGAGAAGCTAGTCAGACACGTATTGTGTCATTCACCGTTCACAATGCATGGTTTTGAAAACTGTTGAGAGATTATACTCTTAGAGAGAGACTTAGAAATAGTTAAACCGTTGCCCTGGAATATTTTGACCCTTCTGTGGAAGCATGACATCTGCAAGTTTCAGGCCTTTGACTGCATATTATTACTTAAAATATAGGCTATTTACAGTTCTGTGAGGAAAACAGCTGGAAAACATGCTAAAATTGCTAATGTGACATTGTAGGAGAACTAAATTTGTTCAAATCTTCAAGCTATGAAATTGTTGGGGAATTGCTGGGCCCTTTTTAAGAGACATTTACTGTTCTTAAATGCCAATTACACTTTCTCACCAGTAAAAGCCTTCCTTGTGGTTGATGGTTACTGTACTCTTTCTATGATCTGCTAAAGCTTTAATGAGAGGAGGCTGAAGAGACAGGAGATGGAATCACTTTGTAATTCCTCTCTTTAGCCTTGGCTGTTGTGGCTGGCATGCACAGATGGGAAAGATGAGCTGCGCTTGTTTTGTCTGGAGTGGCAGCAAGCACAACAGAATGCTGATGAATTTCCAAGGTGAGCTGTCTAAAGCTGGGGTTTCTCTCCTGGGGGGCATATTATTTCCACATACCTTTTACTCTTATGCAAAGGGCAAAAAAAAAAAAGACACATTTCTCTTCCAGCCTATGAATACACTTTTGAGACAAATTTCTCCTAGTTTTCAGCAGCCTGCTTGAAGTAAGCTGGAAGCTCCAGACCCCACTACCTGTCAGACAGTTAGCTGAAAAACAATTTGGAGGACTGGCGTGTTCTCCATAGCTCCTGAAAAAACATAGGAAAACTTTGGCCACTGGGGCCAGGACTGACGCCTAGACACTCAAATTAGACATCATGGCCCAAAGGTTGTGGGGGAGCTTTGAGATTAACTCCTGCTGTTGTCTTGAGCAGCCCCAACGCTAAGTGTGCAGTTGATGACATATTTAATGGGGGTGCAGAGTAGCTTTTCCCAATGAAGTTAAGGGCTGTTATTCCTCAAAGAGGTCCTCAGAGAGTGATCTGTGCTTTTCTTATGAGGCCCAGACACCTCTTACCATGGCAGTGGGTAAGGGTGAGGGCTGGCATTTGTAGGACTCCTGTGAACACCCTTTCATTGGAATAATATGCTGTCCAGTGAAGTGTGTAAATGGTGAGATTTTTAACATTCCTGCAGAAGTTCCAGGGCTGTAGTCACAGGCTGTCACTTAAAATGTGGGGGTGATATTCCCATTTTGCATCTTATTTCTTTGATGCTCTTTCTGGGGCCATACGCTGATGTGGAAGAGATTTTTCTTAGCTGTCCCAGAGCTCTTGGCATATATTAGCTGTTGTGCCTGGAGTGGTAACCTCTGATAGAAACAGTCCATCCTTTTCTAGCCACTCTTTCTCAAATGCTGTCCAATCTGGAAAAAAGCAGAGTCTGTGCAGGCAGCAGCCAGAATCACTGAGCAATGTTATCCATGCTGTAGCTTTTTGTACAGTCTTGTATTGGAGCTGTTTGTGACATGTGTTTTGTTTCTGAAGCAAACATTTCTACACCCACCCCTGTTTTTATTTGTTTATGTAAATTACAGTACTTTGCAACTTAATTGCTATGGGCTTTATGAAACTGCATTAAGGACTGTGTGAATTGTGGGCTTGCACCCTTCCTATTTCTGGATTAATTTTTAAATTCTGTAATTTGATGTATTTGATTTTTTGTAACTTCGTATAATGAAATTATGTATTCAGATGAAAGAAGCAGAGAAAATCTGGCTCTGCATCAATACAGAGCTGTTTCTGGCAACAGGCTTTGTCTTCAGAAACCTTCTGGCAGTTTAAGCAATTTTCAAGCAGTGATCCTTGGGAAACGCTTGGGAAATACTTACAAGTAGAAACTAGTTGCCATGCTATTGTATCTGTTATCCTCAAGTGAATTGCCAGCCTTCAGTTGATGCAGTTTTGCTTCTGGGTACAAGATGTCCTTTGGGGACGGAGAGCCGATGAGTGAAGAGAAGGGTCTTACAGGAACATCCGACCCAACCTGCCTATAGTTATGAGCTGTGGGCAACCTACACAACCTACCCAACTTAGTGTCAGAACCACCTCTACGGTGGTTCTTTGCCATAACATACAGGAATTTGCGGGAAATAATCAATGATGAGAGCCATTTGGAAACATGAACATTTGAATGGTAGGTCTAGCTCACTGCAGGATAGCATCCTAGGTGTTGTTGGTATGGGCAGCAGAAAGCTGAATCCTTAATTAGGAAATACACTGTCAGAAAAAATATGCCTCTGCATTGACTTGGGATGGAGCACATCCATCAATCATTATTGTCTGTGGCTCTCTCTAATTCCAGACACTCATGTAAAGAAGTTCAGCAAATTTGGTAAATGCAGTCTTTCCACAGCCAGCTGACCAAAGCTCCAGGCAGTGGATCAGACATTTATACCTGCATTACCTTACCAGCTTGCTGTACCTGCTTTGTTATTGGCCATACACAACTGTGAAAACTGTATCTTATTCAGCAGTTCTTGTGAATCAGTTCTGCTTTTTCCTGAGTTTTTATGCAGGATCCAGCCTTGCATTCGTAATTAAGTCCATGAACATGAAGAGCAGCAGATGGGCCTGCCAATTTGCAAAACATTCTTTTCATTTGGTAAAATGTCTTCATTATTTTTAAACTCCTCATATATACCTTTCTTAGTTTATCTTATTCTTCCTATTTTATCTAATTCATTGTAGAAATGAAATGCTTTTCTAAATCACATGGTGACAAACAAGAAATCAAACCTACACAAGAAATCCATGGCATCCTAGCAAGAGGAAATTTGTTATTGTTCTCACATAAGGAAGGTTCTTTTTGAATGTAAGGTGATCAAGTAAGGGACTGCAGTCAAAAATGTTACAGGTCTCTGTGTTTGATCTGTTAGATGACCTTACGTTATGACTCACAGAGTGAATCAGGGTCCCAGACCCAATAAGTTTCATGCTGCTACTCCTTGGCTTTCTGATTGTGCACCATGTTGGGTTATCTGGCACTGAGGCACCTGGTTATTGGGGCGGTTGTCTTCTGCAGACAGCAGAGATGAAGTCATAGCCACTGACCTCCAGAAACTGTCTTGAACACCGATCCCCAGGAAGGGATTGGACAGGAGAGGCATGGCAGGACACGTCATGGCTGTTGCCCTGTGTGTTAAGTCCTCTAGAATTTTAATAGTTCTAGGTCTCTTTTAACTAGACAATATAATTTAGAGCCTTTAAAGGTGCCAAAGTTTCTGGAGTGTCATTTGCAGCAGTCCCCTCTTACCAATGTTGCTGGGTGTCTGGAGAGTGGAGAGAGCTGTTGTGGGGCCAGCAGAGATAGAAGGACTCTGCCCTGAGTCACGAAGTGGAGAGCAGCTCTGCACTGCCAACTGTTTTCTTTTCAGAAAGCACTGCAAGACACACTGGCCTTGGACCTTACTGGGGCCTGAGGTACCTCTGTTTACCACGGCTTCTTTACACACATCTGGGCCTTGAGGGCCAGACATCAAGGCCAAGATTTTAGTACGTGGGTTTTACCCCTGCACGTACATTTATGGCTTCTAGTTCAACTCTAGCCTCATGAGGATATGTAAAAGATGTTAAAAAATGCCTTAGACAGAGGGTAGAGATGGCAGGCTAAAAGGAAGTTGTTCTGGATCTGAGCCACTGGAAATAGGAGGAAAATTCAAGCTTGGGCTTTGTAGTAGATGAGATAGGGCAGTGAGACAGGAGGAAACGTGAAGCTTAAAAGCTGGTTCTAGCAGGCCAGGACAAATAGCCTTCAGCCCAGATTTGGTCCTACAGGAATGTACAGTCAGGGAAGGTTATAGCTGATACCCCAGGTACTACCTGATACCTCACTGTTGGATATGGAAAAGCAGTGAGATAGACTTAGCTGAGATAGACTGTAAGGAAGGATGGATTCCCAAGGCCATATCACCCATCTCTGTCTACACCGAGTCATATATTCTCCGTGCATGTCATAACCCCAGCTGATAACTAAGCACCACACAGCCTCTTGCTTACCCCTCTTGAGAAGCTAGGAAGTCCTTATCTTAGTATAAACACTATTTAGCAACAACTGAAAACATGTCCAGTAATGTCTGTTATTTAGGATTGCTAGTGAATTTTTATTTATTGATTGAAATTCCCATAGGTACAAGAGACATAAGTAGTGAAAAGGTCATATGCTTTGCCTAGTTCCCCCTTCAGAAGAAAAAAGAAGCTGAATGTTTGGTTTTGGTAATAGGACGTAGATCTTCATGTCAACTACTCTAATATTATGCTGTAATTAGCTAGATTTCTGGCAGAGTGAGACCACAGTTTCCAGTAATGGCTGTTTTGGGGCTTATTCTAATGCAATTCTCCAACAGTCTTAAATTATCTGAGTTCTCTTTGAATTCACTCAAAAGAGACTCTTGTGCTTGTCAAAATTTAGGGAGGGTACTGGGAAAAACAAAGCCGAGCTTTGATGAAACAGGAAGTCAAAGGTTCAGCAGGAGCAGCTCCTTCAAAAAGCTGCGTGACTTTGCCAGGCCTATGAAACAGACTAAGAACTAGTGAAGAATGGGACCTCGATGGCTGCTGTGCACAAGTACTACTTCATTTTTAACATGGAACATGCAGCAACAAACCGTGTGGTCCCACCTTTCCAGCTAACATTGCTATTTTTTTCCTGCTAACTAATGTTGATTTATTCCTGGCAACTTCTGTTAGGTATTAAATGCTGTACCAATGTTATAGGAAAGCATATTCCTGCTCCTTTAAGGTCTAGAGATGTGCATAGACAGAGGCAAGATGTATGCACACAGAGGGTAGAAAGAGTGGGACAGCAGGAGTAAAAATGTTGCTATATGCGTCGACTAGAAATGACTGGACACAGAGGAACTGACAGAAAATGTCAGGGCAGTCTGAGAGATGCATTCAGTATCTTAATGGTGTGGTATGCAAGTGGTAGAATGAGATCCTGAAATGCAGCGATAAAGTGCTGTGGGAGCCTTGCTCCAGAAATATAGCCCTAACTCCTTTTCTGGGGATTCTCACATATAGATGTATATTTCATGCTTTGAAAGCTCAGTGTATCCCCAGGTGGTAAAGCACTTCTGAGAAACTAGCTGGTCAAACCATGGCCTTGTCTTCCGCCCACTGCAGTCATAACACAAAGCTGAAAAGTACTGCACTGGCTGCATGGGTAGAGAAACTGACCATGTCAGCTGGGTCACTTACCAACGCTGTCTAATTTGCTAGTGAGACTAGGAACATCAGGAAACAGCAGCCTGAAATAAAAGCAGAGTAGTATTTTCTGTTCGTGCTAAGTTTACCAGAGCACTACACATCAGACAGCATGTGCAGAGCAGTGGTGGAGTGCAGCTCTTAAGGATGCTGTGGTGCTTCAGGTGAGATCATTGACTACCACACATGTCCTTGTTGAAAGTCAGACACAGGGCTACAAATGACACAAAATGGCTTGCTTATCAGAGGTCTTTGTACACAATAAGGTATGTGAAAATGAATGAACGTGCAGTTGGAGGTAAAAACATTCCAGCTATCACATTATGCACAGGATTTTCTCTGCCATCCTTCAGTGTCTGAATTTCAGGGCCAAATTGAAAGCCCATGAGGAAACTTTGCAGCGTGGCCTGGGATATTTCTGCCTGTCTACAGTGGTCTGTATTTTCAGCTTTCTGCTTAGGTTTACCTTCAGCAGATTCTCTTCTTTGCTACCCACCTTGCTGCCCTCTCAGTATTCTCCAGAGAGATATAGAGGCAGATGAGCTTGGATTTGCAACCTAACCAGCTATGTTAGTTCTACGAGGGAAGAATACAAATGAGTTTAGCTGATGAAAGAGAGTGGTGACAGAGTTGCATGGAAATGCTGTTTGTAATGAGGTTTGAATGCACAAACCACCGCCTCCAAGGCATGAGGAAGAATAGTCATTGCAGGACTCCTTAACAAACACAAGGTCGCGTTGCTCTCTTTCCTAACTTTCAGTGGAGTTGTTCCCCTAAGGCACCATGTATCTCCTGCTAGGGGAGAACCAGGTTGTATCACAGACCGTCCAAGATGATACAATTGTTGAGTAATGGGTCAAGCAGCATTAAGGGCATTATTTTACACCAAGTTCAGTCTCTGGTGAATTCAATCCACAGTGCAAGTGCTCCTTCTTTTGAGAATGACTAAGGTGAAAAGCAAGTGATTCCCATAGCAGCATTTTTCCCAGGGCAGTTGTCCCTTTTTGGGTAAAATCCTCTGTGGATCCTGACATGGTGCATCCTAACTGACATGGAGTAAACGCCATCATGGGACAAGGGGCTTTTGCAAAGCACATGCAAAGCCCCCAGTTGAAAGCAGAATGGGTTAATGAAGAGAGAAGCCTGCTTCACAAATCAAGGGAGAAACACTTGTCTACCTCCACCTTGGCAAAGCTGGAGGGCTGCTGGGAACAGTAGAACAGGTCTCTGCAAAGCCAAATATATTGTGTCTGTTGTGTATCTAGCTTTGTTCCTCTTTCCCATGTTCCTGAAACAGAGTGAACTGTAATGCTCTGAACACACATTTATGCTGAATCAGAGCTACCTTCTGAGAATGGATGGGGTGAAGGTTTCAGATGAGCTCCAATTAATTCAGTCTGCTGTGCCCACCTGATTGCTCCAGCTGCATGGCTCTGCAGATGTAATGATTTTTAGTTTGTAAAAAATTGGTCACTGCATGCTCTTCCTGAACACTGCAGTTGTTTCTTAGGAAAGATATTTTGCATTTGCCTCTGGATAGTTTTGTAGTAAGAACTGAGCAGTCACTCTGGGTCTCTCCAGAATGTAATTATCCCATTGTCCTAATTAGTTTCAGACTATGCATCATGTCTGCCTTGATCATTGGGGTGTTATTACAGTACTGCATCAGAATTTTTCTTCATATGTAATTCCTGACTTTCACAGTTATTTATACTGGAGTGACACCCTGGCAGAGCTGTGCAAAACAAAGTGGTCTGAAAATGGGGAAGTAGATGTTGACAGTGACCAATGTTATTTTTTAATGTTAATCAAGTGTTGATATGATTGTACACTTGCTCTCTTGGGACAATAAAATAAAACTTTTGTATTTATGAATCAACAGTAAATTCAGAGAACAATTGGTGCGTAAGACTGTCTGGAAAAGCTGCATATTTGGGAATAAGAAGAAAGTAGGTATTTGTTTTTACTTGATCACCTGGTTAACTGATGTATCCAAATCATGTTGTTATTAGCAGGGGCTGCCTGATTTGGTCAATTGCCAATCTGAACACCTGGGGAGAAGTAGTATATAAATAAATCAGTGGAAAACCACACCAGAGAAAATCAGGCAGGACCTCAAATGTCTGGGGTTAAATCATATGATGAATTGGTAAGATTTGAAGGAATCTGCATATGTATCCCTTGCTGAAAAAGAGATTAGATCCAGATTACTGTATGACCTGTGGAAACCTCTCCACCAAATGACAGAACCAGAGCTGCAGCTCTTGCTGCAGTTTTGCATTCAGAGCTTGGAATCTGTTCTCAGATAATGTGTTATTCTTGGCATTTCTCCAGTTCTGTGACTTTGTATTGCATCAGTTAGGTAACCTGAAATGACTACACAGTGTAATCTAGCACTAAAATTTAACACTTGACTTATAGTTTTAATATGGAGAACCCACTTGTTTTGATTTTAACTCCTTTGAATAATAATGAGATGAAACACAGGTCTCTAGGCTAGTTTGTTGATTTGAGGGGCCAGTGTGAAAAGTGGCAGTGCAGACCTAAGTCTCCCAATGATTTATTTTCAAATGCCTTTAAATAATTCTTTGTGTTTTATGGTGAATGATTGAAAAAAACTAAGTTTTCTTCACTGAAACTGACTGTTGGTAACAAGCCTATGATTTTCAATGGAAAAAGATTCAAAGAATTTGAAATTTCACTGACATACTGCAGAAATAAATTAAATTAAGCAGTGACTTAACCTCCTTTTCCATTCCCATTTTGAGCTATGTGCCTGCCATAAAGTGCTTGCTGTGCTTATTTTTGTGCCAAAGCGCACGTACAGGGGAAAACTTATGCTTATCATCCATCACCAGTTTATCTCCTTAAGGTTTGGAGCTGCCAATAGCTATTGTTGAACTCAGTAAGACCTCTGGAGGACTTAAAGGTGTGACCAACAGGCCATGACTGTGGTCTGTCCTGGGAGATGGCGTCCCTGATGTGGCAGGGTGGGTGTGTTTCCTGAGCACACAGTTACCTGTTGTGCACCTGGCTCAGTGAAGGATAAAGTCTCTGCTGCTGCCTTTGGTCCTTTCATTTTAATTATTTTCTCAATTTTCCTTTTGTCTTCCTCCTTTTCTTCCAGAAAAGTTCGTCTAGGTTTCCATCTTTCTTTGTCAGCACCCTGACTTTGCCTATCAAGCCTCCAGCCTTTGAGGAGTGGAGAGGAAGTTTCTGTCTCTGGTGTAGGTGGTGTCTTACTGACTCCTGTGTGGAGAAGGGACGACAGGGAGGACCACAGCCTCCAAGGGCCAAACTGGAATAGACATCATGGGTGTAGCTTCCAGTCAGGGCATGCCTGGGGGTCACCGGTGTTTGTCTACAGTGTGTAAGTGTATCCCAGTAAAAAAAAAAACTACAGCCAGCCTTCAGAGGGGGAAGGCATCATTAGTTTTAAAGTATGAGTGCTCACAACCTAGGCAACATGCTATGCTGTCAAAGGACTTCCCAAGTTTTGCAAGCGTTTTACTTGTGAGAGGCCAGAGAACATTACAAAGCTAAGAGAAGATGCTTTAGCTGATGCTGGAGAAGAGATGTACATTGTTTGATAACGTGTTGTGTTCAAACCCAGCTGGCAACTAAGCACCACAGCTGCTTGCTCCCCTCTGGTAGGATGGCAAAGACAATCAGTAGAGTAGAAATGAGAAAACCCATGGGTTGAGATAAAAACAGTTTAATAAGTAAAGCAAAAGCCATGCTCAAAAGCAAAGCAAAACAAGGAATTCACTCACCACTCCCCATGGGCAGGCAGGTGTTCCGCCATCTCGAGCAAAGCAGGGCTCCAGCAGGCGTAACAGTTACTTGGGAAGACAAACTGCATCACTCTGAACATCTGGCCTGCCTTCTTCATCCTGCAGCTTTATATACTGACCATGACGTCATATGTCACAGAATACACCTTTGGGGTCAGCTGTCCCAGCTCCTTGTGCCCCCCTCAGCCCACTGGCTGGTGAGGTGGGGTGAGGGGCAGAAAAGGCCTGGGCTCTGTGTGAGCGCTGCTCACCACTGATGAAAACATCCCTGTGTTATCAACCCTGTTTCTAGCACAAGTCTTAAACATACCCCCCACTAGCTACTATGAAGAAAATTAACTGTATCTCAGCCAAAACCAGCACAGGGTGCTATTGCCTACAGAGTCATCTTTATTTCCCCTGTGGGTACTCATCTTTTATATTTTCAGCTACAGACCTGTAATATGGGCACATTGCGAGAAATTTCAAGCCTGACGGTACACTCAGGGTGGCTTGGTGACCTTAGTAAAAATTTTTACATCCAAAACAGAATTATCCCTGATTGGGTATATCAGCCCATGAGAGAAATGTCTCCTAGAACACATGATATTTCTTGTCCATGGATGGAAAGTGTTCTGATTATCGCATTTTAATGACTCTAGTGCAGACAAGTTTGATTAGCCAGGGATCAGTCCTGACAAGGATTTTACTAACTTGGCTTGCTTCTATTCATTTTGATATCTGCATCCAACACCCTTTCAGATCCATGAATCTCCATTATAAAAGTTACTGCTTAGGAAACAAATGACAAAGGAAAAAAGGTAAGCCAATAGTTTACTGGAGGGAGAGGATATGGGATAACAATAATTTCATACTTTCTTTCTTTAAGTCAGTGTTCTGCAATAACAGTTTATTTTGACTGAAATGTAGATTCCATCGAACTATTCTGCTTTTATAAATCTTCAGTCATATTTCCCTTTGCTGGCTTCAGGCTGACCATGCTGTGGAAGAAACAACACACCAAATTCTAAAGAGGCCATTGTAAATCATAAATCTGTTATCCCTAGAAATACAGTGGGACTAATAATACTCTTGTGCTGGTTGTTTCCTTTCCTAGAATAAATGGTACAGTTTCTCAGGAAGCTGTAAGTGTTTTTAATAATGATGTGGATATTACACCTAAGTGGAAACATGACAGTAAAGCGGTCCTGATTGCAAACAGGTATACAAAAGAAAGGCTCTGGATGAACTGAGAAATAAGGAACAGAATAAAATATGTGAAGGCAGGTGAAAACTTGTCAGTGCTTTTAAGATGCTGATGGGAAAACAAATCTTTGAAGAACACAGGACAACTCTGTACATTATAAATCAAAAGACAGCTGATATGCATTAAACTGCTTAATGTACACTAATTGAATTCTGTATTCAATTTGTACCCGTAACATGAGCATTTTGGATACAAGCAGCTGAGGGGTTGCACTGACAGCTGAGGGGCTGCTAGTCAGTGCTTTCTTCTGACTTGGTGCTGACCTAGGGAAGCCCCTTCTTTTAGTGTACCCATTCCTTACCCTACATTTAGAGAAAGTGGGAAACCAAGACTTTAGACAACTTGAGATAGGTGTGCAGAGTTCAATCTCCTTAGGAAGGCAACAGGCTCAAACAACTACTGAGCAAGTCATTTAACAGATGATGCTGAGGTCAAGCGACAATTTTGTACCTAGACCATAAGGTGTACCAAAGCCTTGAACACAACAGCGCCCTGTTTTGGGTAACAAAGAGGAAAGATGGTTTTGAACAGAGAAGAGGAGAAAAATGATCTGGGAAAGAGATAAACTCTGCCCTTTTTTCTGAAATCTGTTCTGAGCCTGAGAATAGCTCAGGGCTGAACTGAGTAATAAACCCCTGCATTTAGCTTTTTTGCTCTCAGAAAAGAGAGCTGGTTTACCCCCTCAAGCAGTGAATTTCTTTCTCCAAAGGGACCAAGCAAGATCTCTATCTGCAAAGAGCTGTGCAAGTGGATCCTCTGCTGATAGCAGGGAGAGAAGCTAGCAGGTTTTTTCAGAGAACATTGCCTCAGACGTCTGATGCCTGCATAATCTCTTCTTGTCTCTGTCCTTGTTCAAAACTATGAAAAATACTGAAAAAGTCTGACCCATTGCCTAGGGTAGTTCTAAAAGGTTTTAGAAAAAGGATTATCTGCTTCCTGGACTGGCTTGTGAAAATAGTGTCTACCAGCTTCTATATAATCTGATGCTATCTTTTTCATCTTGGTACAGAGTGCCTGTTTTCTACATTCTCAGCCTTAGACTTGTAAATTTCTGCTTTACAACCCTACAGCAGCAGATAATGCTGTCTCTTTTCCACCTGGCTCCCTTTCCCTTAGACAGCACATCCTTAGCTTTGTGGCCAATTTATACTCTGCAGCACAGCAGCTGTCTTGCTGAAGGGGGTTTGGCCTCTGATTAACTGCAGTTCTCCATTGTACTTGAAACAGAGGGGGAAGAAGTGAGTGGAAAAACTTCAGTTGTTCTGAATTTCACCTTTGATTGTAGAGGTTGCGCAGAGATCTTAGCAATAGCTAAGCCTTTTGCTGCTGCTGCCAGAGATCAGTATGAAGAAAAGTATGGATGCGTGGATTATGGGCTTCTGTGATGAGACAGGAGTCCTGCTCTGACTGTGATACATCAGCTTACAACTGTAAGGTTTTGTTAACTGGCCTGTAAGCATGACTAGTGGAAATGAAATATTGTTGCTTGTTCTAAAAGAAAGAAATATCTGCTAAACTTAGTTTGGTGCAAACAGAAGGCATTCATTTAAAATAAGGGGATAAGTTGCAATATGGAAAATCTGGCTAGCAAACTCTGGCAGTTATACTGCAAAAGTTTGTGAAGACAAACATTTCAGTACCAGAAAGCTGATGTTTGAACTTGCTGTGACTTTTAGATGATCATTTTGTAAATCACATACAACAACCTCTGACGAAGGGACTAGCATGGTCCTAGTGGTCAGTCAAAGAGTACTTGCAGCAGTCTTGGAAGGCAAAAGAAAGGGCTTCACCAAACACTTTGTCTTCTGCCAAAGGTTGCCATTAGCCATGTATGCTCGGCTGAGCTCCTGAGAGTTCATAGAAGTTGGGAGAAAGCTACCCTGGTCTATTGCGTCCATAATGGCTCTGCTGTGTTTTAGAGTGATGCCAGACCTTTGAGGGATGTCTCTTCAGCAATTCCTCAAATACTTCCAGGACAGCATGCTAGGAGAGGATGGGACTCCAAGAGATAACAGGGGGTCACTGTCACCTGACAGATTTTAGTTTCCTTACACTATGAAGAATGGCCTAGGTAAATAATGATAGCTTGTTCCCAGCTAGGCCACTCAGCTTACATGAATGTGTGACTCACAGTAGCGCAGGGCTTATGGCTCCAAGTGCCAGGGGACAGTGTCAGGTGGGGAGTCACACTGGGGCAGTGTATCTGTCAAACCAAGATGCAGTCTCTGAGGGTGAGCCCAGGGAAGAGGGAAGTCTCCTGTGGAGCAGAAAGGCAAAAGCTCACCTGATTCTGATTTTCAAATTTTTTGTTAAGGAGGGGGCCTTATGATACTTCTGATTTTTTGTTTAGTAAGCAGAGGGTGTCATAAAAATTACCACAGCTATGACAGGAAGGTCAGGTATTTGTAATGACACAAACCTGAAAATTTAAAGTTTAAAATTTTTTGTTGATCTTTGTGTCTGCTGTTTTTTACAGTGTAAGCTGAACATTTTGAAAAATCTTATTCATTGAGCTCTGGATTGTTCTGATGCTAACAAGGAATGTGGCCTGGCTTTTGGCTGTTGTAAGAGTGGTTAGTTACAGCTTTAATAGCAAAACAAAACCCCTAAAACCTAAGACATAAACCCAGTAAATATTTCTCAAGGTGCAAATTAAGCACAATAAATATGTTCAAAACCTGCCAAAGCTCACTTTGTAAAGAATACGAACTATTCCTTACTAGTTATGTGCCTTCAAGAAAATATCCTCTCCCCACAGAGGAGCTAGATCTTTTTCTCAGATGTAGGTATGTGATATTTTCCAAGTGAACCATGTATTTCTTTTTCGTGTCTGTGTTTCGTACCACTTCTGAGACCCCAGGGATGATAATAGGTAATAAGACTTCCAAATTTTGTATTTCTGTGAATTTAACTAGCATGCTGTTGACCCTCATCTTCCAGGTCATTAATAAAATGCTAGAAGATACCTAACCTACAACCTGGTTCTTTTGACAAATATTGCCACCTGACTTAATTTACTGCTGTTTAACATTGCCCTGTGTATGCTAAATCCCTTCAAGCTGCTGAAATTTATGCAACAGTGTTCACCACTAAGAAAATCTGAGTTAACATTCTTGGGTGAGGAAATTACAGGGTTTTTCTCCAAACCCACAAAGAAATTTCATCACTTAAGTGCACCTATACAGAGAATACATCAGAGCTTAAAACTAACAGCGGATACAGTTTCAAGTACCACCTAAGGAACCTGGAGGGGCACAAGTCCATGGAACCTGGTGAGATGCATCTACAGGTCCTGAGGGAACTGGCAGATGAAGTGGTTAAGCCACTATCCATCATATCTGAGAAGTCATGGCAGTCCAATGAAGTTTCCACTGATTGGAAAAGGGGAAACATAGCTGTTACATAGTTAGCTATAGCTAACTGTTCAAAAAATACTGATCGGAATGGTTTATTCTTTCAGATTTCAGAGTGTGTGGGCATCATTAGAAAAAAATCTGGCTGACTTCTATGGGCTTGGGGTTGGAGTCTTTGTGGTTCAGTCCTCTAATACTCTGTTTCTACCATTAACACTAGAATTAACTACCATTGTGGTGGTCTATGATTGTTCCCCAGTGAGGCTCTGTATCCCATGCAAATAATCAATACAAGCCTGTGTGTTCATGTATCTTCTGCCAGTTTATCACAACACCTCCTGTACCCATCTGGCTTATGAGAACAGTGTTGGACCTGCAGTTTTGTTTACTTATTTGCATCCCAGCCAAGCTTCAGAGTGGGGAGCAGGTGGGAGATGATGCACAACTTGGTCCATATTCATTCCCTGAGTGCTACTCTCCTCAAGTGTGGTTGTTGGCTAGCTTTTCCTGCCAGGGCACCAACAGAAGTTGTTATCAAAAGTCCTGGAAGGAGTTTTGTCACACATTTTTTTACAGATGTCAGTCAGCTTTTAACTTGGAAGCCTCATTTTCTAACTTGGCAGCCCCAGAGCAGTCTGGAGCCATAGCAAATACTGTTGGTGATTTTTGGCTTGAGACAGGTGTGGATGCACTATGCAACTTGCCATCAATCAGCCAGCAGTCACATTGGCATCTTCACTAACACAAAGAGGAGGAGGGATCTGCCCATGAATCTGAATTTAGGGAGAGAAAGGCGGGAAAGTGTGAATATCTGCTTCTAATTTGAAGAATAATTTAGGCAAGCGCAGGTGTAGGAAACTAATCAGTAACCCAGGAACGAAAGCTATTTAATATTCACTCTATTGTCTTCAGGAACTACCCATGTGCTCTCTGTAACTGGAGTCTGGAGTGAGAGCTTTTGTGGGAACAATTGCTGAAGGAGGCTAGTATGCCAGAACAGGGATTGAAACTAAAATGACACTTGATGGAACAAACTCCCCACTAGTTTCTCAGAGCTTGTCTAGCTGTGGCTTGCTAAACGAAGCCATTAAGTCAAAGATTTGATCTCTAGCTCTCTGGAAGGGGAAAAGGCTATCTGGTGCCAGCTGACCAGTAATATGGCTAGCTGTGTGATCCCATAGCCCTAGCTCTGCCCTCTCTTGCCCATAACTTCTCTGTTGGCCTGCTGCTGCAGCTGCTGTGTGGCACATAGTGGTCCCTGCTTATTTCCTTTCAGACTCTTCAGAAGAGGGATTTATGTCACTGCCTTGCCTAACAGTCAAGCAGCGAGGATGTTTGCTGCCTTTGTCTTATTTTTTCTAAGGTTGCTCGGGTGTGACACGCCAACTTCTCCCGCCACTGGACCAGCATGGGGTGAGGAGGTGTGCAGATACCTAGGCTCTTCCCTGCTTGTCTTTTGTCTGTGGCTGTGTGGAAGGACTGCATGGCAGTGTAGCAGATTGCACAATTTCCCCTGTTGAGCAGGATAAGAGGAGGGAGACCTTGTTGACATGTCTCTAGCATAGGCACCTCTCATGTTGTTTCCTGGGATGAAGGGGAGATGTTGTGTGTATTGGAAGGAAGGGAGTGACATGCTGCTTGATAACTTGTGCTAGAGACTGTTGCTGATGATTTTTTGCTGCTTTTATTTGTGACAGCTGAAATAGTGCACATCCTAGAGTCTCTTGTGTTTCACAGTGCACAGGGACCTGGAAACTTGTTTTCCCGTTTAACTGCTAGGAGGCTTTCTTTATCTGGATCACTGGGTGTCCCAAATATACAGGACATTAGCCAGAATCTGCATAACTGTTCCCTGTTCCACTCTGGCTTGTTTTGCACTTTAGTGTTGAGCCAAGAATTTGGTGCCAAAGGGGTTGTATGTACTTCTGTTGGAGCTAGGGTTTGAAACACTTTTTTGTTCTTATTGGTGGAAGGCATCTGTGATCCTCAAAAAGGCCATCTTTCTTGTCTGCTGCTGCACCTGTGTTATTACTATTAATAATAGATACATGACATTTAAACAGAGGTTTTTCATGCTTCACAAACAATTTCAAACTCCCCTAGAAAACCTGTGTTGAAAGGGTATAAATATTGCATGGCTGGGCACTTAAAGATGGGAAATGCTAATGTGAACCTTGCCACCATGGTCCTATGCTCTGTGCATAATTCTTACTTATTGATTATTGGCTTTATACAAGTCTCTAAATGCTTCTATTAAGAAGAGGATTCTATTGAGCTGAATTAAAAACTAGTTCCTCTTCTGAAAAGGAACAGGACAGGTGAGGGATTGTGAGATAAGAGAGAATACTTTACCAAGAGAGTAGGAATGCTGACCAGGAAGAGAAATTGTCTAGGTGAAGCTGAAAGCCCTATAAGTTGCCTGCTTCCTCTGTATCTGAGCATGTTGTCAGTTGTTTCAAAACCAAGACAGGCAATTCCTGCACCATTTGATTCCCAGGATACAGTGCTGTTTCATCCTTGCCAAAGTATCTTAGTTGAGTGGAGCCCCCTTCACCTCACCTGGATAATGAGGTTCTCTGGTTAACTCACTGAGCCATGGAAACTGCTGAATCTCTAGGGTTACACAATTTTTGTTAGGTGTCTGATCTTTCAGAAGAGGGAAAATGAGGGTTTTCTCTTTTTTTTCATCTCCATTTTCCTTCCCCTAAATTAATCATTCCTGACTACAGAGGATGCAATAGATAGATACCCTGGACTAGTGACTTGGGAAAGTGAGAAACTACTTTGGGCTGCCTGGCTTCACTACCTTTCTCTTCACCTCCGTTTCCCCTCTTTGATTAGGCCATGTGATTAGACACCTCTTGGATAAAAGCTGTTCTGCATCTCCCACAGACTACAGGTACCGAGGGCTTGCTTCTGCTAGCAGAACACTGTTCAGTATCTGTCCTTTGCTTGACAGAGGCTGTGCAATCAACACAGCTTGTGCCTAGCTAGTCTTGTAGTTAGTTACCTTTAGGACTGAATGTCAGGATGGCAATCTTTTGCAGAGCCTGAGGCTTCGCACAGGTACTGGTGCTGCCCTTCACCAGGCAGAGGGAAACTGCAAAGTTGGACACTTGGTGCTAAGCCATGGAAGCTGTGTTTGCTCTTGTACTTTGGCTTTCTGTTCTCCTTGTGTTTGTCTTGTTCTATCTTCGAAGAAGACAGATTCAACATTGTAAGCAGCAACAGCAGCAGCAACACCTCCATACCGGATCACCTGGTCTTCCTTGCCACTGTCCTCCAGAGAAGAGAGTTCGCAAATTTAGTGTCAAACAAAAGGCTGAGGGGGTTAATATATGAAAGCTCTGAACATCTAGTAGCAATGCAGAACATCACTTTGTGGCAATATTATTTAATGCTTTATGTGTTCAGTACTTCATATGCTCTTTTTGTTCTGCTTCTTTTTATTATTATAATTAATATTTAATTATAATTAGATGTGCTACATTGGAAAGAGTTTAATACATTATTTATATATAGATGAAAATTTTAAACCAGGCTTTCTAGAGGGAGAAGGCTATGGAATAATGTGCATTGGTGTGCAGAAAAAACTATACTAGTTTTTCTGTTCCCTTCCAAAATTTTGAGCCTGTCAGCTGATTTCAGACAAATTTATAAAAGGACAGAGGTCTCAAGGAAGGATTGTGTTAAAGTTTTAATAAAATATCCATCTCAGATGAAGGCAAGAGGCTCAGCTTTGGGTCACTACGAACAGAAAAAAAAATATTTTGCACTCAGACATTGATTAGAGACAAAAAACCCACTCAAGAAACTTATCTTCCCCTCACCATCTTTTCTTAGCCACGGAACTAAGTTTATAGTGGAAACCTTGTGTCCCACAGCAGCATCAGTGGTGAATGTAATTTCCCTGAAACTGCTTCAGGTCTTTAGTGTCCCTCAAGCACCCTTTTGGTGCTATTTGTCCTTGTCTTTATTTTTGCCAATTGTCTCCTGAACCCCAGCTTCTTTTGGCAATTCTTGTTCTCTCCAACCTAAGTAAAAGGTTCATGTCTGGCAGCTGATCAATGCTTCATCGAAATCCAGACAAAGGAACCCTAGTGCATGTTCTTTGTCTAGAAAATAAGTGATTAATGGCAAGATACCAATTCAGGAAAACATGAAGTATTTATGACAAAAGCACAAATTGTGCATTGTTCCATCTTCCACTTCAGAAACGCTCCTGTCTTCACTGTGCTCTAAGGCATGTTTACTCTTGGCTTGACTGCATGCAAGATCATAGCCTGGGTGTTTTCCATTTCCTATATACAGCGTTAGGCTTGCTGTACTTCAATCTTTTGGTAGAGCTCCTGATTTGATAGGTTTATGAGAAAGGTTCTTTCAGAAGTTTGGAAAGGAGGCAGCAGGGTTTCCATCTGTCACCGTCCTGAAAAAAAACTGAAAAAACACCGCACCTGTGAGGCAAGGATTCTGATAGAGTGCCCATTCCAAGTTAGCCAGGAGGTGTGTTAGCTGGTTATCTTCTTTCAAACAGGGGCTGCAGACACACAAAGAAACAGAAGTATGGAAGGATCCTTCCTCCAAGACGCCTTCCCAGTTTGTGCCAGAAGTCTCCACTCTGGAGATGTTTCTTAGAGAAGTTTTGGCAGTTACATGAATCAACAGCCAAACTCCATTTTGCAGTGATCTATTTTTGTAGCATGTTTTTTCCTGACATCATGGCAGAGTTGTTGACACATTCAGCTGCACATGAAGCTCTCCGCTACACTTTGCAATTTGCTGGTTTTTACTTTTAAAAAAATAATTATTCCCCATTAATAAAGCTCATTAACATGTCTATTAGTGATATATTTCTGCATCATCTTACTTCGGTTGTTTCCATACACATCACTATTGAAAAATAAAAACAGGCTTAAAACAGCCCAGATCCTTTTCTCCACTTCCCTTCTCAACCCTGAAAACAGCCATGCCATTGCTCCCAAATGCAGGAGAACAGGTAAGTCATTACTGCCATATACAAATAGTGTCTTGTCAGAAATAGATGACTTAATTGTCGAGAGAGTTCTTTAGTGTCCCCAGTTAAAGCAGGTGCCTGCCTGTGCCATAGTGGGTGATGCAAACTACCAATTCTCACAGACACGGCAGTGCGATATATCCTGGTTGGAACTTGTTTGACTGGATGTTATGTGTCTCCACCCAGACTTCTAATGGGCAGTGAGAAACAGGCACTCTAAGGATGGAATTGTTATCATCCTAAGGTGGGTGTCTAAAAACTGACCATATGATCTGGCCTCTAAAAATAACCAGTTCTCTCCATGAGAACAACTATGAATGACTGTGTCTGAATTGGAATATAGGTTAGGTTAGATGAACTTAACTATAGCTAACCTGTGTGAGTTGACTCAGTTTGTGCATCTGTTCTGGTGCTTCATCCATGTATGAAACACTAGGATGTTGGTCCTATATTTGCAGTCTTGCATCACTGCCTTTGTGTTTTGTGCTTGCGGTTTCTAAGGATATGACCTGATATGAACCAGAGGACCTCTGGAAATAAATAAAATGCTGAGCAGTTTCAAACAACACCACAACTGACCAGAACACTGTAATGAGGCTTCAGAGATTTTGGTTCCACCAAAGACCTTCTGTGTAACTCCAGCTTCAGCTGAGTTTATGTCACCTGCCCCTGTTTTGTCTTCCTACTTCAGAGTGCAGGCTGTCTGGCATGAAGACTGTGCAACACCATCCATAGTGACACCCTTGTGTGTTTGACAGTAAACAGACTCCTTTTCAAGGTGGTTTATTGTAGCCAGCCAGTGTTCCTGCCTTTATTTATGTTATTTCTCTCAGTCACTGTCCTTTCTCTTCTGTGGTGCATTCACTTACCAGACAAACTGCTCTTCTCAGATTTCCCATGGAAGCCTGGGTATCTGGGTTTTAATAATGCATATAAAAAATGACAGTACTGTAGGAAAACTGAATGAGGATCCCATGATCTTAGGCTAACTGTTTGACTTGATAATCTTAAGGCTCTTTTTCAACCTAAGAGTTTCCGTGATTCTATAATTCTATGTTGTTGGTTTGTTTTTTGAGACAGTTTCCCAAACTCTATTCTCCATGATAAATAAGCTCAATGAATGCCAGAGTTCAGCTTCCAGGCATGTCCATACAAAAATTAAGATGTACTCAGCTGTGGAGAATAAGAAATGCATGTATATTTGATACATACTTAAACAGATGAGCATTTCTTGGGTCTTCTGGAAGGACAATTTATTTAGATATTGTTCATAAATTTTCTCAGACATTTAAAAAATATTAACACGTTATAATGAATAGTTAACATGTAACCTTTATAAAATGTAATTATAGATGAACTATCTGTGAACCTGTACTTGTAGCGAATACGTATGTAAATCAAAATTTATTCTCTTCAGTCCAGCAACAGCCAGGTGGAGACTGAACTCATAGAGTCATAGAATGGTTTGGGTTGGAAAGGACCTCAAAGATCATCTAGTTCCAACCCCCATGCCATGGGCAGGGACACCTTCCACTGGACCAGGTTGCTCAAAATGCCACATCCAGCCTGGCCTCGAACACTTGCAGGGAGGGGCACCCACATCTTCTTGGGGCAACTGTTCCAGTGTCTCACCAGCCTCACAATAAAGAATTTCTTCTACTAGCTGATGTAATCTGTCCTCTTTCAGCTTAAAGCCGTTATCCTTGTCCTGTCACTACACGCCCCACTACATGTCCCTCTCCAGCTTTCTTGTAGGCTTCCTTTAGGCACTGGAGGGCTGCTATAAGATCCCCCCAGAGCCTTCTCTTCTGCAAGCTGAACAATCCCAATTCTCCCAGCCTCTCTTCACAGGAGAGGTGCTGCACACCTCTGATCATCTTTGTGGCCCTCCTCTGGACTTGCTCCAACAGGTCCATGTCTTTCCTGTGCTCGGGGCCCCAGAGCTGCACACATACATCAAGTGGGGGTCTTAGTAGAGCTGAGTAGAGGAGCTGAATCACCTCCTTCCGCCTGCTGGCCACTCTTTTTTTTGATGCAGCCCAGGATATGGTTGGCTTTCTAGGCTGCAAGTGCATATTGTTGGGCCATGTTGACCTTTTCATCAAGCAGCACCCCCAAGTCTTTCTCCTCAGGGCTGCTCTCAATCCTTTCTCTGCCTAGCCTGTACTTATGCTTGGGATTGCCCCAACCTAGGTGCAGGACCTTGCACTTTGCCTTGTTGAACCATGAGATTCGCATGGGCCCACCTCCCAAGCCTGTCAAGGTTTTTCTGGATGACATCTTTTCCCTGCAGTGTGTTGACTGCACCACACAGCTTGGTGTTGTTGGAAAACTTACTGAAGTTGCCTTCAATCCCACTGTCCATGTCACCGAGAAAGTGTTAAAGGTGCCTGTCCCAATACTGACCCCTGAGGAACACCACTCATCACTGGTCTTCACTTGGACATCAAGCCATTGACCACAACTCTTTGAGTGCAACCATTCAACGAATTCCAACCAATTCCTTATCTACTGAGTAGTCCACCTGTGAAATCCATGTCTTGTTAGTTTAGAGACAAGGACGTCTTATAGGACAGTGTCAGATGCTATGCACAAGTCCAGGTAGATAACACTTGTTGCCCTTTCCTCATCTACCAACACTATAACCTCCTCATCGAAGGCCACCAGATTCGTAAGGCACTATTTGCCCTTAGTGAAGCCATGGTGGCTGTCCCCAGCCACCTCCTTATTTTCCATGTGCTTTAGCATAGTTTCCAGGAGGATCTGCTCCATGATCTTGCTGGGTACAGAGAGTCATGACTGAACAACCTATACTTTCCTGGCTCTTCTTTATTTCCTTTTTTAAAAAATAGGAGCTATGTTTTCCTTTTCCAATCAGTGGAAACTTCATTGGACTGCCATGACTTCTCAGATATGATGGATAGTGGCTTAACCACTTCATCTGCCAGTTCCCTCAGGACCTGCAGATGCATCTCATCAGGTTCCATGGACTTGTGCCCCTCCAGGTTCCTTAGGTGCTCTCAAGCCTGATCTGCTCCTACAGCGGGTGGTCATTCTTCCAGTCTCTGCCTTTGCCTTCTGTGACTTGGGTGGTATGGCAGGAACACTTACTGGTGAAGACCAAGCCAAAGAAGTCATTGGGTACCTCAGCCTTTTCCACATCCTGCATAACCAGGTCTCCTCTTTCCTTCTGGAGAGGGCCCACATTTTCTCTAGTCTACCTTTTATTACCAATGTACCTACAGAAGCTTTTCTTGTTGCCCTTGGCATCCCTGGTCAGATTTAGTTCTTTCAGAGCTTTAGCTTTCCTAATGTGAACGCTGAGTGTTCAGACAATTTCTCTGTATTGCTCCCTGGCTGCCTGTTCTTGCTTCCACCCTCTGCAGGCTTCCTTTGACTAGGATGTAATTGAATTTTGGAAGCAGCTCTGAAGAAGGCTTGAAATCTGAGCAAGGCTGATCTGGCATAGGAAATAAAGCAGTCCTTGCTGATAAAAATGGATTTGTAATAGTGTTTCCAGTTTACTCCCTTCGTTCTTAATGTTTTTCTACATAATAACAGTTCAAGATGGAGTGCATTCACACACAGTTTAATCAATTCCCATTTCTTCTGGGAAGTGATATGCAACTGGTACAAGAATGAAAGAATTGCTGTGTTGTGTTTGTGTTCTTGTGTTCTCTGGAGACCTTCTCTTCTATCCCTCCACCTCTATGTTTTTAATGTGGGACTGCAGAAGCAGAGTAGCTTTGTCCCTGTTTTGACATGCAGCCAGCTGTGTTCAGGTGTGACCTGATGATAACAAAAAAAGGTTTTGTTCATGCTGCAGCCAAGACATAAAAACTGGTAAAAACTGTGTAAGTTTTCTTCACTGAATGCTTATTGTGAAGTTTCCCTCTCATGCTTCTGAGGAAGCATTGCAAAGTGTTAAAAGAGCTCCTCAGTATTGGCCTTTGTTGGTGAATTGGATTAAAGTTTTTCTCCTGTGTGTTTCTTAGGCAGAGACATCTCAGGATAGAGCTGAGAGAAGATGACGCTCAATTTGTTCAGTGGCAGCTGAATTGATTTGTGCTGAAGTGCAAAGGAGTGCCAGGTTCCTCTCCCTGCTCTCACAAAGGTCAAGGGCAATCAGTGTCTGCAGGAAATTATGTTTTGTAAAGTGAGTAGGTTTGTGGGAACTTGTAGGTACCAGAAGCCTGAGCCTCCCACTCCCTGGAGGCTGTTTTTTCTTAGATGTGAAATTTAAAGTTGAGAGTGTTACAGAAGGGTTAAGGTTTAATCTTAAGAAGTTAGACGTAGTCATGCATCCTAGGTTTGAACAATTAGTGTTAAGATACGTTGTTTGTTTGAAACTAATCTTTGTATACTTGCAAGCAATAAATTCAGGTTCTAACAAAGAGCTAGCCGTGGAGGATGAAGGAAAACTGGCCCAAGGCCAGCGATTTCAGGCCAAGAAAGAGTAAGGGACCAAGATGACCTAGTTTAAGGCCATATATGGGGACTACAAAGGAGAACTCTAGCCAGCTGAGTGGAGGAGTGGGTAGATTTGCAGACCCTTGTGACCACCGAAGACCCCTGCTCTGGACAGTTGAACATGTGCAAGAGGGAAGGCAAATGTAATTAGTTTTGGGTAATGTCATGAATATATATGTCTTTTCCAGGAAGTTTATGGAATATGTGTACATGTACTGCATAAAAAGAGCTACCTGAGAGAAGGAAGCCATGCATGTTAGGTGGAACAATCCTCTGCGCATCCCGAACTGCAAGAAAGAATGCATGCTTCTTAATGCTACATTGGCCTTAAGGAGTTTTTGTATTCCTGATTTCAGTGACTGGAGGACCTCTGGAAGCTGCAGTTAGTAGGAACGATGAGTGCACTCAATTCAGTTTTCAGCACATGGTCATTGCATCTGCACCGTTATCCTGCGGTACGCTCAGGACCTTATTTTGTATTTTAGTGTTGTGTGGAGACACGTTGTAAGAACTGGTATAGTCCCACTATAGACTGGGTCAGCTAGTGTTAGGACAAGCAAGACAGAGAGAAGTCACCTTGCCAAAGCCATTGCTTTGGCTGCATAGAGAGATGGTGTGTGCTCTGACTTCTGCACCTCCAGGCAATGGCAGTTCTCCTTTTTGTGAGCATCCCTGTGAATTGATTGTTTCTATTCTCTGCTCTGTTGCACCTTTGCCTTGTCATTTTCCCAGTGAATGCAGTTTTGGCAAGTACTGTTGGCTCAGGATTACAGCCCAGCTTGAAGACTGTGCAGCAAAGTCATGAGGAAAGTTTGAAATGTCCCATATTTGGACATGACTGTCAAGATACCAGGGAGTGTTCTGGAACCTTGGAGCAACCAACATTGCACAGTGGTATTCTTTAATAAAAGGGGAGGGGAGCTGTAATATATGAACATGCAAGAACATCAGTGCTTAAATAGTTTGTGCTACTGCTTCTGTAGCTACCCAGGTCAGGAATAAAGATGTAGGTGCCCTTTGACTGTAGGCACACAGCTGGAGCTAGCCCACAGAAGCGGAGATGTTGGTGTAGAGGAGATACAGAGGTTGGGGAGAGAGGATATCAGGCTGAGTGCTACATTAGGTTTGAAAAAGGGATCTTCTGCATTCTTTTTACCAGAGGACAGCAAGGACAGTCAGTCTCAAGCAAGATGGTATGCCATGGCAACCTTATCATGTCATCACAATCCTATCTCTTCCTCTTTGTTTCACAAGTGCAGGTCTTTGTCTGGAGTGTCAGGATCTGTCCTGACCTTTTAACTTGCATTCCTGTCCCTTGACTGCCCCAGTGCTCTCAAAAGTGCTCTCTTACTCTCAGCTCTTTCCTCTTTTTGCCTTGCACCTATAGGACGGTGGTTGGTCCTACACACTACACATTGCCTGCTGCTATTACAAGGACTGCTGCTTCCTCTCTCTTATCTATAGCTGCTGTTTTCCACCAGAGTATTGGGGTAGGAAGGGGACACATGGAAGCATCTGCGTAGAGAAACAGAAGCAACAATGAAGGCTGACACTGCAGCTGTGACCAGGTCACATGTGTTGGAAGTGTTTTTTCAATGAACAGATGGCCAAAACACAAAGAATAAATTTTGGCTCTTAGATAACCCCTGTCAAGTTTTCCAAACAGACTGTTTCCAAACCCTCTTGGTATCTGTTTGTGGAACATATCAAGAAAAGTTGTGGAAAAGTGTGAATATAGTTGGAGTTTCATCTGCTAAAATCACAGATCTTGAAGAACACAATGGGACATCTGTGGGACAAGGCACTACCACAGTGAAAATTTCTCCCTTTTCTTTTTTGTGCTGAAAATATCTTTATGATGACAGCAAATCAGACTTATAAACTTTTGAAGATGGTAACAATTCCTCCTGATAGTCTTTTTCTCCCTACAATTTTTTAATTCCTCTGACCTTATCCCCTCCTACAGACATAACTGGTGCTCTGACACAGGTGTTGCCTGAGACATACAGGCATTTTTATACTGACACAAGACGGTATTTCAGCTTGAGTAATGGAGAAGTGACAGGAACATTTTGTCCTGAGGTTTTCATGTTTCTTTCTCACACTACATTCTACAAAATGTTGTGTTTACAATCAAGATAAGCAAACCTCTTGCTCATGCCCTAGAATAACATGAGAGCCCTGCTGCACATGTTGTTTCTATTTGCCCTACAGGATGTTTGTTGTGTCCTTTTCACCACTTGCATTTGCAATATAATGATAGAGCAAGAACAATCCAACGAAGTCTGGAAAGATTGAAAATTAATCTTGACATTTAATTAGGAGAAGAATGTGCAAGGGTACATCACTATTGTTTGTTGCAGTTTTAATCCATTCTTCTTGCATACAAATATGAATTTATATATTTATACAAACACATGCTCCATGCATATATATATGTATTAATATGGCTTGCTTGAAGTATCTCTGCTAATCAAATCTCAATGCCAGCCTGGTAATGCTCTTCATCACTGCATGAAGAGAGTAGGATACATAGGTAGGAAAGTGGGTACATTATTGCTCTTTTAGAGCCTGCTTCTGGCATGGTGCACTGTACTCAGAGAGCTGGACCCTACCACTGCTTTTCCAGAGATGAGTCACTCTATGCTTCTCTGCAGGCTGGAGTAAAGGAGCCTACCCATGGCTCCAATAAATCGGCGTTACTGCAGGGAGTCAGGGACCCTGTAATAAGCAGCCAATCTGACAGTAAAGGAAACTGCTTGCCTTAACACTCCACAAACTCAGTGGCACAGGGGCATAGCACACTCACATCCATAGTCTGTAAGAGAATACTGATAGTCACCTCAGAATGGCTTTTTGCTTTTATTTGTAAACAATAGGTTTTGGGGAGGGATGACATATTAGTGTTTCACATGGTACTTCAAGAAAAAATTCTCCTGAGTGATGTGAATTTTATGGTGATTCAGGGAGTACTGTCTGCTGCTGGCAGTTCTTAGGCTTCTATTTCTTTTCCAACAATTTGCCGTTCATCATTTCCACAGTGTCTACCTCAGTGTGTTGCAGCAATCCTTTTGAAGGATATTGAGCAAGTTTCTGCAGGGCAAAACCATGCTGCCTGCCCCAGCACTCACTTCACCCCCCCCTACCCTGCTGCATGAATATGACAGTAGTTGATATAACAGCATTTCTGGAACTTGTCTGATGATTAAGGTACCTAGAGATAGCAAATACATATCCCCAGGGGTATTTATTTTCAAACATGAACCATTGCATGTGTTTGTTTGCCTGCTTGTATAACTGCTAGGATGCTGTCAGTTCTGATCAAAGATGGCAGTACCCAGTCATGTGATGTGAGGACCAGGCTGGACTGTTGGAATGTCTCCTTCTTTTTTAAAAATTTTCTCAAAAATTTCTAAATTTTCACCAAAAGCTTCCTTTGTTTTGGTTTTGCCTTGGTTTTATCTGTGATTTCATTTGTGTTAGGGGAAACTCCTCTTCTAGCTCCTTGTGCGTGTCACAGAGCTGTGCAGGCACTGGCTTTCCTTACAGAATGCATAGCATGATCAACTAAACTTGCAGCCTGTGTTTGGCTTTTGTTTATTCCAGCCGTGTCATCTCAAGCAGTTTCCATGTGTTTGGTCATCACTGCTACAGGCAGAGCCTAAATATGTAAATATACAGCGTATATACATGTAAGAGTAGCCCTAGCAGAGGGAAGGTAGCATCACACAAACACAGAAACATAGAATGAGGGTCAGAGTGGTCAGAGTAATTCTATATGCATCAAAATATTTTCTGTAGATCATTTCTGCTACATGGGAAGTAGCACATTATCCAGACAGAATGATTTATCTGCCAGGTTTTTCCACTGAAGTGGACTGCCTGCTTAGTTTGTCTGCCCAGAGAGCAGCTTGATTTATTAACAACAGCATCACCAATGGTGCAACATTGCTTCATGCTGCACCTTGATCGGCTGTGATGCTATAAAATGTGACATGAAAGTTATGTAACAGCAACACACACCACAAATGGCCTAGTGGGACACAAAATGATGTAAATGTAACCCACTGAGACTTATGCAGGACTTCACGAACTAAGGCATGGCAGCGTTTCCTTGTAGTTTTCTTGGAGGAAATAAATGGACAAATTGGCACCAAAGTACGTCTTTATCCCATGAACTGAAATTGAAAACCCTGGGGGAAAAATTTGATGATATCCTAATAAAATGTCACTGCCACTGTGGATAAAAATCTCTATTGCCCTCTGTTTGTTCCTACAGTACTGTAACTGTGCTTAGTAGTGCTTTGTGTGTGTGTGACTATGTAACAAGACATATGAAGGGTAATAATTCCTATCAGTTTATAAACAGTGTAGTTCTTATGTAAATTTATTCTCATAATGATTTTGAGCAAGCTCAAAAGCTTCTTCTATTTTCTGCTGACAGTCAGAAAGCTAGCAGTGCAGTGCAAAGAGCAGGGCAAAACAAGAGTCTAAGCTGTGTTTTGGGGGGATTTTTTTTTTCCTTTTTTTTTTTTTTTTGGGGGGGGGGGAGGGGGGCAGGCAATTGGGTTATTACCAACCTGCACTGTGCTATCCCCTATGAAGACCCTGACACTTAGTGACTTTTGGGAGAAGACCGAGTTTCTGAAATTTATAACAGTGTAGAAAGGTCTCACTTCTCTCCCTCTCTCACCTCATCTCTGCACCCAGGGCTGGTAACCTACACTGACAATGTGAGTACTATGGTACTATGGCTTGACTTGGAGTATTAGCTTACTGATTCTTCTCCAGTGTCAAACCATTTCCTTATTGGAAAGGCCTGTCAGAGTTGCAGGACTAGGAGAAGCAAACCCCTTCCCTCTTGTGCAGAGTGACTCTGTATTGACTATTAAACTTACTCCAATCTTATGCTTTGCTTGGAAGATTCCTGAGGAGTGGTGCAAAGAAGCAAATCTACTAGGCCCTAATGAGTAGTGAGGGAACACTGAGATTTGTAAATAGCTGCACCACATTGAGGGAGGCTTACGCAGTTGGTAGGAAGCCCTTTGGAATTCTGGTTTAAGTGTTTTTGGCTTCCTCCTGGCAGCAACACAAATGGCAATTTAAAAAATGTTTCACAGTGTGCTTTGGATTCATGTAGGCAGGACTTTTCTGAAATAAATGTGGGAGGGAGGGAAGGAAGATGGAGAAACTCAGCCATCTGTCAACATTTTTAAAGTCAGATTGAGAAGGGACATTTTTATTCTCAGGGCTTTTGGGAACCCTTCCCTGACAGCATATTTCACTGAGGACTCTTTCTGACAGGGCAACAGGGAGTGCTAGATATTTGGTGACATATTTGGGCAAGCAGATTGTTCTGTGTAGCGTTTAAGGTCACTGCAGGACTATGAGCAGTGCAAGGGAAGTGGAGAACAGAGGGAAAAGAAGCCTGAAGCAATTATTCTGGCTTGTGACTCTAACCTTAAAGTGCATCTTTAGCTGGTGCTTCCTCTCTGAGAACATCCATTGCCACTCAACAGGGATTTGAAAACCTATGGACTGATTTTCTGATGCATTGAAAATAATTGACAAACTGAAAAAAAAAGTTGATTTCTCTGTGCAGATCACAGAATCATAGAATGGTTTGGGTTGGAAAGGACCTCAAAGATCATCTAGTTCCAACCCCCATGCCATGGGCAGGGACACCTTCCACTGGACCAGGTTGCTCAAAATGCCACATCCAGCCTGGCCTCGAACACTTGCAGGGATGGGGCACCCACATCTTCTTGGGGCAACCTGTTCCAGTGTCTCACCAGCCTCACAATAAAGAATTTCTTCCTAATAGCTGATGTAAATCTGTCCTCTTTCAGCTTAAAGCCGTTATCCCTTGTCCTGTCACTACACGCCCCACTACATGTCCCTCTCCAGCTTTCTTGTAGGCTTCCTTTAGGCACTGGAGGGCTGCTATAAGATCCCCCCAGAGCCTTCTCTTCTGCAAGCTGAACAATCCCAATTCTCCCAGCCTCTCTTCACAGGAGAGGTGCTGCACGCCTCTGATCATCTTTGTGGCCCTCCTCTGGACTTGCTCCAACAGGTCCATGTCTTTCCTGTGCTCGGGGCCCCAGAGCTGCACACATACATCAAGTGGGGGTCTTAGTAGAGCTGAGTAGAGGAGCTGAATCACCTCCTTCCGCCTGCTGGCCACTCTTTTTTTGATGCAGCCCAGGATATGGTTGGCTTTCTAGGCTGCAAGTGCATATTGTTGGGCCATGTTGACCTTTTCATCAAGCAGCACCCTCAAGTCTTTCTCCTCAGGGCTGCTGTCACTCTGTTTGCTGCCCAGCCTGTGTTGTTAATGGAGGTTGTCCTAGCCCAGATCACGAAGATAACTAAGCAGTTACTTCCTTGGTATTGCAAAGCTTTCACCTTTTTTTTTTTTTTTTTCTTTGCCAACTTTTTGCTGTTATTCAAAAAACACCTCTAAGAAAAACATAGAATGGGTAACAGAATTATCTCCATATATGTGGCACTTTTGGTGTGAAGATCAACATAGACAGCTAGAATTGCTGCTGCATTGATAGCAGCGGTAATGGTAGGACACAAAAAGCAGACCTGTATTTCCCCACTCCTTGAAAAAGGTTAATGGTGAACAGTCCCTTGTAATGCATTGTCGGTGGGCAGGAAACACAGGTGTTCTGAATATCCTGTTGTCAGTTGTTGCACTGAAAATATTGTTTATGGTCAAGAAGGAAGTATATCAAAGAAGTAAAGCCAGGACTATAATGTTAATATAACCTAAATATTAAGAGCCTAATCAATATTAATCCAGATCTAGTTGCTACAAAAATGAAGAAAGAGCAATGCAGCTAGAGTACTGCTATGAAATTGTAACACACAATGTTATATATCCATATGAGGCAAAAGCTTTATCTTCTTTTACCAGGGATCTGACGTTTTAATTCATGCCTTGATTAAATTCTTCCTGGGGCCTGGTTCAGCCAGGCTTGATTTCCTTAATTCTAAATGCTTAAGTTGTGTTGCTGAAGTCAATTTGATTTAATTCTGTCATTAAAGATAAACTCTGTTTGATGATCTGCTAAGTTTAAGCTGGGATAGGAAGTATAGAATCAGACTGTCAGAAAAGGGCCGTGAAAGGGACACGTAGCCTACCTTCATGTCTTGCTGAAGGACTAACTCTACCTTAAACATGCCTGATATATCATTATGCAGCCTGTCTTTAAAAGCTTCCAAGTATGAAGATCACAACACTCTCTGCAGCACACTTTTCCTGCCTTTCTTTAATGTCTAACGCACAACATCCTTCCATTTATTTAATTCCACTGCTTCCTGTCCTATCTACTTTGCAATTAAGAAAGGTTATTCTCTGCCTCTTAATGGCAGCCTTTTATGTGTCTGAAACTGTTACTAGAGCTCCCTTCAGGTCTTGGGAATTCCAGCTATGTAGACTTCTGCTCATTCTTTCTGCTTCACTGAAGTGGCACATGTATTTCTCAAAAGGTCCCGTTCCCATACCAGACATAGTACTCCAGCAGAAACCTTAATAGGGGTTATGTCTTATATTGTGTAGGCCATTCATCCAGTCATGGATCTCAGGAAAACTTTTGCTTTTTTTGTTTACTTTTCAGCCTGTGACTGATCTATGAATGAGATGAACCCTTCATCATGATGTGAAGTCATCCAGCAATTTGGACATGACCATGGACACAACAGCAAACCGCTGCTTTTCCTATGAACTTTTTTTTTGTTAAATGGAGATGAATGGCCATTAAAAACAAAAGTTGTGGTAATGCTACTTAGTACATAATACATGAGAAAAGTCCTGCCTGAAGCACTCCCATCCACTTCCCAAGGCAAAAATAATGTTTTTGATTTTGGTTTTGGTTGTGGGGCTTTTGGTGAGACACACTTTATAGACATTATTTATTGAGGCAAGTTTTGCTAGAAAAGCTTGCAGAACATAAATTCTTTGAAGTTTCAATGGATTCAGAAAGGAGAATTTCCACTGTGATCAATTCTTCACGAGCATGTTGGGATCTAGACAGCATCTCAACATTTACCCTTCAAACATCTCCTTACTCCTTAACATGTGTCCAAGATGTAGAAAGAAGGTGAAACAGCAAGTGCAAGGAGATCTCTTGCTCCAAACCTTCAGCCATAACAGCAATAGAAAAGGAGAGTCCCTGGAAATTTTATCTGAATGTATGAAAAAAAATTCTTTACTGTGAGGGTGGTCAAACACTTGCCCAGATAGGCTGTGGAGTGTCCATCTGTGGAGATACTCAAAACCCAGCTGGACACAGTGCTGGGCAACCTGCTCTAACTGACCCTGCTTCAGCAGGCATGTTGGGCCATATGATCTCAAGATGTCCCTTTCAGCCTCAACAATTCTGTGGTTCTGTGAAGTGAATGGTGTCTTTATTCCGGGGATTAACCACCTGTCACCTTTTGGTGCCATCAGTTTTAGCCAGTTTTGGCGTTCCTGAGAGATAGGCCAGAGTTTTATTTCAGTTTTGCTTTGTAAGCTGAAGCAAAAAGGCAATCTTCTGTTTAAAGCCACACACCTTTACAGTCCACTGGTCCCTGTAATGGACAACCTGTTACACTGAAAATCTTGTTTATCATCCAGGGGGAAGCACACCTTATTTACTAGTAAATACAGGAATCTATTGTTAGTTTAACTGGATTGTTAAGAGACTATATGCTATTAATCCAGCTCTAACTGTTACAAAAATGAAGGAACAGTAACACAGCTAGAATAGTGCTACGAAATTGTAACACGCACACACTTCATCTCACCTCTTTTGTTGGTGCTGTGCTCACCCTTCCACTGCTCCCGTGTGTTCTAGTGGTTTCACACTGGTGGTGGTAGTGGGGGATGTTAAGTGAGCTGTCGGCACCTGGAGTCCTTTCCCAGGAAGAATATGATGTTCATGTTGATGATTTCTTCTTTGTTCCTCTGAGATTCACTTGGGATCATTCTTACATGTTTGCTGAGATGCTTTTCTCTTCTATCCACTGGTCTGCAGCTCTGTGTTACATGCAGATTTACTATACCTGGTGCTGTCTCAGGGTGTTGTCTCTCTGCTCTCTTTGTTACCCCTAAACCCAGTTTGGTCCAGCTCCGGCTCTGCACTGTAAGTGACCATGGGCAAGCTGTTTGCGGTTGTGCTCCTCTACGTTGCATCCCGCGTCTCCACTTCTCAAGGCCTCTGCTTTGTCAACACCTTGTCATCATGTTACTATTGAGTACGTCTCATCCCACATAATGTAACTGCTTGTCATTGCTGCCTATGTAAAGCTATGGTTGTACCACACAAAGAGAAGCCAAAGCAAAACAAATCAGGCGTGGACACCTGGTCAGCTGGAGATATTCCTCTCACACCTCAGAGAAGCAAAACAAAGCTACAGGCAGGTCAAAGAAAGTTCAGCAAGAGCAAACCTGACAAGCCTCAGTCCACAAGTCTTGCAAAATGTTTACAAGGTTTGTGGCTTATATACTAGCAATGGCAGTGCTGTGATGGAGGGTTACACAGTTACACAGGGGGCAGAACGAGCAACAACACTGGGTGAGCTTTGTGCTGGAAATGCCTCTGCTCTGAGGGTGCTGTGTGTGGGGCACTGGAGGGCTTGGAGACAGATCTTGGTCTCATATCTCAAGTCCATGTTAACCATCATGTCCTGCGGTCCAGGCTGGAAGTGAAAGCAAACAGCTAGAAGAGGAAGATCCTTCTCTTACGCTCTTCTTGGAAATGGCTGGCTTTTCCTAAAGGCAGGCTAAAAAAATTTCTGTATAGAGTGGTCTGTATGGAGACAGGGAAACACAGGTGACCAGTGTTCAGCTTTTTGCATCACCACAGGCTTCCTGTGCACCCTTTACACTGTCACCAAGTCAATCTGTGATACAGTCCCTCCACTGTCCACTCCTTGCAGCAGGCATAGAAATTTGGGGATGGCTCTGTCACCAGGGTCTGACTGCAGCTAGTGGTACCAGGTAAGTGCAAAGGTGGATGGATAGGCATCATAAGAAAATAACTTGCATACAGATATACCCAGAGGTTTTGTTTACACAGGAACATATCCACCAGTCAGTAAGTACATAGACCTTCAAATGGTGTTTCCAGCTTTTAGAAATTCTCTTTATTTTAATTTTACCCCTGTTCTTTACCACAGTGGAAATAACAACAACAACAATCATCATAAATTTCAAGTGTTTCTGGACTGACAGTTCTCTGAAATGTTTCCACCTTTCTTCTTAGGTGGGTTTGGCACTGAGCCACTACATCCCCTTGTCTTCTGTCTACAGCCTGAACACTACAGGGTTTTGTGTCTTTTAACTCCTTCTTCTTCTCCTTCCCCTGGTGTAACACCCAGTGAATAGGGTGTGTAGAGCCCTGAAGAAACAGAGCCACATCTGTAGACCTCTGCACAGGATGACTTAGCCATGGCGCAACATGAGGGATGTTGTTCTGCTGAAGAGCAAGGTTCACAGAGAAGAGTGGAAGTGTAAGGTGCTGAAAGGTCTGTGTACGTGACATACCAATGTATCTGTGCATGCAGATAGCCGGCCCTGACCCACTCAAATAAGACAGAAATATGAAAAATGGCAGAGATGAGAAACACCAAGAATAATAATACTAGTTTAAAGAAGCTGCTGACCAATTATGGGTCTTATGAAGACAACCATATCACAAGTATCAAGTAAAGGTACAACAAATTCAGGACCACTGGGGAATGAGTCAGTATGGTGGACTGCTTATTTTGAAGGGTATGAAGATGTCAGAAGCAATAACATAGCAAGGAAGAGGAAAAGGGTATATAAGGAGAAGCAAATCATGCCGGTGAGGCTGAACGGGGAAGCTACTGAGCAAGACTGGCACAGCAAAACAGGAAAATAGGTCTGTTTTGCTCTGACTACATGTGTGTCTGACTTGCTTCTGTGCTCAGAGAAGACCCTGAGGTGCTTTCCTAAAATGGGGGGCACACAAGGGAGACTTCCTAAAGCTGTGAAGTACAGCTCAGTAGAGACAAATGGTGACCTGAAAGTAAACTTTCCATTTCTGTTTCCCCAGCTGACAGTGCCACATGCAGAAACTTTATTTGCATCACACCCAAGGCTTCCACTGAAAGGAGGATCCCAGCCTACTGTAAATCAAACTAGATGCAAATCCAGAAGCCTTGCTGGGGATGCAATGCTGTTAGGTTGCATACTCACTCACCTAATCCGCTTGTCTTCTGTCAAGGCTGAACCCTGATAGAGTTACTTTCAGAGCGTTCACGAGTGGAAGACAAATCAGGGTGTATTTATGCATAACCACAGAGAATCTCAGCATGTGTTAGTGATGTTGCCATGCTGATTTGAACAACCTGGGAGGACAGTCAAGGGCCTTCGTAATTATTTTATCTTCCAATTCTCATCTCCTGAATATGTCATTACTCACACTGAGTGTGAGTGGCCTTGGTTCTAAGGCCCTGGACAAACACAATTATAAGACAGAAAAATCCATGTGTATTTGATTTATATAAGCCTAAATTCTTTCTACATGATTTCTTTCGTCTCTCTGTGACTGAGCAGGCTGCTAAGCACATTATTGGTTTTCAGTTTCAGGTGAAGATGAGGCAGTTTTCAGTCAGAGGTTTAGGAAAGTATCTGCCATGGTCATTGATTCTGGTTGGATTTTGCCTTTTTACTGATGCTACAGCATTGCTTACAGATCTTCTTGTGGTGAGAGTGCTGCTGTGTGTTTATGTGGCAATGCAGACTGCATATTTTTCTTCCCCTGTGTCTGTTCCCTCCAAACTCCTGAGCTGGGGATGTTGCAGAGTGGGAGAAGGGTTTTCCTACAGGAGATGACAGTGCTGAAACCCAGAGCCCTGATACTCTGTTCTGAGCCCACAAACCTGCTTGGATGTGGATCTGGCCACCAGTTGTGTCTGACTGGCTTTTAAGTAGAAAGCATAGTAGAGCGCGATGCTTGGCCTCTGAAGTCCTGAGCAAGTTCTGCAGAGGGACACTGTTTGCCGGTTTTGAAAGACAAATCACTACTCAGTGGCATTTGGGTGAAAAACTACAAGGGCATGCTGCCAGCTGAACTCAGTGGTGAGGGTACAGGACTTGGTTCCTATGACAGGAGGCAGCAGAGGAAGCCCTGGACTCAGTGTCAGCCATCTCACTGCCAGCTGGTCCCTGAGCAGTTTGCTGCCCCCTGCCACTCCCCCACAGAATCATAGAAAGGCTGGGTTAGAAGGGACCTTCATAGATTATCCAGTCCTAGCCTGTTCCTGTAGGCAGGGGTAGTTTTTGCTAGATCTGATTGCTCAAAGCCCCATCCAGCCTGATCCTGAAAACTTCCAATGATGGGACATCCACCCTTTCATCATAAAAACAATAAATTATTCCGTGCATCTAAATCTATCCTCTTTTAGTTTGAAACCGTTGCCCCTTGTCCTGTTACTAGAGGTCCAAGCAACAAGCCTCTCTCTATCTTTCTCATGTCCCCCGTATACATAGGAAGGCCAAATAAGGTCTCCCCAGAGCCTTTTCTTCTCCAGGCTGGATAACCCCAACTGCCTCAGCTTTTCCTCGCAGGAGAAGTGCTCCATCCCCCTGATCACTTTTGTGGCCCTTTTCTGGACCTTCTCCAACAGGTCCATGTCTTTCCTGTACTGAGGTCTCCAGACCTGGACACAGTACTCTGCGTAGGGTCTTACCAGGGTGGAGGCGCAGAAACACCTCCCTCAACCTGCCAGCCATGCTTCTTTTAATGGAGTCCAGGATAAGGTTGGCTTTCTGGGCTGCAAGTGCACATTGCTGGCTCATGTCCAGCTTTTCATCCACTAATACTCCCAAATCCCACCAATATCCCCAAGTCCTTCCCCACAGGTCTGCTTTAAATCCATTCATCCCCCAGTCTTTGTTGACAGTGGGGACTGTCCCCAGGTGTAGGTCCTTTCACTTGACCTTGTTAAAACTCATGAGGTTCATGTTGGCTCAGTCCTCCAGCTTGTTCTGGTCTCTCTGAATGGCATCCTTCTCCCCATTCATACCAGCTGTATCACTCAGTTTGGTGTCATCTGCAAGCTTGCTAACAGTGCACTGAAACCCACTGTCTGTGCCATTAGTAAAGGTATTGAACAGTACTGCTCTCAGTGCAGACCCCTGAAGGACCCCACTTGTTACAGATCTCCTTTTGGTTATTGAGCCATTGACTGCAATTCTTTGGATGCAGCCAATGAACCAATTCCTTATCCATCAAATAGTCCATCAATCAAACCCATATCTCTCCAATTTAGAGGCAAGAATGTTGTGTGGGACCATGTCAAGTGTTCTACAGGTATCCAGGCTGACTGGCTGGTAGTTCACAGGGTCCTTCTTATTACCCTTTTTAAAAACAGCTGTGATGTTCCCTTTTGTCCTGTCACTGGGAATGTCACCTGACTGCCATGACTTTTCAAATATAATGGAGAGTTGCTTAGCAACTACATCTGCCAGTTCCCTCAGGATCCTGGCTCATTGGGTCCCTCAGACTTCTGTATGTTCAGGTTCCTCATATGGTCTCAAACTTGACCTTCTCCTACAATGGAAGGGACTTTGTTCTCCCAGCCGCCCTTGGGATTCAGGGAATTGGGAGTTGTGTTGCATCCACACCATACAACACATCCCTTTTATTTGAACTCAGGGCCACCAAGAACTTGTTAATTGTCATAGCCAGGTCCTTTGTTAGTCCTATGTTTTGGGTATCAAATGAAGGCAGTGCAGGGTCCACCCCATCGCTTTTACAAATTGATTGGATCCTTTAGGCATATATGCTTGTGTTCCTATTTGTGCTGGCATGCAGAAGGGCAAAAAGCACATACAAAATAGATAGCACCTGCAGCTGACTTGTGTTCATGGAATTTTATCAGGTGACATTGCACTGGTCAATGACAACATGCCAGATGATTCAGCAGTATGTGTGATTTAGCACTAAGCAGAATCAGGGCTCAGAATAGACAAGACACGTACCGGTGTTCTGGCCCACTCAGGTTGTCCAGCTTTTTGTTAACTACAGAACAGCAAAAAATAATCTGTCCATCTAATAGCTTTTTTTTTTTTTTTTTTTGTTACATTCAGCGATCTTTAAATTGTACTGTTGGATAAGACTTTAGAAGAATATATTTGGATTATCATTCTGGTGCTGTGTAATTCATCTGAATACACTTGTTTATTTTTTGTTATTGCTCAAAAGAACAGAAAAGGGTTTCCAGGTGAAAATCATCACTCTGAAGAGACAAAATACACTTCTGTGGCATTTGTGTTAGCCATATTCCAGTCTCAGTCTATGGTGCTGAATTATTTTCAATTTTGGATGTGAAAAACATCTTTTTAAGGCTAAGAAATTTTTTTTTCTATCTCAGCTTGGTTCTTAATTTTTTTACAATTTATTTTAAATGTAGTGCAAAAGAAAGAGAATTAAACCTTTCTAACAATCAGTTCCCTTCTGTGCCGTTCCAGCAGTATTAAAACAATCAATTCTTTCCTAGTTCTCTTCAGGGTTTCCCTATAACTGCTAGGGGAAAATCGTTTAAGGTATTATGGTGTTAAATTTTCTTCTTTTTGAATCTGTACACAAAGACTATATAAACCACTTAACTCTTTCAAATCTATACTGATTTTTTATAACAACATTTTTCAAAATGTGTGTCTTAGGCGTAGCTCCCGTTCAATTACACTCACAATGGTGGTCAGCTAGATGAGCACACAACTTGGCTTAGGTTCTTCATTGAAGAATAGTTACAGTTAAATTTCAGTGTAGTTCTCCCATCCTGGGCAGCATGGGTGAGATGATTCCTCAAGGTGTACCAGTCCAACTTCTAATAACTGTTGGAAATCCTTGTCTAAATATAGCACCTGGGAATTGCCTGCAGGTTGTAGGCACATTTAATGAATTAGCTGCACTAGAATTAAAGCTGATGCATCAATTGCTGCCAGTAGCTTACTCTTAAGAGATAAGAGTAGGAGGATTCCATGAAGCATCTTAAAACACAGATGCTGCATTTCAAACAAGATTTTATTCATCTTCTTGCTTCTTTCTTTGCAACATTAAACAGAGGAAGGGTGATTTATGGCTGTGGGGACTGGAACTAGCCTGAAAGGTACTCTAAGTTGGTGTCTGGGAATACTCTCTAGGATTCAGCCTGACTGCATGGGGATGTTGAGTCATGTGAGAGGTACATTGATGAGGGTACAGACTCAAATCTGAATCTGGTAGGCTTTATTGGGAATTCTGTTATGCTGAATAAACAATCTTCCTGGTCTCCTCCAAATGTCAGTGACTGAGTATGTTGAAGGGGAAATTGTGGTTTAACCCCTGCTGGCAACTAAACACCATGCAGCCACTTGCTCACTCCCTGCTCCCGGTGGGATGGGGGAAAGAATCAGAGTAGTAAAAGTGAGAAAACTCATGGGTTGAGGCAGACAGTTTAATTGGTATAGCAAAAGCTGCACACACAAACAAAGCAAAACAAGGAATTAATTCCCCACTTCCCATGGGCAGGCAGGTGTTTAGCCATCCCCAGGAAAGCAGGGCTCCATCAGGCGTAACGGTTACTTGGGAAGACAAGCACCATCACTCCAAATATCCGTCCTTTCCTCCTTCTTCCCCCAGCTTTATATACTCAGTATGACACCCATGTCATGGAATACCCCTTTGGGGTCAGCTGTCCCAGCTGTGCCCCCTCCCAGCTCCTTGTGCCCCCTCAGCCCGCTGTGAGGGGCATAAAAGGCCTGGGCGCTGTGTGAGCACTGCTCAGCAATAGCTAAAACATCCCTGTGTTATTAACCCTGTTTCCAGCACAAGTCTGAAACATACCCCCCTGCTAGCTACTATGAAGAAAATAACTCTATCCCAGCCAAAATGAGCACAGAAATCCAAACTGTAACTGCTCAGCAATGGTAATTCATGATTAAGGAATGATGTAACATGGAGGACAAGAAGACCTATCTGCTGAAGGGATTAAACTGACAGGTAAGGTAAGAGGTGCTGCAGTGTTGTAGCAACGGTGGAACGTGTGTGCTCAGAGGCCACTTTTGGTAAACAGCTGGGCTGAGGCATGTGCCAAGCACCAGTCTGGGGAGCCTGGTGCCAGTGATCACCCATCAGGTGCTGGTGTGTCTATTAGAAATCCACTTGCTTTGCATCTTTGCAGACTCTTTGCAGAACCACTGATGGTGGTAGGACTTTGTCCAATGCGTTGTTCATTAAATCTATATATAAGTACAAATATGTGTTTAATTTGCCTCAAGGAGTAGAATATAAATTCCCCAGAAGTCTGATGGCAAAAGCAGGATTACTGCTTACTGGCAGAAGCTGCCAACCTGGAACTGGAAGAGCAACTGAAATTCATGCCACCACAAGAGGTAAGAGATCCCAATTTCAAAATCTCACTTGTGTGTGATCTTATGCCCTACCATGTCTCCTGGATGGCCATCACATCAGCAGTAAGTAAATCCTATGTTATTGTAGTTTGTGCTTGTAATACAAAGACTGGGGGAAAATTAAGGAGGTAAATGTTTGAAAAGGCCTTCATTTACCCAAACCAGCGTAGGCTGTATTTGATCTGGTGAAAGCTCAGATTGAGCTCTGGAGCCATCTTCATGGGTGACGATTTATCTCTTGTGTGGGCCTAGGTTTTGAAAGGATAAAGTCAAACTTCTCTCTTCTCACTGCACCTGAACCTCTTCTTCTATCCCTTTGCTATGTACTGTCTTTAGCTTCATGCTCCCACAGTATTTAAGGGTCCAAAAGCCAAATGAGAGTAAGCTTGGAACGCTTTTTGCTTCAAAGTGATCAGGTGGAATGTCTTCTCAGTGATACGTAAAATTCTTTCTGTTTCTTTGCCATGAATAGGCCTTAGTTTTGCTCTTCCTCACTGAAAAAAGTTGAAAATTAATTGGGAAAATGGGTCAAGATTCCTCCTGTTTGGATCCTAAAAGTCTGTTAGGTTCCATGTGCCACAATTGTGGCTCACGACTGGAAAAAAGTGGGGGCAGGCAATGGGTACAACTTGCCCAGACTGTAATGGCTGTAATTGTGCCAAGCCAGAGCTGCAATTTCCAGGCAAGGGACCTTGACCTGGATAAATTAATTTACTTTGATGATAATAACCTGGGAAAAAAATACATGCTGGATTGTCATAGGAAAAGGAGGCAAACCAACACTGCCAGAAATCTATTATAGCTAGCCTAGAGGATAATAATGCAAAAATGAAAGAACAAGTTGAAAAAATTAGGCAAAAATGAAAGTAAACATCCTTCTAAAACTTCGCTTGCAACATTTAGATCTCTGTACCTGAGCTTAGTACCTGGTATTACTGCATCAGTCCTACCCTAGTATCCCAATCCTCTGGTGATCACGGACACCCCACCTAATACCCCAGGTAGTATAGGGTTACTAGCAGATCCAGATTTGGAGAATTGTAATCTGAAGCCTTTAGTGGAAGCTATTAATTGTGAGCACCTGGAGAAAAGAAAACACTTAAGGGAGATAATGGAGGGAACTGGGAGACTAAGGATTATCCCCATATATTCTGACTCAGTTTTTGTTTACGTTCACTCACCAAGGGCAGCAGTACACTTAGACCAGACTTCCCCATGGATGCCATTAATGCCCTGCTATTTTCTTCATCTATTAGGATATTTTATTGAGTTACCCAATACTGTCAAATTAGTGCCCTCTCAGGTTGAAGACTTGCTTCCCATACCAACTGAAATGCCATGCCATGACCTGACGAGATTGAGTCCTTATAAAGAACTTAAAATCAAAACACACTCTGTCACCATGCTGGGCTGCTCCCTGATGAATGCTTCTAAAGGCACAAGTAGCAAGAGAACAGGTAGCGTGTGCGTGTTTGTGTGTTTTCACTAACTGAACTTATATCCCCACCAGCTAAAGAGGAGGAAGGGGACTTGGAAGTCTATGTCTTATCCTATAGACAAGTGCTGTTGACAACAATGCCATGTCAGTGGCAGCTTCTGTGACCAGCCATGGCAATGTCCTGTCTTTGTGTGCTTATCTTGGATACATGCTCAGCTTCAGTGCTGGTTAAGCCTGCAAACAGGGAAGTGGCAGTTGTGTCCTTCAGCCTGGGCGGGGACCCTGGTCACTGGTCTCTGGTCCCCAGCTGGGCTCCGGCAGCTGGGCAGCAGGGGTCCTGGCTGAGGCTTCTGGGGGAGTCTGCCCCATTCTTAATGTCCTTTAACAGTTTTATAGTCAGCAGGAACTCATCATGTTGTGCGTATTCCTGAGAGTACGTGCATATAATCCCAATGTGGTAGGGGACTGATCCTTTACTAATGACCCTAAGTGTTCAATTTGTAACCAGCCGTCTAGAGCTTAAAGTGGGCACCTGAATGGGACCTGTATTAGTAAATCACTGGCTTAATTGGAACAATTGGATTAAAGTAATGGACTGGGAAGTAGTGAATTAATTCCTTATTTTGTTTTGCTTGTGTGTGCTGCTTTTGTTTTAGGTATTGAACTGTCTTTATATCAGCCCATGAGTTTTCTCACTTTTACCCTTCTGGCTCTCTCTTCCATCCCGCTGGGGGGGGGGGGGCGGGGAGGAGCGAGCAAGTGGCTATGTGGGGCTCAACTGCCCACTAGGTTTAAACCACGACAGGCAGCACTAGGTTTAAACCACGACAGGCAGCCTCTTTTCTCTTGTCCCCACTACCTCTGTTGTGTGGCAAACAGCTAAACATGCCTGGCACCTGGGCGGTAGGTACATCTTCCATCCTCCACCTTCTCCAAACCTAGAGATGTTCAGGGGAGAGACAGTGAGACAATCCTTCACAGTGGTCTGTACAAAGAGCAGGAGATATGGGTGCTTGAGCTTTAGGTGCAGCCAGCCTGCACCCTGCCATCTATGCCTGCCCATGATGGTGGGATAGTGTCCCAGGCTGGTCCCATATGTCACACCCCATCTGGCAGCCCCACAAGGTGCAGGGTGGGCTGTGTATGGCACTGATGGGGAGGCTGCTTTGCCCGATATCCTCTACTTGGCCAAGGATGCACAGCCATGACGTGCCTAATGTCCCACTGGGCCACGCTGTTGCTCAGGAGAGAGCAGGATGCGGGCCTCTGAGGGGGACACACGTGAGTCCCTCTTGGGGCACTGCCATGTCCAGGCAGAAAGACATGATTGTGGCAGGCTGTTGTGGCAGGCTGTTTGAAGCTGTCTGCTTCCATCTCTCTCCAAGGAAGAGACCTCCATCTGTGACTGGCATTGGGCAGAGCAAGGCAGAAAAGCTTGCAAAAAAAAGGAAAGAGAGCCAAGGGCCTGCTGGTATTTTCTTTTGCTGCATAACCATAACCTCCGTATCAGGACAGGACAAGTGTTGATGCAGAAGACAAAGCCCTGGGTAGCTAGGTGCCCTGACTAAATTGCCACATAGCTTGGTGCTATGGGTATGCTGAACCCCTTTCTCTGGTTCCAGTTATGGGGCCTGGCCTTTTCTAGAATGACACTCACTGCTGCAATGCTGGAAAGAGGGAGAAGCTCAGCATCCCCGGCTCTCCCCAGCCCACTGCAGCACGTGGAGAGCACAGCCATGACACTTGACAACCTCCGTTCCCTATGCTTTGATGACTGGGAGGAGGCCAACTACATAATGCCATTCCTCCACCAGTTCTGCTACAGCAGCATCATGTGGTGGGCTGAAAGGAAGACCAAGTGCCATCCCTGCAAGAGGAAGGTGACCTCTGTTCTGCATTCAGTACAAGTGGATGATGGCTTCGAGAAGCATGTCTTCAGACTATCTGTGGGATTATCAGTCATCTTCCACCACGCAGGGGGAGATTCTTGCTGCCTAGCCACTCATAGATGCCATTGTCCTGCAGCATCCCAGACATCAGCTGTGGCGCTTGTGCCAAGGGACCCAGTGGGCATCTTCCATCCCTTCTACATGAATATTCAGGTCTCTTCCGGACCCTGCTGCCCTGGCTGTGTAGGAACCTGAGACAGCTCTCTGGGGCTGAGCATTCAGAGGCAGTCATGGTGGAGCACACCATCACATCCACACTGTGCTCCTTTGGGCTGGACAAAAATCTTCTGGCCCAGCTGCTGTGGGTCTCCCCCTGAAGCAGCATAGCAAAGTTCATGCACCAACTCACTGATGTTTCCAAATGATGGTGCAAGGGGACCCCCAACATGTGCTGGGCCAGCAGAACACCTGTGCTGCTGGGGGGTGGAAGGGCAGCCCCGTGGCTGCCTCTCAAGAGAGGTCTTCTGCCCCCAACCTAGCCCTCTCCAGCAGCCCTGCTAGAGCCAGAAGAGACAAGCTCCTCATATGCACAGCTGCCACCCTTCGCTGGGGTCCCAGCAGCCCCCTCTCCACCTTTGTTTCCACCTGTGGGCAACAAGAAGTGCCCTAGCAGGATTCAGAAGAGGATCTTCCAAGGCCCTCCACTCTCAGCCAGGTCAGCAAATAGTCCTGTATCCTGAAAACCAGCTACTGGGGGGAGTGGTGTGAGTGAGGTGCCAGCTGCTGGAGTGGGCGAGTGTCTGTATCTTCCTCAAAACTGCTGTATATGAGGGTGTGTGTGGAGTGTGTGTGTGTGTGTAATTCATTGACGATCTTCAAACCGGAGAAGCTGGCAAGTAGGGGAGCCTTAGGTTCAGGCTGTGGTATCAGGTGAGTGGAAGGTCTGTGCTGGCATTTGGGGGGACCTGTGAGTGTGGGATGCCTGTGGGATAAGTCCTCCCATGAGGAGGAGGGGACTTGGCTGTCTGTCCTTGTGTTTGTGTGAGTCCTTATGTGGGTGCGGTTGAAGGCAGTGCCTTGTCTGTGGCAGTGTGTGTGACCAGCCGTGTCACTGCCTTCTGTGTGCCTGTGACATGCTCAGCTTTGCTACTGGTTGAGCCTGCAGATGGGAAAGAGGCAGCCACATTCCGCAGCCTAGATCAGAGCCCACGCTGGGCTCTAGAAGATGCTCCTAATATCCCTTACCAGTCCGCCTTTTCCTAGAGATATGCAACCTGTTCTCTTTTGGCTGCACGCTATCTCCAAAGGAGGCCAAGAAGTGTCTGAAGTGGAATAAGGAAGTCTTTCTGTAGTTAGATGTAAGGTACTCGGGGGAGTTATCTTCAAGTTTCTGCCTGAGAAGTAACAGCCTGGGAGCTCCAGTACCTGCGCTCCACTGCTGCTGTCTTTAGCAATCAGCTTTCCATCAGCTGTACCCTGAGGGTCAAAAGATCCCCAGGCTGTAAAGAGAGAGGATCAGGTAAGGCTGTATCCTAAAAATGAAGATGTTTTTAAATGAAATTGTTCTATTAGTCAAAGGAGGTGGTTCCAGTACATCTTCCTGATGTGGCTGGAATGAATTTTAGTGAGGTTAGCCAATACTTTTATCATCAGGACCTCAGCTCTGTCCATGGTAGGATTAGATGTAGTCAATCCAGAGCTGTGGTGGACCAAAACCCGTGTACTTGGAGATGTAGAGGGCCTGAATGTACGTATTTTCCAGTGGCTTGTGCAGGAGAAGAGCATGACTGCCTGCCTGCTCCCAGAGCAATGTAAGAGAATGGGCATTGCTCCTGGGAGGGCAGAAGACTCACGACCACTCCTGCTTGCTGCTTCCTCTTACCTTTCTCTGTACAGCCAAGTGATACCATATGGCCACCCTGGTGAGAGTTATTCATTTATTTGTTGGTTTATGATGTATGCAGAGAGGTGTTGCTACAAAAACTGACACCAGAAATCTAAGATAGGCTGGAAAGAAGTTTTCAGGCCATGGAGGGCCAGGTAGAGTTCAGCAGAGTCTGACAGCATGCAGAAATTTTCTGGATCTGATAATGGTGTCATCTTTCTGAAACATCTGCTGTGAAGTACTTCTCCAGAGTTTTCTCCTTGATTAGCCCTTTCTCTGTATCAGCTTTATTCTATTTTTATTGGATAGTGTACAACTTATAGCTTAAGTAACTTGTCAGATTAATAGAAGTGGAATGTATCCATCTCTTCAAACAGGAGTGAAATTAGGGAAAAGAAATGTCAGCACTTTTAATTTGGACTATATTAGACTGTGGATTTCATGGGGGCTTCTGTTTAATTAAAGTATTTTTAAAACTGTGCCCTCCTTCTAGTACTCTGCTTGGCCCTCATGCTGTAGAAGGAGAAGAAAACTCCCATTTTTTTCTCATGCCTGTCTGTTCCTAAATGTCAGTGTGAATAGGCTTAAATGTGTTCTCATTGCTTGGTGGACACTTTATTTCCATGCCATTTAGGAGGGCAGTTAGTCAGCTTTGTCTGCAGTCATGCAGAGTGGAGGGGAGGAGCCAAGTGTTAATTCTGCAGTGTTATGAAGAAATGCAGCACTCACCCACACTCATAATTAACAGCGCAGACACATGTGCTCTACCTGCCTCAGCTGCAGTCATGCCAAAAAGGGTGCAGAGCATCTGTGGCGACTGCAAACAGGCACACCTGCTTAGGGCAGGGGCTACAAGCCACGCACACACACTTCAAGTATATTTCCTTTAGTCCTCATGTCGGCAGTGACACTATCTGTATTCCTGTGTCCTCTGCAGAACCTCCTAGTCTGCCCATCCACCAACACATTGCTGTTTAGTAATTCCCCCCTGCACCCACGCAACACCCACCCCCTCCACCCCGCCACCCCCCCTCCATTTCTGGTGTATATGTGGTGTCTGCAAGGAGGAAGAAGGAATAAGGAATAATCACTCTGTCAGTGATTCATTAGCAAAATGGATACGGATGTATCAAAGCACTGCTCTTCTTACTGCTACAGGTCAGAGAGGGTGAGAGCACCATGGACTTGCTCCTATAATTTCAGCTGCTGGTTTCTGTTACAGTTAAGGCTCTTTTTGGAGCCTTTCACCTGAAAAAGCCCTCATGACCTCCATCTGAGATAATTCCAGTAAAAAAGACGGGGCAGGGAGGAACTGTGAAAGTCACATTGGCCACTTCCTACCTTGAGCATCTTTGATCTTCATTCTACTTCTTCTAGTTGTGAGGCTATGGTTGAAAAGTCTGACCTAAATGACCCCTATCTAGCAGCAAGAAAATGGTCAATATTTGTATTCCTGCGGCTTTGCTCTTCTCTTAGGTCTCATTCAACCTTCCACATCTCTTTCAATTGCATTTCTGTATTACCTATGTAGATACTATTCCCTTCTTCCAATTTCCAGCTGCAAAGCCCTCAGCAATATTTAGTTGTTTACTTTTTTTTTTTTTTTTGTATTTCATTCCCAGATCACAAGGTTATGCTATTTCACTGTTAAAGTGATACATGCTTTATATTTGCTGGCAGAACAGCTATGGATGCTGCTGTTGTTTTACCAATTTGTGCAGATGCAATGCCTCTGCCTTTCATGATACTGTGATGGTTTTTCAGTGTATTTTGTTCCCATGATTAAATCAAGCAAACCAAATACAATCTTTTGTTGGAATGTCCACACTATGTGGCCCACTACCCACCCATCCAAGAAAAATTGTTCTCTAAAATGAATTCTGGTTATTGACTTGCTCATGTAACATTTTAACTGTGGTGAAAACTCGAAAACCTTTTTTGTCTCCATGTTTCCTTTGTAAATTTTTTCCCTAGTGGTAGGAAAACAGTTAATGCTAGACTTAGGTTTAAATTCATCTCTTGCCCAGCAGGGAAGAGTGGTTATCTCCTCTGAAAATGACATCAGAAATCTGAAAGATACAAGCACACATTTTATCATTTTCTACTTGCTTTTCCTTAGTGACCATTTCTGTTTGTTTGCCTAGTGTTACAGTATTATTTCATCTGTCCTTGTTCACTGCTTGTTTCTCAGCAAGGAGATGACTAAGAGGGTAATTTTTGTTACTTTAGCATCTTATTTACTTTATAAACACCTTGAAGAAAGGGGTTTTTTCTTTCTACTCTTCTGTGCTTTATGTCTGGAATCTCAGGTCTCTGTATACACTGACTATGACCCAGATCAATGCCGGAGTCCTCTGCAATCTGACCAGGTTCTTTTAGATAGTCCATGTGTGGAAGGTGTAATGTTTAACAACAAATTTACTTATTTTAAGATAGTTGATGTTACACAGGATTTTTTATTTAACAAAGTGATACAAAATACACTGAAAACACAATACAAACATGTTACACTTAGCAAAATATAGTAATCACAATACAGAGTTCTATCACAATACAATGTGATTCCCATTGCCAGTCTCTATAATACGCTCACCATCATGATGCTGGGTGTCCCCAGGCTCACCAGAAAGGCATACACTGGCTGAAGCCAGCTCAAGCTCTTTGACATTCTTAGTTGTTCAGTTTTTATCCTAGTGACACAGCTGTTTATCTAAAACAAAGGCCACCTTCAAGTCCCCTTTGTGTTGAAATAAAGTTAACTTTCTTTGCAACAGCCATGGTCAATCACATCCCACTTTATTCTCTGAGCTTTATAGGTACATCACCTGTGCCTATCTCCTCTGAGCCTTCTCCCATTATATGAGTTTATTGGTCAGTCACAATTCCCTGCAGTGTAACTTCCCTTTTTGATGAGTTCTGCCCAGCCTCAGTGCAGAGAAACATAAGTTTTGCAGTTCTCAGCTGACTTGGTTGCTGTCCTGGAAGAGCTGGTTTTGCCTGGTAGCTAGGTTTGACGCTGTGGTTATCAGTTTTGAGTCAGGATCCATAAACTGTCAAGAATCTTTCACTCCTTTCCCACTCCAGCACACAATTCTGCTTACCCTTCAGTTTGTTGACCTTGGGTGGAAGTAAGGATGTAGATAACTGTTTTGCTGAGAAGAGGGAGCTTGCTGGTAGGGTGAGAAGATTTGAAACTCCGCTGTAATGATTACCTCTTTCCAAAGATCCTCTTGGATTTGTATTTACCAAGCTGAAAGATGACAGATCTTCAGTTGTGCTTCAGAGTGTTGATCTTTACTCTTCCTTCTTCAGTTTCCAAGCCTTTCTACTCATCTTACTCTCACCATCTTGGAGTTTCCTCATTGGATAGCAGTGTCAGAAGAGCTAGGGATATTGCTCAATTCTCCTTTACCACAGAGTGAGAATATTCCAGAGGAGATATAACTGACCCATGAAAGGTGTAAAACAAGATCTAACTTCATTATAACTGAGCAAATGTGTTGTCTTTACAGTGTGGTGTCCCAAAGTATTAAGGAGACTGCCATATTCCAGTTAGGGTTGGGTAAATCTGCCTGAAAGAATGAGAAGTGCTGAGATTAAGTCAGTCAGGAGATTCTTCTTTCACCTGGGACATCTTTTCAATGCAGGCTGGGGCAGAGTTGCAATCTAGGTCCCTGATCCATGTCAAGTGTCCACAACTAGCCAGGAGAAGACATATATATCTGTTGCCCCCTGGGACTCAATATCTTTTTTTGGGATGCCTATGCTGCCTTGGTTGCTGTTTTATGAGTTTCATGAGCCCATCTGCAGTGCAGAGCCTCTCCGTACATGTGCCTGACTTGTAACAGTCCATTCTCTATTACAGTAGTGTAAAATGAAAAAAGGGTTTCACAAATCTGCAGAGATGCAAGAACTGTTGGTAACATTTTAAGAGGACTGGCCAGCTCATATAATGAGTTCTGCATGCTTTGACATTCAGATATGCCAGTTGCCCCTAGCTGGTTGTGTTGTATGACCTTAAGTTTTGTTTCCAGTATGTTCTGTGCCTTAAGTAACTTGGTCAAAGCAAGTTATCCAATGTTGCAATGTTGTCATATTTTTTTAATGTTTTCAAGAGGAGTCAAACCACACTGTCTTGTTGACAGTTTTCTTGTTGACATGTTCTATACTGTATCTAAATCCATGCCCTGGTAGCAGGCTATGATTTTATCAGCAAACTGCAAAAATTATGGTCTTTTCAGCCTTTTTTAATTGCTTCCCGTTATGAGAGAGAAACCATCCTTTAGTGAAACTGAACAAATAATTGTCAGCCATTTCTGATCACTTTGAAGAAATTGCCAGTGACAGCAGACCAAATTTCACTGTTAAATTTGAGCTGGTTTGGTTGAAAACACTTAAGATGCACACCTAACTCAATCCCAGTTACAGTAATTAAATTAGTTCCTTCGTTTGGCTATTCACCTTCTAGTTTCTCCAATTTTTACTGAAATCACCTTCTAGTTCTCCAAAAATTACTGAAATTAATTAATATGGCACAACCATTGACTCTAAGAATACTATTTCTGTAATGGGAGATAAAAATGTAAATGTATTTTAATGAAAATTGCCATGCCAGTTACTAAGGCTTATATGAAATACGATACATTTATTGTGCAAACAGCCTGAAGTGAGGGAAAATTGTGAATTATAGAAAGCTCTGTGCTGTCATGACACCACCTGGTGACCTATGACAAAAAGGGATAAACCATAATTAATAGTCTCTAGCTTCCCCAGAGCAGGTGTTGTGGGTTTTTTTTTGGTGTGGTTTTTTTGGGGTTTTTTTTTTCAAAGCATCATTAGAAAAGGAAGCAAGAAAGGAGACTCAAAAGAAAACCCAGAGGACCAGTACAAGGAGAAGAAAGTGAAGTCAGAAAGAACACTGTCAATTTAAAAAAACCCATAGTATAGTTTTTTCAATTATTAGCAAGTATCTATCATTGAAGTCTTAATCTCTAAACTAACAATTTGAAAGGCACAAGTCATTTGCAGACCTAGCTACAGTTATGTCATCTTTTCCTCTTAAATTGAAAAAAGCTTAGAAACCCACCAAGGAATACCTGTAGTACTGCATTCAGTTTGTTTAAACAGAACAAGAACCCCTGGGAAACAACAAGCGTGTTATCTGCAAGCAAGTTCTGCTTCTCCCAAGAAAGGCCATGGTAAAGTTTCTATGGTCTAGGTAGCAAGATATTGCACCCTACTGCCTGGCAGAAACAAATTGAAATCCCCATTGTAATCTTTTGGATAGTGGACAATTATGAATTAAGAATGGGTCTTTCATCACCCAGCAGCTGACATTTGTTATGCCCTGGAAATTAATGAGTGAATTTTCCCAAACCTATATAGAGGCATACATTTTCACTCACTTCAGTGAGGTGTGGGTGAGGGTTTCAGAGGTACAGGTGAACAGCAGTTTGTAGTGTATGATGTTGTGTGTGGTCATTAGTTTTTCAATCCACTTGAGTTCAGGAACCAGCAAGACAAGAAGGAACAATGGTGTTATAACAGGTCTATATGCACCAGGTTTGAGTGACACAAATAGATTATTGGCCCTCAAGGGCCTTAAAAGCACTACCAGGTTCGCCAACAGATCTTTTTGATTACATGTCACTCCATGACCTGACTCTACTAGCACTAGCTATGATTTCAGTCCCATTCACTGTCACTGAAGACTTCACAGACTGGCCTCAGCTCTGCTTTCTTAAAGCTCTGGAAGCCTGGGTGAAGCCATCTGTCCCAAGCTGCTTCTCTTGCTGAGCTCATAAATTTACTAATAGAGTTCAGTTCTTTCAGGGTTTACATGTTAATGCAAAATGAGGCTTACACAACCAACAAACAAGTGGCAAAAACTCAGGTAGTGACAAGCTCTGGCCCTACTACTGCATGATTCCATAACACAGACAGCGTTAAGTTGGCCTGCATTAAGTGCTAATTAAATTGTGAAATCCAGCTCCTTGTTCAGGCTCTTTAGCAAAGCAACATGCACTCTGTGTTTGGCATAGGGTACAGGCATGGAACAGGCAGCGGGACCAGAGGCAGAGGGTGCAGCCAGGGAAAGGACAGGAGAAATGAAGGGCAAATAATAGTGTATTGCAGTGGTATTCTGGACATTTTTTGAGGAAATGTTCCAGATGCTGCTGCAAATATTTGCTGCAAATGTCATGTCCTCAGTCCCATGCTTTGATTATATCATACCTCTATTAATCTGCCTGGACTGAATGTCCTTTCTCTGTACGGTAAATATTGAGTACTTACACACTTCTTATGGTCTATCAAGGCATTTTCCTGTTTATTAAATATGAAAAGGTGAACGTTAGCCTCCATTTCATCAACAGCACCAGCCTGCACAGATAGATTTGTCAGTCTAGCCACCAGCTGTTTTTGTGCTAGGATGGAGAAGTGATACCTTGATGGTGCTTCAAATCTTTCTCCGTTTTCTTTTGAACAGCTTTATTTGAATATTCACCTTTGCTGAGCTGCACACAAAACTTGATTTCTGGATTAAGTTGCAGTTGTTTTGTAAGCCATCTGCCATGGAAATCTGTGTTTTCTTCTGCATTACTTGGCTGCCACTATGCATCATCTTCTTGTAAGGTTTTTAGGACAGGATATGTTCTTTCATTCTGTGGGATCCTAGTTCAAAAATTATATTTTCTGCAAGCCAGAGCAGTAAGAATTTTGTCAGCAATGACAGAAAATACAAAGATGCAGTTGTTTGATTGCAACTTTAAAATTACCAAGCAACTTTAATTCTGACAGGGAGGACTTATGTCTTAATGATTTACATTTTAACATATCCAAAAAAAGTGGTTTTTTTTCTAATTTCAGCTTGGCTTTCAGGTCCTATTTCTACTGTTTAAGCATTGCTCTTAGTGGTAATGGGGCCTCAAAGTATTAGAGATGTTCTGCCTACGTGGAGTGAAAGATAACAGTAGCCAAACAAGCAGCATTGCTTAGTGATGCTGGGTGCTACTTGTGTCTGACAGAAATGGTTTAAGGTGTTTTCTAAGTGGTTGCAGCTGATGTGTAATATGGCTCTAATTTAATTCTCTTTCAGTAATAAGAAAACACTTATAACCCCTAAATTATGTGGAATTACTTTTTTTTTTTTAGTTCATACTGAGAAGAAAGAACAGTTATTGTTTAGGTTTTTCAGAACTTATTTTATACTTGGCTCTCTGAACCTGTGTCACTGATAACACTTAGACCAGAGTTCAAGTGTAACTATTCCAGCTGTTTTGATCTCTAATCACTGCTTTCTTTCCTTGGAGAAGTAAAAAAATAGTGCTGGGACTTCATACATTACGTTCTGTTCAATCATCATCAGTAAAGCAGACAAATTACCCTGAAAACATTGCTTAATCTGTGGTCAAGACAAACTTGCATAATGGCAGGAAGCTGTTCAGCAAAAAGATGAAATTGGAGAGAGATTTTAATTTCGTTTTCCCATCATCTTAATATAATAAGCAAAGTAATTTTGGACAGCAGGTCAAATAGTCTATAAATGTATTTAATCAAAACCAGAGGGATATGATGAGAAATTGTAGCATAGGGGGCCTTTTGCACTTAGAGAAGGGGAATGCAGTAAAGGTCTGCTTCCTTTTGCCCTTTAATCCTGCTGGGGACCTCCTTTAGAAATGAAGCTGGAACTAAATTCTTATTTTGTATGTTTGTTGGGGAATTGTGTTACTTTCACCATTCTTTAATCTTCTTCTTTTTAAAGAAAGAGTATATGGACTCTTATGCCATTCTGACATGTTTAGATATTCAGTGTTGCTAGCACCATTAGTCCAGGAGTCCTCAGTGCTGAGAAACTGTTAAGGTCCTAGGACTTAATTCTTGGATCCAGAGGGCATTAGGGAAGTCACATTTCATATCTTACCTCATGCGGTCCATTCCAGAATTGTCTGGCTGCCTCTACTTATAGTTTCTGCACAGTATTTTCTAATTAACCAAAAAAATCATGTTAAACACCATCCAGTAGTCTCTATTACTTGTGGAAATAAAAACCTCCCAACATTTCTTACCTAGCACTGTGTGCCTTGATGCTCTGCTACTAACAATAAAGGTCACTTTGCATGTGTCACTTCAGTGCTCTGTGTCAGCAACCAGTCAAATCCTGTGTCTGCTTTGGTGAAACCTACCACTCAGACCTGCTCTGGGGACAGAATGTGAATGTGCAACAGGCAGCTGGTCACCAAACGACCTGTCTTTAGCTTCTGAAAGTTGTCTGCTCAGCAGATTTATTACTGTGGTTCACAGTAAGGTTTTGGAGCTGAGGAGTGTCAAGTGCTGTTTTAGATGAAGAGCCCAGTTTTCTTTTTACAGATGTCTAAATAGTGTGGGCAGGGCTCAGCTTTGCTGACTCTTCCCTGCTGAGGAGCAACAGTAGTTGAAGGAAGCAATGTGTACTGAGAGCTTCATGCTCTTTTCCCTCACACCATGCCTGGCAGGGGATAGACCTGGTGACGACCATGCCATCCCCCATCCTGCTGCTGGTCACACAGTATCCTATCTGTTCTTGCACATGGTCTCAGCTCTGCAATCAGTGAAGACTACCCCAGTGTCCTTGCCTTGGGCCTGACTTCTGGTTATCTTACTTGTACCTCTTGAAGTTAAGTCCAAACTGCTTATGCTACACTTGCTGCAGTAATGTGGCATGAAATGTTTTACTGATAAGTTGAGGGCATGGAAAGGAAGCAGTGAGTTGATCGCTTTGATCTTGAAAGGCAAGATTTAAAAATCACCAGTGAAACACCTTCCAATATACAAAAACTTTCTTGCAGGATTATCAGTGTACCAAATTTACCAGAAAGATATACTGCAGAAAGGAATTACATTCCTTCTGCTTTTCAGCCAGACTAAGTGAGGAAGCACACTTTTTAAGACCTTTAATTTTGCCCAAATTAATTTTACTATCCCCAAAGAGCTCCACATAGCTGTCTGCCAAATATTTATGTCTGTCCTGAGAAACCTTAGTTTGTGTGTGGGACTGGGTAGCAGATAGGAGAATGAGTGCAAGTGCATGCCTACTGCAAAGTGAAAACCACTGGTTCAACGTATACAAGCACTTTTTTCCAAATCCCCACACTTTGTGAGCATGCAGAATTTCAGGTATTCAGAGGATGAACTTTGAGAAACGGCCAGTCACAAAAGCTCAGTGTTGCTAATCTGGTCGTGATGAGTCACCGCTTGTTGGTAATGGAATTCTTAAAAGAGAAGAGTGAGTCATCTTGCGCAGTACCAGGCAGGAATCAAATTGCCTCTGGGCATAGAATTACAGGAAAGTAAAGCCAGGGAAATCCTTTTAGTGCTGCAGTAAGAACACACAGATTACACGTACTGAATGCTAAATCAATCAATCACAGAGTACAGGAGAGACATGTAGCTTTTAGTGCTAGGGAGCAGAATTTTATCTAGCATGTCCTAGATGACCTCTTAGTAGGAAATTATGTATGCTTGACTGCTATTCAAGTTAATGAGATGAGGGTCTTGTCCAAGGTAGCCAGAATGATCTCAAAACAATCTTTGTGATAGCACAGAATCTTACCTCAAAGCACTTCTAAGATGGGTTTAAATTCGATATCTAAAGAAAGTGCATAGAGTGGTGATTCTTGTAGCAGAGAATCACCCCTAGGGTCTGGGACATGGAGGAGAACCTCTGAGCAGCTTTAAATCTACCTTTGTGCCTTCTTGATCTTGAGATGTTGTAAGGACTGACTGCACAGTCTGTGAAAACTAGCATCTGCACAGCTCTTTAATGATTTCAGGGTTGCTCAAAATCTGTATAATGCTGCAGACTGAAGCTTGTGCCTAATATCCTCCCTACCTTGACTTGTGACAATAAACCATGCTTGTTTCAGGGCAGGGCTGGGGTTGGAAGGCCCTTCTAGAGATTGTCTAGTTCAACCCTTCTGCTAAAATTAGGGTCAACTACAGCAGATTGCTCAGGGCTGTGTCCAGTTCAAAGATGAAGACTTCACAACCTCTCTGGGCAACCTGTTCCAGTGTTTGATTATGCTCCAAATAAGTTTTTCTTTATGTCTTCTTATATCACTTTGTTGCTTTTAAATGTTTGGGGGTTTTTTGTCACTGAATCTGTTGTCATCTTATGTGTACTGTCTGTATCTAGTTCAGCTAGACCCGGAAGGGAATATCAAAAGCGCTGCAGACGCATTGTTCCTCAACAACAAGGGCTGGTGTTCTGTGCCTCACTCAACCATTTATCTGTGACTTAGGGGATAATTCATCAGAGGGACTTTACACGTGGCTTTTATGCAAGCTGTGCAGACTGTGCCGCTATAAGGCAGCCTGACATACATCATGATGAATTTCTGCAGCTGCAGCAGTGCCATTGTTGCCACTAAAAGTAACCATCTCATAATGTGGAATCAGTTATTTTGTTTGTGGAAGGCTGCATGTAATTATGGGGCTTGTGACTCTTGTAGTCTGCTCAGTGTACTGGCTCAAGGGCGCCTGATTTCTGAGTTCATCTCTGACTCCTACAGTATGGAACAGCCTATGAAAGAAAGCTCATACTGCCTTTCCTAGGCCTTGCCTATTTCTGGAGTAAAGAAGGCAGGTGTGGTGTGCTTTTTCCTGATCTCTGTCACAGTGTGAAAAGTAAATAAACTAATTTTTAGGCCACTTTTTCAGGTATGTACTACATTTCAACATGCTATGCCCTCATCTGTTTCTGAGCTGCTGGCTTGTGCAGCCTGATTGTTCAGACTGGTACCACATCCCAGGCCTGCCCTGAAGGGCCCCAAGTCCTCATGATAGCAAAGGAATCCTCATTCCTGCCACCAGATGTTGGAATGACAGACTCCCAAACACAGATCATGCTAGTGCCCTCTTTTTAATCAGTTACAATTTTTTTGTAGCAGTGGCCAATCGTTGAAGTTTTATAAGAAGACACAGTAAAAAGGCAATTTGAAATAAGCAAATACTTGATAGCTGTACTAACCAGCACATTCAGTGCCTGGTTTATGCCACCAAACTGAGATGGCAGATGTTGCCTGACAATTTTTATCCTACTACTATTACTGTGCTTACAGAATTTTCCATCGTTTCTTCTAGGTCTCTCATTTCTGTGCTGTCCTCAGAAGTTAGTGATGCTGACAAGTATAAAGAAAACGGAATCTTTCCGTGATGTCCTCCAACTTTGAAATAAAGGAAATCAATGCAAAGTGTGTAATAAACCTGGGGGTCATTAAACAATCCTTAGAAATGCAGGTTTCAAAGTATGAGCTGATGTGATCTAAGCTCTGTATGTGAAATTGTCTGGAATATTCCCCTAGGTGTGGGTAGTTTTGTAGGTTAGCCATCTTGAGATACATTTTCAGTGACCTCTGTAATTTACATAATCTGCCTAATATCACTGAAGTATCTTAGCCCCTTTGGATCATGAGGACTCTTTTAGAGTCTTTAGGAGAATAGCAGTTCAATAGATTTATGAAACTACTTGTTCGACTGTGATCTTCTGCACCAGCTGAATACACTACCTGAAACCTGATTTTCTGGTTTGCGTATGTGTACATGCATGTGCATGTGCCCTGTTTTCATGCAATATGAGAGTTTTTCGTATCCCTGTGGAGAATTTCCTGCAGTACTGATAAGAAAGTAGAATCTGAAAGCTATTTATGAAAAGTGCTAGTACTCAGCTTGAGAATACTTGTGCCCTGGTGTGAGCACAGTGAAGAATATTGGAGTGGCTTCTGCATTTGCTGTAGCAGAAAGAAAAACAATTGGCATCATCAGTACTTGATGGCACTTTGGATATCAATTTAGGAGACGGCACACTACCCCGGTGGTGGTGCTAGATGTTTGCTGACTATACTGTTGCATGACAGGCTTGTGAGCAGAAAAATGTGTAAGATGTGCCTTATTTCTAGCTTTCACAACAGATGTGACTTATAATACTTTCCTGGCATTTCAGATGCACTAGTGAGGAGTACTGATGCAGCACCTGCAGGCTCTGGGGTTCAGAAGATAGGACTCCAGGGCCAGCTTTTTGTTTGCTAAATGGGAACAGTGACCCTTCCTTTCTCCCACTCTTTTTGACATTTTAGGCTGAAAAACTTTCATGATGGAATCTGTTTTTACATTATGTATACTACTCTGGGCACCTTGTGCAAACTGGTGAAAGTGGCTACCTCTGAAATTCTTTAGTATTTTCTGCAGTGACTGTTCTTTGCCATTATTTGGGAAAGGGCAGGATGGCAGCAGAAACAAGTGGACAGGCCAGCTCTTTTTGTACCAATTCAGCATTCACGACATGAAACAAAACCTGAGCTGGGAACTTGGTTACCACTGCAAAATACTGAGTACGTGACAAGTGGTAGAAAAGTAAATTTCATTTTCCTTTGCTCTACCTACTGGATGGGCTGTATGCATGCCATCCCCTTTTGATTCCCTTTCCAAGTAGGAATTGGAAGTGAATGCTTATCATCTGTCTCTGGCAGTTTACAAAGCATTAGCATTTACTTGTTTTTCATCTTAACAGCCACTCACCTCATTTTCTTGTTGTCTTTCAGCCGTTTCCCTGTGCATGCCTTGGTTCCCATCTGGATTTCAGATGCATGCAGCATTTGCAGCACTGATCTGGGGACTGACAGTTTGGTAAGAACTACATAAGTTCTTGTTGGTCTTGTTTGGCTTCACTTCATAAGCAGAGAAGTATACACTGATGCCATAAGTACACATGAAGTTTGTGCCCTCTGCTATGGTTCTGCAGAGAGCTGCATGTCCCAGCAGATGGAGTAAGATAAACAGCAAATGCACAGCCATTGATACTTGCTGCTTCCCATCACAAATTGAGTATAAACTAGATGACATGCTGCTATTGGTATGAATTTAGTAATAGTCAGCTGACTGGAAGGGTCAGATATATATGTCTGTTTTGCAGTTCTGTGAGTTAGTGTTAACTGGGATTCTAGATGTCTCAGAAGTAAAATACCAGTAACAGTCAACCAGAAATTGAAAAATTTCCCCAAGGCCTACAAGCACCCTATTGACCTTCTACAAAGAGACATAGAGAAGGTTGCCTGTAGTTCACAGGGAATTATTCAGTCTTTTATCAATGAAAAGCTAAATGGAATTTTTCCGTCATTCAACATCTTTTCATACAAAACAAAAACAATGTCACATGGAGAACCCCTGTGTTATTCAAAAGCACAAAATTCTGCAGAGCATTTTGCAAACATAAACAGCAAACTGTGGGTGGCCTATACAGTCAAAAATACATGTCTTTTCAGTTGCCAACAGCACAAGTATGCCAAGAACTGAGTGACAAATCACCTCCAGGAAGTATGTCTTTGAAAATGGACAGGTTGTGTTACGATGCATGGTGAGCCTGTGGGAGAAAGAAACTACCCATGTGCCATGAGTCTGGGTGTCATTTCTGCACTTGCTTAAGCTCGTAGGTTGTGACAGGGCCTTTACAAGTTGCAGAGAAGTAAAAGAAAAAGGGATAGCTAGGGATCTCATCCATGTGTCTTTCCTTTTTTATAAATATATTTTCTTCTTCCATGAGCAGGCTAGGAACAAACACAAGCTGGTAACTTTCCTACTTGAAAATTTCTATATCTTCTGCTGTATTGAGACTTGTGTCCTGTTCCTGCAGGAATTGTGAATTATTACCTCTGCAGAAGATAATTCTGCTTTTTCCCTCCTTGATAAACTACTTGTTTTCTCTTAGTGACTCTTACTAGATTTTGACCTCTATTCAGCAACTGAGATTATATGTGTATAATTTTTTTTTATTTTAACCATTAGCTGCCACCTTGCAAATATCTTGAGTTAAAAACTTGTTCAGGTTTTTTTTTACAGGACTTATGTCATGAACCAGTCATGTATAGCTGTTGAATAAAATGCCTATGCAGAATGGGGGAAGGTGAAAAGTACTGGGACTATGAAATTGTATATCAGTTGCTGATAAGCCTGTATTAGGAATGTCCCTTTAAAGATATCTTTACCATGAAAAGTCATTTCACAGTCCTATCCCTGAAAAATCGGAAAACAATCCCAAACTCCACATTAAAGATATGTACAATACTTAATCTGTATACTTATATACATATCTGTATATCTGTAAATTTATCTTAGTATGGTAAGATCATGTAACTGCTATTTCTTTCCCTTTCTATTTTAGCTCCCCAGCATGACTGCAGGGTCTATAGAGAAAATGGGAATACTTTTGTTCATCCTGCCCCAATGAAGGGGGGAAGAAATGCTGTTCCTGTTTTATAGATGGAGAAAAGAGGTTAAGTGGAGTTTCTTGAGGTCACACAATGGTATCTGTAGCAGAGCTGGATTTGAAGCTGAGACTCCTAAACCACAAAATTTTGAGTGTTAAAAGGTCACAATGCATCAGATATAACCACAGTGAAGACCCCTAAATCAAATGCATACTTTTTAGGCTGCTTTCCCCCCCACTAAACATCAAAATGTGGGTTTGTTCAGACATTGGTCCAGCTGTATAATAGCTCTTGTCAATATACTTTGCAAAGTTTGACTGGGATTCTTCACCCAGTCCCGTGTTCGTTGGCGTGACTATGCTGCACAGAAACAATATTCAGAAGATGTATTTTGATGTAGATTTTTTACTCTGTATCTTTCTTTAAACCAATGGGGTTATAAAGGAAAAAACTTTCAGCACCTGACCATGATCAGAAGGATTCCAGCCTGTTCTCAATTTCTGTCTTTAAAATACTCCTTTGCTGTACTACCTCCAGAAAAAGTTTGATTTACCACACCCACAGCCTGCCATTCTGTGTAGTGACACATTTTTCTCATGCACTCCTCTGCCTGCTCCTGTTTTGCTTTGTTCCTTTAAGCAGTCAGCATATTTGGACATTTTCATCCTCCCCTATGCAGCTTAAAGCCCTGTGCAGGAGGCTTTAGGGACCTATTGAAATGCAAACCAGAATCACATAGTTACATCCTAAACTCCCCTTGACTTTTCTCCACTGCTTAAAGCGGCATGTAGTCTGGAGAGGCTGCTAGTGTTCTGCAGAACACTATGAGTGATTCTACATACCACTGTTTCGGGGTAGATCTTTTCTGATACCTTATCCTATTTTCTGACAGCTTCCTCTGTCTTCTTTAGCACTCAGTCCTTGGATTTTAACCTTGTGAGTCTTATTCCCTCTCTCTTGTGGGCTGATCAGTTAGGAAACTGGAGATAGGTTAGTTCTGATGTGCAGAACTACAGCTGCTTTCCCCCACATCTGGCAGTATCTGTGCTCTTTGAGAAATCTTGGCTCCAGAATTTATTTTTTTTTTATTTTTTTTTTACTTACTTTTTTCCTTTTCTTTTTTGGCTGCTTGAGCTGTTTCTGAGCAGTTTTCTTGTAGAGTCATATTTCTGCTGACTGCAAAAATTCTGTGACTTCTGCTGCTTCCTGACTCGTTTTGTCCCTTTCAACCAACCAGTGCTGGGCTCTGTTAGAAAACTGCATTACTGTGGAAGACCTAGGTTTCAAAAGAAATAGATATGAATACCTTGGAATCCTGAAGGTCCTAACACTCAGTGGAGCTTTCTGGACTCAGTAGTTTAGTGGCTTCATTGACAGAAGAAAAAGCAGGGATGAATGTTATGGATAGGGTCCCTTGGCCTTTGTTTACATGGAGGGGAAGGACTGGGAAAAGAAACAGAATGTTACCTGGCCTGACCTTGGTCTGTTTTGAGACAGTCACTGTATGTGCACTGTTGTGCTTCCAAAACTATTGACTATTTAATGTCATAGCTGAAGGCCTGTATGTCTCCAGCAGCACTTTAGACATACCATCTTTTTGCTCTGAAGAATACATTGAAGTGACAAGGTGCGGAGAGTGATGTAGCTTTGTTAGATTTGGGTTAGTGATGCTTAGTTAGATACTTCTATAGGCAGCCAGTCAGTCTTGTTGCTATTCTCTCCTTGGGTGCACAGAAGAGAAGAATACTGTCAGATGTTGCTGTTGCTTAGTGGGATAACAGGAGACTGACTAACACTCAACCCCCCCCACCTTAGCCTGTTCAGACAACTGGATGAACCCCTGCATCACCAGACTTTTCTTTTCCGGTCTGGGAGAAGGACCTCATTTAAAGCCCTCTTGGCTGCAGATCAGACAGAGATGTTGAGCTTCAGGGGCAGCCAAGCCTTTCTGACCGCAATGCTCCCTTGCCCTGCTACACATGTGATCAAAGCGGAGGTTTAAAATGCAGGTCTGTAGTTACAGAGTTCTGCACAACCACACCAGGTCTTAATGTTTTGCAACAACACATGCTAAATCAAGCCCCCTTAACTGTTATTTTTGTGCTGAGTTGTCTTGATTTCAGCTACTACTTAGGGTATTTCCATAAGAACACCTGAATGTTAGCCTTGCTTTTCCATTTCCCTTGGATGTTATGTAAAACAAGGCCTCTGCTCAGGGCTCCCCTTGGTTGATGGTGTGTGACTTCAACACCTGTCCCCCATTCAAGCTTTGGATGGAACAGTACATAGAGCTTTAGCTCAGCCTTTCCACTGACCATGTGCATAGGAGATCTCCCTGCTTAGTAACAAGGTGCTGAGATTTCAATCATGTACATGTTGGTGAGAGCAATAGAGGAGGCAGCATGTTCTTTAAATATGTGTAAACTCGGTACCCAGACAAGTTTGTGACTGGCATTGTGGACAAATGTCAGATTTCTAAATTTGTATTTCTAAATATCCTCCAGAAAAGCAAAGTATTTCTAAAGCTAAAGAAAAAAACAAAAAAACAACAACCCACCCAAGAAGAACAAAACACAGTAGCTTTGAATGGATGCCTAGAAAAGAGCAACAACAGGCCAAGCCTAAGAACATACCAGCTTTCAAGTTCTGTGGGGCTTTTCTGAATCAGACATTTCTTTCTGTTCAGCAATATCTGTCCTTAGGGTTTCTGCGGTGTTTTTCAGGTTTAGGCAAACTTCAAGCATTTACACATTTTGACAAGAAGTACCACCAGCCCAATGAGACATTGTATGAAGAGCCCCCTCCTCACATTTACTTTAATTCTGGGTCCTCCTTTTTTGTGTAATGTTTCTTCCTGGAAGTTGTGGAGATCTGGCACTAGAAGAGCTCACTTTCTTCTGTAGTTTTCATGTGACCTCACATATGCCATGTCTGAACATTCCCAGTCTGCTCCAGCCACTGCATGTTTTAGATCATGGAGACCTGTCTCAGGACAGACATTTATTTGACTTGTGTCATAGGTCAGGGGTTTTGTGATACACTATCCAGCCAAAAATGGTGCAATCATAAAGACAGTAACAGATGCTTATTGCTTTGTGTATTCACCTTTCTAATGTTTCTGGAAATTATTTTTCAGTGAGTGTTAAGCATTTTTCTAGGGTTTAGTAGTTTTTAAGTCTCTGTTGCTTTTGCCCTTTAATGGAAGAAAATTTGTGTAAAGGAGAATTTTTTCAAGTTTCCAGTTTCCTTATTTTGATGATAAAAAGAGACTATGGGCTGAAATGTTACATTTTTACTTATAGCCAAAGGCTGATTTTAAATAAATTGCATTTTTTAACTTCAAAAGGAATTTAAAAAATGCTGGTTCAGGAACTTGCATTATACAAATTGGATTTGCTATCATGTAAGCATCTGTTCTCTTTTAGCACACCATTGACACACCTTATGTTAGTAATTAAACTCATGAATAGTGCGAACACTGAAAAAGTGTTCTGACTACCAGAGAAATGTTGTAATGGTTTAAATAGTCTTAAAATGCAATGATTTGGAAATATCAATTTTCATTAATCGTAATTTTCATTTATATTGAAACTATTGTAAAATCTAAATATTACATATTATTATTATATTCAATTAATTGAAATAGAATATTAGAAGATTTTCACTTGTAAAATATGGTGAAATATTTTTCTGATCTTTTTGAGAACATGAAAACTAAACCTTCCTGTCTTTAATCAAGCCAGGAAAAAGGTTTGGAGTATGCTATTCTGATGTCCTGTATACCAACAATTTTGTATAAGGTTGATTTCTTAGTCATAGAAGATGACACTAGGTTTGGATCAGTCTTGTAATTTTGATAAGAAAAATCCTCAAGTTATGTTGCATTGCTTTCTCACTCTCTCTTTTTTATAATTCACAAATGTGCAAACAGGTTAAAACACACTAGTCTGAAGCTGGGCTAAATCCACAGATGGATGTAGACTGCTAGCTTGACTTCCCAGTGAGTTGACTGAAGATGAACTACTGCAGAAATAAGTGGAATTTGTCGGTTTAGTTTGTTTCAAGGGTGATTTTGTTATATGTGAATGACCACTGATGCCAATATTATATCACCCATGCTAGGATTTCTCTGGCAGTCTGATAGTGCAATACATCCAAGTTGCTTATTCCAGGATATCTTTCCTTGCCTGGGACAATAACACATTGTAAGGAAAATAATCCAGACCAAGACAAAAATATTAAGCAGTGGGAATATAACGTTAATAGTGGCTAATGTTTTTTTATGTAAAAACACTGAATATCAAAGTAGGAGTGGAAATTGTTATTGAGTGCCCATCTGGTAAGAAAACCAGATTGAAGAGAGTTAATTGCTCATAATGGCATTTGAAGACCTCTAAAGGCCAGTCCTGTCTCTTCTGACAGGCAAGACTGGCTTGAAAAAGCTAATAAGCAGCCCCATCAGTACGATCTTTGCCATTCATGTAGATCTTTCTTTCTGAAGTATTTCACAGCGTATTCAGAGCAAACATAACAACTGAATGGAGGTGGATGCCTGCTCAGCTCCTGTCACTTGCCTGATGGGGTGAAGTCAGCAGACCAAGGGCTGGGGTGGAAAAGTGCACTCTGTCTGCAAGATCTCACTAGTTATGAAAGCAAATGTGAATCTCCAGAATAAAATGGACACCAAAGCACCAAATTTTTGCTGACAGGAAGGAAAAGGGAAAATACTTAGGCACGTGGTGCATTAGCCCAGAGGAACTCCAGGGCACTCTACACCTGGTTCCTATACCACATTTACCAGTACAGGCTCTGGGCACATGTGCACAGCTTTACAAAAGCAGTCTTTCCCTCACTGTCCCAATGCATGCCCTAGACATGACAGATCTGTGTCTAGCGCATTCCTGAAATCCTTCAGTGATGGTGTGTCTGGGTCCTCCCCAGGCAGTTCCAGTCTAACAATCATGACTGCTTGAAAGCTTTTCCCAGTGTGCAGATGAATCTTTTCTGCCATGATGTAAGTCTTCTTGCCCTCTCTTGCAGGGAAGCAGTGTTGTTCTGTTCCTCTTTGCCAGACTTTTAGTCTGTTTTGCTTGCTGGTGTCCTCTTTTGTGGTAGTTCTTGTTTTCCTGACCTATCTGGAACATTCTTATTACTGCCTTATGGGTTTTCACCAAAAGTGCTCCATACCTTTCTGAAAGACTGCTCCTAACAAGTAATGATGCTTTAGTATTGTTGCAGAACGTGACTCTACAACTCTTCTCACCCAGCAGATCCATCACTACATGTACAGTGTTTGTTTTTCCCCAGGAGTCCAATGCTACTTACATGGAGTTCTGTATCTCCCAGGCTGCTCCAGACTCTACAGAGTCTGGAATGGCACTGTGGCATTGTCCAGCCTGTTATTTCTATTTGAAGATTGTTTTGGGCCCTAGTCCATGTTCAATACCCTCCTTTGTTCATTCTCAGCTGCTGGAATATGTGGCATGTGACCACAGACATCTACCCTGAGAATAAAAGGACCAATATACTTTGTTAAAGCTGGTAGCATGGGCCCTAATAGTAATTTTTTGAGCCTGAAGACCCTTCCTGCTCCCTCAGCAAGACAGCTGAAAGCCTAGAGGCTGCTCAGAGTGCCCTGGGAATGTCTAACATCTGACCTAAACACTGGAGATGCAATTTCTGGTCTCTGACTTACCTCTTCTTTGTCTGGTGTTTACTGCAGCTAAGCTCACAGCAACTGCAGTGGCAAATGGGAATATTTTAACAGACCCAGCTTGAAGATGTGTATGAGTATCTCAGAGTTGTCTGGACCTGTTTGGCATTGTTAATTGCTATTTTATATGCCTAGAAGGGATGTCATGCTTCAGAGCAGCAGCCTGTACAAATAGAAACAATTAACACTTCAACCTACAGCATCCCAAGAATTGCCTGCAGGCTGTCCATAGAGCCCCCGGGCTCCATGCTGCTCCTGTCGATACCTGGCGGTGAGAATCTCATGCCTGTAAAGTGCAACCGATTTGAGGTGCCCACACTGAAATGCAGTGCTTCAATGAAGAGAAAGGACAGCATAAAGGTCAGCGAGGAGAAGCTGTTTAAAAAGGTGAAATTGCTCTTGAACTGCTTGATTTGCTTCTTCCTTTAGTGATGAATTAGACTGAAGGACTGAACCGTGAAAACTTCTTGCAGATGTACATCAGCAGAAAGTCTGATGCTGAACCTCTGTAATTTAACAGCTTTTAAGCCATTTATTTCCTCCGCCTTCCCTCTGGTATGGTGTAACTACAAGAAATATGTATAAGACCAGCTATGCCCTCAGGATTGCTCAGGTGCTGGGGGCAGGTGTGTCCTGAGGCACAGGTAGGTCTTCTCAAGGGGACATATTGTCAGCATGTTACCTGGTGCTCCTCTGCTGGCCTCCAGCAAGTTCTGCCACTGCAGCAGTGCATCAAAGCCTTTTCTTCTGCAAGGCCATTCTTTTGTTTTCCTAGAATCAATCGAGGGCTGTCTGCCTAGTCAGGGTCCTGAGGAAGCAGCACCAGGCTCTCCTCTCTTTGCAGGATCAGTTCTCTGTTTATTTTGCCTCTTCTGTGTGGTCGTATCCACTTCTGTCTCATCTGTTTAGATTTGGTAAGTCTTTATACATGGACCATGAACTATAAATTTCATCAACTATAGAGAACAAACTATGACATGGTCTATGTGTTAAAGACTGAAGCCTGTGCTTTATGATCAGCTGATAATTATTTTACTTGAATATTTTGATTTCATACAGCTCCTGAATTTGTATTAGAGGAACAGTTTTCCAAAAAAAGTAACAACAGGGTGCAGGGATCTCTCACGAGACTTTGAGCTGACATGGAAATCCCATCTGAAATACTTGAGATATTTATGGCCAACTGTGTATGCCTGGCCCCATGCCAGGGGGGTTCTGGACAAAGTTGTCCAGATTTAGTACTGATTATAGCATAACATTATTATTTTTTTTTTTTTTGCAAATACAGAAACTCATTCTCATATTCCATCCACAAAAAGATGTTACTCTTTGTCAAATACCCCTGAAGAAAAGGGGATATCACGCTGGTTTCATTTTTGCTAGTTGACCATTACTTTTGCTTGTGCGGGATGGAGGAGCTAGAGGTTGGAAAAATAAAGGGAAATCATTACCTGTATAAAGCTGGTGAGCTTGGATTCCTGCTGGCTGTATTTCAGTCACAACTCTCTCCTCTTCTTTTATTGCCTCTTTGTCTTAGATTTGAACAAAAGGCAATGTAAAATCAGAAACTGGTAGTTCTGTAAGAAATACACCATCCGGACCACAATGGATTGGAGGGACTATTAAGCAATGTATGCTGGAAAAAGCAATTAATCTGTTAAGGAGTCATTTGCTAATCGCAGTATTTTCCATTGACTACATATTATAAGAGGTATCCTACTGTTGAGTTCTCCCATAGATTAGTGCTTCTTTCTGTATTGTAAATACCTTCAAAGGAGAGGTAGACAGGTTCAGACTGTATGTATTCCTCATCCTGGCACTTAAGCATAACTTTGGAAGCACTTTCATTAATTGGTTACATTTTTTCCTGGTTTCCCCTGCTATCTCTGTGTCCCTGTTTAAAGGGAAAATTAAATCAGGGATTCAGTATGTTGTGCTGCTAGTTTAGGATCATCTTTAGCTAGCCTCTGTGCCCTGACCTAAATGTCATCTCACTGCTTTCCTTACAGTCTTCTAGAACAAGCAGTCACAAAGCTGTTCTTTAGTTCTCCTCCTGTATGCTGGTTTGCCCTAATGAAGGTATATGTTGGTGTGTTAAATTGCTGGAGCCTGACTCAGACCATTTGTTTTCCCATGATTACTGCTCTGCCAGCTCAGCTGTCTGCCTGCAGCTGCTCTGTGTTCAGGCTGCCTGTGTTTCTCATTCCTAAGCTTCTTCTGATTGTACTTTGTGAGAAGCCTTTTGCATTCATGGTTTGGAATGAAATGCATTTGGGGGTTAAGAAGGAAAAGAAGGTAAGATGTACATCCTCAGTCATTTAATTTGCTTTGATCTGAACCAGCTCCCATCAGCCAAATGTGGTACTATTCCCTTTTTTTAATTCAGTATAATTCAGAGCAGTCACACTGAACAGCCAGTGTGCAACTTGTTAACGTAGACTAGGCCAGGCCGTGACTTCCCACTGCCAGCATAAATTATACAACCAGGTCTCCAGGTGGGACAAAAAAGTGAAGTGACTGCTCTGCTCCTACGTTTGACATTATGTTTGACCTGGCTTTAGACAAAAGATTCAGAGAGACCACAGCAAGCAAGCGAGGAGCTCAAGGACCCCTACCACAGGGATGTGTGTTATTCTTGCTTTCTCTTTGGTGTTATACTTGTGAAAATGGTCCAGATGCACTGTGAATTTCCAGTGTAGTCAGATGTGGAACACTAGTGTGTCCTGCCAGACTAATACTTCATGCCTAGAGTGTGCCCTCTCAGCGGATCAGCTGTTCTCAGTGTTTTCCTCCATTTCCTGTGGAGGTGTGGAGGGCTGTGACAGCATTGAACATAACAGATTTTTTTTACAACAAAACAAAAGAAGTCTGAAAATTCCTATGCATGAGAGAATCACAGTGAAGGATCTCATGGAGGAATTCCTGTGCTACCCCACTGTGTGCTGTCTGGTGTTTTCCACTTTAGAAGAGGGTCACTATGCAGTGTGGGGAAAGACAGACTTGTTCTTCCCTTCTGCAGCACAGAACACAGAACACAGGAGTTCTCTGGGAAACTCAAACCTTGACCCCTGTATCTACTATCAATAGACTGTTAGTTTTAAAATATATGAAATACATAAAGAGCTCCAAAGGGACAGTTCAGCAATGATAGTCATCCAGAAAGGCTTCCCTTGTTCAGTGAGGTCTAGCACAGTTACAGTTTTTAAAGGGCACAAACAAGCAGGATGGAAACCAAATCCTGCCCAGCAAAGAAGAGGTTGAGCATAAAGGCATAACTAGTGGTATAGTGAGCAGTGAATGTGTAAATGGGGAACAAACTGTTGAGTTGTGTGTTTGTGAAAGTGGGGAGAATGAACCACACAGAAGTGAAGGAACGAGCCTGAATGCTAGCATTATTTGGATCCAGAGTCTTTCCTGTGTCCCAGATGCCCAGCCAAGATCATCCTTTATTACTAAATGTAAAACAAAAGATCATTGAATAAAAAGATCAAAGGCAGTATCTTATGACTTTTCTTGCTCTAAAATTAGTATTTGTTAGCTAGAGCACTGAAGCAGCTCTGCAGTTACTCGTCATACTCTTCAGGTACCAATACTGGTTTTTTTCTTTTAAGAGGAAAGAATTGCAGTTGCTGTACTGGAGGCACTTGATGTTCAAAGAAGAATGTCTCCATGGAAATGAAGGATTAGATTGTATTACCTGGAGAAGGTAAATGGTTTTGGTGCTTTTATTTTTAACTTGTTTGTGTTTCTTGTGTGAGAAGAATTTGCTCAATATCCATTATGTTGCTATATTTCTTACCTGGGACTTAGGAACACTTACATCTCCATAGTCTCAGTAATTTCCTTCTACTGCCACCTGAGATCTGAAGGCCAGAAATGGTGGACTGTGATGATCTAAGTTTGCCCTGTTGCACAGCACAAGCTGAGAACCCCATCCAGCCTTCCCTGTGTGTGGGACCAAATACTGCTACCCAGTTTTAATCCTCCTAGAGGGTTACTTCCCCACCATGTAGCAAGCAAGACACCTTGCTTCTGGTTTTGTTGTGGCTAATTCCAGCTTCTGAGTCTTGCTTTTGATTTGCCAGGTTAGGAAGAAGCCATTTGCATCAGTGTTGCTGTCAGATTCAGTGACTCTGTATTCTTGAAATCTCTTCCCCGTCTCTTCTCTCTCTCCCTTTACATGGCTCTCAAGCAACATTAAAAGAAAGATTAAGGGAACACTGAATACAATTTGGTGTGGACCAATGGCGAATGGCATTAACCCTCAAAGACAGGAGCCTGTGAAAGGATGTCAGACACAAAGAGATGATGGTACAGCTATAAACAGTTCTACTATCTGCTATGTGTAAAATAATATCCCAATCAACAGTCCTGCTGAATTTATGTGAAGCTGGATTAAGGATCATTCTGAAGCTGAATTCTACCATATTTAGGGTAATAAAGAGTCCTCTTTTTTCAGAGTTAAAAGAGTTAAAATATTGTGTAAAGAACTTCATATAGGTAAAAGAAAAAAAAAGATTAAAGTGGTTTTACTTGATCATTTTTTTTTCTTTTTTTAACATCTAGATAGGGTGCAAAGAGTGCTTTATCAAGAAAGCTTTTTCTCATGTGAGGCAACTCTTTGGTGTCTGGAAGAGTGAAGACATCCAAGTTCAGATTAATAAAAATAAACAACACTGATGAGGCTCTTCACATGGCTCTTATGTATGCATACTGAAGCTGGTGAAGTCTTCCCCCATTCAGAAGACAAATGACACCTTCTTTCCTGTGCTGTTGTACCAATTTAATCTGTTATGTTGGAAAGAAGTCCTGATTTCTTGCCACCTTCCCCAGCCTCAGAGATCTGAGACCCAGAAAACCCAAACACACTCAGAGCTTCCTTGAAGAACAGCTAGTTCCCACACTCCCTTGCCAGGGCTGTGCACAGAAATGCAATGTCTGTTGCTTTCCATTTTTTATTTTTTTTTTTTTTGGTAACTTCAAATGCCAAACAGTAGGGGGAAAAGAGATATTTGTTGAATTTTGCTAAACTGTGGAGGTTCACACTGCATGATCCTTCAGCCACTCAAGAGGTCTTTCAGTATATTACAGAGAAGGACAATTTAGACAGAATGCAATGCTGAAATAAAACCAGATCTTCAACTGAGCGCTACTGCGAAGACTAGATAACATTTAATGACTTTTCTGCATAATTTCAAAACCAAACGGAAATAGATGCAGTCTATGGACTGCCAGCTCTCTGCAGCAACTAGACAAATTTCTTCTTCCCATCTCAGAGGACTAGATGTGCTCTGCTAGGCAGATTCCAAGACATCATCTTTAGCAGCCACAGCACACCTGTGCTCAGGCTATAAATTATGTCAATCAGTTGTTGCCTGTGTTTCATGTTGTGCTGGGTTTGCTTTATAATTTCTGCATGCATATAATTTCATCCTAGTCATGAAGAAAGTACAGTGAGTGCACAGTATACAGTTGAACGTGCTGTCGTTCATGCTTCTGAAAAAGACTGCACAAAACCTTTTGAAGACGCTGGCTGGCCTGATGTGGAAAGACAGGTCAATACTGGGAGGAGTACATGCAACCATATGCGTGGCGAGAGTGAAGAGGAAACTGAGACAAGCCTATGGTCCTTTCCCAGATTTTCAGACAGTTATTTAAGGCGATACTTAACTTCAAATAAAAAGTGTAAAAGTCAGTATTACTTCTGGTAACCTTTATAGTGCAAATAGTACTCTGTAGAAACACAGAGAAATATTCCTATCTTAAACCTCAATAATGCTAGCAAACAGAAGCCTAGTCCTGCTCTTCTTTTATCATCATGTCTTGTGCATGTAATAGGTGTGTGATAGAGTACATTTTTCCATGAGTGATACAGCTGCTGTCTACATCTTCCTAGGAGATCACTTCAGCTTGCATCTGGAGTGGAGGGGAGTTATACTGAATGAAAGCTGCTGTTCTTCAGCAAAGCACCAGATTAACAAGGCCTTTTTGTACTTTAACAAATCCACTTTAAATCTGCAGTCCTCACTAATTTGGAGGAATTCTCCTTGGCAACTGCAAGTGGAACACCCCTCAGAGTGCTGGCTGGCAAAATGAAACTGTTTTGGTGCTGCAGAGGTACTTTGGGTGAAGAGCCACAAAGCTGAAGTGCTGTCATTAACTGCAGTCATTTAACAGTCGGTGGCCTGGGAGGGACCGCAGCAGTGGCACGCAGAGAAGGCCCAGCTCGGTGCGGCTGCTGGGTGTGTGGGTTGCCCTGCTCCCTGTGCGTGTTCCATCATCTTTGTCGCTTCCCTTTAGGTCTTTATACACATTGACAAGATCCCTCCTCTCCAGTCTTTCCTAATAGGACAGGTGCCCCAGTCCCTTAATCATCTCCGTAGCCCTTTGCTAGACACTTTACAGTATGTCCATATGTCCCTTGTACTGGTAGCCCAGAACTGGACCCAGCACTTCAGGTGTGGTCTTACCCGTACTGAGGAGAAGGGAAGGATGCCCTCCATCCACCTGCTGGCAACACTACTCCCAGTGCAGCCCAGGGCACCGTTAGCCACTTCTGTGGCAAGGACAAATGTGGACCACATACCAGGGCCCCCAGGTTCTTTTCTGCCAAGCTGCCTCCCAGCCAAGCATCCCCAGCCTATACTCGTGCCTGGGGCTGTGTCCCCCCAGGTGCAGGACTTTGTACTTCCCCTTGCTGAACTTTATAAGGTTCCTGTCAGCTGTTTCTCCAGCCTGTTGACATCCATCTGGATACCAGTACAATTGTCTGGCATGTCAGCTACTCCTTAGTTTTGTGTAATAAGCAAACTTGCTGAGGGTACACTCTGCCCCAGCAGATCCAGATCACTAATCATGGTGTTAACTAGCATTGGACCTCTATTGACACCTGGGGTACACTGCTAGTTACTGACCTCAAACTGGACCTTCTTCCACTGACACCCACATTCCTGGCCTGACCGCTCAGCTACTTTTCAGTACATCTCACTGTCTCCTCATCCACCCTGTACATCAACAGTTTGTCTATGAGGACCCTGTGGGAAATAGTGCTGAAGGCCTTACTGAAGTTCAGGTAGGCAATAGCCATTGCTTTCTCCTCATCCGGTTAACAGGTTGCTGTCCTGCCGTATCATCCCTCAGGCCTGAACAAAGGAACTCAAAATTCCCCCTTGCTCCAGTGATACCTCCTGCCAATGTTTAACTTTGTGAGTGAGCATTTAACATGAGAGATCACATCTTATTCATAGCAAGTGAGTCTAGACTGGTGTTTCTTCACTGCAGCTGTAGGGCAGCACTGCTTACAAGAGAATGAATTTTTACATGAAGTTGTTCAGCCAGGTACTGGCTAACAGGCTAGTGTTTGACCTTTATTAAAATCTTTTCCTTCTTAGGTTTGCTTTCCCTGCTAGTGACTGAAAGGTCTTTCTGGGGAACATACCAACAGCAGGAAGAAGCCTGTCTGTGCCCCTTTAATCCCAATGACCAAGCCATCTTTAATATGGATGTACCTTTAATACTTCCATGTACCGCTTGACTCCTCCCAGCAACAGAGAAGCTGCAGGGAGGAGGAAAGACAGGCAGCTCTTGGCAGGTTATGAGCAAGAAACTATGATGGATAAAGTGCAGATCAGACACAGGAGTGGCAGAGGCTTCAGAAGTAAGTTGGGTGCTGCCCAGCCACCCTTTATCCAGTCCTGGTCCTTCTGAGGTAAGGGGTTCAACTGATGCAAAATTCTTCGCTGCCCCCTTAGTGTGGTGAAGAGTCAAGTACACGAAGGTTGTCTCTTCAAAATGAGGTTCCAGGGAAGAAATACAGCAGCTGCACACAATGTGGTTGCCTTGGCAGCTGCACACAATGTGGTTGCCTTGCCTGCATTTTTCATGAAATCTTCATCTCTCAGGAAATTTCCCCATGGAAGGGGAGAAGTTTTCTAGCTGAGGGAAGATATGCAAATATATTTTATTATCTGAAGTACTGCCACTGTGTTTGAACACTCTCCTGCCTTGCTCCCCCTCCCCTGTTTATAATTTTCTGAGATTGTATTGCAGCTTTTAATGAGAGCTATTTTTGATTGGTTTCATTATAACAGGGCCTGGTAGAGTACAGCCATAGGGATAACTGGATGTCCTGGTTTATGGTCTTGGCTCAATTCTGTAAGTATTCTGTTAATATGCAGTATGTGGCTAGCTACAGTAACAACATTTATAATTGGATCAAATAATCTGTTACAGTTGTAATATATTCTCAGAAGGATATTTAAATATAGATTCCCTGGAGACTTGTTGGCATAGTGTTATAAATAAAAAGGACTCATTCTAATAATATTGTTCAGTGTTCCTTCATTGCCGACATAAATCTTGTTTTTTCCCCAACTACTTCAACAGAACATCTTGTCTAAGAAAAATATCAAGTTAATTTTGTAGCTTTACATGCTTTATTCAAGGTTGAAATTTTGAAAATGTTGCTATTAATATGTATGTTATAAAGTTACGGGTTGATATTACTTTGTGTTGCTTGGCCATTTTCATCCTGTGCTTGAGCTCAGGCACCTCTCAAAAGGTCAAGATGTTGATCTTGTCATCACAACAGCTCTTGGGAGAATGGATAAAACTGTCAGACAATGAAGGCAATAGGATTTTTAGTGGCTCCCCAGGGAACCTTTGCAAACCAGTTTAATTTTCTCTCATCTTCATGCTATTTCACTAGATTGGCCTATGAGGCAGCAATATTTGTGGTGACAACTCTGGTGGGTGTAATCTAGTTATTGTAAATGTACATCAGTGGGGAGAGGAAAAAAAATGAACGTGCATGCAAGTTCCCTACCAGACTGCAAGATAAATCTCCTGGTTATCCCTTCTCCCTTTGATTAGTTTCTTGGTGACTTGGGGTACATGTTTTGCTGATGTCCGACAGTCGGAAAATTCTGGACCTTTTCATTTACCTTGTGGTTGAGGGAGTCATATAATATATGCAATGTTTATTGATATTTGAAGTTTGATAGCACTTGAAAGTACAGTCCATAGTGAGGCATTAATAGAGATCTAAAAGAATTAAGAGAGAGTATTTAACCCTCTCTCCCACCCTTACTGCTCTTATCTGTACTAAACCCTCCATAATCACTGAGAGTCTTTCCCCCTTATCCTCTTAAGAAAGCCCTGGAAAAAAATGTTATGTACTTTAACAGAGTTATAAAAGACATAAAATGGGCTGGAGAAATGTCACATTGGGCTATAAAGATTGCATTACTTCTGGGAACATTGATTCTAGGGGGAAAAGAAAAAAAAAGGAAGAGAAAGAAAAACAAACTAGTTTGTTTTTTTTTTTTTAAACAATCCATTTCCAAATGAAGTACAAGCTTTATCTTCTTTTATAGGGATTTGATGTGCTAATTTATGGCTTGATTAAATTCTTCCTAGGGCCTGGTTCAGCCAAGCTTAATTTCCTTAATTCTAAATGCTTAAGTAGTGTTGCTGAAGCCAACTGGATTTAATTCTGTCATTAAACATAAACTCTGTTTAATGATTTGCTAAGTTCAAGTTGGTATAGGACGTGCAGAATGAGACTGTCATAAGACAGATCATTCTTACATGTTTGCTGAGATGCTTTTCTCTTCTATCCACTGGTCTGCAGCTCTGTGTTACATGCAGATTTACTATACCTGGTGCTGTCTCAGGGTGTTGTCTCTCTGCTCTCTTTGTTACCCCTAAACCCAGTTTGGTCCAGCTCCGGCTCTGCACTGTAAGTGACCATGGGCAAGCTGTTTGCGGTTGTGCTCCTCTACGTTGCATCCCGCGTCTCCACTTCTCAAGGCCTCTGCTTTGTCAACACCTTGTCATCATGTTACTATTGAGTACGTCTCATCCCACATAATGTAACTGCTTGTCATTGCTGCCTATGTAAAGCTATGGTTGTACCACACAAAGAGAAGCCAAAGCAAAACAAATCAGGCGTGGACACCTGGTCAGCTGGAGATATTCCTCTCACACCTCAGAGAAGCAAAACAAAGCTACAGGCAGGTCAAAGAAAGTTCAGCAAGAGCAAACCTGACAAGCCTCAGTCCACAAGTCTTGCAAAATGTTTACAAGGTTTGTGGCTTATATACTAGCAATGGCAGTGCTGTATCACAGGGCCACATGATTATATGCCACTGGTCTCCAGATCCTACCACACTGTTTATGGTCACTGGCATACTGCTGCTGTCAGTAGCAGCTCTCTCCTCATGCCTATCCTGGGTGATAACACCTGTTTTCCAGACACAACCTTCTGTTTAACAGGTAGGTTCTTGCAGGAGCGCGCTGGAAACGAGGACCATGCATGGGAATCGGCTAGCTGAGGGGAATGTGCTCGAGCTTGTCTAGACAACAATTAACATGATGAGGCATGTTTACAGAGCATAGGGGAGTGGGGGACGGATGGTGCCAAGGAAAGGTAACACCTTGCTGTTAATTGATGGTAGTTAACCATCAATCAGGGATTGCCTAGTATGCAAGGCTTAGCTTCAAGAACCAATCTGTTTAAAACGCGCAGCTTCTGAAAGTGTATAAAAACTCGTGCTTCTGTACAATAACTTGACATTTGCTTGCATCAAGCTGCGTCCCGTCTCTTCATTCGCCGCAGGTTCTGGTGAGGATTACTCTCTCTTTGGAAAACTTTTTGTCATCTGTCCCTCCAGAAAGAAAAAGTACCAACTTCATAAGATAAAGGACACTTTATTCTAATAGTGGTACTTTTCCAAGTGTCTTTTCCAGATTGCTATTTATTCATCTATTTAATTCACGTACTCATTGGTGTAAAACCATTACTGTGAGCCCTAGGGTCTGAACTGCTTAACTTTTATTGAATGCTCCTTTCCCCCTCATGATTATTTTTGGCAGACCTCTGCCTATTGGCTGGTGTCCTTGTTTTCGACATAAAATGAATAAATATCCCATTTGCCTCCAGCTTGATAGTCCATTTGTCTTCTGATACAGCACTGGCTATTGCTGCTGCAAACAATTTCACTGCTGTTTTTTTCATGCATTTTGTGCTATTCTGTTTAGTAAGTGTCCAAAGACAGTTGTAGGGAAATGAGACTCTGCCAGTTCTTGCACCCTGTGCCAGCATAGACTCAGTCTGCAGTGTCTATTGCGGTAAGTAAAACCCACACACTCTTTCATGTCTTATGACCTCTGGATACCTTTCTGTCTCAGATCTTCTCAGTATTTGGTCTCGTGTTCAAAATGGCACAGCCTTGTTCTCCTTACCATAGACATATCACTGATACGCAAAACTTCCTCAGAACAGAATTATCATTGTTTTATCAGAAGTTAATTTGGGGTCTTCTGTGATCTCTCCCTTTGCTGCCAACAACCTCCATCCCCCAAATGTGCTAGACTCTGCTATTCCATGATGTCTTATTGCAGTTTTAGCCCTACAGTTTGAAAGACAGATTCTTCATTCTTCTGTCATTTGGAGATATGTTTTCTTACCTGGTCTATTCTTGTATTACTTTAACAAAACTATTGTTTTCTGCATGCCTAATACCACTCCAGAATGTTTCTCACACCCCACTCTTTCAGAAGGGCTATTCTTTAATTCATTTCACTCCTGACAGCTTACGTTGCCCAATAATGAGTCAGTAGTAACTAGTCCAGCAGAAATCTGGCCTTGCTGCCTTCTTTATATTTTCCTGAGTGGAGAGGTGTCGCTAGAACTTCTTCAAAATACAGCAGCTGGTTTTAAGCCATTTCTGTGAGGGTCATTTAGAAATACATTCTCACGCCCTTTCTAGATTAGAAGTAGCTAGACATATTTAGCCTGGCTTTTCTTCTGCTACTATATTATTCCATTTGATACAGACTTATATTTTTATACCATTTATTAAAAAAAAAAAAGTAACTGCTATTTCCACTCAGCTATTTTTCAAGATCTCGTGTTCCTTCTCACCCCTAATTTTAAACATTTGCCAAATTAAGTTGAAATTGATTGAGGTGTGGAGATCTCTGAGAGGAAAGAAGTGCAAACACAATGCCCCTTGCTCAGGAAAAGGCATGCAGAGCTCAGTTCTCCCTGGAGGCAGCAGCCAGCTGGCCAGTAATGCTGTTTGCATAGAGCAGCACCAGCCAGCACTCCAATAGCTCCGGGTCAGCTACACACACACGGCCTCTAGCCCACTCAACAGGGAGAAAGGAGCAATGGGGGAGAGGTGAGGGATGGCGGAGGATGAGAAAGGTGTGTGTGTATGAGGAAAGATTAGGGGAGATGACACAGAAAGCTCTGGATGGTTTGATGTTGTTTGTTCTGCATCTTTTGAAACTGCCTGCCCAAGGTGGGGTGCAGTGAGACCGCAGCATGCTGCACGCCTATAATTATGGTAGTGGACAAGGGGGGCACATTCTGGCAGTGCTTTAAAACCTTTTTTCACCCATCTGTAAAACAGCATTGGTAATGACTGCCTCAGACAGGAGGTTGCATAAAGCTGTGGTGTTAGATTGCAGTCTCTGTCATGTGTGTTATGATTTCTGTAGGAAATGCCATGCTGCTTTCCCTGAAGCAATTTTGTGATTGAGAGATGGTAATTGTTGGCCTACAGTTTGATTCTTGAACAGCTCTGAACCACAGCAGCCCAGTGTTTGCAAGAAGAGATCACACGTGTTGGGGAACCATTTTGGCCCAAACATGCTTGCAACTTTTCAAGGTACAGATATGAGTTAAGACAAAGAAATGTTTCTGACTTAAAGGGCCACTTTGACAACATTCAGAATTCATTGACTGTGAGGGAGTGGAGACCTGCACTTTATCTGTATTTGAAAAGGAACCATGAGAATATAGTGCCATTCAGCAGCCTCCTTTGTATTATCATCACTGGGAGAGTATGGAAGAATACAGACTTAGAAACACATTAAACAATGATGTGAAGTATATTGTTTTATGCCTTTTTGTTCCACTTGCCAAACTTCCCGAGTATGTAATAAAATGACTTGGACACTACCCTGCTACATGATGTGTAGATAACATGCAGTTTGGTTAGCTCATGCAATGTAAATATAGCTTTCAACAGATATTTTAGTGGCTAGCACTCTAGCCAATTATTTCTCAATTAAATGCCAGCTGCAGCAAATTTTCTTCATGTGAATTCATGAATTAACTGTAAGAATACCAGCACATACTGCAAAATGCCATTTGCCATGTTCCTTGCTAAATAGGACATTGCTAAATTGGACATTGCTAAATTGGACTAATTAATGCAAGTGTTTTCCACTTGCGTCTTGTAGAGTCTGTTTTATTGGGTTACCACCTAGGCATTACTAGAGTGAAACAAACCAAAAATATCTCTTTATTGTCACCCATGCTGGGAACATTCAGGACCCAGGTTCATCTCCATCCTATTCCTTACTCAGGGTTAACCTTTGTCCACAGAGCAATCAGGACAGGCCATAAATTGGGTTCATTCCCACAGCAATGTAGGTTCCCTGACCTCAGATGGGGATTTTCACAGCTTGGATGGACAGAACACTTTAGTTCTGCTGTGGGTTGGGAAGGAGGTGACAGTGCCTTTCGTCTACTTCCATCCCTTGGGAAGCCCAGCTGAAGATAGATCAATGGATCCCCACACTTGCCTCTACCTGATATTTGGGATTATGTATTAAATAAAAACTCCAGAAAAATAAATTCTTGCTGCTTTGAAAGACCCCATCTTGCATGATATGTGTGATCCAGCTGTCTTTGGAGTTAAAAGTCATGCGATGCCCTCACTGTACATTCCTTGTAGCTGATGAGAAGTATCAGCTCAGCTCCAATATGGACTTACGCAAAGTATGTTTCTTATTGCTTGGGTAAAAAGATTAGGTTTGTCTCTGAGGAATGATTTTTAAAGGTTACTTTAATGTCAAAATAACAATTTTGATTTCCTAGTAATAAAATTTTCAGTCTTTGGCAGATTCTTTTAGTTAAAATAAAAGGTGACATTTTAAAAGCAATCTGCTGTTTTGGCTAGCTAAGACATTTTCTGCTTGCATGCTTATCCATATCCATATCCATATCCATACCCATATCCATATCTTAGTAGCATAGTGCTCTATGCTACTTTTGCAGTTGCAGCCCTGACTCAGAATTGGATACTCTCCTTGTGCTAGACATATGCACACACCTGGCACCTTTCCCTGCTGCTGGAAATTTCACATGTAAATTCAGAAAGCCTAGGAAGAGGCATGAGGAGAAATGGAGAGTGAAAGGCTTGCATCAGACCATGTGGCAGATCAGTAACTGAATTTGGACTAGACCCTAGAGCCCTTACACCTCTATCCAGTGTGCTAGCTACTTGACCCCTGGCCAGACTGTGTGAGAATGCATTTCAGTCACTACTGAATTAGAAAATTTATTTCCTGTCTCAAAAAATGTTGTGATGGTATAGTTAATAGAGTCACTTCCATTACGTTTTTCAAAACAAAGGGTTGATTTCCAGTTTTGTTAATTTTTGCCTATAGACTGGAAGAGGTATGTACTAGCATAACTTAGCAGAGTCATGTGGTCTAAAATGTCATTGCTGGGACTTGGTTTATCACTGGAGCTCCAAGGACTCTGGGTGAGAGTACAACCCTCCTCTCTGAAAACATCCATTCACACAGTTAGGGCCAGTTCCCAGTCTGTAGAATTTGAATTATGCATAAAGGAACCAGAGCAAAAATTTCTCTCTCTTTTCTGTGAAGATATATTTGTTGGCTTAATAGATTTCCTGAAACAATAAGCAATTACTCAGTGTTTGTTATCTTACATTCCTTAAATGGACTACTTCTGTTTCTTTATTTCATGCTTAGGAGCACTGAAAATCCTCTTTGTTTACCTTTTACTATCTTTTAATTCATTCTCTATGGTGGCTACTTTGAATTGCGAGTGATTTGGTGGAGCAGGAAAAGAAAATCTTGCCAGTGTCCAACTTGCCTTTCTAGACATGCTAAGGTACAAGCAGATTTACCCCATCGCTCCTGCAGGCTTTGTATGTGCTTTATGTGCATGTGCAATTTTCCGGTTTGTACGCACACATATCAAATAGATAAGCCTGCGCAAACATGATTGCTGAAAGCTGGTCCAGGATATACCCTGAGTGAGGTTTGCTATTGAATAAATAATTGTATGGTGATAATAAGAGGATCTACACAAAGATTTCTTTTTTAAAGCTTCCATTTCATTTCCTCCTCTGCTTATCTATTACAGAGACAGGGAAGTAAGGCAGAAACTACTGTCATTTTCCCTCTGGCCTGTGACAGGAAATTGATCCCCTAAATGGATTTCTCAACCTAGTGATAAGAACACCTCTAATCTCATGTTCTTAAGAAACCAGTATTACTCAGCTTCAGAGGAAAATGGACATATTCTTTTTTTCACAAGATCCAAGTCGTTATCAGTCCAATGGACACATACATCTTCCAGCACATGTGAAAGGCTAGGAAGAATGGAAAACCTGCTAGAGATCAAAATTACTCCTGTGCTGCTTTCATCAGCTTTTTCTAGTGATTTGTTGTAGCTACATGCTTTTCCATAACTCAGACCATGTAATAATCTACTTTGCAGACCAGACATTACATAGCTCTTCTTCAGAGCAAGAGGGTTCAACCTTTGCCATTTCCCCACATCTGTATGAATCTGTCGTTAGAATAGTCCAATTTTGACACCTCTTTCTTTAGCAAGGCTTATTGGAAGATCTTCAGGAAGATGTTTGGCAACAGCGCCATTTCTGATCCCTTACTGAACACACTGAGTGATATATGCCATGTATCCAAGCCCATTGTTCTTGAGCTGTTTTCTGTTAAACAGTTCTTCTGTTGCAAGGAAACATCTTTAGAGCTCCTGTCAGGCAGGAGCCCAGAACTACCTGTATTGTGGAGTATGCACATCTTTGTCCATGCTGTCTGTCTTGGCTTAACTGTGACTGTGCTCCTCAAGTCCAGCTAAATATTCCCAGCAAGTATGTACATGAGCTATTCACAACCACAATAGCCCTAAGACAGCTGGTAATGCACGCGTCTCAAGTGCTTAATACCTCTTGCCCCTGGGCTAGAACTGATCAGTGTCTTGTCTTGGAGCTGAGCAGCAAAGGAAAAGCAAAGCAAGGAATATCTGGGTCTCTTCTGCTGGAGAGCACAAGGACATAAGCATTACTAGGCAATCTTTCCCCTAACGCACTGCAGCCTTGGAATGAGGGCTGTGCAGCATGAAGCTGGATCTGCATGAAGCTGGAACCAGTTGAGAGAGCCAGCTTTCTGGGACCTGTGCTGCAGAGGGCAAGCTTGGAAAGGAGCTGCCTGTTCTGTCTAGGTCTGCCAACATCTGCATCTACACCTCTCTAATCTCCCATCAGAGTCTGCAGGAGGAATCTGCACCTCTCTAGAGTGCTGTGATTCAGCTCATGTTAACAATCAAAACATGTCAGAATAGTCATGATCTGAATGCTTCTGCCTGATGGGAAAAATTCCCATCTAGGTCAGAGCTCCTTCTGGGTGCAGAAGATGTTGAAAGTTGGGATTGATGAGTCAGCCCTCATGGGTGGTATACAATAGACAGTGTTTCAAATGGGGGCAGCTAGTTTCTGGCATCCTTATCTGAATGACAGCTTTTCATCAGTCATCCTACTGCTCTGAAGGCCAGCTTCAGCAATGAGTAGGCTTTGTATGGTGCTGATGCTGGATAAAAGCCTTTCCATGTCCCCTTGGGTATATACAAAGGAGGTAGTTCTGCTGTGCCTCTTGCTGTATGGCGTGCAGTTATGGTAAGTGCCAACAGCTGGAGACAGCGTGTCAAAGATCCCGAGACATCTCCCACCCTGCAGCAGGGCAAGTGCCTGTGAGCAGTGCCTGTGCACAAGGTGTCTGCTATCACGGAAAAGGGGTGGAACTGCTTGGCTGACAGTGGAACTGCTATTGGGGACATCAGGAGATATGGTACCCCTCCTGCCATAAAGATGACACTGATTCTTCTCCTTTACTGTCAACCCATATTTATGGGGTGTGTTTCTGACCCCTTGTCTAATACTGCATATATTGCTTCTGACACTTTCCCTCACCAGGGCTCCAATTCTCATCTTGGTATGTTACTGCATGCATTGTAAACCAGTGCCTTGTGCTCCTGTCACATGTGATTGCTTTTCTGTGTGGCAGAATAGTAGCCAGAAGGGTGGTTTCCGATGTGACAAGTGCACACAATAAGACTTGGACTCTGTAACAAGCAACTGTGCCTTACCAGGATCTCCATATAATATATATTATTATTATTTCTTTATTTACCTATCATTGTCATGAATCTACTTAGTAAAGAGACTCTTACTCTGCAGATACTTTCTAAAAAAATCTTTTTTCTGGCACCTAAATGGGATTTTTAATGTTCTCTTACTGAAATAGCTTGCATCTCTAGGAACTGATCACAACACCACTACTATCTTTGCTAAACCTCAGGTAGCAACAGTACTGCTTTCTTCAATGCATCAGCAGTACATAAGTCTTGCTGACATCACTCTGGGGTGAATTTTGCCCAAGAGGTCAAGAGTAGACTGACACAACTGGTTGGCTGCATGTACTCTTGTAGCACCTCGTTCTGCTGCCAGACAGCAAATCTCATCTCATCACCACAGGTACTTGTATTGAACAGAAAAACATAATTGCATTTGAAGACAAGATAGGACTGGTAAGTACAGACGGACATGGCATCACAGGAAGTAGCAGGTAATTTTTATTAGCATTGTAGAGACTTACTGTGACTCATGTTTTTCTGTAGCCTGTGGCAAGTTTTAAAGGAGGCATTTGTAGGAGAATGAGGGGATGTTGGATGTATGTAAGGAACCCTTTTGGGTGTGAGGGGCTGAGGTGCCTTATGGAAAATCACTTTTGTGGGAATGCAGCCTGGTGCCTTAGGTGTGACTCCTGCCATGGCACAGAAGAGGCTTTTAAACAAAGGCAAACACCTTGGTTCTGAGCATGGTAGAAAGCAATGAAGTGAGTTGGTGACAGCTTCTGTAACAGAGGTGTTATTATTCTAGTTTGTGGCAGCTGATGAGCTGGATCTGTGCATGGCACTGCAAAATATCCTTTTGGAGATGTTGCTTTTCTTCCAGTGATGTATGCAGAAGATGTAAGCACAAAATCAAACCAAGTTTTGTAATTGTTTATGCGACTTTGACCATTTGAAGGTTGGGACAGGGAGGAAGTGTTACAAGTTGCACAGCTCCTGAAGACAAGAGGTTTTGTTCTCTTTCACACTGAATTCCTCTGTCTGTGCTGTACCTGGCATCTTGGCAGACCTGCCAGTAAAAGAGTTAAATTCTAATCTAGCAGGCTGGCAGGTCAGACCAGAGAAGCACAGCTTGAGTCATGAAAGGCAGAACAGACTCTAAAAGAAGATGCCTAGGATAATCTGTGCTAACTTTCTGAAGCTGAAGATAAGCATGATAAAGCCTGTAGAGGAAAACACCCATACCAGAAAATGCAAAAGGAAATAAAAATGCATCTGGATTTCCTGTGCTGTGAAACTGAAGTAGAAAAATGCAGCCTTGGCTAAATTAAATATTTATCAAGACAAATGCAAAGAACATTTCTCGCAGCTTGCAGAAGTCTTTCCTGCAGTTTGAAGAAACCCAATGAGCTGCTGTCCAGAGTCATCTCTGCCCATGACTTTGAGATCATTCTTTTTTTCCCCAGTTTACAAGTGTTCAGCTTGCCAGATTCTTCAGTATTTCAGAGAATACTCAAGTGGCATTATTGAATGGGTCCAGAAACAGTGTTAGAGACATTGAAATGCCAACAGTTATTACAAGAGAAATCAGTCTCTTAGGTGGTATTTCCTGAAAGTGCCTGACAACTCTGTTGCATCTTCTTATCAGACCCAACTCAGAATTAAGAACCAAGAATGAACACCCAGCATGAATATTTCTATTCAAGGATGCAAAACCTTTAACTGTTGCTTCATCTTTCCACAAACTAAATGTCTCTCTTGTGCTAGAGGGAAGAGTACTTCCCTTTAACTATAAGTGGGCAGCATGGCAAGATGGGCTTTACTGTGCGCTTTGGGTTTCCTTTCGTCCTATATGTTTTGATTCTCTCTTTAATACCATTAGGGTCAAGCCACATGAAGTAACAAATGTGACAATACCACAGACTAATGGAGGATGAAGGAGTTCAATGAGTCTTTTTCCTATAACAGAGGGAGGAAGGTTTAGCCAAGTTCATGTGACTTTATGTGGTTGTATTTCTTTCAGGTCCCTTCATGCCTGCCTCTGCATATTCAGGCTTTTCAGTCAAGAACTGATAAGTCTTTCAACAATATTTGCATTTTCTGCAAACTCTCTTATGCCTTGACATATTTATTTATTTCTGGTGATTATCTGCTCTACGTGAAATATTTCTGCCCTGTCACTGTAACCCCTCTGAAGAGAGACTGGGCAAGGAACAACTACAGTCTTCAGGTTTGAGTCTTAGGCCTGCTTCTGCAGTCTGAACTATATGCCATCAGACTGGCCTCCCAGAGCACAGCTCTGCCAGCTGATATAGAAACGCTGCAATGTGAAGGTGAATAGGAAATGAACAAGGACAAAAAGAAAGTCGAAGTGAGGTAGAAAAAATTTCCAAGTAAGATATTGTTTGTGTCTGGCCAGGTGTTACCATTTTAAATTCATTCTGATCTCCCCCTCCAGCTGCCTCTATGACATGGGTCATGTAACTGCACATGCTGTTTGCTGTGCCTCCAGTATCACTTGGAAAGCTATTGAGTACTGAAAAGATTTCCAGGAACTTGTCCTCATCAGAGAGAAAAAAGAAAATGTAGGGCTAAATATAGTACAGTACAGAACTTCCCATGGTCCCACTGTCATTTTAGAGTTAATCCTTAAACTGAAATCAAATTGAAATCAAAGCAGTAGCGTTCCACTTTTTGAGATTTGCATTAAAACAGTAAAGGCTGTGCTTCAGCAAAGCAATATACTTGAAGTTAAATGGGATACTGAGCTCTGCCGAAGCTTTTGTTTTGTTGCTGTCCTTTACTTAGCCTGCACATACTGCAGTACTGTGATAGGATAGTGTCGCACTGCAGTGCACGGTCATCAGCTCTTAATGCAGGCTTCGGAGGCTGCAATGTAAGACTGCAAGGCTACACTGCAGAGCTGCTGAGCTTTTGAAAAGCTGCAGTTACATGTGGTCAAACAAGCAAAATGTTCACTTGTGGGATTAAACCTGTTTTGCTGTCTGTGAGCAGACTGTGTTCTTTGTAAATATTTCTGTAACAGCCAGAGGACTTGAAAATCAATCCTCCCTTTCCTTGTCAGATGGGAGAAAGGGGAGTAGATCTGGCAGGCTTCCTGAGTGCTGCCCCAAAGCAGTTTGCATGCTGCATTGCTTGCAAAAACAATGCAAAAAATCCTGCAGTTTACATTTTATAGTATTGGTGCAAGGGAGGAGAGACCAGCAGCAGCACAGAACAGGGAGCTGACACAGGGTAAGAAATTCCTGCTCAATAGAAGTGCTGAGGGGGTTTTATTCGAATGTCCTGGCTGTGATCAGGAAAATCCAACAGGAATCTGCAAGTTTTCCCTGCATCTTCCTTAAGGCTGGGTGGGGCTGGCACTGTGGGATTGTGATGATGAATAGTTGGTTTGGCAAGATGAGGAGCAGCATAGCTGTCTTTCCAAGATGACCCAATGCTGTCCTTTTCTTCCACACACTCTTGACCACTGCTGGTGGTTCTGAACGGTGAAAACCAGCGCCTCCAAACTAGTTGTTGATCAGAACTACTTGATCACAATAAGGCTCTGTGAGGATGTTTGGTCTGGAGGCTTAAGAGTGGAGGTCATTCTGGGGGAGCCCACTGCTGCAAGAACTGCTTTGAATACCGGCTAACTGCTCTTGTAAGCAAGGTCATAGGATAATGCTCTTATAGCATCTTTGTAGGGTCATGTTCTCTGAAAGCCAGTTCTGTGCCAAGGAGAAATTACTGGAATGTAGTGTTTTATGAGCTGAGATAACCTGGCCTAGGATTGATCTCAGATATTTACAATCTGACAGTGTGCTCCTAATGGAAGACAACACGAAGCATTTTGATATATTTGGATGCCTACATATAAAAACAGCAGGGTCTCTGCCTCTCTGAAAACAGCAGAGGTGGTTCTGTTTTACCAACCAACGAGCAAATTTATCACTCAGCTTTCCCCTGTTGTAGTCCCCACAAGTAATATGATGTGGCTAGACAAGGACTTCTGTCACAGGCATGTATATTCAGATGTAAATAAGCCAAATCAGATACAAATGTGACTCACTTTATACATGAGTATGGATAATTGTGTAAAGCAGAGCTCCTCCTCAAATGGTTGTACAAAGAGTACTGCCATGTAAATGAAAGGAATAGCAAACAGGGGGCTGCCTGTGTTTCTTGGCAGAAATAGGATTCTCCTAGGAAAAAGGTCTGCAGCAGCTCGTGTAACACTGAAGGTCTTGCTAAGAGCCAGAGGTTTGGGACTGCAGAAGTTGGACTATCTCTACCTGAGATCAGAGGATGATTTTGCACACACCCTGTTCCTGTAAACTCTCTGAAATGGCCAGTTCATAGGGCAGGTCCTGTGGCAGATGCATGTTTGATTAGACACAGGAAGGCTGTTCTCAAGTTCTGGTTTGGTTTTTTTTTCAGTTAGATAGTAGCAGGGAGCATTACATGTTGGTAGAACCAGAAAAATTCAAGAAATAGGCAGATCCCTTCTGAATACTGTAAACAAATAACAACCTGCATCTTGCCTGCCTTCTCCTGGAAGGGAATGAGAAGGATGATTTAGGGCCTTGCCCATTTCGTTCACACTGTGTGTCAAGGAGTGGTGAAGCTGCCACTATGCCTTTGATGAGCTCTGTGCACAGTGGTTTCAGAGGGTGGGAGACAAACTCTGTCTGCAGAGTGATGATTTCTCCTCTCAAGCCTGCAGAACAAACATTTCTCCAGAAAGCTATTTCTAACATACCCACTCTTTTTCAAGCTAATAAGTGTCAGTCCAGCAATTCTAACACAATGGACAGCTCAAAATAAGACATATGTGCAGCTTCAGCCCAGCATGTCTTGTTTGATTATTGATCACATAACACATTTGGAAGAGATTGTGTCTCTGGTTGTTAAATGTTTCCAAAACATTTCATTTGTGATCCAACGATTGCCAAGAAGAGGAAAAAAAAAAAATTACCTTGTTGGTATACATTCTTTTGTATTACCTATGTAAGCTTAACGGTGGTCTTAAAGAGAGATGTTAAAAAGTGAGCAAAGCCTGTAGAACATAAACAGTTAGCAATGTTTGCCACATTTTTAAAAATAGCACCAAAACATCCTTAAATAGCAATACATTATCCATGCAGAAAGTGGCATAATACTACAAAGATTTCTATTTTATTGCGATGCAAATCTTCCTTAAGAGAAAACAGAATTAGAAACACATGTCTGACTGACACATGTGGGAGGATGAAAGTCTTTTCATTAATGAACTATAAGACAACAATTACAGGCCCCTCCAATTTACACTTGAACATCAGAATAATTGAGATATCATTTCTAACATACTATTACAAATTCTTATGAATGCTACTTTGGGGAAAGTTAATAAAATCAGAAGTTCTAATTGTGATGAAAAGTCAGCAGTTGTGTTCCACAGAGCATGTGCATGAGGTGCCTTTGTCAAAGACATCCCAGGATCGAAAAAGGCTGCTTTGCAGTTCCTTTACAATCCACCAGTGGGATGAGTAGGCTGAAACACTACCTGCAGAAAAGAGAAGGAGAATCAAGATCCTCTGAAAACTATCCTGATTCACTAGAAAGCAACCAAAACCATTCAAACCTGTTGAGTCAAGTCATGAAATTCCCAATGTTTCTTTCATGGCTGGGTTCAGATGCAATAGGACAGATCTGCAATCTCTGTTTCAGAGAGGTTATTTTCTAACTATTGCCCTGGGCACTGGAACAGAAAAAAAAGTAGAGCAAGTTAAAAGGCTAGTTGTGATATTATTACCCTCACAGAAAGTGGAGGGGGGCAGTGGGAAGCAGGGAGTAATTTGACATTATTTTCCTATTATCCATATGCCTGTTTTGGAATATACAGATGGAAACTTGCATCAGATAATTAGATATATAAAATAAATCAGAAGATCAGATTACAGTCTAATGCTGTAATGTATTTTGTTGAAGAGTCATTTCAGTCATTGTATCAATGCAAAAACCCACCAAAGCTGTTTAAAAGTAACTGATCATTATTTTAGCATGTTTGCAGGTGCAAAATTGAAGGGGCTGTTGTGATTCTCGAAGGGTCTAGTTAGAAATGCGAGCATATAAGGATTTTTATCCCTTCCTTGGGACAGATGTCAGATTTTGGGAATATTCAACACGTCTGCAGAGACTTTTCCTTTGAGGATATTGTGATAGGGTGAGGTTGCTATAATCACAGGGGTTTAATGCAAGTTTCTGTGTTGGCTCTTTTGCAAAGAGGTTTGTAATCTTAAGTCCATATTGACATTGCTTTGTTGTTTCTGCCTATTCATGTGTATCTGTTGAAAAGTAGTTGGTTGCAGTGAAAAATTCCCTGGAAGAGAATGGAAGACTTTTGAACTGCTGCGTTGGAGTGCTGCAGTCACTCAGAGGGGAGTGGTTCAGTCTGCCTGAAAAGAAAAAAAATGAAATACAGTTATTTATGAATTATAGCATTCTATATGCCTTTTTTTTTCATATTGTTGTTTGTTGAAAACTACCTTGAAGTCTTGCTGGACTGAAGCCAGCATGCTGGAAAAGTAATCACTCTCAAAACTCTGAGATGGATTCTTCCATGCCATGCCACTGCCATTCTGAAAATTCTTATTCTTCTGTATTTTTTTTCTGTTTACATCCCCCACTTGTTTTTCATAGTCTTATTTTAGCTTCCTGTGTTTAGTGGAAAGAGAGGCCTTGCTATTATTACTGTAGATGAAGAATGCTTTTGTTTTTGTTATTACAAATCACTGTTTCTAGAGTGACAAAGTCTTTGTGGGTTTGTTCTGTTCCTTTGATATGTAAGGGAGCTAGAAAAGCATGTCCTGGCACCCTATCATTCAGTAAAGTGTGGAGTCCCTCAAGATATACTTTGAAGGCTAAGACAGGAGAGTGGCAGGAAAAAAAAAAAATTGCTAAGGGAATCCTGCCCAGTAAGGGGAAATTACTTGGGACAAAACAAACTACTTGTTGAAGTGTGGCAGACTGTGTATGAGATATGATTTACTGAAACAACACAAGGTGTGAAAAGGGGCAGAGGGACAGCTCATTTTGTGGCTTGGACAGAAAATAATCTTATTTGCTAATTTATTTGTGCATTTAGTTGCTCAAGACTTGCTGTGAGAAAGACTGTGGTAAGAAAAAGCTGGCAAGATACAATTACCACGCTGGGGGGGCTCACAAGGACTTGAAGAAATTGCCTTTGGCATCATATATTGACCACATCAACCCAAAACCATGGGACTGGTGGAGTATTACAGCTCTCTAGCTTTCCACAATGAGCTCAGTCTAAAGAGATAGGAGAAGAGTGAGAAAAGGTGTGAGAAGTTTGGAAGTCATCCTGGACTTCTGAGACCTATGTTCAAGCCTGTTTTATTGTCAGTGGGTAACTTTTGAAAGTCAGTTGACATCTGGTTATTTCTTCATATTTCTTAGAGAGAGCACTCTGAGAGCTTGCAGGTAGCACTGGGCAGTCTGCCAGAAGGTCTAGCAGGGTGCTAAGCTCTCAGGTATGCTAAAACACAAGTCCTGTATCTGCTGAACCATCTGACTTGGAGGGCACAAAGACAACGTAGATAACAGACAAGGCTTTCTGGTGCATGCAACTCACTGCCTGTAAGACAAATGAAATTAAACCTGTTGTTGCCTAAACCATGGATAGTTTCTGACCTGCATCTCAGCAGATTATTTACCTACCCTTGCACCAATGTTTGGGGACAGATATTCTTGCTGTTATGGGTATGTGCAGTTTTTATACTTAAGAGCAGCAACCCTTATGTTAACATGGTTCTGGTAGCAATTTTTTCTGAGAGATCTTTGGATGTGAAAAGAGAGGGAAGAACAGTCAAAGGAACAGGGATAGGACACTGAGAATGGACATAGAGAATGAAGGGGCCACAAGAAGTGTGAGGAAGTGAAAGCCTCAGAAAAAAAGAACCCAGAGAGAGAATGCCTGGGTTAAAGAAGGGGAGAAACAGAGGAGTTGAGTGAGGGAAGAGAATCCGAGACAGGAGAGAGCAAGAGTATGTCTGGGTGAATATGTACCATGAGAAATCTAGCCGATGGTTCTCAATTCAAAGAAATACACTGACATAGCTAGGGAAAGGGAAGTTTGGCCATGACTTGGAGTGCCTGGGATCTCTCTCTGACTCTTAATTACATTGACCTGCTTTGTGACCTTGGCCAAGTCCTGTAGCCTTCCTGGTTTCATTTCATCCCACCATACACTTGCAGTAGATTTGGGACATGCCAGGCTCCTTATTTCTGTCTGTCACAGTGCTGATTTCAATTTATTAATAACTAGAAAATACAAACGATCTGGACTTTAAAAGAGTAGCTCTGTACAAGTCCCATAGTTACACTGCTAGCTGAACAGCCTGAGTGTGTGACTGAACAGCAATAGCTACAGGGTGTTTCTTTTCTGTGCTGTAAGAAATGTCCAGACACCTAAACTTCTCACCTTAATCAGTTAGCTCCTGCTTGGCTGGTCACTACATAGTAAATAGTTCCAACAAGAACTAGCTGTTGCCCTGCTATTTCCCTTTTCATATATACTCTCTTATCAGACCAGCTCCTCACAAAGAAACACTGTCAGCAGAACTGTCTACCTTTCTTCCAGTATTTGGAAATGAAAGTTTCCTCTTTTATGGTGCTCAAGGAGGAACCTGGTCACTGTGTTGGCTGTTACCCTGCCAATCATGGATAAGAATTTTCTTTCAGTGAGTGCTTGCAAATCCTGAGATGGGACATGTTTGCCAAGGAGTCAAAGATCTCAGAAGAGATGGAAGGAATAGAAAAGAATGACCAAGCCATCCGCTTACTGCTTCTGGGCGGCAGATGAGATGTCAGTATTGCTGCAGTGGGGATGACCAGTGCTGCTCAAAGGAAAAAAAAGGGTCTTCAATCTATACCGTGTAGCAGCATTATGTTTCAGTAAACATGGTTCAGTAAGGTGTTCACTGAGTATTTTATCTGATGTTGCCCTCAACTTAACATAAAAAAACTCTGGTCTAATTAAGGTAATGCTGCCAAACCTTCTCTCAGTTGGTGGTTGCTGCTAAGAAAAGCAGCATTTTTGTATAACTATTAACAATTGCTCAGGTAATTGGTATGAACTTTCAAAATCTTTGCATTCTAGTTTACAAGTTTCCAATGGCTTGGAAACAGAGAACATGTTTACACAGTCAACAGTGGTTGTCAGAAGTTGGTTATTATTTCTAATCTTCTTGAAAGACTATAGAAAGAAATATCTTAAAGTAACAGGGCATGATTATTCACATAGGGCAAAATGTCAAGAGAAAAGAGGCTGCTGGTGGTGATGAATATATTTGGATGCCTTTAAGTTTTTCCACATTTCCAGGAACATCCTGAAGTTCTTCTAGTGTATTCAAAAGGAAAAGTTTGGGCTGGAAATGTTGATTCTATGCTCTGCTGAAAGGAAAGGTAGAGCAAAGCAAATTTTTAATGTAATTGAAAGTACATTAGTTTAATAGTCAATTGATAAAGGAAGAAGGTTTTAATTGGAATAACCTCTATTAGATATTCTTTCCAGTATATGGTTTTAGACAGTTCACTAATCTTACTGTTGGTAGATAGGATTTTATTACATTTATTTCCATTTTTTTTTCATTTATTTAATTCCTTTCTTGTTCATAAAAAACCCCACCATTGTTATTGTGGTTGTAAAGCTATGTAAAAATTTTATTTCTGGTAGAAAAATTACTTGGAAATATACCATTTGCTCATAATGATATTTTTTATGGTAACAAACATTAAAGATGTGTTTTCCTGAAATACTGAAATCGTAAAATCATAGAACAATTTGGATTGCAAGGGACCTTCAAAGGTCATCCAGTCCGATGCACTTGCAATAAGCACAAACATCTTCAACAAGATCAGGTTGCTCAGAGCCCCATCCAACCTGATCTTGAATGTTTTCAGAGATGGAACATCTATCAGCTCTCTGGGCAACCTGTTCCAGCTGCCACTCTCATCATAAAAACTGTTTTCCTTACAGCTAACTAAACTATTACCCCTTGTCCTATTGCACAGGGCATATTAAAGAGTCTATCCCCATATAACCCCCTTTTAAGTATTTCCTCACAGCAGAGGTGTTCCATCCCTCTGATAATTTTTGTGGCCATCCTCAGGATGCTCATACAGGTTCATGTTTTTCTTGTACTGAGACATATGGCTTGAAATATTCTTTACATTGTTATTAGACCAACATTTTTAAAACAAGAAAGAAAAGCCAAACACTTTGGGGAAAGTATCATTAGTTGTAGCTTTCTTCCATGTGAGTTAGATCTGTTTGTATGCCAGGTAAGACAAGTGTGTTCTAGTTTGTGTCAGAATGAGTTGGTCTTTTGGGACAGAAGAGTGGAGCAGGTGGCTTCCAGAGGGTGCGTCCAGCTCCCCTCACTCTGATTCCATATTAAATATAAACTGAGGTGCCCAAATTTCTATGTCTGTACCTAAGCAGTGACCAAATTTAGAAAGCACTGGCTAGGACAGCTTTCTTCAGACACTTGAAGCTTTTACCTACTAAACTTCTTCAGGCCTGTGACATGCCCCTTGTTTAATTCAAGTCTTTTTCTAATCTTCCAAGCTGCAGAGATCAGATAAGACTTGCCTTCTTTTTCTGCTGCCTGGTATGAACTTAAAAGAAGAAGGAAATAAAAGGAATCTTGTGTTGATATGTGTTGAATCTTTTGATATTTGGTTACTTTTTGGGGCTCACTCTTCTAGAACAGGAACCCTGATATGGCATTGTAAGATGCTTGAAGGCAGTAAGGCTGTGTTTGGTCACCACCCTGTCTAGGGACTGCAAGCTTTTGAAGGCAAGGCTACTTGTAAGCATCTAAACAAGGGTATGAAAACACAGAGCCATGCTATCACCAAACACCGGTTTTGCCTTTGCCTCAGAAGAAATCATAGCTAGAAAGGCTGCCAAAGAGTGTCATTGAATGCAGACATGGATTCCAGCTATGCTGAACACAGCTTTCACATGGTAAATTTGTGAGACTGTAGCCCATCTTTACATGCTGCATTCCCCCATCACCTGCTTTATTGCTGTTTTAGAGTTCCTTTATCCACAAGGGACAATGACAACTGACTGGAACCTACAGGGAAACAGCAAAACTATGGCTAGTTACAAATGTCAGTTGGCACGTGTTATAAAAAGAACAAGCTAGGTGCAGGGCATTCCTCTTGCCTTCCCAAATACCCTCATTAAGAATGCTTCCATTATTTAAAAATAAAGTTTTAGTAATGCAGGAGAAGGTTGCCAGCTGAAAACTCTTTTTTCTTACAATTTCCCCCCAACTGCTGTAAGAACAAGTTTTGATAAGATTGAAAGCTTTCTCACATGACGGAGGTTTTGACAAAACTGTACGGCATGGGGGTCAAAAGTCTGTATTTTAAAAATGCCTGACTGAGGCGAGATCTTTTTGTGCAGTATGGAACAGAATTCACTTGAGATTCCAGCAGTAAGTGGACTTACTTTCTCCACTCTCTCCACACTAAAAATCGGTCACAGGGAAAAATGAACCAAAAAAAAATATCAGTGAAATAACACCACCCTCTACAGAAAGGCAATAGAGGTGAACAACAGATGCTGTCACAGGGCATAGGCTCTGATGGATGCCAATTTCTACTATGTTTCCCTCAGGCAAATTAAGAGCGTAACACCCCTAGGTTTTCTATAAATACGCATGGATATTTTACCCTGTTTAATAAATTTAATACCTGGTGTTCACTTTCAGTCAAATTCCTGAGAGAAATGAAGACTCCAATTATATTTCATTTTCATCCATTTTGAGGAAACAGGGGTCCAGATAGAGGGGCAGATAATACAAGTTATCACATGAAGGAAACAGGTTAAAAAAGAAATATCTCTGTTTATTAGCCTTCAGAGAATCTACTCAAAAACATACACTTCACAGTATCACCTTGCACACTGTGACTTTGCTTGCTCAGTGTAAAGTAGGTCTTGTGGGCTTAAAAACATGAGCCTGCTTTTCACCCATCTGTGATGCGAACCTGTGAGAAGGAGTTGTAACAGGGCAGTTCCATATCCAGCGCAGATAAATCTGGAGATTGTCATGCCTTCTCTCAGCTTCAGATTTGCATCTGTTCCCATCATATTTGTTTCCACAAGTTTTTGACTATGCGGTATACTATGTTGAACTTCTGTAATGTAATCCTTGTCTTTTCTCTAATTTGATTCCATCTATCTAGTATCTTCACTCTTATTTTTTGCTCTAATTTCATTAGAACATTTTTTCTAGCTCCTTAGGAAACAAAACATGGATACACTTTTTTTTTTTTTTATTTCCCCTGAAAAATGACATCCCATTTTGAGTTGTCCACAACTCATTAGAGCATCATTAGCAGATTTAACATAAATAATGGAGGGAACTGAGGATTAAATGTGGCCATAAAGATGTTGAGTAGTATTAGAGAAGTAGACAACTTGAGGAGAAAGCTATCACAATTTTAGAAGCCTATGAAATGTTTTCTTATTTTCTGAGTTGGTTCAGTTCTAAGGTATAAAATTAATTGTCTCATATAGGGATAATCTTGTCTTTCACTGGTAATATTGATGCCTCTATTATTCAGGGCACATTATAAACTCCTAATTACATGTATTTATAAACAAAGTTGTAGAGATTCTCTTTGGGACTGAATTTTCAAATGCAAATAATTATGCATGGGGAATAAGATGGGAAAGCTCTGTTCTTATTTGCCATTTCGCTCCTTGCCTTCCACCTCATCATCCCTAAGTCTTTTGTATGCTGGCCATGTTTCTGGCTTCATCATCTTCGTGGCAAACTTCAGACTAACAACAGCACAGTGGCTGTAACTAAAGATGGGAAGTGACAGTAAATACGATTACTCACTGCATCATTGACAAAAACTTAGAACAATGCATCAATAGACTTTATTTACCTGTATAAGTTGCATCTTATTGCTATTAACTCTTTACCTTATGGTGAAGCTCAGAGGTTCCCACTGAGATTGGAGCCCTGCTTTGAGTTAGACCCAAGGAGTTTAATGCAAGATTCTGATGTCCTGGTCCAATGACCTGCCTGTTAAACATTTCTTGCCTCTCTCACTTGGAATTGTCATTCACATTTCATTGCAAAATGGCAGTCAGAATTTTGCCCCTAAATGAAGGTAATTTTTCGGTTTTAATCTTTCAATGTAATTACCATAGAAAATTGTTCTTGAGAAAGATACATGCAGATGACATACGTTGAGGCAATGGATGCTTTGCATCGTCTGGGATCATGCCATTGCAGAGAAGCAATGTAACTATTAGAGTAATGAGGACAGAATTCTCCAACTTTTCTGCTAATTGGAGGAACACAGTGAAATTCATGTCTCTTCCCCTTTCAGCAAATGCAAGATGAAAAAGCTTGTTTCTTTCCTGAGGTATTCAATGTAATGAGGACAGAACCTTTGCTTTTCTGCATACAACTGATGAGGCATGTGGCTTACAGCTGACTCAAATGATCTGGGAACATGCAACCACCATTTTCCAGAGTACATGGACAATACCTTTTGGTATAGCTGACCGTATGGATCTACTGTGGGTGGACATGGCAGCTGTCTGCAGAGGACATTATTTGCAGGTGGCCTTTGAGAGGGTTACCTCTCTATGCAAGAGTGTGGTGTGAGCTTTCACTGAACAACTTCCACTCTGCTGGCTCCTCAGGAGGAGGATTCACCCTTACCTTTGTCGCAATAGCAAAGTTTATCTAAGGCTGGATGGGATGGTGAGGCTCTTCAGAGTCTGCGAAATTAGGAAGCCAGATAACAGATATGATCTATTTCTCATTCCTTGCAGGATTCATAGAATCCTACATTTGATTCATCGGTATATAATCCAATTTCATCCTCAAAGCAGGACTAATGCTGAATTCAGACCAGATTGCACAGGGTTTTATCCAAGAAGGTCTTGGAAAAACTCCAAGAATGAAGACTGCCCAGTCTCTCTAGGAAAACTCTTGCAATTTTTTCCTTATATCCATCTAAACTTCCACTGATTACATTTTTTACCACTGTCTCTGATACTCCTTCCATGCGCCACAGCGAAGAGTCTTGCTGCGTCTTCTTTATGAGCTTGTAGGTACTGTAAGACAATTATTAGGTCCCTCCAAAGCTGTGTTTTTCTCCAGACTGATCAAGACTTTGTCACAGGTGCATGACTTTGCATTTATCTGTGCTGAATTTCATGATGTATCTGCAGGCCAATTTCTCTGGCTTGTCTAGGTCCCTCTGAAGGACAGGTCTGCCCTCAAATGGGTGAACTGCACCCCCAATTTGGTGTCATCCTCAGATGTGATGAGATGCATTATCTTCTCATGGAGGTCATTTATAACAATGTCCAATATCAAATAGGCTTCAGGACAAATCCCTGAGGAAAGCCACCTGTCACTCGATCCAAGTGGAGTACACTTCAGCCACTATGTTTTGAACACAACAATCCAGCCAACATTTCACCGAGGCAGTAATCTGCCTGTCTGGACCATTAAGTTCTTTTTTGGATACAAGGATGCTGTAGGAAACTATATTGAAAGTCTTGTTAAGGTCAAGGTCAGTGACATCCAGTGCTTTGTCTGCATCTGCACCCCTACCCTACTCTTTTTTTTTTCCATGACCTTAAATATAATGCACTTTTAATTAATGTACTTAGAAAACATTTGATTTTTCACGAAAGTTAGCTGATCTTCTCTAAGTCTGGACTACTTTGCCAAACCGAATAATGTCACCAATAAATCTCTTGCATAACACACAGCATAACACATAGGTGCATTCATCTTTTATGTACCCTTTTCTGAACACTGATTCCTTTTGATCATTCTCTTCATGACACATGTCTCTAAAGGATTTCTGATTTGTGACAACAAACTCTTCTGCTCAAATGGGAAGAACAGAGATGGAGAGACATAGGGATTGGGTACAGATTAGCTCCTGGCAAGTCTGACATCAGTCAGGCTATGAGGCACTAAGTCAATATTGAGGTGAGTTAGAGCCGGGAGATGGAGCTTGCCTTCATGGCTTATGAAAATGGGACTTCCTTTTTACCTTGGAGTAAGTACTGTATGTGTGAGCTATCTTAAAAAGAAGTAAGACACTAAGTGGTTTTGTTTGACCACAAGACTAACTGGCCCAAAGGTCAGGGCAGAATTGAGGTAGGTTGATTGATCTTGTAGCAAAACTGTCTGTCACTCCTTGTCTTAACTTCTGTTTGTAATCCAGGACAGCTGTAAGTCTCTGTGGTTATGTGGACGAAGAGCACAGCTTTCTGTTTTCTGCTAAACCAAAGAAGAAAAATCAAGGAGCTGAATCATTTTAAGACGATTCAGAGACACAGCTTTTGCATTCGGCATTTTCCCAGGGCACAAACTGTCTTTCAAATATCTGTTAACCCCTTAGGGTTTTTTTTATATACCTCCCAGTCCTGCTGCTTTTGACTTCAGCCAAATTACTGTGTGCTGTGAACCTTGCACTATCTGGTAGATACAAGTCATAATGCACCAATGAGTGCTGGAGATTTCCTGCTTTACACCATATTTCTATGAAAAGACATCAGTTGTCAGAAGATGGCAGTTGTCACTTTATACATGAAACTACTACCAACTGCTTTTATGTCATTTGGGAAAAGATAAAAGGGAAAGACAATACTGAAAAAGTGCTACAGTACTATAAGTTGCTTTACACTAGATACTAAGTGGTGCAAAGGAGATAGCCTTTGTAATTTTGACAGTACTTTAGTCCTTTGCTGAAACTCACAATTTGGTCCATTAAGTTTTCATTTCTTGGCTCTAGTCCTAATGCCTTAATAAAGTTTCTGCATTCTTATTGTACCATTCTGTTGCATTATGTTGCAACATTCTGGGGAGCTTTCCACAGGAAAGCAAATCACAGGAAAAGGAATAGCAAAGTTTGCTGTAGTTATTTTTTTTCCACTCTCCCTTACAAAGTTTTAAAAAATACATTAATAAGAAGTTTTAAACTTCTGGGATTTTGCTGCTGCTTGCTATGTGCTGAAGTTTGTCTTATGACTTCTCATTTTCCTGTAAAATAAAGCACTATATAATTAAATACATTTATAAAAATCTAAAAAAATGTAGAGCAGAAGATTCTGGAAAAAAGCATAGTCCCTAGATCCTGCCTGAAATCTGGAACACCTATGATTATGCACAAAGCTGAGAGAATTAAGAGAGCTCTGAATTTATTTTTTCTGTATGCCTTTGTATGAAAGCATTTGGTTCTGTATAATTTACAGAACACACAGAAGACCTGATTCTAATGTCTGCGGGAAACTGGGATTTGCCTGGGATAGCAATGCAAAACAGAAATAAAAGTTTAAAAATGTAGTTTCCTTAATTTGGAAATGTTGAACTGTCCACATGGTAAAAGGGTGTTAGCGTGAAAAACAGCTCAGGAAGGGCAGTGCGCTCTACCGGTTGTTTGGCTGCTGCCTGCTCTGCTCACCTGCTTGTGCTGCAACCCCCACAGTCGCCCCAGCTAGCTGCTAGCTGGGCAAGCCTACCCAGAAGCCTGAGGTCTCCAGAGAATTCAGATTTGAATCAGAAGGACAAAGTCTTTCAAAAGAATTGCCATTTTATACGTGGTCCTTTCTTCCTGTAAGCTGTAAGGAGACGGCCTCCTGAGAGAAAATGGTGTCCACTCACTGCAGCTGGAAGGCTGAGGCTGAAACCCAAGCAGAATCACAACACCTATGCTGATGTCCCCACCCAAAGAGACTTACCAAGAACTGAAATAGCTGTGGCTCCAGCACCTGGAAGCTCTCCTAGCATCTGCTCCTAGGAGTGGATGTCATAGGTGCAAGTGGGCTCAGCTGGAAGAACTCTTCAAAAAAGTAGCTGTTCCATGAGGAGCTCACCAGGCAGCACAGTATCTGGGAATGTGATCAGACCAGTAAGTGGCGTTGTGTGTTGTCCCAGATGGAATAACAGCCCTGCCTTAAGGCTGCACAAAAGGAAGGTAAGCCTGAATCCAAACTTAAGCTTTCTGACAGTAGTATCTCATGAGATGAAGGAGACTGGATCCTTGTCTCTGCATGGAGAAGTTCCCCCGCAGTGCCTGTACATAACAGATACAATGCTGTGGGGTTGGAGAATGACACAGTAATGGACAGCATGCAGGGAGAACCAACCGTTCAAAGTTAATCCAACCACCCATGTTAAAACCAGTGCCACCAGAAAAGCACACAAAGTACAGAAAAGTACATAAAGTAATTGGAGATTTCTTATTGAGAGGCACCAAAGCGTCCATTTCCCATCCAGATGATTTTTCCAGAGAAGTTTGCTGCCTACCAGCAGTTTGCATTCATAATGTCACTGAGAGGCTGCTGAGCCTAGTGAACCCTACAAATACCATCTGGTCCTACTGTTCTATGTAGGGTCTGTGACAAGGCAACTGAACACTCAGAAGAGACTGCTTGTCCCTCAGAGCAATGTTAAACGGATCTGGACTGCTGGTGATGTTCCCCTTTATCTTCCTAGTCAGAGTTAGGGGTTTCAGGAAGGAGGTGACAGAAGGTGAATGCCTGGCTCCGTGGCTGGTGCCATGCTCAAGGTTTTGGCTTCTGTGATCATGGATTTACTTTTGGGAAGCAAGTTCTGCTATGAGCTGGGGGGTTTCACCTGACCAAGTGAGACAGAAAGGCATTCGCGAACAAGCTGGCCAGACTTAGATGGAAAGTCTTAAACTAGGCTTAGCAAGGAATGGGAAGGAGTTTTGAACAACAGAGAAGAGCCAGGGGCTGCTGGTATATTAGGAACCAACATGGAAACACCTGTGAAATGCCTCAAAAGACTTAGGGTATGTTCATCTGAAAAGGTGAAACAGTTGACAGCCCAGGTGAAGTGCCTCTGTACCAATGCACGCAGCACGGGTAACAAACAGGAAGAGCTGGAAGCCACTGTGCAGCTAGAATGCTGTGGTCTGATCTCTATCACTGAAACGTGGAGGGACAGAATGGATGACTGGAGCACTGCAATCAATGCATATAAACCCTTCAGAAGGGATATGCAAGGAAAGAGAGGCAAGGGGAGGTTACACTCTACAAAAATGGATAAACTGCACAGAGCTGTCACTGAAAAACAGTGATGAACTAACTGATTGAAAGCTTATGGGTAAAAATTGGGGGTTGAGCCAACAAAAGAAACCTTCATGTTTACTGCAGGCCACACAGCCAAGGGGAGCCTGTTGGAAAAGTTATGGGAAGCATCACACTCGCAGGCTCTGATCCTGCTGTGGGACTTCAATCAATTAACATCTGCTGGAAAAGCAGCACAGCAAACTGTAAGCAGTCCAGGAGACTCCTGGAGTGTGTTGAGGATAATTTCTTAATCTCGGTGATAGAAAGCCCAACCAGAGGAGAAGCATTACCAGACCTGTTGCTTACCAGCACAGGTGAACTAAACAGAGATGTCAATACTGGTGGTAGTCTGGGCTACAATGATCATGCTGTGACAGATATGGGCCAAGTGAAGATTCCTGAATTTTAGGAAAGCAAGCTTTCAGTTGTTTAAGGAATTAGTAGATTGGGACCCTCTGGAAAACTACTCTCAAGGATAAAGGAGCTGAAGAGAGCTAGCAGCTCTTTAAGGCCATTCTTCTCAAAGTGCAAGAGTTCTTGATTCCCATGTGTAAGAAACCAGGCAAGGAAGACAGGAGACCAGCATGGCTCAGTAAGGACCTCCTGGTCAAGCTAAAGTGTAAGACAGAAATGCAAAGGCAGTGGAACCAGGGACAGGTATCCTGGGAAGAATATAGGGATACTGCCTGGATGTGTAGAGATAGGAACAGGAAAGCTAAGGCAGAGTTGAAGCTGCACTTGGCAAGGGGTACAAAGAATAATAATAAAGGCTTATACAGGTATGTTGGACAGAAAAGGAAGATTAAAGGAAATGTAGCTCCCCAATAAATAAGAAAGGAGAACTAGTGACAACAGATGTGGAGAAGATTGGGGTACTCGGCAATATTTTTTGCCTCAGTTTTCAATGGTAATCCCACTTCCCACATCTCTCAAATCCCTGAACTGAAATGCAGGGACTGGGGGAATGAAGATCAGGTTCAAGATCAGCTGAGGAACCTGAGCATAGATAAGTCCATGAGACTGAATGAGAAGGAACACAACTTCCTGAGGGAACTGGCCAATGTAGTTGACAAGCCACTAAACTCATGAGGTTCAACAAGGCCAAGCGCAAGGTCCTTCACCTGGGTGAGGGCAATCCTTAGTATCAATACAGGGTGGGGGATGAAAGGATTGAGAGAAGCCCTGTAGAGAAGGACTTAGGGGTATTGGTGGATAGAAAGCTAGACATGACCTGGCAATGTGCACTCACAGCCCAGAAAGCCAACCGTATCTTGGACTACATTAAAAGAAGTATGGCCAGAGGTTGAAGGAGGTGAATCTGCTCCTCTACTCCACTCTCATGAGACCCCACCTGGAGCACTGCATTCAACTCTGGAGTCCTCAGCACGGGAAAGACATGGACCTGTTGGAGCGGGTCCAGAGGAGGGGCACAAAAATGATCAGGGGGATGGAACACCTCTCCTATGAGGAAAGGCTTAGACAGTTGGAGTTGTTCAGCCTGGAGAAGAGAGGGCTCCAGGAAGACCTCATGGTGGCCTTTTAAGTATAGAGGGGGCTTATAAGAAAGACAGAGAGAGACAGATTACCAGGGGCTGTAGTGACACGGCAAGGGGAAATGGTTATAAACTAAAAGAAGGTAGATTTGGATTACACATAAGAAGAAATATTTTATGATGGGGGTGGACAGACGTGGCCACAGGTTGCCCAGAGCAGTTGTGGATGACCCATTATTGAAAGTTTTCAGGGTCAGGTTGGATGGGGCTTTGGGCAATCTGATCTAGTGAAAGATGTCTCTGTCCACAGGAAAGGGGCTTGGACTAGATGTTTGAAGGTCTTTTCCAACCCAAACCATCCTAAGATTCTATAAGTCTTTGAAATAAATTTAAGGGCTTTTCATTTTTCAGTGCTATCACAGTCTGCTCGTATAGCTCTGGGAAAAATACTACCTTTGTTCCCTACTTCAGTAATGTTAGGTGTTGATCCTTTTGCTTTCCCTGTGCACCTCTGCTGTAAACTGTTTCCAGCAGGGGATGACCCCTCAGTCTGAGCATGCGTAGAAATAGACCACAGAGCCTATCTGTCTGGACAGCACAGTAATAATACATCCTGGTGGTATCTGGAATTTTGGAACAGTATTAATTTTGTTTAGGAAAGAGCTTGAGAGGGAGCTAGAGCTGGTGCTGAAAGGTACAATCAGATGGTGTAAAACAGCAAGGTTCCTATATCTGGTAAGGAAGCTATGTGTGAGACAGAGAAGAAAATAAAAAAACCTGATAGACCTTTCTGAACACATACAGGCTGGATACATAATCCCTTTTTGACATTTCTTATGAAAGACCTATCATGAGATAAAGCATTCTATGCCCTAGCTCTTAATGCTGTAGCATTTTCAGTCTCACAAGAGATTTGCAGTCATAGAGGAATTTTGCTTAGAATGTGGAAGCAGATTTTTTATTGAATATTTCATATGCAGGAATAACAGTATTCACCAAGAAATGATCCGCTTGGGAAATACTGATAAAGACTGGTTTCATTTCTTTAGGTTTTCTTTAGGTCCTCTACAGAGACATACTGGCACTTTGTTGGGTTAATCAATCCCATTTCTATTTGCCTTCAATTAGTTTTCTACACTTCTGGTGTTAGCTAGCAGAGAATGAAGGTGAGGACTGGGATTAGGAAGTAAATTTGGCCCTTGGTGAGGACTAAACAGTCAAGCAACAACATTATTTCATTGTTACCTTCGTGAAGAGAAAAAGGCAGACCTAAGAACTTTGCCACAGACATTGGCACCATCTTAACTGTCACAATAGAAACTAAGGAAAGGTACTGAAGATACTGTCTCGGTTATAGGTTCATGGTGAACAAGTTTGGAAAACTGTGAAAGAGCTGCCATCTTTCTACTGTTCACAGTTTACAGTCCAGCAGCTTTGTATAGGAAGAGGAAAACGTGTTACATGGATCCTATATTAGGGTGATGCCAGCAGCAAGAGCAGATACTGTTTCCAAAGGTGACTTGTACTAGCATCGATGTGTACCACAACAGGGAAACTGAAGCAGCAGGGACTGCAGCACTGGCTGTACTGGCAGCAGCCCTCTGGGAATCTATCAGATGGGTTTGCTGTGTGAAGTTCATCCTGTTTTTCTGCCTATTGCACATTATGCAGTCACCTCTCTGATTTCCAAATAAACACAGTGGGTAGCTGATAACCTCTCTGTTACTGAATTCATGAGAACTTTTGTGCCAGTAGAACTCCATTTAGCTTGGAGTCTACTGTTTGCTTGAATGATAACTGTAAATAGTTAATGTGTTGTCAATGTGACCCACCTGTATTGCTGGAGAGCAATAGCTTTTCAGGTATTGTTCAGTGAGCCATTTTTTCCCTGTTTGTGTATAGCACCAAGTGTAATTAAAACATATGGCAAGAGAAGAAACCTTGCAGTCTCATGCACTGTTACCTTCCTTCCCATCTGCTTCAGGAGTTGGGTGTCCTCTTTGTGGATTATAAATGGCTTAGTCCATCTAACCATTTCTTTTAAGAGTGAGATGGAAGGGGAAGGGAAGGTTCCAAAGGGCATAGCCAAATGTTTTCAGTTCCTGGGATTTTATTGAACAGGTTGAGAGTGAAGCCTTTCTTAAAGCTCCAACAGCTGGACTAGGAAGAGTAGCACTCTTTTTTTTTTATTTTTCTTTTTTTTTTCTTTTTTTCTTTTTTTGTTTTTGAGAAAACTTTAGCTTCCCTGGCTGAGGAGAATATCTGAAAGTAGACCTGAATGTAGACCTGAGTATATCATACAAAGCAACAAGTATGAACTAGATGGCTAAAAGACCACCCAAGTTGCCTGTTTTAAACACAGCTGAACAATCGGAAGATTTGAATTATGGTGCTTTCATGCTTGGAATAAGACAATGCTGCTTGTATCTGGTAATCCTGCCAAGTGTTCCCATTCCCATGGCCTAAATCCCAGATCTGTCCTCTCTTCCAATAGGTACTTAGGACACACCTTCCTGCAGTTCCGTCACTTTTCCCCATCTCTGTCTAGAATGACATCCTCTAGGGAAGTGGTCTTCAAAGTGGAGTGCACACACTGCAGGAGCTACACAAGGCAATCCATTGGGTTACAGGAAGAGAATAGGTTTTGTACCATTAATAAATAAAAACTTAAAACATTGCTTATTTAATCTTTATGTCATCTTTAAAAATTTCTGATTTCATACATGTTTTATAATATACATACTATATTGTTGCAGTGGTACACGTATATGATAAATGAACATAGTCGCATTGTGTGCTCAAAATTTTTTTTCTGATAGGGTTGTACAGTCAAAAAAGTTTGAGGAACATTGACTTCTTTATTTTTTTTTTTCCCAGTGGTAAAAACAAGCATTAAGAGGGAAGGAACTGAAGTAAAAATATACATTGTGAACTTCACTTGTTCCAGGAAGAATAATTTTCTAGCTCAAGTTTTTGAGCACTGTAGCTAGTGCTTGAACATTTGGATTTGATTAAATAATGAAAAGGATAAGTAACCTTATTTTCCCAATGATGCTTGAGCAGAGATTACCTTTTGTTTATACTTGCTGTTAAATCTATTAATCTCCTTACAGATATCAGATTAAGTTCATATTTTGTGTTTTATTGTCCTAGTTCCTTTAGATCAGACTGTTCTGCTCTATATCTGCCTGGAGAAGGTTAAATTTTGCAGAATGGCCTCTGAGCCACTTTTCAGTTCTTTAGTGGTCATGTTTCCATGAGAATCCCAACTGTTTTTTCAGGCACAATCTTAAAGTCTTTAGGGTTTACACCTTTATTTTGTCAGGTGGTAGAGGGCACAGAGAAGAATAAATTCATAATGTTCAGTAATGTAATTTTTTGTTTTCAAGGTAATTCCAAGAATGTTCTGACCTCAGCCTTGTCATAATATTAATAAAATACTTGTACTCATTTTTATACATGTAATATAAAAGATACTGTAATTTGTTATTTTGACTTTTTCTGAAATTTTGAAGCAGTACTTTCTTAGCTTTGAAGCACATCCATCTTCCCATCTTTTTAGTCAGTTGTTCATTAAATAATTCCTCCATGAATCTGTATATCTGTTCATTCATCCATCCATCCATCCATCCATGCACTACTTCTTGGAACTGGACTTGTATGTGACTGAATATCTCTCCGTGTCTTTGTATATTATCAAAAAACACAAGCAAACATTTTTTTATGCACTACGGTGAGAATCCCAGAATATATTGTCTCATTTGTGTATATTCTGAAATTTATTTCCATTTCACTGCTTTGCCAACTTACTTGTGGTTATTTGTTACAAAAAGAGAACATTGTGCTGTGGTGATGAAATCTGAGATTAAACATTGCAGCCCACTTAATATAAGTGCACTGCACTCTGTCATTGTGGCACGGCAGACACATCAAATTAAGTTTTACATTTTTTTTATAGATGAGGGTTTTATTCTAAGTGGGAGAACTCAAATTTTGCAGATGGACCTGCAAGTTACACTTATTTTTTAAATATTCCCAATACAGAAAATTTCATGGAAATTTTGTATCATTATAGAAAACAAATACTTCTTCATATTTTTTTTACAAATGGAAAAAAAAAAAGCAAAACCAAAACTGTAACATGGGGGTAACCACACCTGAGTTCAACTTCTCAGTCAGAGGTCACATGCTCATTCTTTGGAGGAAGATCATAATTTCTTCCAGCAGTGGTATCCAGCATTGAATCACAGGCTATGGTTATGACTGCAGTCCCTCTAACAGTTTCTGGGAATGGTCATACTTGGGAGAAAAAGGAGAACATACAGAGTTCATTTAAGTAAATGGTCATACCTGGGAGAAAAAGGAGGACATAAAGAGTTCAGTTAAGCGGGAAGAAACCTATTTTTTCTCCCACTTAAACCAGTGAAAAGGTCGAGAACCAGGAACTTAATAAAAGCCCATGGGACCCACAGGTTTAGATCACTAAGGCTTCTTTAACTGCAAGATCTGCCACAAGAAACTGGTGCCTGGAAACTATAACTAGACTTTATTTGGATTAGAAATAAGGCTCCTGGTTTTAAGGTGGAGGGTAATTAACCATTGCAGGAATTTGTTCAAAGATGTGACAGCATCTGTATATTATCTATATATTTTGATGCCTTTCATGGAGTCTGGTTATCCAACCATAAGAAAACGTCCTGTGGTACAGTGAACATAGTTGCTCTATGTTGCTGAGGGAATGACAATTGGTTAGATCCCCTCTGTGGGTTCACGTTGGAGAGGAAGGCCATGTGAGACTGTGCAGAACAAAGAGCTGAGCTATGTGCAGATTTTCAGAGACATTAAAAAATTCTGTATGTTATTATCCGTGTATTATATAAGCTACATATATTATGTTAGTATAATTAAATACGTATGTCATTTTAGTTTTGTGGCTTGTGCTGTTGCTCTGATTCAGACCTGACTTCAAACATCATGCTTGGATAATGAATAAATCATGGCACACTGCAGTGGTCACTGTCCTAACATACATAGTCTTTCAGACCTGGAAACCTATATGTGAGGAATCAAAGACTGAAGACAAAACCAAGACTCTGAAAGGCTTAGGGTTTTTTGAAGCTTGCTGCATTGATAGAATGAAGAAGGAAATTCAGTCACAGCTTGAAAAGAAAAGGCAATCACAGAATACTTATCACAAACATATGCTGCTTCAGTATTTTAAGTCACAGGTGTTCTTTCTTCCTCTAGTTTCTCCCAGGACTTGGACTAGATCTCCACAGTCATTCAGTGAATCTTGAGGAACTGGTGCTGGTGAATGATAGGGACCTAGCAAATGAACTGCATCAGAAAGAGCCATCTACAAGACAACTAGGAAACAAGGACTGAACTCAGTCTCTGGCTGTCTGAACAGTTTGGCCTACGCTAGCCTCAAAGGTATTCATTCACACCACCACTGTCTGTGCCATCCCATCTGATTGCTCTGCAAGTATCTTTTTTAAATCACAGAAAAACAAAAAATGACCTGGGACACAAGACAGCCAGTTATTACTAATTTAATTGGAGGAAGGTCAACACAGAGTGGTAAAATCCCTTAAGAAGCTCTTAAGATCTGATTCTTTGCAACCAGATAGAGACTCATGAGGCCCACCACACAATATTTAATGAGTCACAGAAGCTGAAGAAATTCCCAGGAGTCTGAGAAAGTCAGGTATCCTAATTTTTTGAAAAAAGGGAGAACGAGACCATGGGGAACAACTTCAACTTGGGAAGGATTCTTAGGCACATTATTAAGAAATACATTTACAAGCTCTCAAGAGCATATTAAAAGGATAGAAAGCAGTTGATATGGATTTGTCAAGATTAAGTCATATCAAACAAATAAAACTTTCTTCTCTGACACTGTATCTGGTGTTGCAGATAAGAGGAAAGTTGCTAGTGTAATAGATCCTGATTTCCACAAAGCATCTGAACCAGGTTGTCCTGGGTTTGTCTGACAGGCAGTGTGGCAACAAAGAAGCCTCTGGACAGCACAAAGAATCACTGTGATTCATTCCGTGTTATGATTTGAATTGTCCTCTGGAATGGGACTATCGTCTTCCGTTGATTGGCAAACTTTCTGTTTGAAGGGGTCTAAGGCTGCTGGTCTTCTAAGCTGTGTCTAACCATTTACGCTTCTCAGGAGAGGTAGGTAAAATCTGGGCCATTGTAAGAGACCTATTTTGCTATCTAAACTTGCTATATAAACTATTGTGTTAATGATATTAAATAGCAGGTAGAGCTAGCTGGCCTGGCTGATCCATACACAGACAAGCAGCTCTGCAGCAGCAGTGGGGACACAGCTGACTTCTCCATCACTGGCCAGTGGATCAGAGCACGGTTTTCAAGGGAGAAAGAAACCTGTTGTGAGATTCGGGCAGGAAAGTTTTTATGAGAATATGGGAGAGAGGCTGAATTGAGATTAACTCTGCTTCCCTGGTACATACGGCTTTGCTTTCTTAGGATCATTTTTGTCTGCTGTCATGTAGGAAAGCCTCATGTGAGTCAGTTTACAAGCCCAAATGCGAAAATTGAGTGACGGCTTAAGTGAAACTAACTGGTCATTGTTGTAAGCCAACATCAGCAACAAGCCAGAGTGTATCCAGAAGTAGGCTTAACAGCCAAAGTCTGTAGTCTCTTCAACTCTTTCTCTTGTGTGCTGTTACATATCTAGCTTTTATCCAGGCTGTGCTCAGCCTTCCAGTGCTGGCTGGGAGCTGCAGAAGAGAAATTCATTATGATGAACTATTCATGTACTGAAGCGCTTTCTTTGGAGTCAGCAAAATACATAGTTTCCAGAAGCACCTGAAGACTAGAGTGTGCTGCAGGCTACACTAGGGAAGGTTTTGCCATTTAATGGTAAATTAAGTCCCATTGGAGGTTAGATTCTTCCACGTTCACCAGGCTGCCTATTCCCCGAGCAAGGTAAAAGTGTTATTATCTCTAAGAAACTAAAATTATCTAACTTTAACTCAGTGTGTGGCTTGCATCCAATTTTTGATGAAGTTGTATTTCTTCCTGCTTCCTTTGTTTATTTTAGACATTACAGAAGTATTACCTGTATAATTGTGGGCAATACAGTAATTTAGAGAAGTACTGATGCCTGGTTTGAATATAGCAGTCTTTTGCCTATTGCTAGTATCATATGAAACGTCAGTAGGGCACAAGCATTCCACTCTCCAGGTTTTTCCTCATTTTTCAAGACTTATTGAAACCCAGGGTATGTCCCACTGGCAGTGGATGAAGACTAGGTTGTCAAGTAACCTTTGCTTTCTGCTGCATCAGACTTGAGGTATATGAGAGTCTTCTGTACTATAAAGCTGATGAGACAGAGACTGCATAGTTTGCGTCTTAGGCTAGAAATGTTACTGCTTTATTATCTTGTGGGGGTTTATTTGGTTCAGTTAAGTCCACCATGAAACAAGACCAAAATCAGTTAGACTGCAGCATCTCATAATACATTAGACACTGGCACGTCATTAAGGCAAGACAAATCCTGAGGTTGCCTCTCCTGCTAAACTCATGCTTGACATCAGTAAACCCTATCCCGTGTCATTCAGGGAAGGGGTTCTTTCTGGCTGTATATCTCCATGGAGCCTTACCAGAGACACTTTCCCTTTCCATGCTGCCACAATATCAATGGAAGAATAGTGTAGATCCTTAAGTTTAATGGTTACTGATACAGGGATTCAGATTTTATGGTTTAGTTCTGTCTTCAGGTTACTTCATTCATCCCAGAAAATCTTAAAAAAAATCTAAGTTACTTATAGGTTACCACAATCTACTCATTACATTTTTTTTCTCGGTAGAGATAATGATGCTCATCTTTCCTGAGAGGGGGGGACACTGTACTCAGCTGATGAAATTGCAGCTGTTGCCTGGCCTTTTGACAGTGAAACAGAAACAGAACATGCTGAGGCAGCGTTGCTGGAACTGCAAGGTATGCACTGTCATGGTGAGCCTTGGCTTGCTTCAAGCTTTTTCTTTTTTACCGGTCACTGAAAGATGATCATTATCACTGGACATTAGCCTGTATGTCAGAAAACAGAAAACCCTAGAAATATGCTTAGAAATTCAATTGGCACTAAATAGTAGGGTCTTCATTGTAATTACACATCTGTTTATTACACCTGATGATTCTGATAGAAACTGAAGGAGACCAGATGCTGCAGCATTAGGTTATAGTAATGACTTTCATCACCTAAGTGTAGTTAGTCACTAAAAAGAAAAATAGAAAAAACACCCTATTAGCTTACCTCATAATATTAATTAAATCATGTCTGAATCTGTGAAACTGTCAAACAAATCTAATCCTCTGAATAAAACATGAGTTTAGTTGTAAATGTTATTATTCAGATACAGTAGGTATTTGCAGTCTCCTTAGCATTGTCTCAGCAGGAATAAGGCAGCTTTTGTGCAGTGAATTGACAGGAGCATCTTCTGAGCTGCAGGTTTTGTGTGCCCTGCTTCCACTGTTCTTAGTGGGATTAACAAATCTCCAAGATGGGTGAGTGACAGTCTGGTAAGAATGGTGTTAGTGGCAGAGATCTGTTCCTGGAGGGGTGTGAAGCAGTACATAATGATCAGCACGTGGCATTTCATCAGCTCTCTTGTCTTAAAACACCAGTTTCTTGAGTTGTGGGGTTACTACATTTTGTTCATAAAAATAGGCATTTAGAAGTCTTCAGTACACACAAAGGCTTGAGAATAAAACATATTCAACTTCAAAGACTCAAAACAGAAAAAAATCACAGAGTTAAAAAAGGAAACCATATATCATTTAATGATATCTATTTTTAAGCTAATCCTATGTATAAAAAATTATTTTAGGTGTGCCCAAAATTAAATACATGCAAGAACACAGTGCTTTAGGTTTGTATTTGTAAATAGCCTGTAAGAAGATAGGCTTTTGTTTCTTTTCCTTCTCTTTGTTAGTGGAAGCTGATTGTTCATATCCTGATGCTACTCCAGGGACTAGAGCCTGAAGACAATCTCAGACTTTGGGATTAAAGCATGAGAACTGTGAGTGGTTGGAATTGACAAAGCTTCTGAAAATCATTGAAAGCAGAGAAGCAATTACTTGTTTTTTAACAAATTAAATGACGTTCCATTCCAAAGAGATATACTAAGAAAAACTGCCTGGACAATATTCAGCAGAAGATCACAGTGTCTTCAAGACCAGTAAATGCAAACCCTTGTGCTGAAATGCAATGTTATGTTGACCAAAGCTAGTAACATAAGCAGGTCTTAGACCTGCTGCCAGGATCTTCCCATGCTTTGTGGTCTATTTCGGCTGGTTTTTATTCTCTCTTCAGTCCTCAATTGCTGTGTGCAGCTACAGAACATCAAGGAGAAAGGGACCACCATTTCTTCTATCTTTGCAAGTTGAGTCTTTTCCTTTCCTTTTCTCCAGTCATCTGTCATGCTGGCCTAATTTTCAGTTTCTGTGGAACGTTCTATATAGGACTTTAAATTCACTTTAAAAGTTTCAATTTGTGCAAAAAGAATCCATTAGCTCAATTTTGCAGATGTGTTTCTGGCCAGCACAGCATAAGATGCCTGTTCTAATTCCTTTCCTGTGGTTCTGTGAGCCAAATGTGTAAGGAAATCTTTATTCCAGCTCTTGCAATTCCTTGTGACAGCTGGTCCTGTTATTAGTAACATTTGCTCAGTAATGGAGTCTGCTTATCTCATTCTGGGACTAGGACTTTTTATTTCTATAGCTGTAGTTATAAAGGCGCTGCAGAGCTGGGAATGACCTCCTGAGCTGACACCAAGGCAGGCTGCAACACTTAGAGAAGTAGACAAAGAATTACACTTCACACAGATGCTCAGGGCTGTAGAACGACTCCTGTTTTCCTCCCAGTAACACATTAAAGTCCCTGTCCTTCCCTCTGTGTTCATGCTAGGCCAAGTGGGGTAAACACTGTGGTTCACTGGAGTTCATCGACCCTTTGCCACAGGGTGGCCGAGTGAGGACTGCTGTGAAGAGAAAACCTTGCTTCCCCAATAACATAAGGAATGATACTCCCTTACAAAGCCACATTAGTGTTGTTCCAAAAAAGTCATCCTCCTTTTTTTTTTTTAAGAAAACATAATAAAATAAAAGCCAAGTTAATTTGCTGCAAGTTCTTCATTAGGCAACACCTACTGCAACCTATCAGGGATCTGTGATTGCCTTTGGCCATCTGGGGATGCTGGGCATGAGTGACTTTTACCTGCCTCTGCAGGACCCTTCCTAAGGTTCAGGTTTATTTCTGAATAATACAGGCATCAGAGTGCATACAGAGATAATAGGCTTGAGCAGGGATGAACTGTATCTCCAGCTGCCCAGAGTTAATTTGTAAGGACCAGAAATTGACTGTGGACCCTTTTGTTCTTCCTGTACAGATACAGGCACCTGTCTGATAGTAGAATTAGTTGTCTTGTGACTGTTCATTTGACTTGGAGTACAATGCATGATTTGCTATTTTGGGACTTTGTTCCACTTCAGCCAAACCTGTACCACAGCACCCCCACATATATTCATGCAAGTAAAATGGTGGAAAAGAATGACAGTCCTTGCAGATGTTTGGCAGGTTTTTGGACTATTTTGCTGTGAAAAGTACAGGTAGGAAGAACAGTAGCCTTTTATCGCATCATTCTCCAAACTATCAAGCTGCAACAAGGTCTTTTACCATCTCATACCAACACACCCTTCATGCCAGTCCCTCTACTGCCTTCTCCTCATCCAGGGCCTGCTCTCTCTTCTCTTGCTTCTTCCTCTCTCTGCTTCTTCCTCAGCTGCCCTCTCTTCATTGGCTCTCAACCCCTTAACAGAACCAGCCACAGCTGCGCCTTATCTATGTCAGCCAACCCGCAGCCCCTGAAGCCAGCCCACAGTTGTATATTATCAATGCTAATTAACCCAGCTTCATTCCTCTACAGCCTTTGAAGCAGAAATCTGAATTACATGAAACACATTTTGGGTCCCTCTCTCACTCATCCATCTATAACTCAATAAAGCAAATAAGCTGTGCTGGTAGCATGCTATTTAGTTGTTATTCAGGCACCAGGTGCTGGAAGAATGCATTAAAATGCACGCTGACTAGCAGGAATATAATCATTGAAATTATACAAAATTTTAGTTTTATTTGCACGATGCATTAATTTCATCCTTAAGTGTACTCCAGAACGTTTCTGTTGTGGATTAGAGCTTGATGCAAAATCCTTTGGAGGCAGCGTGAAGAACCATCTTGATCTTGGAGAATTCTAGATAATTTCACTCCATAAATTCAGGATGTTTCATTGATGTTTGTCAGAAAAAAATCGTAAAAGAACCTTTGGAAATGAAGATCCCAAGAGAAGGTAACAGTGTAATAGATAATAGATAGACCAGCTGTGGGAATTATTAGACCATTTGAAATCTTTATCCAGGGAGACACATCATTGTATGTCTGTGACACACATTAACTAGGCACGGAATTTCCATTCACCTTCCCAAGAAAAAATTATGTCACTGTGGTTTTGGGTTCTTCTGCAAAGATGCCACACATCCATCTGATTCATGTAGTTTCTTCTGTGAGGAGGGGACAATGGCTGTTGCTCCATTCCTTGACCATTGGAAGCAGTGCCCCATCCCTTCTCTAATCACAATCATACAGTATTGTTGCATCCACAGTAACACTTCCAGCTTAATTTTCTTTTTATTATGATTTGTCCTGCATGTGAATGAGGTAGCTAGTTAAGACTGCTGCTTCTTGCCCAAACCTCACAACAATTAGTGGCAAAAGGAGGTCGCCAACTCTGTAGCAGAATCTCTTCTTGACTCCATGACTGATGCTGGGCACATATCAGAGGGTTTGTAAGAATAAGCAGGCTTCACCTAGGACATATTACAATTTAAAAAAGTTTCATAACTGAAATGAACCAATTAAACACCACCTGGCACTGTAAAAACAGCTGAGAAAGACAATTCTTTATTACAACCATAGTAGGTTTTCTGGGTTTTTTTTAAGTTTAAGGCAGAAGTTCTTTTGAGTAGAAAAGTGCACAATGGTGCTTTCTCATGATACAGTGGGACAGCGATTTCCTTCTGGCATCCTAACCATTTTTTAACATGGGCTCCAGTGTTTTCCATAATATGGATGGCAACCTGATGAACATATCCTACACCATCATATCCTAGGTCTTTGAGGATTGTTCTAAATGATTGCTCATTTCAGGATTTGGAGTGGAAAATACAGATAAAGGAATGACAGGGTTGTTTAGCACCAGAAGGGTCTGGTTTGTTATGATCCCAAAATGAAAGACACTCATACTCTGTAAAATACCACTTTAAAACAACATTTGTTAGAGATAACACTATTAAGAAAGAAAGCGTAGTACAGACAAACTTACATCACTTCAGGTGCTGGCAATCCCAAGTTGCGCAGTATTGAATGGGTGTGGCGCGTTCCACAGATCCATCCATGGGAAGTTTATCCCACTTTGCTCCTCTGAGCTCTTAAGGGATTTTCTTACAAGGGAAGTAGCTTTATTCATCATTTCCACTGTGCACCGAAAGGATGTTCCCTTGGGAATTTGTTGCTGCACTATCAGATAAAGGCAAGGACATACAGGTGGTGTAGTCACTGATACCAGATGGGAGCTGCCTGTAGGTTTCTCTGCTACAGTCAACCATTTAAGTTTATTCTGCAGCTGATGGATATGCACAGCACAAGACAAGCCTGAAGGCCAAGCTGTGTATGCCACATAGCACAGCCCTGGCTTGGGCCCACTCTGCATCAGCTGTTACATGAATCAGTAACTCTTCAATGTACAGTGGTCTTCCAATCAGGATCGTTACATGAAGCTTACTGATTTTGCAGCACAGGGTGTTCTTTTGTGTATGCTCTTGCTTTAGATACTTAGAACTAGATCCATGCTTCCCAGTTTGTTTTCACTTTTAATTTTGAGAGTAGTGCAGAACACCAGGACTCCATGCAGCATGTTAGGGAGGACTGGGTATTTCTGAATTAATTACCTCATATGCTGGGTGCAATGCTGCCTTCTAGATGGCTTACTGGTACTTCCCCATTTATTCGCATATTTAACCTCTCCTTCCTTATTTCTGGAACTGGTTATTGCCTTTGCTGCTGTCACTGCCAATGACTACTTCTTGTGTTGTGATCTCGGCTCCCAGCATCAGATGGCTGATATATGTGTTGCCCTTACTCTTGCATTGGATGCAACATTTGCAGGTCGTGCTATTCAAGCTGATAGTTAAGATATTGAGAAGAATGGGATCAGGGTGAAATGTGGTGGGGCCTCATTCAACTGCTCCCTGAATTTAACAGGTTATCATTAAGAACTGGTCTTCTAAACTACATCTTCAAACAAGTCTATTCTCATCACTGAGTGTTTACATATATCTCTGTGTGTACTCTGGAAGGAAAGCTTAACGTCAAGCTTCTGGGCTCAACTCTGCCTTCAGCTCTGCAAGCTCAGATGACAGTATTGGAAAGACATACTTTAGGGAAGCAAGACCAATTCTCTCATCTTTCACTAAGGAGTCTGCAGTTTCACCTATAGCATCTTCTGCTTGCCACTGAAAGGGTCAAGATGTAAAACAGCTAGATGGGCATCCAGCCTAATGCAGTCCTGTATACTGTCATGATTTCCTTGTCATGTATAGTTTTGCAGGGAAATATTTAGCAGAATTTTGGAGAGAATAAGTCTGTATACTGGTTATGGAAAGAATTCAGTGATAGTGGGGAAGGTCCTTAAAATAGACAGAACATGGATGGGACTGCCTTTGCTCTTTTCAAGTGCAGCTGTGGGCCTTAAAAAGACAACATCGGTAAGCTAGTTCAGAATTACATGCATCTAGTTTCAGAGGTAAGTGCTGCCCTCTGGCCTTCTGGGCAGTTCTCATATTTAGACATTTGTCATGAAGTTCCAATACAAAAATCTTGGTTCTTACCCTCAAATTTATGTAAGATTTTGTCATTCTTACTCTTTCCTAGGTGTGAGAATAAAGAAAATAATGAAAGCTCAATTGAACAGAAAGGAATGGAAAGGGAATAGCTTAGAATAAAAATAGAAATGTAACATTAGCGTAGCTTCTGCTAGTACTGTAAGGTATAATAAAATGGAAATCACAGTGTACTTCAAAGAAGTATGTTTTTATAATCTCAGTTTGGATAAGGCTTGCTATAGGTTCTTAAAAAAGATATATGCAATTTGAAAACTGCAATATTTTTGTTTTGTCTGGCTCTTTTACATCAAACTTATGTGTTTTTGGCAGCTGGTTTAAGAGGGCAATTTACACAATTCCATTCTTCAAATAAAAAGAACATGAATCCTTGCAATGGGTGGAGGTTTGGGCAGGCTTTTAGTATGACTAGAGGTAGGAAAATGGAGCTTATAGATAAATAGATTATGTTCATATTGTGTTTCAAGTGTTTTTCCCTTTCCTACCAGCTCTCTTCTTTGATGTGAAGTGGACTCCCTTGCAGTTTTCTCAACTTCATATATATATTTCAGGAGCTCTGAAGGTTTTATGCATATCAGATGAAAACTTTACCTCCTAGGGAGATTGACATGAGTGGCTGTGGAGCAGGAGTGGGTTTCAACAGTTAAACTACAGGGCTGAGAAACAATTACAGGCTTGGTTTAGCCTGATTAGCCTGATTAGCAGGAGAAAGTTGTAGCAGATTAGATATTTGGGTAAGTGGCCAGCCAGCAGAGGGAACAGCAGATTAGTCAGACTAAGGGCTGGTTAAAAAAAACGAAAACAAACCACAAAACCCAAACAGAACAAATAAGCTACATAAGTGGAGATGCCTACACAGAATCCAAATTAGATATCATTATAGGAATTCTGTCGGGCTGTCTGTTAAAGTCACTATCAAATATTGTGCTAGATAACCATCTTTTTTCTTTCTTATTTTTTTTTGAAGGATAATACAAAATGGAGTATGTAAACAGTGGGAATGAAAACCATTCACTACTTTGCAAGTACTAAAAGGTAGGATAAAAAAAGATGTCAGCAAGAGACCACCAGGGTGTGCAAGGTCAGAGATCTTACAAGGCAGGATGGTGTGAACTGGAGACAGATCATAAAAGTAAGACTCATATTCAGTTTATAGGAATGGTGAAGAACATGGATTAGTGTTTCTAAAGTCATGTATGTAAGTGACAAAACATCAACCCATAGGATTTGGCAGTTATTAAGTAATTATTAGTACTTATGCAGGTGGCCTAATTCTAGGTGAGCATGAAACATGTTCTTTTCTGCTTTTTTTTTACTAGTAAGACAAACAGTAAGTTATTTAGAGAGTATCAAAGTATTTCATTTTGATTTCATTTTCCTGCTACTTCTTCCATTTGTTTTTGTTGTTTTGGGTTTTGGGTTTTTTTGTTTATTTGGTTTGGGGTTTGGTTTTGTTGTTGTTGTTGTTTGGGGTTTTTTTGGCAAAGGTATTTGTTAAATTTGACCTATATTTTTAAACAGTTCAGTAACCTTTTTGTGGGTTTTGAGGTTGGGTTGTTTCATTGTTTTTCACCAATCTGCTGTAAGCTGACATAAAGATGTTGAATAGCGAAATGGGTATGATATGGAGGTCAGAGGCATCACTGCATTAGAGAGACAAAATAAGAACAGGCTAAATATTTGGAGAAAGACTGCTATGGGTCACTTTCTGTAATGTTCGTCTCTGTTGAAGCAGCTAATGAATACTTCGAACAATGTTTTTTTCTAAATACTGTGCTTTGATAAATAGCTCCCACTGATGGAGTGTGAAAGGTTGTGCCTTGTAAAGTAGACATTCTAAAGGACAGTATGTGTGCATTGCTATTAACATATATCAGAGCCTACTACTGATTTAAATGAGGCCAGAAACTTTCCCACACAAACCTTCTGTATGGTAATGTAAAAATAGCTTAGGCTCTTAATTGGAACTGGCATAAAAGTCACACTAGGTGCTATCTATAATTAATGTGTCTGCATTTCTAGTACTGAAATCACACACAAAAGTTTTCACACTGTGATCCACCTTACAGATTCACAGATTCACAAAGTCACAGAACAGCTGAGGCTGGATGGCACAACTAGAAATTGTTTAATTTACCCCCTCATGTAGGTTTTGCTAGAATAGGCTGCCCAAAACCATGTCCAATTGGAGTTTGAATGTCTGCAAATTTGGAGACTCCACAACCTCTCTAGGCAGCCTATTCCACAGTTTGATCACCCTTACAAGAAATTTCTTTTTTCTTATGTTTAAATGAAATTCCTTGTGTTTCACTGTATGCCTGTTACTGCTGGTCCTGTGACTGGGCACCACTAAGAAGAGTGGCTCCCTCTTCTTCATTCCTTCCTTTCAGCTGTTTAAACACATTGGTAACACCCGCCCTGAGCCTTCTCTTCTCTGCGCTGAACAGTCCCGGCACTCTTAGCCTCTCCTCGTACAAAAGATGCTACAGTGCCTTAATCATCTTTCTGGCCCTTCATTGGACTTGCTTCAGAAAGTCCATATCCCTATTGTACTGAGGAGAATGATACTCCAGCTGTGGCCTCACCAGTGCTGAGAGGAAGAGGCAAAGGATTGCCTCCTTCACCCAGCTGGCAACTCTCTGCCTCATTACTTTATATTTATTGTTATATTGTATTATAATTGTATTATTTCATATACAATGCCTGAATCTTAGAGAGATTGTCTGCCTATGATATCTCCAATGACTTGGTGATATTGATACAAATTTTGTCCTGTACTACAGCTTTGCTTAATGTAGAATAGAGAGCAGTCCAGCAGTGTGAAAGACCATGTGGTGTGCCTCAACCTTATTCATGTGTCAGCACAATGTAAGAAACGACACTTGGGAGTTTTTGTTGATAGCCAGATAGTGGTGCATAGGAATCATCCTGCTTGGCTATGAATAATGTGGTTTTAAAAAGTTGGTAAGTTCCTGTTCCTGGTAAGTTCCTGGTAATTGCCCTGTTCCAAGTGACCATCACTTGCTCAGATATCTGAGATGGCCAAAGGCCCTCTGAAATAATGCAAGGAACTCCTTACACCCAGAATCAGAGGCTGTGTGTTTCCAATCCACTGTACCATAGTGATTACTGAGACAGTTGTAGAATTTTTCATGCCCTTCTGTATTTGTTGACCCTGTTAGGATTTTAGCCTAGAAATTAGATCTTGTTAAAAATCATGTACAATGGCCTTAAGGATTACTTCTTCAGTTCAGCCCTGCCCTTGTAAACAATGTTAGCTGTATCTATATTAATAGGCCTGGATTTGTGGGAAAGCATTCCTGGAACGCAGTTGCCCAGACTAGTAGGCTGTTAGCCCCGTTCCTGATCAGCTGAGCACTGTCCCAAACAGGATCTTTCAGTGAACATTTGCCATAGGCACTTGACATGCAGCCACCTCCACTGGAAACTAAGACAGCTTACTAAGAGGTCAGCTCATGGCATGTAGCCAGAGGTGCCTGGGAATGTTCCTGGTCATATTTAACTTACTAGGATGGGTGCAGTGCCTTCAGGCCTGTCTTGAACACTATGAGCGGTCTCGTTGTTACATCTACATGTATATGTACAAGCTGAAGACTCTAGTGAATGTTTGCCAGCTTGGAGTTACAGCACAGATGACTGAAGTAATATAATATATTCTTTTCTAATGATGAGCTGTAAAAAACTTCTTCAGGAAGGCTTTATTTAACCAGTATATCAGCATCCTGTAGGTTCTTCTCTTTCTGATGCTGGGATGTAAACAGAAGTTGGGGTCTACTATCTCTAATTCTGTTTTTCATGACAGGCCAGGAAGCTGTACAAATCCTACTAATATTTATCATTGCTAATCTACTGAGGACTCTTCAGCTTCTTTTCGCCTGCTACACAGTGACTCCAAATCATGTCCTGCTAAGAGCTTTGGCATGTAAACAACAAGCAATAGGAAGCATCCTTTTGGTGGAGTCAGGTGCAAAGGTAGTGACTTTCTCATTCTCAGACTTCAGGGGTTTTTTAGTCTCAGACTGTTAGGAATTTTCTTCTCTCTGGATGCCTTTACAGACACTATTGCTGTACTGGTACTGGATAGCTCTGCCCCACTCTGCTTTTCTTGCTTGAAATTAGGTCAGCTCTGGTGGTGAGGGATACCCTCTGCTCCCTGAGGTGCATGTTGGCAGTCTAAAGTAATGGAAGGACTTTCCCCAAGAAAATTTGTCACCTGCTGATGGCTGGAGACCCTTCAGTGAAGTGTAATTGTACACTATTTGTGGTGTACTGATAAAAGTGATACCTGTCTTGCTAAGCTCACCCCAATAGTGTTCATGCAGCAGGTTGCCTTGCACACCAAGATACCCTCATTGCTGTTCCACAGCCCACAGTAACAAGAATCCCTGGTACCCAAGTACTTCTCTCCATGTCACTTACCACATGCATCTTCTGGTATCTGTCTACTTCCTAGCATCCTTTACACCCTCCATCCTGCCTGGCCACCTGTGACAAAACAATGATCTACTACAAGATATCTGGTTTTGTTCTGGTATTTTATAGTTTCAGTATGGGAAACCTTTGGTATGTTCCATTTTCCTGGCACATTTCATGCTTCACATGAACATTTCAAAGCTGATATGCTTTGACATGCGGTGGGTGGGGACACATATGCACCACATCTAATTGTGATCCCACCTTCTAGCTATGCCCTGTGATATCTCATATGCCTTCCTGTTGTGTGACTGATGCCATCATTTGCAAAGATGTGGAAGAAATTTCAGTCTCCTCTGCAGATTTTCATTCTTCATTTGCATTCTCCTTTTTGATGTACTGGTCCTCAAAATGGCCAGTTCAAAACAGTGCAAGAAACACCAGAAAGAGAGGTCATTAACTTTGAAGAAAGGGGGTGACTTGGGATACTTCTCACCAGGGGTATTTTCCAGTGACTTGAGTTATTTAACTTCATTTCAGGTATTTGTTCAGCTGCTCTCACGAAGTCTGAGGAGTTGTGTGCAATACTTTTCCTATGGACAGCATTCCAGGAATGCTGCAGTGCTAATTGACTACCTTAGCTTTTAGGTTTTTAGAGAGGCTTTATGCTTCGCAGTTTGGGAATATGCTTTAGGAATACCTGTCATATCATGTGCCTGAACATGGTAGTCCTGCCTTGCAGGAGGCTGTTCTAGACTGAGGTAAGGAAATTATGATTTCTGTGATGTGGGCCACTTCTCCTGTGACAAGGCATTAGGTAAAGCCAATGTGTTGAATCGAAACAATGCCATGTTCTATGGAATGCCTGACCCAAAGCAGAGCACAGCACTATCCCACACCACTCAGAGACAGCTGCTTGTAGTCAAGGGATGGGAATCAGTATTGGGCAGGAATTAGATGCTAGTCTAAGTTGCTTCCAGTGACATCCTTTCAGTTCTGCATGGATTCACTGTGCAGTTCAAGGCACCTGTCATGCTCTCTTCCTCCTCTGATCATTTCATTAACCTGTTCTCCCCAGAAAGGAACTGTATTCTACAGACAGGTTTGGAGATGACAGTTTCTCATGGCATATATTAATATCATCTCCCAGAACACTTTCTCAGTGTTTCATGGATATCTGCTTCACCATTTGGAGTTTAGAGTATACGAAAAGTGTTTCAATTTTTATTCCATTTATCAGGATCTGAGACCTACAATTTGGCTGTCAGAAACTTAAATGGATGAGAATCACTTTTAAAGCCAAAAATTATTATAGTCCCACACCTGCCAGACAAGAAAGAGTCAGGACACTTGAGGGGAATGAATTTGTTAGGATGGGTGACAGACATTTTTGCTAGTGATTCACATTATGAGGATGTCTGACTTTTTTTTCAGCAGTAACTACAAAGAGATTATTTTTCTACCTGTTGGAGAGATTCAATGAAGACATATTTGCAGGGCCAGGACTCATTTTCTCTTTGGCTGGGCTCCCCCAAATGCATTTTTTTCCATTTCCTCTTTTACGAACAAACTTCCTGTAAATCAAGACTACACTTACTCAGAAGGTGAGCTGCTAAGGACAATACATGCTCATAATACAGGATCATGTATTGAACAGGACTGTAAAGGAACGGAACATACAGGCTCCTGGCAGGATGTTAATAGAATAGAAGTTTGTTTGCATGGGATGAAAGCTGGCTGACCTATGGTATTGTTTATGCTACTTAGACATTGCAATCCTGTGTTCTTTGGCGGAGGAGGAGGGTGACTAACTGTCAGCCCATGGTACTGGAGATGCCATAAATCTCCTCTCTTTTTCAGGACATGGTATGAAGTGAGATCAGAGTTCAGATTGCATGATGATTTTGGAAATGAGTAGAAGAGGACCTGTGATTCTCTAAACCAGTGAATGATGCTTTCCACGCCTGCTTGTTGCAGTCAGCCTGAAAGCTTTTCTGTGTGAAGAGTCTATTGCCAGTGAAAACTAGCATATTCATAAATTAGCTTTTCCTAGGGGAAATCTTGTGGTAAAAAATCATATTTACTATTTATCCCATTAAATCTAGTGCAATTTGACCAAGCACAGTACATCCTTCCAAAAACTGCTAACTACAACTTTTCCACTATCATTCACTGAACGTCAGATAGGTGAGATTATGGCAGTGGCCAAGAAAAAGTATTTAAGACTTGCACTGGAGTTCCAGCCTAAGTGGGGATAAGCCTGGGATGGCAACCTGCCTGATGCTTCCCTGGGTATATTATCTATAACTAGGTATTTATTATTTTGATTGATGTGTTCATATGCTTCCAGGTAAATACAAATGTTCAAATGTAAAAAATAAATTGTTAATTAGAGGAAGTACTAGCCATAACAAGAAGAATGTAATACTCTCGTACCAAAAGCTGTTCTGTAACGCAGCATTAATGTCTCCCATTCCCTCTGTTTGTGTAGGCTGTCCAAAGAATAAGAACTGTCTCTTCCTTGCATTTATCAGGCTACTCTGGGTGGGGAACTCTGTGAAAGAAAGAGCAAAAATAACACTAAGGAAATTGTCCCAAAATTTGTTCATGATGAAAACAATTTGCAGAGAGTCAGGGGATGTTGAGACTTAATTACACTTCTTTTCCCAGCAGCTTTGCCATGTTTCAAATGACCAGGGCTAGATCAGGCTATGTACACTGAGCTCTTCAGCCTCTTCTGTTCAAGGCTTTTGCCTTGGAGCCTTTTCCAAAAGGGAGGTGTGACAGTTTCAAGTGGAATGATGATCAGGATGCTTAAATCTTGCAGGTAATTTGGAGCTAAAAGAGAGGAGGAAGGAGTCTATAATATATACTGGTAGGTAGGAATAAGGTCTTTCAGGCTGTATTTCAGAAAAGTGAAGAATTTCAGAAGTAGGCTGACTTGCCATGACAGTAATCTGGAGCTGCAAGTTTGAAATAAATGGGATTTGCTTTAAAAGACTAAAGAAATCCCGGTAAACCCAAAACACAGTAACCCCCACCTGCTTCAGGTAGGGAATAAACAAGTCTTTGGGCTTATTTTGGCGTTTCTGGCAAGAAGACAAAAAGGCCAGGACAATCTAACCAGATGCCCTCACAGTTGCTACAGAGTGGACAATTTGACTGCATCAGGGAAATAAAGTCTTTTTTCCATGTGGCTGAACAAAACAGTGGTTTTATCATCTACAGTTGTTCTTAGTGATTTGACAGAGCAATTTAGTGATTTTACTTTGAGTTTTGTTCAAATGTCTGAGTCAAGAAGGTGAAAGCACACCAGAAAATAAAACAGTGAAACGGACCTGCCTGAAGTATCACAATGTTTGTTCCTACGCATTAAAGAAGTGAAAGCTTCAAGAAATCTTTTATGCACAGGAGGCAGAGTATAATGAAATACCAATGGAATGCCATAGAATTCCACTGGAGCAAGAGAGGTTTTTCCAGAACAGTGCACTCCCTGAAAGAGAATCTGTATTTGAGAAACAAAGTAGAAGTATAAATGACTTCTACTCTTTCTTTCACTGTCTAGAAAGGTTCCTCTGAACATCTGATTTTCAGTCCAGCAGCTGAATCACACATCAAGAAAAAAAGCCACCACAAAACATTCCAAATCAAGAGGAAGTTTTCACTTTTTTTTCTCTGACTGAAGTAAAAAAGGCAGTGTTTTGACCTGTTGGACATTAGCTGTAATAATTTGCACTTTTAAAAAAATGGAAGTGCAAAAGAAACAAAGAGTGGATCTCCAGACAGTACTCATTTTTTTCAGGATGTTATATGATTAGAAACCTGCATGAGAATCAGAGGAGCTCATATGCCTTCAGACGAAGGAAGACAGGTTGGGTCTTGCACAGTGTAGTCAACACACTAGGGTTTGGATTAAGGGGAGGTACCAGCATTACTGTGGGAGTTAAAGTCTGGAACCTCGGTTTACTGCAGCTGAATGGTTTTTTGGGTATTCTGGCAAGATAGAAGAACAAAATGGCTTTGGGTCTGAAGATTACTTGTGATATGGAGTAAAATCAAAGGAGCCTGGCCCTGTTTGTACACAGATACTCTTGGTCATTACTTTGGCAGTGACCCTTCGGGCCTGTTACCAATGGGTTTGAAGTTAAGTGGTTTTATAATCACTTCAGCTAATATTATCATTAGGTGTTAATCTCCCATGAGCTGAAGATCTCTTAAAATCACAGAGCATAAATGTTGAGGCTGGCTGGCACTTCTGGTAATTGTCTAAACCAAACACCCTGCTCAAAGCAGTGTCAGCAGGATCAGGATATCCTGGATCATGTCCAATTGGAGTTTGAATGTCTGCAAATTTGGAGACTCCACAACCTCTCTAGGCAGCCTATTCCACAGTTTGATCACCCTTACAAGAAATTTCTTTTTTCTTATGTTTAAATGAAATTCCTTGTGTTTCACTGTATGCCTGTTACTGCTGGTCCTGTGACTGGGCACCACTAAGAAGAGTGGCTCCCTCTTCTTCATTCCTTCCTTTCAGCTGTTTAAACACATTGGTAACACCCGCCCTGAGCCTTCTCTTCTCTGCGCTGAACAGTCCCGGCACTCTTAGCCTCTCCTCGTACAAAAGATGCTACAGTGCCTTAATCATCTTTCTGGTCCCTCATTGGACTTGCTTCAGAAAGTCCATATCCCTATTGTACTGAGGAGAATGATACTCCAGCTGTGGCCTCACCAGTGCTGAGAGGAAGAGGCAAAGGATTGCCTCCCTCACCCAGCTGGCAGCTCTCTGCCTTGTGCAGTCCTGCTGCTTGAAGGCCTGAGGGTGTATTGCTGGCTCATGTTCAGCTTGCTGTCCACCAGGATCCCCACATGCTTCTCCATAGTGGTGCTCTCCAGCTGGTTTCCCCCCAGAATGCATGAGGTTATTTGTCTCTGTGGGCAGGGCTTTGTTTTTTCCCTTGTTGACCTATGTCAGATTGCTGTTGGCCCGATTTTCCAGCCTCTAAGGCCTCTCTGAGCCACCTTTCAAATTTCTTATTGCAGATTGAGTCTCTATCTCATCATCTTGGTCATTAATGAAGAATTTAAGATATATTTGCCCTAGTATTGACCCCTGGGGTACATCACTAGTGACTGAGTTCCAGCTGGACTTCATGCTGCTGATTAGAACCCTCTGACCTTATCCATTCCACCAGTTTTCTGCCTACCTCACTGTCTATTTCTCTATCCCATACTTGATCAGTGTGCCTAAGAGGATGTTATGGGAGGCAATGATGGAAGTCCTGAGAAAGTCAAGATAAGCAACACATGCTGCTCTCCTCTCCTCCAGCACATCGGTCATCTCACTGTAGAAGGCTCTCAGGTTGGTCAATCATGATTTCCCCTTCATACATCCATGCTGAGCACTCCAAATCACCTTCTTGTCCTTCATGTACCTGGAAATGGCTTCCAGAAGTAGTTGCTACATCACTTTCCAAGGACCTGAGGTAAGGACCTATGTTAATATACACAGCCTATCAGGCCTCACAGGCTTACATATGTCCAGTTTGTTTAAGTGTTCACTAGCCTGACTCTCCTCAACCAAAGGTAAGTCGTCCTTACTACAGGCATCTGATCTCAGAGGCCTGGGATTACTGAAGGCTGGTCTTACCAATGATGGCTGACGTGAAAATGTATTGAGTATGCTGGCCTTTTCCATGTTTTTGTCACCAAGTCAGCTACCCCATTCAGTAGCAGGCCCACATTTTCTCTAGTCTTCCTTTTGTAGCTGATGTACTTACAGAAATTCTTACTGTTGGCCTTCACATCCCTTGACAGATTCAACTCCAGGCAGGCTCTGGGTTTCCTAACCTGATCCCTGTACACTCAGACAGTGTCACTATATTCCTCCTAGGTCACCTGTCCCTGCTTTCACCTTTCACATGATTCCTTTTAACATTGAGTTTTGTGAAGATCTCCTTGTTCATCCATGTAGGACTGTTGCCACCTTTGAAGTGGCTTCCTGCCCACTGGGATGGACCATTCAGGAGCTTGGAGGAGGTGATCTTTGAATATCAACAAGTTGTCTTTTGCACCTCTCATCTTCAGTGCAGTGTCCCATGGGATCCTTCCAAGTAGATCTCTAAAGACATTGAATTCTGCTCTCTTTAAGAACAGGGTTGTGGTACTACTTTTTTCCTTGCTCCCTCCTCTCAGGATCCTGAACTCATGGTTCAGCTCCTGACCCACTGTTTCTCATTTGTAAATGTCAGATGCAGTACAGCACCCATACTTCCTTAGTCACCCACAATACAAAGTTATCCTCAATACCCTCCAGAAAACTGCTAGACTGACAAGTTTTGTTCATAGTCTGAACATGTCACTATGCTTTATGGGGTATTTTCCCATAAACCCTTCATAAGAAAAAAAATAAAATAATGGGTTGGATTCTTCTATTTGTATTTGGCTCACTTTTAAAAATGAACATCTTCTATGGGTAAAAAAGCAAAATTTTAGCCCATCAAGGGAAAAAAACCGTACTGATACAATCTTTTTGTTGAATTCATATTATTTCCTGTTTCTTGTAGACAGAATCTGAGATAAAAGACATTGTCTAAGTTATTAACCATCTTTCACGTTGCCTAAAATGGTTTTAGTCACAATTATTTTGCATTTCAAAGATCTTTTTGATGAAAATTAGAAAATGGAATCTCTCAATCTCCAATCCTTTCTCTTTTCTAATTGATTTTCTGCATGACAAGGTCACAGCCACAGTGCTGTATCAAACTCCCAATTATGCCTCTAATTTAATTCATCAGCAGAGGAACTGGGCAATCTATCATGAATAATTTCAGGGCTGTGGAACTAGACAAACAATTCAGCAATGCCTTTAATATATGCTCCGTTCTTTGGCACACCAAGAGTCAGGTGATATCACATATCTGCACTATTTATTGCTAATTGTGCAGTCATGGACCAAAACATGGTGTCTGACGTGCCAGTCAGAATGGAAAAGGATGGACTTGTCTACCTTCATTCATTTCAGGGAATAATTTACTTATACCAAGACCATGTTGGTTTACTGAATTTGTCTGTGGTTTCTGGAAGAGACAAAGAATTGTAATAGAATTATACTGTTATTTTTTTCCACTCTGAATGAAACTGTATGTAGAGCACTAGTTCTTATGTAGTTTTCCTGCTTATATTTACCCATATGAGTCTAAATATGAAGTTTAGGCTGCAGGATCATCTGTACACTCTGGTACTCATTTTCTTCAACCCAGAAGGAGCACTGGAGGGATTTGCTACACTGATCCAAGGGGGATTCCAGGAGGAGAACTAGTCAGAGAGAGGGGAAGTAGGTATAGTCTTCCCACTGCCTCAAACATGAATTGTTGTATGACTTTCTGGACCATCAATATCTTTTGTCTGTCAAACACAACCCTGCCCCCACTACCCCTCCCCCCCCCCCCCAAAAAAAAACAAACCAAACCAAAAAACAAAAACCACAAAGGAAAACCTAAACAACCCCCCCCAAAAAAAATCCACCAACCGAAACCCAAACAGATATAGGGAAAAATATTAACATGGGAAAAATATTCTGAAGTGGGTGGGCGGGGCTGCTTGTCCTGGGCAGACAGTTCTCCATAACTCACAGGGTGTGGGGCTAAGGAACATTATCAGCACTGAAGAACACAGAGCCATCCATTTTGTATGTGCTGCCTTGTTAGGCAGCAATGCACAGAAGTTAGTGCAGGATGCCAGCAGCAGCTGAGAAGTCTTGATCTCCTTTTAGAATGGAAAAATCTGAAAGACCTTTGGCTGCAGCTCTGTTTAAGCACCTGTGGTCACCTGATGCCAATAGCCATACATAACATTTTTTCGAAAGGATAGTACACTTCCTAGACCTTCTTCCCTTGTACCCTTTTCTGTCTCAGTAGGCTGCCACAGGCAGTTTCTTGCATACACACTTGACAAGAGTTATGCTGTGATTCTAAATTTGTCCCTTGATGAACGCAAAGTGACCCTGTTACAGGCTCTGCTCAGAGGCTGCTTAGACTTCAGGTACTTCAGAAAATACCTGTTACTTCTGTTTGCAGCTTACCATGAATGTATTACCTTTATGATCGATAAACCAGCCTTGCAGACTATTTCCCAGTACAATTTCACTGCTGAGACTAATACCTGTATTGCAGCAGCACTTCTCAGCACTAGAGAATAGTCTTGAAGATGACATTTCCTGTGCCTAAATAAACTCAGAATTCAGCAGTGTGCCTCCAGGAATTTTTTGGCCCATGAGAAATTAAGATTCTTCAGGTCTCTAAAACCTTATTTTGAAATGCTGAGTAACTGCAGTTTTCCGAAGACGAACTTTCAGGGAGGCAGCTGTCCTTTCTGATTTTAGGGCTGCTTCTCTAAACTGCATTTCTGAAACTGGCCAAGTGAGTACTCAAGTGGCTTAGCTTGCAAGACTATGATGTTGCAGGTCTGCAGTGTCTGCAAAGAAGACATGGCAGTAAACCTTGGTGTATAGGAAGCCTGGAACATGGTGTAGCCAAATGAAGAGAGGCCAGTAGCAATGGGGAGCATTTGGTCTGCAAATCTGCATAGGGAGTGAAAGAGTAGTTCCAGAAAACCAGTGGAAATGGGCAGCATAACTGAAAGAAGGACTGCTATAAAGAAAGCAGAAGGAGAATGAACAAATACACATCAGTCGTAATATGAGCAATGGTGTCAACAGGCTTGAGGATTCATGCCGAAGAGGAAAAGAATTAATATAACCAACAGCATGGATTTCCTAAATATGGAAGAAAAATACCTACCTCTGAGATGCCATAAAAACCCAGTAATTCCAGAGATGAATGTTAGATAAGCAAGCTATTTTTGAACTATTATTAGAAACCATATTAAAAGAGAATTTCTGATGTATCCCATCAACATCAGGCTGGCAGGCAGGTTTAATGTCAAATAAAACTAGCTGCATCTGTACAGCCTTCATACACAGAAAATCACATCTGTGGAAAGCAGTTGCTCTCCTGTGGAAAGTAGATACTCTTCTTTAAAAGTATGTGCATTTTTAATGCTTTCAATGTTTGTATGTAAAGTTGTATGTTTTGATACTGTAGACAAACAATCCTAAGGGCTTTTAGCTTGGGTGACAAAGTGTATTTGAAAATTGATTGAATAGAATAATAGAAAAATAAAAAAATAAAAGGCTACATTTTATCCAGAATGTACAGAATTAGTACACTGAATTAGAAATTATTACTGTGAATTAGAAGACCTGATGCCTTGGTGCACTGAGGAACCACTGAACAACCCTCCCTGTTATTCTTGGTTGCCTTCCTTAAAACCAGACTTCACAATAGAATTGAAATAATTAATAATTAAATCCTACAGAAAGTATAAGCGTAAGAGGATTTTTAACCCCCACTCAGGTTTTTCAAGCAGGACACATACTTTGGCTACTAAGTGCTAATTTAGGAATTGATTGCACATTTCATCTTGTAGGCTACCACACGGAGTTTGCAAATGTAGCAGGAGATGTTGAACAGTAGCACACTTTTTCAGCTAAACCCCATCTGCCTGGGATTAACATAAGCATTGTGAGGGTTCATTTTTCCTTGATATCAGTTGTAAGAGAGGGCAAGATTAACACAGGAAGTATTTTGAACCCTGTCGGGCATTTATGTCACTGACCAGTTGCTTAAAAATAGAGTACTTTGTTTGGGGTGTACCAGTGCTAGGAATGATTGCATCTCATAACCTATCTGAAACGTTACATTGGCCCCCTCCCCACTCCAGTATAACAGGCTAAAAGCTCAAATACTGAGAAGCATTTTAAATGCACCACTCCCTTCTGATTGAAAAGCTGTACATAATTACGACTCCCATTTCTTAAGTTAACTGCAATGGTATTCTGATGAGATGTGTTCTTTCATCTGGCATTAGCCAAAGGAAATGACTTTACATAGACATTAATCTCATGACAAAGGAAATTGCAAAACTAAAGCACTATCATCACGTTCCAGGAAATGGGTCACAATCCACTCTGGCTCAAACAGTTCTGTTCACCCCAGAATTAGTTCATACCTCAGTACAAGCAGAAGCATCCTACTGTAGAAATCTGGGCACCCTCTCAGAAAAGCAATAATAATTTATATATTTTTTCCCCACAGGTATAACTACCACCCAAACCCAATTTTGAAACTGTATACAGGGGAAAAAACCCTATGTATTAGTTTCAAAGTTGTTCCATCTCCTGCACCCCACAGGCTACAACATTGGCCTGCAGTGGACCTGCTGCTGACGTTTTCCTGTTTTTTTGCCTCCTTTTCCTCCCTTCATTATCCTTCCTTCTCTGAGAACGTTCCATACGAGTCAGAAGATCTGCCTAACACATCAGGATACGTTTGCTGACTACCCAGGTTAAATTCTCATGGGCTTTTTGTCATTGCCTTCAGCAAGGCCAGACCTACAGGACCTGCAGCACTGAGTGGTGGTTGCAAGAAAAACAAAGCTAGGGCTTGGATTAGGGCAGCATACTGTGACTTCTCCTCGCTTAGAAACAGTCTTAGAACACAGTATTCTGCAAGATGTGTCAGCAGGAAATGCCAGGTGGTACAACTAAGCACACCCCTATGTTCAATTGTGGCTGCGGTCATCCTAGGCTGTAGCTCCCATGAGCAGGTTCTGTGCTCAGAAAATGCATTTTGTGCTTGCTCCCTCCCCCCAGTTTTTGCACTTTACTTCACTCTTCTGCATGCTGAGGAGTAATATTGTTTCCAACTATCTGTGCTCTGTTAAGTATGAGAAATGCATTAAAGCAAGATGGACCCCAGCCATTGGCTCATCTACAATGTAAATATTGCTGAATCCTCTTGCTAGAGAGTATAGAGTTCTGAACTCCCCTGCCTATGTATCTTGGCCCAGGGACTCTTGAAAATCAAGAACTATTGGAGTCCGCTTGCTTTCTACATCCTTGTATAGCCATATTATTGGGCTCTGGTCTGATTCACGGTGTTGGTGTGCACTCCTTTGACAATTACACTGAAGAGAGAAAAAAGTCCACAGGCAGCTGTTAGTTCTCAGGAAAAGTATAGATAGTCTGAACAAAGCCACATTTAGAGGGAAAATGGTGGGTGGCTTTCTCAGGAGGGAAAGAAGCAAGCACCACCACAGTGACCCCATCCCTACACAAGCAGGCACCATTCCTATAATCTTCCCAGGATACGTGTCCCTGCTTTCACTGCCTGTGCCTTTCCTTGTTGGCCTTTAGTTTGACCAGCAGGACTCAGCTCATCCACACTGGTCTCTTGCCTTCCTTTCCTAATTTCTTACACCTGTAAATTGGGGATGCACAGGGGATCAGTCCACCTAACGTGCATCCAGTGCTACAATAAAGGAATGTCTGCTTCTTAATGCTATGTTGGTGTTAAGACATTTTCTTATTCCTGATTTCAGTGATGGTTTTGGCAACCCAGATGGCACACTGCTTCTTAATCTCAATGGATTTGTGAGATCACAGGACCTCCACCTGGTACCAAGGGATTCTCAAGGAGAAGCTCTGATCCCTAGACCAAAGATCTCTGAGCAAGACCCTAGGAAAGGTAAAGGCATTCTTTGGGGAGTTCCCTGAGTCACAAGGAGAGCTCTTTGCATTAAGGAACTGTGATTTTATTTGGTATTATAAGTCTGGGGATGCCCAGAATTGGGTTTTTTTGGTTACCCATCAGTATTATTTACATAATGGCACGTCAGAGTCCCCCTCTGTGCAATTGTGATTTTGATCTTAGAACAGCATTAGAAATTGAGACCTAGACTATGTTTTAAGATGAAAATTTTTGTAACAGTGTGTGTATGAGTGATTTGTATTGGATTTTTGTATTGTACTGTCTAAGGTGTTTTGTCATTTATTGTAATCTGTGTTTATTATTATCATGAGAACAACTCAATCCATTGAAGGATGTATTTTAAAGAAAACCCCTTTGGGATGTATATTGAAACATTGGAAGGATATTGCAGGATGCCTGGGAGGTTCTTTAATTAAAGGGATATTTTAATTAAGTATTGTCATCAGTGGTGGCCATTGCATAAATTGGAAAATTGTGGTCAAAAAATGGTACTCTGAATTATAATATACTTTTACAACTAATGTTGTTTTTACAGAGGGAAAAGAAATGGGATGAAGTTATGTAAGCTAACATGTTCTTCACTTTAAGAAATCATCCAGAGTGGCAAAAACAAGTCTAGTTGCAACAGATCCTTTTATTCTAGCATTAGATAAGAAAGAAAATTTTACTGGTGTCAAAAGATATTGTTCTGCTTGTAGTATAGCACAGAGGTGTCTCAAGCTTGTTGAACAAATGGACGAGGATGATACAAACTTGATAGTTGCCCTGGGTTGCCACACGCACCCAGGAAAGCCTATATAGGAGCAGGAGGAGAATTGTCAGAATCAGTAGGGACAGTTGTTGGGAGCTGAAGGACTTAGTCCTGTTGCTGGGCAGACATGAAATTACCAGGGAGAAGTGATACAGGCACACCTATGTCAAGTGGTAGGAACAGAGGGACTAGTAACAGTGAAAGTTCCTTTTTTGAATTGTTGACTTCAATAATTGGAAGGTCACCACAGGAAACTGTAGGGATGATCCTGACAAGGTAGCCAGCACCTTTGAAATGATGGTTAAAATTCAAGATCCTGACTGGAAGGCTGTAGAGGCAATAATGCAAGTGTTCTTTGATGGTGCTGAGAAAAAGGTGGTCCACAAGGTAGCCAGAACACATGTAGAGGCTCAGGTAGCAGCAGGTGCACTGCAAGGAACTGTGAAGCAAAATTTTCCCTGTGTGGACCCTAACTGGAACACTAATAGCCACAGATCTAGACAATTATTAAATCAGTATCAAAGGTGGATCCTGTTTGGAATTAGAAATGGTATGCCAACAGCTATAAACTGGTCTCAATTGTATGAAGTAAAACAAGATTGCAAAGAATCACCCACAGATTTTGTAATAAAGGAGGCTGCTCTAAAGTATACAACTATTAATCCAGAATCAGAAGAAGGGAGAAATCAACTGGCCTCACTTTTTATTGGTCAGTTGGCTGATGATATTAGAAGAAAATTACAAAAGTTACACAGTGAAGAGGCCAGAGATCATGGAAATTTATTAGATATAGCACAGACTGCTTATCAAAATAGATAGAGAAAAGGAAAAAATAAATAATAGATTGGTAGCTGTACTAGATAAGTCTCAGGATAAAAGGGAAAATCTGAAAGAAGGAAAATTAAGTGCTACAAGGGCTCCAGAAGGAGTTGCTGGAAGAAGGGGCGGTATAGGAAGAGGGTACAGGAGAATGGGAAGGAACAGGGGACCTATACATCCCTGTTTGGCAGAGGACCAATGTGCAATTTGTAAGAGAAATGGACACTGGAAGAAGGAATGCCCTAACTTGGATCCTGCTTTGCAAGCCATTAAGTTGATCAGATTAGATGATGAGTACTGAAGGGGACCAGGGGAGTCATTCCCAGCTGAACCTCTTGTTATATTAAAGCTAGGAAATGATGAGACAGAATTTTTGGTAGATAGAGGAGCTGCTTATTCTGTACTCAATAGTTTTTAAAAATGTCTTGGTCAAGCAACTGTAAATGTTGTTGATGCCACAGGGGAAAGTGAGAAGCGACCCTTCCTGTGACCTTTAAAATTCAAGTTAGGAAAAGAATGGATAACTCACCAATTTTTTATGTGCCTGAATGCCTGATGCCTTTAATGGGAAGAGATTTATTAAGTTAGATGCACAGATGTTTTTTACTAATGGAGAAGCACAATTGTTAATATCTGAATTTAAAGCTGTGGAAGCAAAGATTTTTATGTTACAGAATACACAGGAAGAAATCCCTGAAGAAGTAAAAGATGCAGTAACCCTTTTGGTACGGGCTAGTGGAATCCCAGGTTGATCCAAGTTGGCTGAGCCAGTAGGAATCATTTTAAAGTTCAAAATCAAACCAGTAAGACAAAAAGAAGTATCCTATTAAGTGGGAGGATAGAAAGGCACTGGAAGAGTTAATACGGAAATTTTTGAATTATGGACTGTTAGTAGAATGTGAATTGGAATATAACACTCCAATATCGCCAGTAAAGGAACCGAATGGGAAGCATAGAATAGTTCAAGATTGAAGAGCCATAAATCAGATTTTTCAGGACATTCATCCCATGGTAGCTAAGCCATATACCTTACTGACATCATTAAAGGAAAAACATAAGTGGTTTCTGGTGCTTGACCTTAAGGATGCTTTCTTCTGCATACCTGTAGACAAAAGTAGACAGGTGATATTTGCCTTTGAATGGGAAAGCCCAGCCACCAGATGCAAAACTCAACTTACGTGGACAGTATTGCCACAAGGGTTCAAAAATAGCCCAGTAATATTTGGCAATCAACTGGCAAAAGAATTAGAATTTTAGAAAAAGGAAAATCCAGAAGAAATAATATTACAGTATGTGGATGATATTTTATTGGCTGCAGACTCTTGGGGAGAATGTCTGCAAATGACTATAAGCTTGTTAAATTTCTTAGGACAAGGAGGATGTCATGTATCAAAGGGCAAAGCCCAAGCAGGAAAAGAAACTGTGCTCTACCTAGGATTTGAGATTTCCTAAGGAAACTGGGAACTGACAGGAAAGAAGTGATTGGCCAAACTCCAGAACCAAGAACTGTGCAGAGCTGAGAGCATTCCTGGGCACGGACGGATGCTGCAGACTGGATCTCAGCTATGGAATGTTACTAAACCCCCTTTATGAAACCCTGAATGGGTCAAAAGATACTCACTTACTATGAACCCCCAAAGCCAAGCAACCTTTTAAGGACTTCGAAACAGGCTCTGATGTCAGCACCTGCAACGGGACTGCTTGGCTTGTCTAAAGCTTTTGAGCTATTTGTGTATGAATGCCTACATCTGGCCAAGGATTTGCTGACTTCCCATGCTGGGAACATGGAGGAGAGCTGTGGGATATTTTCCCAAACAATTGGACCAAGTGAGCAAAGGATGGCCAGGATGTTTGTGTGCTGCGGCTGCAACTGTTCTCCTAATTCAAGAAGCAAGAAAATTAAGAACGGGACAGAGAATTACAGTACATGTGCCGCATATGGTGGTTTCCATTTTAGAACAAAAGTGAGGACATTGGTTATTTCCAAGCCACATGCTCAAATGTCAATTTATCTTCTTGGGACAAGATGATGTGGAACTTAAAATTACCACAGCGATTAACCCAGCAATGTTTTTAAACTCAGAAACAAAGGATTCTGAATCCCTGTATCATGCCTGCCTACAAACTATTGAACATGTATATAAAGCAGACAAGATCTGAGGGATGAACCATTAACTGAACCTGATTTGGAATTGTTTACCAATGGCAATAGCTTTATACAAGATGGAAGACGAATGGCCAGGTATGCGGTGGTTACAGCTACACAGATGAAAAAGGCTGTGGCTCTACCCATCAACACATCAGCCCAGAGGTAGAACTGATAGCACCAAGACAAGCCTTGAAGGTAGCTGAAGGAAAGAGAATAAGTATATGGACTCATTCAAAATACTCATTTGGGATAGTCCATCCACATGGGACTACCTGGGAGAAAAGAGGACTGTTAGTGGCCCAAGGTTCACCTATTAAACACAAGGAAGAAATTCTTCAACTTCTACGAGATATCAAAAAACCTAAAGAAGTAGCAATAATGCATTTTGAAACACATCAGTTTGGATAAATTGTAGTAAACGTGGGTAACTGATTGGCTGATAAAACTGCTAAGGAGGTGGCTGAGCAAAGCATCCTTGCATTAGTGCCAATAGGACAGGTACAGCTCCCAGTTCTGAAGCCCAGCTATAGTGAGGCAGATCAACAATTTGCATCGCTATTAAAAGCAATTATAAATAGAGAGGGATGGTTAGTAACTCCCACAAAACAAGTCCTTGTTCCATTGCAAATGATGACTGAAATGGTAGAAAAGAAACATGAAGAAACGCATTAGGGTAGTAAGGCTATGATCTCCAGTCTTCAGAATTTTATTGTATGTGTAAGAATGACTGGACATAAAGTCTGTAATAGCAAAGTGTCCCATTTGTCTACAAAATAAGCCCATGAATAGGAAAAGACCACACGAGGGACCACTAAGCAGGGAATATTACTGGAGATTACTGGCAAATTGATTTTTATGAACTACCAAGATAGAATGGGTATAGGTATCTTTTAGTACTGGCTGATTCTTTTTCAGGATGGCCAGAGGCTTTCCCCAGTCACACCAACAAAGCTAGAGAAGTAACTAAGGTACTACTCAAAGAAATAATACCAAGGTTTTGGGTACCAATAGGAATGTCCTCTGATTGAAGTCCACATTTTGTAGCAGACATCGTTTAGCAGTTAAGTAGAACCCTTGGTATCAAATGAGAGTTAAATACTCCATGCAGACCACAATCAAGTGGAAAGGTAGAAAGAATTGGGAGAATGGCACCACTTTTATTGAGTAAGGAGGACTTAGTACACAATGAAAGAGTTAAGAGAGCTGGGAGAGACATACTACCATTACCAGAAGATTGCATTTAATAAGTAACTCTGTATGGAGTTAGTGAGATATCAGCTGCAGCAATTCTCGTACCTGGAATCAGGGTGGCTATGAATTATCATATGTTGAAAAGAATCACTTGTGCTTTAGTTAAGAATATCAATTACACTTCCCAGGCTCTTAGAGCAACGCTGGAAAAGAAAGCAGCCATTGTTAGCTATTATTAAGACAATCATGAGTGGGAGGAGTTCAAAGGGATGTGTTGTTTCAACCTTACAGATAATTCCCAATTAGTAGAAGGAAAAATTCAACAATTAAAATAATTATCTATAGGGATTAAAGAAAAATAAGGATTGGAGTTTTCTTGGTTATTCTGTTGGCTTCCCAATCTGAATTGGCTAAAAAAAGTTTTTTTGTTTGTATTGTTACTAATCATGTCTATCATTGTCACTTGCTGTGTGTTTCAATGTTTCCATTGTGTAGACCGCAGATTTACAAGGAAAGGGTGTGCGACTTCACCATGTGCATAAATTGTAGGTCTTCAAAGGGGGGAATTGTTACCATGTAATATAGTCTGTTTTAGCTTTGCAACTATATTGTTTGTTTCAGTGTAATCACTATGGTCAGACTGCTAACCAGCCCTGGTTGTGTAATTTTATCTTCGGAGTGAAAGAGTCATTTAAAACATACAGTCACTAAGGAGTCTATATAGTAGCTGAGGAGACCATTGTATAGGTAACTAATGAAACAAACGGACTGTCCATATAAGGGAATTAAATTAAGGTTCAGTAATCAGTCAGCTGTAACTATAGGATTGACTGTTATTTGAGACCCCTTAGAAGAAGAGATACCTGTAAGGAGCATGCACAATGCTTAATTAGCATAGTACTCCCTGTTGAATGAATATGTATGATTTTTCCTGAGAAGTGTAATGCATAAATGTAAGTGTGGACTATATATTTTTGCTTGAATGAAACATACAGCATGCACATTAAGTGGAACAATCCACTGTGCATCCAGTGCCGCAATAAAGGAATGCGCTGCTTCTTAATGCTATGTTGGTGTCTTCTTATTCCTCATTTTGGTGACAGAAGCAACTTAAAAATTTGGAAGAATGGGACATTCATGTAAGCTATGACACAATTTACTTTCCCACATTTTATGTTGTTTCTTCATGTTGGGGAAAATACTTGTAAGAGTCATGAGCACAGACTCATAAAAGGTAGCTTCAAACTGTCTAGTCTGCCTGCTTTCTTTGTTAGTCATCCTTAGAGCAACTGCTTTGGCATGAGTTTGGTGCTGTCCTCTTAACACCTAGATTCACAATGAACAGTCAAGCAGCTGCTTCCCAGAGTGTCTATTCAACCAACATTGTGAAATAGAAAGCATGTGTAAGGATGCTTCCTGTGAGCATATGCCATGACATTCAGAAGGCAAAGCAAATAAGGGGGCACCAGAACAGAGCACATCTGTCTGTCTGTCTATGTCTAAATTTCTAAGACAACCAAAGAGCAATTGCTGATTGGAAATTAGATTTGTAGGTAAAGCAAGAGACTTGCTTTAAGACCTAAATAATTTCCTGTCTGTTGAATTACATGAATCTCTCAAACCAAATCAAGCGCTGCTGAAGAGACACAGCAGCATTTGAAGTAGCCAGGGGGAATAGTGAATGTTTTGTAAGTCATACAAGTGTCTCAGATAATAATGAAAATAATCAAAGGCTACTCAGCTGGAATAACTTTTTCCTCCAGGAAAAACACTACTGACAGAACTAATGGGCTTTAGAAAAGCAAACACAAGCCAGGACAGTGCATTTAAAGTGACTGTTGCTGAAAAACAATATAATTAGATCTCTGTGTTTGCTTTATAGTCACAAATTATTGCAATTTGCCTTGTTCCCCGGCTTCCTGGGAGTTAAAATGAAGATGAACAGGAATAAATCTCCCTGCGGGCCTTGGTATGTTAGCCAAGCCAGTGTTAACCAGACATAGCCCATTACAGAGATGTTAGCTCACCCATGGACATTAGAAGGATGTATGACATTTGTTGTTTATTTAGAAAGAATATATTTGAACTTATTAATCCTTTCATTTTACTTTCCTTCCTTCCTTCTCTTCCTTCCTTCCTTCCTTCTCCTCCCTGCCTTCCCTCCTTTATATAACATTTTCTCCACAGTTACTTATGTCTAATCCCCAAACAACATGACAGCTCTGAGATATTAATACAAGCAGCTATTTAAACTCTGTAACTATATCAATGGACTTTGAGAAAAACAAACCAAACCAAACCAAAACACAAACCCCCCAACAATCTTGTGCGTTTGTCTCTGCTGCAGAACTTCCCTCCACCATACATGTTTACTACCTGATCTAAAGAGCTGAAAATGAACCCCTTTGCACTGTCCCTCCCTCTCTCCCCAGAAAGATATCACTTACCTCCTTATGTCAGAATGAGTGCTCCTGCACTCCTGTGCCTGCCTAGGAAGGAGGTTGTCTATCACAGGCTATTTCTGATGATTTTTTTTTATCTGCAGAATGAGCTCAGATGGTTATTTTCCCATGGGTTCTGGGAAATTACCCTGAAAGCGAAAGTATTTGCTTGTGGTGGGAATCAGCCCCAAAGGAAATGCAAGGGAAGCCTTTCCCTGCTGCAAAGCCTGTGTAATACCATGTCTGTTAAGCACACTAATTCCAGCTCAACATTCACCAAAAGGTGTCCTTTCAAAAAGGTGTCCTGTGAGCAGCACTGTGGCTGAAGCTGTTGGGACATACTTAGAATCAATACATAGGGTTAGACACAGACACAGCAGCAGACAATTGAATCCTTGTGTCTTTGGGAGAAGATGCAAAATATGCTGTAATTTTTACAAAGTACAGAAAAGAAAGAAGTTACTCAAAAGCAATTGAAGACACTCACACCTCTGTGGTATGTGGCTAAGTGTTTATGAAGTAACTATTAATGAAACTACCACTCAAGCAAAAGCATACCTTGAAACATGAAAGGCTAATGTTTTAGAATGGCCTTGAAGTTGGGAAGTGATAGAGGTATTTAAATATGGAACAGTCAAGCAAGACCCCAGGCCCCCAAGTACCGTTACCCCCAGAATAGCTTACCCTCGGGGAATATAGTTAACAAGATAAAGAGAAGAGGATTCCTGTTTCACTCATGCAGGAAGCCAAAAAAGAAGACATTACATTGGAAGTTTTATCTCCCCAGACAGCATCCTGACCAAAAGATGCCTAGAAGAATCAATGGATTAATTCAACTTCTTTGTGATTTTTCCTCAAGGTGATAAATTTTACTCACAAATGCCCAAGAAATTTGAAGTATTGGGTTATTCTTTGCATATTTCAGAATTTTCCAGTTATATTACAGCTGCTCAACATACAGATGAGCTTCCATTTTCCGCATGCTGTGGAAGCAGAAAAAGCATGGGATAAGCACTGTAATGTATCCTCTCTAAAAAAAGAAAGTGAAGAAGAAGCTTCTGACGGTAAACAATTTACAAGAAGAAAAGCTTTTCTCAAGGTTCTTAGTTCATGTTTTCATCAAAGTTCTTGTGTGTGTCAAGGCAAAAATTATTTCTGCTATCAGAGCTGAGTGTAATACAAGAAAAACTACATCATGCCTCCTTTCATTTTAAGATACACAGGTATGCCTCTTGCAGCAATTGTGTAGCATATGGTTTCAGTTTCTAAGGAACATTTACCTTCACCCTTCACCATGCAAATGCAGGAAGACAGGTGACATTTCCTACTGTCTGATGTGTGCATTGTAGGTCAGGTTTCATCTCTCAGCACCACTTCTAGCCCAGCCCAGTACCAATCAGCATGGAATAGAATCATAGACTGGTTTGTGTTGAAAGGGACCCTTGAAGATCATCCAGTTCCAACCTCCCTGCCATAAGGAGGTCAGAAGTCTGTAGATCTGTTAAATAACACTAACCAGAAAAAGGTAATTTCAAAGCTGTCTTCTTCTGTGGATTTTTCAGGTGAGCATAGGCCAGATGTAACACTTGTTTGTGAATGAGTTTTCCTTGCTGGAAAAGGGGGAAAGATTCTGCCACATTTCACGTAAACCTTTCTGATGATATTCACCTTTTCCCCTTGTTATTTCAGCCTCTCAAGAGATTACTATGCAAAGAACAATAACAATGAATACATCAGCAAGATCTTTGCAGCCTTCAGAGGTAACTGAGTGGCTGGGCTGGAGTTGCAATCAGGCCATTGGAGGTGGAGCAATCAGCAAAGTTAAAGGCAAACCCATTACAAGGCTTTCCTTTCTATAGACTGAGCTAGTTAGGAAAGACCATCAATGATGTGGAAGTGTGTTTTTGTCCAGTGCTTTATAATTGCTGTGGACATATGGTGCCAATAAGGAACAAGTCAAAAATGAAATATTGTAATCTGGAATCATTCCTCTGTCTTGGTTAACTGCTAAAACATCAGTGTTAGATAAATGACTTTTTCTGCCTGTGGGATGCTAAAAGCAATCAGAAGACATCCTCAGCTTCACCTGAAAACCTACCATCTTTCGCAGTAGGCGAACTGGGTAGATCAGTAAACATAAATCTGCATTATTTCATCGACTTCAAGATGGTTACTGGGTTATTTTAGTGAGCTGAGAAATTGGCCTATACTGTCCATGCAAGGAATCTGAAGGTGTGAGGGCCAAGAGAGTCAGATGCTGCAGGTAGTCATGATAGCTGTCGAAATGGTGGAAACTGCGTGGCTGTAATTATACAAGAAGCTAAAGCTTCGTCTAACAGCTCAGGCATCCCTGAATTTTCGTGTTTACAGACTTATTACATATTATTTCAACTGTGGCAGCAGACTTCATTTGTTCCTGTATGTTCTTGAATCATGTAGATAGGATAAGGTAAATAACGCTATTTAAAGCCTCTTTACTGAAGTTAAAGCTAAAAGGTTTTTCTTCATATTGGAGTGGGTCAAGAGGGTGAGCTGCTGTGACACAGCTCACATGGGGAATACATGAAGCAACTATACCCAGGCTGTGTGTTTGGACCTGAGTTCCCCATGGCCATATCCCACATCCCTCTGAAAGACAGCTGTCACACCTGTGTTGCTCTCTGCAATATGGTGAACAGTCAGGCAAGACATGGAGTGATGGAAATATCTATTAAAACACTGCTGTGACACCTGAGTGGGAAGAAGCCTTGAGTTCAGTGCAATACTCTGGCTCACCCTGAGACAGATGCAGGATATACTCCCACCCCCATAAAAGATAGAGCTGTGACAAGAAGATGTAATACATTTGTCTAAATTAATAAAACTGACAGGAAATTAGGAACTGAAGGTGACCTACGGAAATGAAGTTATTGACTGCAAGAAACTGGTTGCTGTTAGACAACTGCTAAAGCAGGCTCAACCAGTTAGCATGTTCACATTCAACTCACAGCCTAAGAAAACCTGAGTCTTAAAATAGAAAGCTTGAGAGAGAAGGAATTGAAGGAAACAATGCAATGTGTAACAGCAGAAGTCTGCATTTCATTCCTGCATTTTTCTTTAGGTACAGAAGGGTGTGTGTCACTCACAGCTTTGGCCAGCCCTCAGCACCAAGGCAGCCCTGGGGGTCTGATGGGAGGCAGCTGTCTGCTGAGTGAACAGAAGTTACCCCTTGGAAGTAATGGTGCTGTTTTCTAGCCTGTCAGTGGGTCAAACAAAGACAGCTGTGATGTGAAATCTCTGAAATCTCTTTAGCTACCCTGAGCAATTTACTGCAGTGTCTGGGGCTGAAAGTGGAAAACCTGAGTAACACAGGTTTCATAGCGGTTGCAGACACAGTGGGAGAGTACACAGCAGTCAGTGGGAGCAAAGCAGAGACCTGACCATGCTTCCAGCAGGTGGTCTCATAGTCTCCTGCCTGTGGCCATGTCACAGCCTGTTTCCAGAGCACAGAAAATTTTTAAGGGTCAGCTAGCGTATGGTTCTCAGAAGACAGGCTGCTCCTAGGAAATAAGTACCTTTCCAGTGGCTAGATACAGGAATTTTAGACAAAGTAGTCTGTTGGGGAGGCCAGAGGGAAGGTTTTAAGTGCGGTAAAGCCTGTGCTTTGTGTGCCAGATAGAGAAAGGCTGATGTTTCTCATGCAGCTCATGGGCTTCAGTGTTTACTTTCTGTACCACATTAAGAGAGACCCTGATGGAAAATGCACCAGGCAGCAATCCAGAGGACACAGGCTCTGTTTTTAGCTTCAGGTCATTTTATCTCTTCACCTGGATAGTGGTGGTGTTTCTGGAACTCCTGAGTACACGGACAGTAAATTCCATTGCAGTGTGGCAGCACTTGTGTGCAGACAGCTGGGTTTTACCCCTGCTAGTCAAGACCTTAACTGGGATAGGTCATATCTGGTTTGCTGATGACCAGAAGTCATTTGAAATCATGATGAAAAATAATTCACGTGACTATTTCCCACTAAAAAACCCAGATGTTTTAACATTGTGCTACAGCTGTGCTACTCATCTATTGCTTCTCTTTGTGAACTGCTTAGGTGTTTGAGAGTGAAGGAAACCATGTTTCTCTTTATGATGACTCATTTGCCACTGCCTCAGAGTGCTGGCATTTGTTCAAATGCATGGTAAGAGCATCTGGCACTGAAATGCTCCTATCTGCTAGACAAGGGATGGAACTGAATCTAAGGGCACAGACCAGGGAAACAGCTTTTTTTTTCACACAGAGACAGAGTACAGCTTTAAATGTGGGTATATAGATCCAGCGTAGAGTTTGAGCTGATGGCATTTTCAGCCTGACCATATTTCTTCTTGCTTTTCATGCATTCAACTCAGGGAAAATCTGGGCAAACACGGCACTGAAAGCAGATGAATGAATCTGACAATTGAGGTCAATTTGTAAAAACCTCTTCAGCAGATGTGACAGAGGATGTTTTTGTACGAAGCCTCTGCAAACATATAATTTCTAATGACAAATCTGGAGGGACAAAATAAGAAGACAGGAAATTATAGGAAGCCACAGCTGTGCCATCTGCATCTGTGAGCAGGTAAAGACTTTGCACCACAACACTTACAGAATGGCACTCACCATTTAACCCCTCTTCACAGTTGGACTCCATGATCTTAAAGGTCTTTTCCAGCCCTAAAGGTGCTATGATTCCTTTCCGGTCACTCACAAGCCACTCCATCTATTTGTCTCTTACACAAGTAGATAGGCAATGGAAAGCTGATCCCACACTCTAGAAAAACAGAACAGGTTTTTACTTTCAATTATCTGGAATTGGCCATGAGAAATAAAATGAGATTAAGCACAGAACAAAAAAAGCTAGGGAATTAATGAGTTTATGAATCTAAAACCTCATCCACAGATAGGACTGGATGCAAGTTTACAATCTGGCATTTTCTGTTTCTCCACACCCACATCCCCCACACCCAGTTATTTCCCATTTGAACAGATGTTTTTTTCAAATAATTTTTAGTTTCTTTCAAAATAGTCTGGGTCTCTGTTGTGACTGCCTGTGCTAGCTTTTACTCCTTTTTGCACAGTTAAGGTCTTGAAGCAAGTCTTCACTTCAGCATGTCGTGAACTTTGCGTTATTATGCAGATATGCAGTGTGTGGTGAAAAAAGACCTTACTCAGAATTGTTGCAAGTTGATATGAGTTGACTTATGATATACAGTCATATACATATATATGATACACAGGTTCTGTCTGACAACTTGCTTGAAGGTGGGCAGTTGACCCTAATCAATGCCAGCAATCAGCTTGAATGCTCTAAGCTGCTCCTTGAACCATACCTGTTGGATTGATGTGGTTGCCTACCTTGACATTGAGAGAGGAATTACCCTCTTATGCTCCACACCTTTGTCATTGCTCTTGCTTTGCCCCAGTAATAGGAATTGCTTTGCTACCCCAGTCTGCTACTTGCAGACAGTCTGGCTACATCACGTTCCACAGCACCTCCTCAGTGTTGCCTTCAAACCACATGGTATCCTGGCTATGCAGTACAGGTTGAACTCGAACCCAATGAAACCTCTGCACGTGTCAGCTGGTGGCTTTCTGGAACAGGGCACCTGAGTAGCTGCAGGTCACATTCTTTCGTGCACTCCTTACACTTCTCAAAAATTCTCCTTCCTGATACTTACAGACCTTCTAACAACGCCCTTCTTGGCCCAGGCAGGGCCTGAGGGGTGCCCCGCTCCCTGCTTCCTGCAGCAGCTCTTCCCCCTGTGCAGCCACCAGGCCTGCCCTTCTGGTCATGCAGCCTGCTCAGGTGCCTTGGTTTTGCCCCCAGGGGGAAGCCATTTTGAAGAATGCCATTCCCCAGGCGTTCACTGAGTCTGGCTGGCAGCAGCTGCTGCCCCTCCATGTTGATAATACCTCAGGAGGTCCCCTCCCACAAGATGCACAGAGTCCATTATGGTGTTTCTGCTGGCCTTTGTCAGAGCACTCCTTCCCACATGTCCACAGACTTGGCTTTGAGATGTCCATGGAAATTATGGTTACAGCACTAGTGTAGCAAAAAAACCCAGCACACTGGAAAATAATTCACTCATCTTGGTTCTGAGCATCATGTTAAAATGTTCTACAACTGCTGCATTTACTTCATCACTAGTAAAAAAATTATGAACGTTGTACTGCTTTAACAGGCTGTTTAAAACCTGATTTAAAAACTCTTTTCTTTGGTAGGTCTGTAATTTCTGAGGTGTCTGGCCACCTGCTAAGAATTATTTTAAAGGCCTGGGCTGTTTTAGAGCTTGTTTTACCTTTTGAACTGATGGTTCAGCCATGCTTGACTACTACGTCCATCACCATTAATGATGTACTTAACACCATTGTCATATGTGGAAAACCAGTGCATATCCACCAAGTCTGCCTGTCACCGCACATCCACTTCTGTCACTATCACCTGGCCTTTTAGAGTGGTTTCTTGCCTCCTTCTGTAAACGTTAAGTGTCCTAGTTGGAGAGCCAGGTTGCCACTTGTCTTCTGTTCAGAATGACAATTTATATCTCCCACATTTTCCACCTTCCCACACAGTTAATGGCTTTTAACAAAAGCACTGATACAGGCATGTCTAGTGACCTGCTGCTACTACACCCTTGTAAAAAATGCAACACCTGACAATCAGTTGAACTCATGTACAGGTAAACTTTACTAACAGTGTATGAGGGCAGCTGGTTGCTAAACTCCAGCCTTTTCCCCCAGAGTGTCATTGTCCCATCTATGTCCGTTCTCCTTTCTATGACTCTGCCAGGCCCTGGACAGGAATGTGAGGAGGTCGTAGTCCACTTCTGACTTCTGCCTCCTCGATCAGTCCGCTGGAGCTTTTTGAAACTTTCTGTAAGGTCACTGGCATAAGGGTAAGAAAACAAATTTAGCACTGCCCATTGGTCTTGCAGGTAGCTTGAAGACCTCCCAGCCATGGGGAAAGGGAGCTCACCACCACCACCTCTCCTTTATGTGTGAAAATTATGGAAAATTTCACTCTCCAGTTCTTAGGCCCATTGGACAGTACTCCCAGTCTGTATGGTCTATGTCAGAAAGACTTTAGGGGCTTTCTGTTGTTGTGCCCCAGCTCCCCCCACCACCCAACTCCCGCCCCAATCCTTCCAGAGCTGACATTTTTTCCTGGTTTTTCATTTTCATACACAGTGTTGCCTGTGTCCTGCATCACTGTGCAAAAAGTGAAGTCCACCCAAATCACACTGTATGGTCATCCAGCTGGCCTGTGGTCAAGTGCAGGGGTCTTTTGGTTGACCTCATAGGACTGGTTTCTTCCATCCGCAGTTCAGAGATTGCACAAGGGACCCCTTGATTGGGCTCTGAGTATGGGTTCACAGCCATCAGTCATGTTGTACCTTGTTTATGTCTCCCACTCTTATGTCCTGCCCTCCTGCCCTTCCCCCACCCCAGATCTGATAAGGCTTGTTCACTTGCCTTGTAAAGCAAGGTGGGGACTGAACCTGTCTTTAACTTTTCATTTAATTGCTTTCTATTCACACTTAAACTTTAGTTACTAATTTCCTTAGCTCTTATTAAAGAGTATTTTCTACCTTTTATATCTACACTTTTATGAATATATACATGCATATTTAATTTCTGCCTTTATGTAAGTATATACCTATATATGAGTGCTATATATATATAAAGGTATGATGGAGTCAAGACACAGCAAATCACAGACCAGTATGAAAACATCTGGGGCATGACAGTTAGTAAAATGGTGGCTACTTGCCGTAGCATTGTGGCTGAGACAAGTGGATCATTGCACATTCAGTGGTGGGGCTTTCCTGCTCTGAAGTCCTTCCAGGGTAGACAGAGTGGGTGGATGTCTGTGGCCGCCAGCCAGTCACAGGGCAGCCTGTGAACACTTGGGTAATGATATTTACAAAGTTGTGACGCTCAGGGTAAAAAGAGGTGGAGCAACCAGACTCCATGACTGGAAGAAGGGAGAGACCTATGGGGCACATGGACATGTGACTGCCTGCAGAGGGTGAGGCTTACCCAGGTAAGTACTGTCATTATAGTACTTCCATACACTTGTCCTGCCTTATTCTTCAAACTGTTAACCTCTGATTCTAACTGTTTTTTTCAAACTGCTTCTTGGGGAAGTTACATATTTCCATAATTTCTACAAGCAGAATTCCAAAGGAATGTGAAAGAGAAGCTGGTATTTTTTTATGGGACACAACTCATCTGACCTACTTTGCTACTGCCTATGACTTTACGTTGATTGTCAAGTGAGTGTAATTCACACAGCATCACCTGCTCTCTAGATATTTAGTTAGGTAAAGTGAAACATCCTACCACTGGGAAAATATCCAGGAATAAGAGCTTATTAACACCTCTGCTGCAGGAAAAGCTATGAATGAGTAATAGCACTCTGCCAGACAATCAAGAACACCTCCAGGATACAAAAAACTAGAACACCAAGCTGGTATGATTTCAAGAAAGGTTTTAAGCTGGCAGAATTTGTATCTTAGGTAAACTCTTGAGAACTTTTCTGTCGAGTCTGGCCATCCAAATCTAATAAAAAGTACTGAGACAACTTGGTCCTTGTGTAGGTTTATCGGGCATGACCCAAAGACCACTTACGTCTAGTTTGGGCTCTTCATGTTGCCTCCTATGCCTCCTTTAACTCAAAGTCAATTGCAGAACACTTAGGCCAAACTAATCATGTACAGCCTACAAGATAGTTTGGGGTTCCTTACTGCTTGAGTTTGTAGAAGTTGCTTGGGATTCCTTGCCTGCTGGAGTTTGGCTTAAGTAGGGCTCAACACTGCTTTTTCTTGTTCCACTTCTCACCATCACTAATTTTCACCTGGGACTTGAGACAGAAACTCAAGCATGCAACTAAGGAAGTTTCACAGGATTTGTAAGAGTGAAATGAGGAAGACAGTTATTAATTTTTGTAGCGTTCCCCAGTCTTCTCATATGCTGTGTATTATAAGGAGATTGATGGCAACCTCCTTATATTTTAGCTAATGTTTGATATTTCTGAAAATCATGCAGCTGATGGATGCCTGCCAGGAGGCACATTTTTTTCTGCAGAGAGGCAAGGAGTATTATTCTTGTGTTGAATCATAAGCCTCTAATATCTGCCAACAGACTGTGATGCAGCTGTCAACAATGCATAGACCAGTCTCTCTTTTTGGTGCCAGATCATGGTTTGAGGAGGAAATATATGCTCTATAAAGGACAGGATGTTTCCAAGTTAAGTTTTTTATTTTTGTGTGTGTTATTGCAGAAACATATTTATGAAATGAAAGTATGTGGGGAAGTACACTTTCAATCTTATGGCCTTACTAAATGTTTTTGACAGAATGTGGTCTCTTGTTGCTTTCTGCATAAACAGACCAAAATTCATTAGATAGAAATGAGTTATATGAAGCAATAATGAAATTTTGACACACAGTGCCATCTCTGGAAATAAGCAACTATAAATTACAATGACAAGTTCTGTCCGGTACTGAGAGTATGGATTAGAGTTCAAGGTAAATAAATCACTGGAGTAAGATTTTTCAGTTGAGCCCACCAAGATATAAGATCATAAATTATGGAGGCTCAAGCTATCCCTCATATAAAGAGGTCCTGATATGTGGTAAGAACTGACAACTAAGCAGAGAGGAGTGAGAGAAGACACACAAAGAGCAAAAGGAGATATCAAAGAGCAGATGTATGATTTTGCTGGGGAGGAAGATTGTCCCTTTACTGTATTCATAGAAAGTTTTGATGATACCCTGATGGTTTAATGATTCCCTGATGGTTATCATGGTGTGCCACTGTGTGAAACTTTAGTGGTGGTCTGCTTATGATGGGATAGATCATGATCCTTAACTAAGGGAGGCACATTGTGGACCGCACAGTGCTGCCTTCCACCATACTGTAGCATACTTCAATGATGTACGGTAATCCTTCTGTGCCTGATCTTTTGCAGGAGAAAGACCTATTACTGCAGCAGAGATTTTTGTTCACATGGAGAAGAAAAATCTCACACCAATTAAAGTCAGACTCCTGGTGTGTGAGGTCTGCTCACAGTACCTGAGAAGGTGATACTTTTTGGAGAAACATCACTTACACAGCAACAGTCACTTTCAGAACTCAAAAGCTGTGATGTATACCAGAGTCACTGCTGATCTGCTTGAGCCCTTTTCTTGGAATGGTTCAAGCCTGATTCAAGCATAGAGGATCTGGAAGTTCATCACCTTGGTTTCTACCATACCTCAAAGAGAGAAAGGATGAATGATTTTTGGGGTTTTGCCAGTCAATTAGAAGATTTATCCTTGACCTCTCATGACCCTGGGCTGGTCTTTTGTTTTGTGTCTTCATTTGATTCACTTTGAAGAAAAGAAAAATGTCTTTCAAGAATGGTAATAGTAACCTATCAAGAGCCTACTGTGGCAAGAACACTCTCCTCTCTGCAAAGTTTAGTACTGGGCCTCCCCTGTTCCTTTCTGCCATCCCAAGCTTGTGACCCCTGAAAGCCCTAATGCCACTGGGTTTATTTTTTGCTGCTGGAACACCTGTAGACAATGGCTGTTTTCTAGGTTTCTCTCCCATATGCAGATTTGTCAAATGGCTGTGACTCATGTCTTCCTTGGCTGCAGTCAAGCCTTTAATGGTGTTTTTCTCCCAGAGGGATAGCTCAGATCTCCTCTTTGCTATGTGGCTTCATAGCAAGTGGGGAGTCTTTGGCATGGAGTTGCATCAGGGCGGAAGTGCTGCAAAATCACCTTCATAGCACCTATGTGGTTCTTCAGCCTGCCCCCATTTTAATTCCCCCTCCTGTTCCCTTCACAGATCCATGCTGCAAGTATGATCTGTTCATCATACAGATGGTAGTGTAGTGATGAGAAGTCAGAGAAAGCTGTCTTCTTACCTCTCCACATCCTCAGCAGAAAGGAATTGCATGCTTTTGCTCACACCAGAGAATAAAAGACACTTTGTGTTTGGCCTGAAACGTACTTGAATTGTCAGCTCTATAAGGTGGGGAATCTTGCAGAAGCTTCTGGACAGTTGGGCTGAGTAAGACCGATGCTTACTAAACACTTTGATGTTTTTTGCATACCTCATATTTCAGCACTAGAAGTGCTGATTTTCTTCACTCTTGTTTGACTTCCATAATATTACTCCAATCTCAGAACTAAGTCATTTTGCTATGAAGATGAAGAAGACCTCACAATCTTGATAATGCTTCCCCTTCTTCCTTTTTCTCCTGATTTTGGACCTCCATTATATCCTCTGTGCTCTGCTGTTTCTGTTCCAGTGGAATAATTTTGTCCCAAGATGACTGAACTTAATTAGAAGTATGTGTTGGTAAGCAGAGGTTGTTCAAGATGTCTTTTATGTATCCACCCAGCTGTGGCTCAGGCACAAAAGCACAGGATTCAGAAATCACATGACACTGCTTTCGTGTCACTGTAATCACAGTACACTTTGTGCAAATGAATACTGCAATCTAGTGAGACAGCATCTCTGCCATTGCCCCTTGACAAAATTCTTCATTGACCTGAGAGGCATCAAAGGCAAAGCTGGAGCAGAAAGCTGAGATGTGGAGAGCTGATTAGCCAGATTGGGACAGAGAATGCATGCAAAGAGGTGCAACATGTACCTCCTCTTGTGATGAATTAAGACAGGCTAAAATGTGCAAGGAAACAGTACTGACATCTGAGGTATATGAGACAGAAACACGGAGTTCTCAGGGCTTGACATGCACACAGAATTTCAGGTCATCCTGTGGTTGTTGTAAGGTAGTATTCACTGGGATCTCACCTGTGGGATGGAGTGCATGATGAAGCATGGGATAATGTTTGTTATCCTTTTGTCCTCGCAAGTGCCAGTCATTCTGCAAAGGAATTTCCTCCATCAGGCTAGAAGTGACGAGCTGAGGGCACCCATAGACCTTTGCCAACCTCACAGCTGTTTCCACAGGCTACAGTTCTGCTCACTTTTCAGCTACCTGGTGACTGACTCTTTCTATAGCTGCAATAATTAAATGCCTGTTTGCAGCTTGCCCTGGCAAGCCACATACTCTACTGCGTTAGTTGGTGGGACATCATCTAGCTCACGTACCATTCATAGTTATCTTCTATTAGATGACCACTTCCTTCCTCCCAGACTCTTCCTGCATATGCAAGACTAGATATGATGACATCAGTACTTTCTGTACTAGTGCATCTACATAGTTCAATGCTGTTATACCAGCTTCTCCCAGCTTCTTCTGGATGGTGGTTGCTAGGCCTCCAGCACAGTTCACAGCCCAGAAAAACAGCTGTTGTAGATTTTCCTTGGTCTGTATCTTCTTAGACAAAACTTAGATTCAGAGGCTTATGGATCAGATCCATGTTCTTAGGTTTTGATTTGCTCTGTTGTACAAAGCAGAGGAAATGTTTCCATTCCTATTTGTGGGACATATCTCAAACATAATACCCTTCCACTTAGACTAATGGGTGTACAACATCACTGTGAGAAATGTAGTTGAATTATGGTGTGCTGCCTATTCTTTTCTTGTCCTGTTTGACAGGGTACTGACAGAGTCTAAAGCTGAGACTGAAAGCAGAAATTGTTTGCATCTCATGGGAAAGACAATATGAAGAAGTCAGCATGGAAAAGACAGTGATAACAATCTCTGGCAGACAGAGCAATTCTACTAGACAGTTCTTTGCAGGTGGCATACACACAGACACAAACAACATGTGCGATTCCCTACAGAAAATTCAGTACTGGTCCTTTGAGTCTCTGTCACAATGGGAAGAAAGAACAAGTGAGACTCAAATGTTTATTCATTGGCCTAGCACCCTGTCTCTGGAATGCTTTCCACTTAGTGAAAGTAATCTGATAGAGAACTGTAAGATACAGTTTCCTCTGTTTAACTGAACTGATAATTCTTCAAGGACAAAATCTACATGCAACCAGATGCTCAGATGGAAAGATATGCACACAAGCATCTTGCTTAATGACTGTATGCCACTTGCAAATTTGCTGAAATGGCTTCAGTTTTCTCCAGAAATGTGGAAGTGAAGATCCAGCAGATCTGTGATGCTTAGAATGAGAAGTGACCTCTAAACTGAAAAGCCAATACTGCAGATAAATATAGGTTTTGGTGAGCCTTTGGAACAGACAGGTTGTACTATTCAGTGTAAAGGCTACAGGGTGCACAAAAAGTTTCACTCCCTCATGATAACAAGGATTATGAGCTCAGTCAGTGAGCAGAGATGCTGATAAACCTGTGCTGACCAAGAGAAACTATATTCTTTATGTTTCCCATCCTGCTTCCTCATTAATTTTGGTTGCTTCATATTTTCCTACTTTGCTGTCAACTAGGTCCTCATTAGGCATATTCTATGTGATTTTTCTGCTGGAAACTGAGTGATTATGAGAGATACTGCCATTTGATTTCATCCCTCACTATTTAATAAGTCATGGAGCATTTTTGCTTCAATAGATAGAAGTGAATTGATTATAGCATTGTTGGCTTTTGCACCCTGGAATTTGCAGGAAATTTATGCCATGATGCTGCAGAGAAGGTGAAATTCAAGAGCTTCTTTTACTATGTCCAATTGTTGCTTAGGAAGGATATTCATAAGCTGGGTGTATTCAGAACTACTTGTTAAGGTCTGCACACAGAAAGCTGCTTGTACAGGTTGTAAACAGTATTTCTTAGCTTTAAACTTCATTTTTATTGCTTTCTAGAGATACATGTGTATGTTTACTTTAGATTTGTCTCTTAATAACTCACATCTGATATAACTGGGTGACTTTAATTTGTTTTCTACAGTCTTTTATGTGACTGGGAATTTAGAAAATACATACATTTCTCTCTGCTGACTCACACTCATTTCTTTAGCTGTCTTCCAAATATCCAGTCAAAGATAAGGTCAAAATTGCTTTTGTTGCTTTATTGAAAGCCTTAAGTGCTAGGCTGGGTTAAAAAAGTAGTCTTTAATTCTGTGAAAGCCTCTCTCTTCTTCATTCATTTGCCTGTGTCTTGCCCTGAAAAACTTTCCGAAGAACTGACTTTGACTTGTTTTGTATGATAAGGTCCAACCTTCTCCCAAAGTCTGGCAGCTGGGAACAATACCTGATGGGACTGTTCTGTCATTTATGACACCTTACTTCTTAACAGAAAAATGAAAAGCAAGCATTTATTTTAAACTGTAGAGAAATGCATATGGTAATTTATACAGTGAATTGCTGTCAGTTATGTTCTCTTTTGATCACTTTAATTTCCTTTCAATAAATAGCTTTATCACTGCAGTTTCCTTTTAGAGGTCAGAAAGTTTCACTGATTTATTCCATTATTCTCTTTTGTGATCCTCTCTTAGGCCATTTTGCCTTGAATTAAATTTGTCTAGTAAAGCTCACTTGTACCAGGAACAGAAGAATATTTATTATTAAAGCATTCTGAAACATGCTATGTCCCTTTAATTTTTTAGTTGTAAAGACACTTTTGTCAACTCCTTGGAATGTTTTTGTGATACATTATTATCTCAAATTTTTATTAACATTTAGCAAAATGTTTCCAAGTGTACTGAATATTAGAGGTGCTTTTAATTGCCTTTTTTTTTTTTAAGAATACCTAAGCAATTTACTTCTGTTTAGTCCTTACGTGACTTTACACAGCTTTCCAGTTCATGCCAAGAACCCCTAAAAAGCTGAGTGACACTTTTGGATGTTGAAGAAAATGAAATTTTGAAAGAAAAAGAAAAAATGCCACTTATTACACAAAAAGATTTCTCTCCAAAATAAATGCTTCTTCACCAAAAACATTTCAACTGGAAATGTGGCTAATCTGATCCATTGATAAGGGACTTTCCCCTGCTTTCCCTTGTCTTAGCATTTATCTCTCAATAGTCACACTGCAAAATCCTTGCTTATGTCAATAACCATATTCTTTGAAAAATCTCCTTCTGAAAAGAGTGTGGATGACTCATTGGCTTAAATCTGACTCTCTGACTCAACCAGTAGCACTCTGGTGATGTGCACAGACTAAGGAGTAGAGCCTTTTCCCAGGAGTATGGGAGAGGTCAAGAGTGGTCTGCCTGTGGCAGACTAACTAAGGGGAGAAAAGCTGAAAGAGGAGAGAGGAAAACAAGACAAAGTTGCTGAGAAAAACCAGAAGATCTTCTGGAAAGGAAAACACAAATTAAGGGGATAGAATGGAAGAATAGCAGTGCACGTGAAAGGAAAAGGCCAGGACATGCACCAGGGAACATCAGGCACTGAGAACTGCCAGAAGTAGTGACACCTCCTGCCCTAGTGCTGTAGGACATCCTTCCCTGTCTATCCTATAGCCTTTGAAAAGCTGTAGGCAATATAAACAGAACAAAACCAGGATACAAGTGAATCCTTCAGAAGGTGACCATCTGAACTTTGGATCTCTTCCTCAAGTGCTGAAGTAGACATCTGAGATTCCAGCTGGACACTTCTAAAGTCCTGACAAGATTAAGGCATTTGCCAGAATACCTTCAGTTTCGAATGTTCTACCTGTGTGTGCTTCAAGTCTCAGGCTGGCTCTGAGGGGCTCTCCCAGTTTTTCTCCAGCAGTGGCCAGCTGTCCAGGTACGGGTACACATGTATCTGTGAGACTGGAGCCTTGAGTGATCATGACAAATCACAGTAATATCTCTGAATATGTCCTTCAGGGAAAGCAACATGGGCCCCTACACAGCTGTTTCATATTGGTTTGTATTGTTCAGGCAGTTCTACTCTAGAAACTGCTCATACCTCTGGAAGGAACTGATCTTTCCATGTCATACATCATATTCGTGTTTCATAGAGAGGCTCAAAGCATAATCTCGCTCTGGTCATGACTGTCATAAGCTTGCACTTGCTTTTTTGTAACAAACATTCCTGCAAAACTGTTCATCTCCTCATCCATTTAAGAGCATACAGTGCTTCTCATTTGATTTGTCTTTTTTTTTTGAGTATTCCAGATGTGGGGAAAATTAGTAATTAATAGACTTTATTTTGTCCCAGAAAATATGGGTTTGGAGTTGTTTTATCATTTTCAGACTCTGACAGTTCTAATCTTGAAAATCTTTTTACATATCTTGACATTTTCTTTCATACTCATAGAGCAGTCATTGCAATTATGCTATTCTAAGCTATGATTTTGGGAAGTGTTTATCCATGGCTTTGAAACTCCTCTGGAAGCATGGCTAAGCTGAAATATATAAAATTGCATCATTCTCAATCAAAATCTCAAAACTGGCTTACAGTTTGCAACTTTCAGTGTCGTGGGACTCATTTTATTTGCCTTATGGTTTTAAAGCTCTTGCAATATTGTTGAGTCATGTTATCTAGCACTGTGCTGTATTCCTGAGGGCTAGAGATTATTGGACTTTGTGTGGAACTGGATTTATTTTTTGTGTATTAATAGAACTCCAACAGCCTTAAGAGAAAATATCAATTGCCATCCCAGGGTTCTCAGAGATGGCACTGAATCTGAGGCTTACCTGAGAATTTGCCTAATAAAACGTGCCCCTAAAAGCTCAAACAAGAAAAAACTTGAAAAAAAAAGTAGTAAAATACATTTTTTTAAGTTGTCGCCTCTACTGTTTAAAGTGAGTCAGCAGATCAGTATTTCTAGAAAGGGGATTATCTGTGTGTCATCTATGATCGCATCTGTTCCAGGACTGGGTTTCCTTAACTACACCAAGAAAATATTCTGATCCTATACACATCGCCTCTCTATCAATAGGAAGCGAGCCTGCAAGAAGACCCAAATATCACTACAGATTTGAAAGGGACAGTACTGTCCCTTTGAAATACTGGTTTGCATTCCAGGGATCTACCTGTCTCTTGCCTGTGGATCACTGGAGACACTTTTTGTTACTTAGCAATATTTCACCTAGTCCAGGTTCAGATGGGCAGAGCTCCTGAATTCTTATCACTCAATTCTGCCTAACTAAGCATCACGACCCACTGGTCTCTGTAAGGATCCCTGTGCATGCCCATGGAGCAAAACCAGCTATTTTTAACTGCCTTGCATAGTATCTATTTAGTACTAAGTACAGTATAGAGAAGGGGAATGATCGGAGACCTGTGATGGCTTTGGGAATGAGTAAAGAGACTGCTACTGCTATGAAAAATAATAAATAGACTTCACCATGGGACAGAGAAAACTAAGGGGGTATGACAGGGATCTATAAAATCTATTGTAGTGTGGAGAAGCTGAATGGAGTTTGACTATTCACTGTATCTTCAAAATAAAAAATTAAGAAGCAACACATGAAATTAGAAGGAAGAGGTTTCAAAACAGAAGGATTGTTTCTTCATACAAATTACCATTAATCATTAATTAAACTCCTCAGAAGGCAACTTTCTTTTCAAGGATATAAATTCATTGGGGTCTCTTAAATATAAAAACATCTTATTTGGCTGGGAAAGTCCTTGAACTGCAAATTGCTAGTGGTTAGGAAACTATTTTATAAAATATTGCTGCATGTTTGCCCTGTTCTGCTCTCTCCAATCATCTAGTGTTGTCTAGTGTTTCAGACCAAAACTGGACATTTTCTGTTGTGTGCAGAGTGTTGAGAAAAACAGTCCCTAATATTTCCATGGTTTTGCAGCTACCCTCAAAGTCCAGAAGCTGGATATTATTCATGGCAGAGGAATATGATGCAATACTTTGCTCTCTTACTGTGCTGCTGATTATGACTATGTAATTGCTGTTTGACTAATAAAAAAAAAAATTGTTTCATTGCCTCTTCAAACTATACTCTGGTGGAGGTATATCCTTTTTATCCTGCTACCTAACACCTTCGAGGTGTACACAAGCTGACATAACTTATGACAAGGGGACAGGTGGGAGCAGGGCTGCATCTGTACTGTTTAGGCAGAGTCTCTAGTGTTTCTCTGTTCTGCCTTTTTTTTTTTTTTTTTTTTTTTTTTTTTATAAGGCTAGCCAGAGAAGCTGACTAGCATAGGAGGTTGCTATTGTTCCATGTGGTCTTTGTTCTTGCCAATGCTTACACTGAAGGCTTATAATAGAAACATTTAAAGTCTTCTCCCATGCTTATAGACCTCTTTTGAAGGACAAGTTGATTTTGTTTTGGTTTTGCTTGGTTAATTAATGTGCCTTTAAATAAGCCTTTACTTTGTGAAACTCAGCTTTTCTTCTCCCGGTACACCTTTTGATGTTTCTGTTTTAGTTTTCCATTTGTTCCACTGCTGCCTCCAGGGATGAAGTCTTATATTTATTTTTTAATTTCTAATGAATGCAGTATCTTTTTTTGTGTATTTTAACTGCATTTTATTCTTTCACCCATCATCCTATTCTCCAGTCTGAAAAAGCTTACTTTGCTCTTAGAACTCCATTTATCAGCCCTCTTAAATCAGTTGATTGTGGCTAGGATATGCAGTGCACTTCTGGATGTATGACACAGCAGTGAGGTACTTGATCTTTCTGACATGCTGCTCAGCCTTCTTGTAAAAGGAGCTTTAAGGAGGCATTATCAATCCATGAACAAAGATGATTGTGTGATGTCCTCTACTTCTTCCCTTGGCTACTCCAGCTGAGAGCTTTGCGATGTTTGTATGCGTGTAACAGGATGCTGTTCATTGTCCTGAAGCTCTTACAGCCTGAGGAAGCCTTGTGTTAAACTGGGAAACCACAGGTAACTAGTCTGTGGTTGACTGTCCGTTAAAGAGAATAACCAGCCCTCACCCCTGTGAGGGCAGGCTGGTTGATAGTTTGGACATCAAGTTCTCCTGGCGTGGAAGAAGCCAGAGCTGAACGGTTGTCAAGCCGTGCAAGTGCAGTCCTACAGAGTGACACAGGTACAGGGAATTTGCATCATCAGAGCCAGTAAGTGAGTCTTGTTTGTGCCTTCATGCCTACATGCCCATAGTACCTTGCTGCTAGGTTATTTTGGCCTTCTGATGAGGTGCTTGAGTCTCTCCACAGACCTTACAGACAGACTTAAAACAGTGTGAACCAATTTGTACACATCACTACAGTGGTGCAGAACTCCATGGGGCACCATGGCCAGATCCTGTCAGAGCTGAACAGCACTAGCATCTAGTAGTGGTGATGGGCATTAAGACTAGTTGTCTAGCTCCCTGGGCATCCCCTCACAGAAGAAAAGTCTGTCCTTTGGCAGGGCTGAGTATATCTGTGCTTCCAGTAAGCACTCCTCAGAGCCTGTGTTGGGAAAACCTTTCTTTGAAAAGGAGTTGGTGTGCCCTACAGACAATGTAATAAGATCAGAGAATGAAACGTCTAGATCTGCAAACCCTCCTATGATAGATTGTCCCTATCTCTGTGTTAGGAACTCACTGATGCCTACCAAACCTTTGTGCTGCTCCAGGAACACTGGGAATGTATGTTGACTTATTTCAACTCCTGCAAGGAGGCACATCCCTCCTCACCCAATAATCAACTGTCATCACTTTTTGCACAAAGCACTTGGGGCGCATCCCATTGTAGGAGGCAAACTAATGCTTCTCATGTTACCAGTGGAGCATATGTGACACTTTAGGAAGACACTGAAGTCAGCAAAAGACATTAATTCAATTTTTTGAGCAAGAAGTCTTAACTCAAAAACATGCAAGTCTCTTCAGTTTTTCTGCCTTTTCTTGTAGCTGGAAGGACTTGAAAGCGAGTTTAGTATGTAATGAGGAAGGGAGAGGCAAGTACTCCATAAAAACGAAAGCCACTTCGGATATGTTAGTGCACCCTCCAGGGTGCTCATAACTTAGAGCAGTCCTGCTGAAACAGGAAATTCTCCGTGGATGCTCTCTGCTTAGAAAAAAAAAAAAAAAAAAAAAAAAAAAAGAGGCAGTTTTATGTACCTCATTAGCATGCTTAGGAATTTACATATAAAAGTCTGCCTTGTTGGACAGAAGCAACACAAGGTGGTGATTTATTTTAATAATAAAAATATCCAGGCACAACATCCCCAATGTATTTCCCCATATATCTTCTTTGTGTTTATAATCTGTTAGATCATCCAGGAGACAGAATGAGTCATGTGAAAACTTCTCTTGCCAAGTTATTGACTCAAAGCAGAGTAGGCAGAGTCTTAAAAACAAACCCAGGGAAACAGACAATGTTCTACAGTTAAGATCTCTTGACAAATGATTAAGAGTAACATGAAATCTGGAAGGCTCTTAATCAAGAAAGTAAAGGAATCTATGTTGCATTTAGTTGACCTCGTGTGTAAGAACCCTGGAGGGGTATCTTTACTGTTGTAAATATATAGGTCCTGGAAGCCAACATGCCTTCTCTACTAAGACTGCTTTCAGCTTCTTGTGTCTTAGAAGAGTGGTTAACTTTCATGCTCACCTTTTTTTATCCCCTGTTGCATGAACATCCCTGGTAATGAGAACTAGTTCCCAATTTTTGTTAATGGTGTATGAAGACCTACCCTGGCTGCTCAGATCCCTCCTCTACAACTAAAACCTGCAGTAGCTGGCCAGTGGACAAGGACAGTTTTATAGCTGACACTAGAAAGTAAGTGTTGAGACACTGCGGAGCCTGAAGACACTGGGAGTTTGAGACACATTTGTTTACCTCTCAGAACAAGTACAGGGGGGTTTATTCCTTCTTGTGCTCTCCAGAGATATCTTAGATGAGCAGATTCCTGTTCAGCCAGTTCTGCCAGAAGTCACTTCACTGTTGCAACATACACATTTTTAGAGAACAGTTAATGCAACATTTTCTGAAAATTTTGCTGAAAAATGGCAGAAAAATTTCAGTGTGAAGGAAAAAAAAGTGAAAACTGCATCCTGAACACTAAATGCATTTATAATTTTTCCTCTGTCTTTTGTGTTTGCTTGGGGGTTTGGTTGTTTTGTTTTTACTGAAAGAATGAGTGATTTTCCAAATTATGCTCTTACCATACCTTCGCAGCACATTTTTCAGTGTTGATTGCTGAAAAATTCTTTTGAGAATGGACGGTACACGTGAAATCTCATGCAGTTAAGTCAGTTCTGAACCCAGTTCTTGCAGAAATGGACAGCTGCTTTCTTCCAGCTGACAGACTTATTTCTTTCATGTGCTTCTATCAGTGTTACCATATAATATAGTTAGTTTTAGCTTTGCAATTACATTGTTTGTTTCAGTATAATCACTATGGAGAGACTGATAATCAACTTTAGTTGTGTAATTTTATGCCAAGATGGAGTCATTTAAACCCTACGATCACTGGGGAGACCATATGGTATCTGAGAAGACCATTGTATAGGTAACTAATGAAACAAATTCAGACTCTCCATATAAAGGAAGTAAACTGAGGTTTAGTGATAGGTCAGCTGTAACTATAGGGTCGACTGTTGTTTGAGACCCCTTAGAAGAATCAGGGATACTTGTAAGGAACATGTACAACACTTAATTAACATGGTACCAGCTGTTGAATGAATATGTATGATTTTTTCTGAGAAATGTAATACATGAACATAAGTGCAGACTATATAATTTTGCTTGAATGAAACATGTGGCATGCACGTTAGGTGGAACGATCCCTCATGCATCCAGCACTGCAGTAAAGGAATGCCTGGTTCTTAATGCTACATTAGTGTTAAGGGTTTTTTTATTCATGATTTTGGAGACAACAGCATAGATCATTTAAGCTTGATAAGCAAACAGAAATGTACAATTGTGTAAGTAGGAAGCTGATAATGTAAACCTGGGAAGGATTATCAGGTTGAGATTAGCCCTTTAAATACCATCACTTAGTGGGCTGGAGGGTTGTTGGGGAAAGAAAAGGAAGAAGTTTCAACACAGTTCACGTGCACACACAGTTTTTGACATGTTGACAGCCTGCTCTTAATTGCTTACAAATTTTTTATTATTGTAGGTGTAATAAATTGGAAAGATTGAGTCAGCCATGTCGTTTTCCTAATAATTCAGTAAGCAGGAGAAGTCTATGGTCTGCACCTTCACCTTGTTGGTTGCAAGGAGACTGAAGATGTTGATGTCTGTTTATCTTGTGCACCCAGATGATTTTTTTTCTTATCCTGTTTGTCAGGGTAAAGAACTGCTATTAATCGTACATTGGATGAGATATTAGAGCAGTTCCTAGCTCCCTATCTGTCAGCACAGATAACAATTTTTCATGAAAGTAGGATAAATATCTCTGCTGACCTCAGATGATGATGTCTAGGAAGTGTATGGTATGCAGTCTTTATGTTCAGGTATGGGCTGACTGTTTGATATGCAGTCTTTATGTTCAGAAAACTTAAAATGAAAACCTCAAAAGAATTGCTGGCTTTTATTAAGATACCTTTTTCTTTGTATTCTTCATTCTTTAATTAATTTGTTGATTTTTCTTTTTTTTCTTTTTTTCTTTTTTTCTTTTTTTCTTTTTTTTGGGGGGGGGGGGGAGGAGGGGAGGGGGAGGGTATCATAATTACTCATAAAATCACCAGAGGAGGGAGAGGGGAGGAAAAGATTTGGGCTGGGGGAGCAGAGCCCAGTCCAGCTGCACTGGCAAAACATGAATTCCTTTAGGATTAATAGCCAGGTTCTGCTCTGTGGCAAAGCCCTCCCTGTTGGTGAAACTACAGGCTAGGAATCCCATCAGTGAAGATTTGACTGTCCTCTTCAGAAATTCAGAGGATGTAATGATTGTGACACTGATAATTGCCTTTCAATTGACAGGCTCTTGCCACCATTAGCAAGGGCAAATGGACACAAGTGTTAACGTACCTAGTGAACAACTTTGAGTGGCAAAGAGTAAAACATTTTGGGGATATTTGGTCATTAACAGGCTGTTTACTGTTATAACCTAGACCATCATACTTAACAAAGCAAGGAAGTGTTGTCCAGGCTCCTGTTTGAGGAGTGGAAAGATTTTAAACCAGACAGAGGCTACTAGCCCCTGTAATTGATACATTGCTGCTGGTGATGTCACTGAAATTGGGAATAAGAAAACTCCTTAACACCAATGTAGCCTTAAGAACCAGGCATTCTTTATTGCAGTGCTGGATGCATGGGGGATCATTCCACCTAACGTGCATGCCACATGTTTCATTCAAATAAATTATATAGTCTGCTCATATGTTTTTGTATTACATTTCTCAGGAAAATCATATATATTCATTCAACGGGTAGTACTATGTTAATTAAGTGTCGTACATGCTCCTGACAGGTATCCTTGATTCTTCTAAGGGGTCTCAAACAATAGTCAACCCTATAGTTACAGCTGACTGATTACTGAACCTTAATTTAGTTCCCTTATTTGGAGACCCCGAGGAGAGTCCAAAATTGTTTCATTACTTACCCGTAGAAAGGTGTCCTCAATGATCATAAGTTTTAAACAACTCTTCCCCTCTGAGGATAAAATTACACAACCAGGGCTGGTTAGCAGTCTGACCATAGTGATTACACTGAACAAACAATATAGTTGCAAAGCTAAAACAGATGAAGAAATATAGTTACAAAGCTAAACTAGACTTACATGGTAACAGTGGGGAACAGTGGAGTCCATTTCCAGGTCGGTTTCAGTTCTGCATGGTGGAGGGTACCCTGTTCCTGGTCCCTAGCAAGCTCAGGTGTGCAGTACAGGTGGCCTGTACTGCAGTGAGACTCTGAGTAGACAAACCTCTCATTGGTGCTTCAGTACTGGTTCAGGTTGTTCAGCAACACACACTAGATTGAGCTTTGCAGCCCTGGGGGTTGGGACAGAGTTGTAGTTGTGAGGTGAGACCCCCTGGTGAACCAGTCTTGCTGTACATGCTTCTGAGCTAGCCCCCTCTCCCAAAAGTCAGCACCTTTAGGCCTCTGGCAAAACTGCCTCAAGCCATCTGTGGTGTTTTATGAGAGGCAACACTGCTTGTTGTGTGTGATGTTCTTGTGTTGCTGGGAGCTTTGTCTGAGGTGGCAAAGGCAGCTGTCTGCCCTCTTCCCACCAATACTTGTGTGGAGTGGTTGCTGCCAGTGCCTAAGGGATTTAGAGGCAAAATATTTTGTGCTTCCTGTGCTCTCACATCACCAGCTGCCACTGTGCCAACCCCACCTCTATGCCCAGTCCACAGCTCAAATCAGCAGAGAGCTGACAAGTGGTCTGTTGAAGTCTTGCAAACAAATCAGCCATGGCGTTCCTTGGTCAAGAGCAAGAAACTTTAAGCTGCTGCTCAAACCCAGCTCTTTTTTTCCTCAGCAGAGGCATTTCCATTCAGGGTAAAACTCTGGTTAGGAAAGATGGGAACAGAAAGAATTCATGCACCCCAGGGTCCCAGGGCATACTTCATGGGGGGTTAAGGTGGGTGAACACATCAGAAGTTTGAACACAGCAACTCTGGTTTTATATCAGATGTCTCCCATGGAGTAAATGACCTCTGTTCTTTGCTGTTCAGATGAGTCTCTTTCCTTGGGCTTGCTGCCATGGATGTAGTGTGACCATCCACATCCTTAAGTTTATGTACAATGCTAGTAGTACCACAGCTACTGATTCCCCTTCTATTGGCTCAAGTTTGTCCTTGGACGTGTCTTAGCTGGGTTGAGGGAATGGGGCCAGGAGGACAAAGTCTGTGTTGCTGAGTTTATCATGGGACAAAGACAACTAAGGGAAGAATCTGGCATTTGTCTCTTTTGAGATCGAAGTCTTCTGTTGCTTTGGCCTGGGGAAGAGATGACCAGTGAGTAGTGTGGTTCACACTGTATTGCTACCTGCCTGAAACAGTATTTTCACAAACAAAAAAGTCTTGTTATGTATTAACCAGAAAGTTCATGGAGAGTAGACTACCCAACAAAAAAGTATAAAATGTGTTTACTGGATTCCCATCAACAATTTTTATTAGACACATGAAAGGTCCCATGACATGGAAAATATAATTACAGACATATTTTTACTGTGTCTGTAGGGAGACAGAAGATCTTAAAAAGCCAGCTATAGCACCAGCCTTTTTGTCTTGTCTCATGCAGCTCTTGGACATTTTGACACCTGAAAATCTACTAAAATTGGTGGTGCCTTTGTCTTTGTGGAGGCACCCAGCTGCCATCTCACTTTTTAAATTGACAAGACCAGTCTTTCCTTTCAGTGTTGTCCCCTGTGTCTCTAACTCTAGGAGTAAATGCACAGGCTGGATTTTATCTGCTTGTGGGCCACCACAAAAAAGGAATGTTGTTCAGTCCAGCCTCTGCCTTCAGCAAAAATGCACATCATAGGTCCGTGTAGGGAAATGGCAGTTAGCAGAAAGCAGCAGCCTGATTTTCTTCTGTGAAAATGCAGAAAGAAGGAAGATGAGACCCTAGGGAATGTTTTGCTCTGCTAACCCTCACCATAATGATGAACTCTTTCTTTGTTTACTGGTACACCATGGAAGCCTGAAATGAGTGTTACCTTTCAAAGATGTTGCTTCCCTCCTTTGCATGCATATTAATGGAGACTTTCATCCTCAGATATGCAGAATGAGTCCCCCTGGACTTTCTTTGTGCAGCAGGAAATCCAGATTAAGGTAATAAAGTAGAAGAGATGACCTTCCTAAATGCCTGAATGGCCTACATGCCAGAAACAGATGCTTATAAAAGCCTAAGGATTAAGGTACAATTTAGAAAGCAGGCACCTACTTCTAAATACATTTACAAATAAGTCTGTTGTTAATGCATTTGATCCACTTCCTGACATCTTATCTAAACCTCTCAAAGAAGATATTTTTGTTATTAGCTTATTTTTATCACTGATAAGCACAAATATTAAGTGCAAACAATATACTAAATTCCTTCCCTTAAACCTCCAGCATACTTATGCTTGCACTTTTATGCTTCATAATATCAAAAGATTGTTCCAGGTAAATAAAGGAAACAAACACATACTTCTGATTTGCTGCTTGCATTGCAGTACTATGTAGAGACCATTCATAAGAATAGAGTTCAACCATGCAAGGTGTTGAACACACAGGGTAGAAATTAATTCAGAGCAGAGGAGTAAAATGTGTTATTAGTTCTTCTTGCAGAGGAAACGAGGTTCTGGAAGAGATCGTGGGGTAGACAACTGGCAGCACCATGCCATGTCACTCTAGTTAGCACACAAATGTGACACTAATCCTGAAATGAATCCTTAGCAGTGGTCCTGGGAAAGCAAGCTCTCTGCCACCTTTCCGATCCCCTTTCCTAAGCCATTTTCTAACCTAACCACCTCAAAATGTCACCTGCTCTGTCAATTGCTTTTGAAATGGTTTCATAGGGCAACTGTTGTGATGCCAATCTGTAGACTCCAGGGAAGGTATTCAGTGCTGCTAAAACGCGATGAATGACTGTGGTGCCTAGCAGGGCTGATTTCAGTGAGCTCTGGCCATGGTATAGACATGGTCCTACTGAACATCTCAGAAGATGCTTTGCCACAGAGAAATGCCATAGTTGTATCTGTAGATGAGTTTTGTTCCAGCAGTATACCAGCTAGGTAATTTCTCCTTGTTTGTCATTCATCAGCACTTTCAAAGGCCAGTGCTGCTGCATGGAACAGCTTTCAGTGAGGCAGAGCAGCTTCTCTTTGCTTAAAACCTGGTTATATAGATATACATATATATAAAAATATTTTTATATATAACTCCAGGTATTTACATATCCATATATATATATCTCTATATATCTCAAGAGAGAGCTGGTGGAAAGAAGGTGAATTGTCATCTTTCTGAGACTTGCCATCAGGTTTTAATAGTGAGATGTAATTTGGGCCCTAATAGCATATCCCAGTAATAAAACAATGTTTAAGTGTTTTAGGAGACAGAATGAGACCAGCACTTAAGACCTTCTGTTCCCACCTGCTTGTTTACCTTTCAGCTTCAGTTTGTGAAGGTTTTTCCAGGCTATTTCCCCTGCTCTGTAGAGCTGATTAGGCAGTGTTGTAAGAATTACTACACAGGAAAACACAACTGCAGCACAGCAGGCTAGGACATTCAGACATGCTTCAGACAGGCAGATGATGATGTACTAACTTGCTGAGGCTTTCAGGTGCACACAGAGCTCTTTATTTTACCCTCATTTGCCATCATTTCTGGATAATCAGCTGTGCAGTTCCCCTCTGATGCACAGAATTTAATACTGTGCACAGGGCACTGTCTTCTGCATATACAGGAGAAAGGGATGTTCTGCCAGCACCTGGAACTGAGGTAGGGAAAGGTAGCAGAAATTATGAAGGAAAGAGAGGGAGAACAGACTACTGTCCTCCAGGTCTTCAAGAATATTATCTCCGTTAGGGCTGCATTATGAACCTGACAGCATCCATCTTAGTGCTTCCCTCCTCAGTAGTGCCACAGTTTGGAGAAGACATCTAGGTTTTATCAGAAAACCTGAGATTAACTTCTCTAAGTCATTTACATCTCTTTTGTCCCAAAATGTGCCTGATCTACCTGACTGAACCTTTTCCAGCAGTGGTGCAAATATGCAGAGACTTACTAGTAATCAGGTTCTGACTAAGATCCAGACTGCACCTGGTTAGTCTGGCACTTCTTGTCTGAGGTTGGTACTGGCTTCCCAGCCATTTCTTCCTATAGAAGCTTTTCTGGAGATCTCAGTGAGGCGTATGTGTTCAAAAAGACTAATCATTAGGTATGCTACTTGCTGATTTATGCTCCTCAAAGAAAGAGAACTAGAGTCAGTCTAGAAGGAAGGAAATCACTGTGGCTGGTCCTGGCACCGCTGGGAGAGCAGCTAGTGTGCTCTGTGGGTGATGTTTTCCATGACAACCTACCTGACATAATAAGCATTTTGCTATATACTCAGCAACTGGGCTGATACTTTTCCATGCGAGCTGTGTGACTGACTGAATGCTATTTAGAAAGGTTCAGCTAAATCTGCCCAGCTGTTGTTGTGAATGAGACTTGGAAAAGCTTCACTAGCATATTCCTGCCTGATCTTGGAAAAAATCAGGCCAACTGGCATGAAGAGAAGAGTTTCTGGTGAGAAAATGTAAGTGCATGAGGTGCATCTGAAGGGCAGGCCCACTGGATAAGCTGGAGAGACATTAAGTGTATAACCAGGACACATAGGCTCTAGCTACCAGGATTCCTTACTCTCCCCAACTCTCCTGCTGTCAGCTAATAGCTGTATCAGCAACAGCAATCACTCTTAGACATTGTTTCCCAAGATGCCAGAAGATACTTCCCAGTCAGTATATCTGAGGCTGCTTCGACAGTTGAAACACATTAAAAATTTACCAATTTTAAAGCATAAAGGAAAATTCCTATGGAGTTCATTTTTCAATTCTGTGACAGCTAGATTAAAAGAAGCATTGCATTTATGAATCACCCAGAAATCTTCATCATCTTCCTCTGTTGCTTAAACTAATAAAGCAAGTAATTTTCCATTCTCTGTCACTGTGTCTTGACACAAGGCTTTAGCATTTAGGTGAGCAACACACACTGAAATTTTTATAGAATTGCTCCATGCTGTTCAGCTCTAAACCACAATTCCTTGGTAGTCTTCTTGTCTTAAAATCTTAAAACAATTTCAATGATAATCTGTTCTGTGCTTTTCATTATTGATAATTGTTTTCATTTATTTCAATGATAATTGTTCTGTGCATGTACTGTCTGATTGCTCCAAATACTGATGTGTTTTGTTTGACTGCTGTATGGGGCAGTGGTGGAACTGCTTTCCCTATAGTACTTTAATTTTGCCACATGTGCAAAAGAAGGATAAATTGTTCTTCTTCCTTTAAAGGGTGTTGTAGTCGTTAACACACTAGGCAAGGAAAAAAAAGCTAATTCTGAAAGCATAGCACTGATCCTGGCTTCCTCACTGTTTTTCCCTTCCTCACCATCACCATGAGATATCTTATGCATTGCTTTCCCACTCCACCTGTTAGACCACAGTTCTGTCTTGTGCAGAGCAAACATATATATCCCACCCACCCTACTTCCTCTTTGGCTCTTCAGCCCCATGTGCAAGATCTGTACCTCCCAGAATAAGGAGAGGTAGCAGTGTGGCATGCAGGAATATTGCGCCACATTACAAATGGCCCCTAGAAATGAATTTATGATATAAGAGACAGCAAAACCTTAATTATAGTCTATAACTGTGCTGCTTAACTAAACTCTTATTGTGTTTTCTGAGTCTTCCATGTAAAAAAAAAAGGTAAAGGCATTCCTAATTTGCTAAAGGAGTAGATAAATGGCATCAGCTTTCTGTCCCAGTTGCAGGAAAAGGGATTGGCAAAGCCTATGAGGAAAGTTTAGCTTTTTCTTGCCAGGAATAGCTCATTCAAGATGCAAGGTGACACAGCAATCAGTGTGATGGATAGTGACAAGTCTAGCAGACTAAAAATCTCAGGAGAGCTTCTGTGATAGTTTCAGGGTTGTAACATTTCCCATTTGCCTGTTCTGCTTCTGTTTTCTCTGAAGGGAAAAGTTCATTTAAAAATAATAATAATACTAAAAAAGATTCTTTTCCCTCTCCTCTAGAACTGCAAAGTTCCATTATGCAGTATTTATCAACACAGTACATTCCTCATTATGCTTTTTGAAACGATGGCTCTATTCAAAGAAGAAAGGCGAAGTCTGATTTCTGGACTTGAAAGAATCCTCATAAAATGCAGATGTTTGATCAGGCTGAAATGGCCTGAAACCATCTTTATATTTCTGGCATTCAAGCTGTCAGCTTGCCTGCTTTAAATTCCACAGCCTTTAAAGACAAAATATATTCTTTTGGTATATTTACTGGCTGCCTGACTCCCCATCCAGTAACACATTTTGCAGGTGATGGGTTGCACATAATATACGTTGGATCCAATTGGGCATTAGATTATTCCATACTGATCAGTTCTACAAGCAAAGCACATAAAGGACTCTTGCCAGCTAGAATGCACATACAACCCACACCATGCAATGGTAAGCTAGCATGTGTCTTAGAGGCTATTTAGATACATACTGATCTCTGTATGGGGCTGCCAGACTCTAGTATTTGGGTGAACAACCAATAAGTAGCTGATAACACAGAATCATATAATCATTTAGGCTGGAAAAGACCTTTGAGATCACCAGGTCCAGCAATTAACCCAAGACTGCCAAGTCCATCACTACACCATGTCCCTAAGCACTTCATCTACATGTTTTTTAAGTACCTCCAAGGATGGTGATTCCACCACCTCCCTGGGCAGCCTGTTCCAATGCTTCACCACCCTTTCAGTGAGGAAATTTTCCTAATATCCAATCTAACCTCCTCTGACATAACTTGAGTCCGTTTCCTCTTGTTCTGTTGCTTGTTATCTGGGAGAAGAGACTGACCCCCACCTGCCTACAACCTCTCAGGTAGCTGTAGAGAGCAATAAGATCTGCCACCTTCCCCAGAAGTTTCATCCAGGTTGTGCATAGCTTTAACCTTCACTGTGGTCCTGCATGGAACAGGGAGGAAGCAGAAACGAATGCCACATGGCATGTAGATAAGCTGTAGAATAGCAACTAAGATTAATACAGACTAACAAAGCTGAACAGAGGAAGGAATTCATGCACTGTGAATTCAATTAGCTATATTTAAAAAGCAGCATCCCACAAGTTCTAGGGATACAACTGTACACTGAGAGATAAAAAGCAACAGACACTGCGTAATGAAAATTGACACTAATTAGACAAATAAATGAAAGCAGCAGTTAAGGAGAAGGGATCTCTGAGCAATTTTTCTACGTCAAAGGTGGATACCAGAAAGGGGCTGAGGAACTTCTGGAGTGGAGGGCCATTCTCTGCCAAGTACTCTGCTCCACAGCCAGCGTCAACATCTTTTTAGAGGTTATGGAGGAGGGCTTGTGAGTTGTATTCTTAAAGACTCTGAGTTTCTTTAAATTATCATCCCACCTTTTCTTTCCAGCATTTGGGCAAGCATGGATCTGTTGTGTACCTGAGTGCAGGGGCTGAGCTTCAGAAGCAAAGCATGTCCAAGATACTACCTGCTACTACCTACTGCCACGTACTCCTGCAACCTGCATGGCTCAAAGCCTGCAGAGTCCCATTCACGCCAGCTGGGCCAGATTGTATTCTCCCCACCAGGGGATGCTACTTGCAGGCAGCAGCTATTATTTGAGCCTGTCTCCTCTTTCCTCTCAAGTATTGGCAGTCCTTAGCAAAATGGAAATGTCTCCAGCACCAGTACCTCCATGCCATTGGAACCGAACAGTTGCAGCTCCTTTGAGTATCAGGAAAACATTGATTCTTCTCTTTGGATTGCTAGTGCTTTGGCACACTTACTGTTGTCTCCTTCCCTACACAAATGCCTATCAATAAGTATCAGCTGATGTTCCTGGGCCAAAATGCCAATCACAATTTCTGGCACAAACGGTACAAAAAAAATTAAGAAGTCTTTTTCTGCTCTTGGTCTGGCAGTTCCTTGTGAACATTTCCTGCCTGCTTGTTCTGCTTGTTTGTTTTCCAAACCAGATTGTTCTCTGAGCTCACATCTGCCTTTGGTCTTCCAGTAGCTCTTTTTTAAAATTTGTTTTTCTTTAACATAGGCCCCACTGGGCCCCACTATGTTGATTCAGTCTTTGTTGTTTGCAGCTAGTTTTACCTCTGGACTGCTCCACCTTCTCTGCCACCTGTCATATGATGGGTAAGGCCACCTGCATGTTCCCAGGCTGCCAGAAGTGGCATGAACAGAAACTATCCTGCTTTATTCTTTATCTTTAGAAGATCCCAGAGCCACCATAGAAAGCTTCTCCACTCTCATCTCAGTGTTGTTTCCTGCTTGCTCTTTTCTGCTGGAGAACATCAGAGAGGACAGCTTTGAGAGCTGGCAGACATGAACATTGAGGGAAAAAAATCTCATTTAATGATTTAGGCAGACCATGGCAACCTGGACAATTTCTGAAGCTCTCCTACACAACCTGCACTGGAACTGGGAGGTTAAAGTTAAACTACATATTTACAGGCTTGTTGTCCATGACTTCTACATGGTCTGCCTCCCCATTCTCCTATGACAGTAGATTTCACAAGTTTATTTCCCAATGGATTATTTTATTGCTTTAAAACAATTTCATATTAATTTCATTGAGTGTCCCCTTGCTCTAGGCTTGCAGAATATTCCTTGCCCTCCATTTTCATGATCTAGTAAACACCCATGTATTCCTTCCTCTCATATTTCTCCTGTCCAAACTGAAGAGTCCTGGGTTTAGCTTCTTTCTCTAGAAGTCCATCACCTGATTGCCTTTATGTATCTGGTCCTCACAACCACTCATTTAGAGAGGTAAAGAACAGAATTGCATACAGTGGTTGTGAGGTAGGTGTGAGCTGTTTTTATGTACAGAAGAGTGGTTCCCTCCATATTGTTCTCCATCCTTCTCTGGTGGTCCTTAGCTTTCTTCTGGGTTTTGTTCAACTCAGTGCTATTGCATGCTGGACCAATGATTGCAAAGACCTGCGTGTAGTGACTCTGAGAGCTCTGCCCTAAGCCATAATTGCCAGTTCTGCTCCCAGTGCCACATTGACATGGCTTACAGTTATTTTTTTGTAGACACGTTATCTTAGTTTTGTTTATACTGGAGGTCATTAGCCATTCTTTTGACAACTAAATGCGTTTTGAGAGGTCCTTCTGGACTGCCTGATCATTAACTGTGGCATTTGACTACCTGAAAGACTATCATCAGCAGGGTTGGAGGTTCTTCATAAATTCTCTGATGAGGTTGCTAACTAAAACCTGAGGGATATCATTACTGAATATTTTCCATCCAGAAAAATGATCATTAAGCTTTCTTTCCTTCAACTGGAGTTCAGTCTATGAAAGAACCTTGTTTTCTTAATGACCCTTAAGATTTTGGGATTCTTGCTGTCCTCTCCTTCCCTTGTGCACCCTTGGATACATGATACTCTGGAGAAATGCATGCTGCTGTGCCTCTGTTTCTAGCCAGTTCCATATTACTGAGTCCTCAATAGCCATTATGCAGCACAGGCAGGGCACACCTCTCTTTCTTAAGATTACCCCTGATTGCCTGTTGCTCCAGTGAGCCCATGACAGAATGGTTTGAGAAGCTTTCCTGCCTGCAGTGATGTTGCACCTTCCTCCTTTAATTTCTTACCACTCAGAGATGGTGTTTGTTTGCAGTGAGATGGTCATGCTGACTGAAAGATGAGATAGGTAAAGGCATTCTTACAGGCTGCTGTAATGGTGTAGCTGTCTCTTGCATGTCATGCCATGTTGTTAAGATGCTGCAACTGCAGTTTTATAGTTAAGTATTAATGTTGTTAAGTGCATGGCCAACGCTTACTCAGAAGACCAATAGTAGAATATGTAATAAAAGAATAGATGTCTAAGACCTTATTCATGTACCCTGACTGAGACTTTCCTCACGTTCATGTGGAGCTCATTACTGCAGCCTGTGCTGGCCACTTAAAACTCCAGTCTCCTTCTTTATGAAGCTCCACAAGAGACTCAGCAGGAAGACTTGGTTTGGGGATGTCCAGTCAGGTTAAGCTATGAATTGCTCAGACTTCTCAAAAAGGGAGTGTTTCTGGGCAGGAGAATGGTGAAGTCCTGCAGGATAGTCAGAGCTGATGGTGCTGGGGGCCTGAGAACCATCTGGTGGGTGATGGTGGAACGAATCTCAGCTGAGATATGCTGGGCTCTCACTGCTGTCACAGAAGGGCCCTCAATTTGCACTAGCACTTAGTATCAGACTACTAAAATCAAGTGCATAGATTACCTCTGTGTCTCTTGCTGTCACCCTATTCTTTTCTCTTGTCTGATATGGAGCACCCATTCAGTTCTGCAGCTGTACATGTGTTTCAACAAATCCCTTTGTAATATTCATTTCCCAAAGCTCTTCAGTGCATTGACAATTAAAAGCTATTATTAGGCTAGGAAACTGGTATGAAACATCTGCACTCAGTTCTTTGTTGTAACTGAGAAGGCTTCAGGTTTAGCTCTGCGAGACAATGGAATGCATTCATCAAAATGATGGTAGGAACATTCCTCACTCTATTTCACCTGGCTTGTTGACTGGACAGGTCTGAATTCCTCTTCAATAACAATGAAGTGCTTAAGAGCAGTGTAGTCACAGTTATACACTGTGCTGTAAAAGAGTGCACTTTACTCTCGTGGTGATTGGCTTATTTAATAGTGGCATTGCATGCAATAATATGAAAGGAACATATTCCTTAATTCTTGTGCATGTTCCTACAGGCATACCCCTGCCAGTGATTCCCATGCTTTCTAACTGCAGGATTCATTACTGTCTTTTTGGTAGGTAGGAAAACAAAAGTTTACAAATAATTTAGTCAGTACATTGGTGAAGAACAAATCCGTTATTTTAGACTTCTGCAGAGCGGCTAATCTACCACTTCATTATGGTTTCACTTGAGGCTCTAGGCTTACATTTAAATCAACTGTAGTTGCAGAAGCTACCCCTAGTAATAGAAAAATTCAGAGAAAGAGGAACAGAAAGAAAGAGAAAGAGAAGAAGAAAAATCAACAAGTATTGTAGTTTTTATGGATCTTGAAAAACGTTACACCTTCTCCTCTGAGCTTCTGTTTTCTTGGCTTGGTGGGCCCTGAGTTTCTGATGGAGGCAGAAGTCAGGCACCAGGGGGACAGAAGATATGTGCCATAACTGAGTCCGTCATGCTCTGTCTACAAGGAAAAGTTATTCCAAAACAAGATACGGTTCATATTTAAAGGACACAAACAATCTTTTATTTCCTGTAACTGCAGCATTTCACAGTTTAGTCTCCCTCCAAAACTGGTGGAAAAAGAGGCTTTTCCAAGTGTAATATGGGCTGGCTAAGATCTGAGTCACTTTGGGGAAGATGAGCTCTCCACACACCACAGCTCCTGCTAGAAAATATCCACTGGCATGAGGTCCTCTATGGGCTGCAGTGTGGATATCTGCTCCAGCATGATCCTCTCCATGAGCTGCAGGGGAATCTCAGCTCTGGCACCTGGACCACCTACTCCTCATCCTCCGATCTGGGTGTCTGCAGGGTCACTTCTTGCATTTTTTTTTTACCTCGGTCTTCACAGCATTTTGCCCATTCTTAAATACATTTTCCCAGAGGTGCCACTAGCTTCACTGAGGGGCTTAGCTTCACTGAGGGGCTCAGCTGTGTTTTGTGTTGGGTCTGTTGGAGCCAGATTGAACTGCCTGGAACTGTTTGTGTCCAGCACAGGGCAACTCCTGGCCTTTTCTCATAAAGGCCAGCCCTGCAGACCCTCTACAAACAAAACCTTGACACCTGCATCCAATATTTTCTGCCCCTCACCTCTGTGAAACTGTATTTTCATTAAATTATATGTTCATCGCACATCTTCAGATGTGTTACTTGCATCAACAAAAAAGTTCCCCACCTGAAAGTCAAAGTAATTCCTCACAAAACCAACAAAGTTGGACAGTTTACACAGAAAATAAAAGCATATGCCTTGTCCCTTCACCACATCGAAACAACAGAATTACTGCACAATCTAGCAATGTTCAGCCTTTTCCAGGAAAGCAGGGCTTTAACACGTGTACCAGCAGTGTGGGAAGACAAATGCCATAACCATGAACATGCCTCCTTCCTCCTCCTTTCCCCTAGCTTTTATTGCTGAACACAAGCATATTGTATGGGGTATCTCTTCAGTCCATTGGGATCACAGCTGTGTCATCTCCCCCCATCTTCTTTTGGCCCACCTCTGGCCTGCTCATTGTGGGTACAAGTCAGAAACAGAGAAGGTCTTCACACTGTGCAAGCACTGTTAAGAAATAACTGAAACACCAGTTTATTATCGACATTTTTTAGTCACAAATGCAAAGCACAGCTACATGGCTGCTGTCAAGAAAGTTAACTTCCTAACTTTGTCTCAGCCAGACACAGTACAGCAGTAAATCATTAATAGCCCTGCTTTCTATGGTTGAAAAGCCATAAAAAGGAGAGGTTTTATTCAGAAGAATTACAAGCATACCCTTTCGCCAAATAAATTGTCTCATGAGAGCAGTCTGCCTAACTGATAATATTTTAACCTATATAAAGAGAAATATGGATTCCTTTGGTTCAGGGATAAAGTAAGTTTTATCTTAACTCAGTTTTTCAGGATAACTTTTTCAAATGCCTTTGTTGGACCTGAAGAGGTATTACTGTGGGAAAAGGTTCTGTCCAAAAAACCCCAAGCTGAATAGATGATGGCTCTGTCTTGTCAACTGCAAAAACAAACAGAAGTGAGCAGTTTCATACCTGACTGACAAATGGGAGAAAGATGACTGAAATTTTCCATGTTCATTCAGAAAGCATCAGTTAGGAAGAGTCTGTTATTTTAAAAGGCATTGTTGTGTCCAGTCGCTCAGTTGCTCAGATATTAAAAATCTGCTGCTTTGCTGAGAGATGGAGTTGCCTGGATGCCTTATTGCTATAGGCAGTGTCATGTTCATAGGGTTCTGTAAAATGTGACTGGAAGAGTGAAAACCCAACATTTATGATGCTTTTTTTCAAGAATCATTGTAAATTTCTCCCCCTGCCCTGGCTCTGCAAGCCAAGATGAAAAGGCACCTGTTTTGTAGAGTCAGTGTCTCTCATTAACTGCTGTGTTTTGGTTGGGATTAACTGCTGCCTAAAGCTGGAGGGTCCCCCTCTCCTGAAGCACAGCTCCATAGATTTCTGTGGCAGCGGTGGGGAAAGAAATGGCTGCTCTATCTACAAAGCCATAGCCCATCAGGGGTGTTTCTGAGAGGAAGAGCAGATAGATGGGTAGAGTCTACTTCAGTTTTATGAAATTAAAACAAATTGGACCAAAGACTCATTCCACACAATATCATGGATATGTGAGCCTTCTCAGAGCTGGGACTCTGAAGGTGTTTGCTCAAAATTTTGACAAAGGTATTGCATCCCATGAGCTCTTTTGTGTTCCAGTTCTCTTCCTGGCCTGTCCCTGAGAAGAGAGGTATTGAGAAAGGAAAGAATTAAAGAAAAATCTGTTTAACATTTCTTAATTCTGTATTGGAGGATTTGCATGCAGTATTCCTGGAGGTGCCTCTCCTGTATGCCTGACATGCAGGATTAATTCCCTGTTGAGAGGATGGTAAATAATCATGACAAAGGTCTTTTGTCTCCACATGTATGATATTCTCCTCTTGACTAGGAGCGTTGTCACACTTCTGCCCTGTTGCCTGTGGCCCTGGCTGTCTAGGAATGCTGTGCCTGTTTGTCCCTGCTTTCCCAAGGTGGCTTCCTGCAGGCTGCGTTTCTCAGAGGGACTATCTGTTTTTGCAAAGGGCAAGGGTCTGACATATGGCATAAACTGTAAATGGGCAGTCATAAACAGTGCACAGCAAAAGCCCTTCTTTTCAGAACATCAATTAAATAATGTGTCCCAGTGATCTGTGCACAGTATCATAAATATTGAGTACAATTCCACAGTGGGCAGGCAGGTAAGGGAATCACTGGCAAGCTATGAGCAATATAAGTGCTCTAAGTTTGATGCCTCAACTTCAACAATGCAGTTTATCTTCAAAATATAGTCCCCTTATTGTAATTGCTATAGTGACAAACTTCTAATTTTTCAGTTTATGTAAATCCAGGATAGCACTATTGTTTAATTAGTAAAGCAATCTCAGTCCGAAAAGATATGACTCCAGAAGGAGCTTTTTCTGCTGGTACACTAATTGCCTAAAAATGAATTGATCTTTCAAACAGACAATGATGTAGCAACCCTCTGTGAACAGGTTGTTTATGCAGCTGTTTGCAAAGGTATTACTTGAATATTTTATCTTCGAAAAAGGCCATTTCATCAGAATGAATAAAAACTTTACCAAAAAATGTCAATTCTGATGAAATTTCCTTGAAAAGAGAAGGGTGGAGTACAATACTTTGATAATGTCAGCCCTTTGCAGAACAGGCTTTCAGTTTTCTGTGATTTATCATTGGTCCTGATTTCTTTTAAAAGTTTTTATAATAGTAAACACAAACAGTTCATGCTGGAATGCAACATTGTGATCATGCCATAGTATTTGACTTATCCTGAGATAGTTCCTTCTTTTTGCCCCAATATACTTCTGGGGAGACTTAATAATTTTTTTTCCCCTTACTTGTTTCTGATTCAAGAATCTGGTATTTCTCATGTCCTTTCTCACCCACATAGCCAAATTATTAGTGGGTGGCCATAAGTAGTGTCTCTCTTGTCATTTCTTGTTATTAAGACCTGGTAAGTGTTGTAGTGTTCCTAGATGGTGATCAAGGAAAAATATGTATTGTAACCTTTCAGCTCAGAGAAATGTTTAAAATAACCACAATAAAAACAAAAACAAAAAACAAACTTTTTTTTTTCATTGGACGTCATTGCTTCTGTCCCATGCCTGAAAGGAGGCTTGAAGTTCAGTTGAAGGAAAAAGTCAGGTCCTGTTCTGCCCTGTGGTCAAAAAGAACTGAACTCTGGAGAACTCATTGACTGAGGTTCTCACTTTAAAACTAGAAAATCAATTAGGAATCTACTAAATGAGTTCATTTTCTGCAGGACATTGGGCTTTGTGTTTCTTACTACACTGAGGAAAGTTGTTGAGCAGAGGTGGGTGACCAGCATAGAAACTCAGAGGTGCTCCAGCCAGCTTTGATAGGTAAAGCCAGGCTGTTCGTTCTTAAGAAGTGTCCGTCTGAGTAAGTGCTTGCTGTTGCACCAGGAAACTCAGAGGATGCGTGGTGTTTTTTTGATCTTTATGATATCATGTGGTCTTATTTCAGATATTTTCCAGCTTGTGGTGCTTGATTTTGAAAATTCTCTTTCATTTTAAATATATTTTTATATATTTTAGGTAGGCATATGTCAGTGTATGTATAGTTATGTGAATATTTTAAAACCATGCAACAAGTGAGATTCCTCTCTGTTTAAAGACCCAGATTTCAACATCTATATCTAAGCTGGCTACTCTTTTTGGATGTTAAGAACCATGCCCAGGCCTGTCTTGAACACTTCTCTGGTGAGGTGAATATCTCTGGTAGTTCTACTTTTCCTTTTGTGAAGAAAGTCTTGAGTAACTAACTCAGTCTTACACCTCTAACTTTTAGGTAGCTTGTTCAGGGCATATGAATCTCCTTTCATTGCTTCCACAATCATAACAGAAATGTGTGAGTCCTAGTGAGAAATCTGTTTGATGGCACCTGGCCATGTGTGAAATATTCTAGCAGAAACATATGATAATTACCAACTCATGTACAAAACTCGGGAAGTGTCAACCATTTCAGTCCCACAGTAGTTTTTCTTAAAGGATCAGAGATCTCTGTAATGACTGCAGCAGAAAATCCTGATGTAACTCTCCTTAACAGAAAACCAACACATTGCCATAGATTAACAGGTTAACTTCCCAAATAAAATACACCTTTTGGTTCAGTCTCATGGCTTATCTATGCTTATATGACTTAAGATTGATACCATGAGACATGTAAAGGATTTGTGGAACTATATGCAACTCATAATTCAGTTGTGCACCTATCATCAATTCACAGATTCACCAATTAAGTTTTGGATGCTGTAGTTTAAACCAGATTTTTCACATTTTGTATCTCACTCCTGGTCACTGCTTCTGCTGTCTCCACCAATTTGTGTATTCCCAGCTACCTGGAAGTGAGTATCTGGTGGGTACTTTTTTTCAGGGGCAGGTGTGCATTGAACTTTCACAGACCCTAAAACAAACACACCCCCAGGGACTTTTTTCTTGGATTGGAAGACATGCCTGTAGTTTTATAAATGGATATTGTGTTAGTGTCTCTGTAGTAGACCCAGTGCCTGACTGTACCAGATGCAGTGCAGACAGAGTGTAAAGCCACAGACCTTGGCCCAAAGTTGTTATCTCTTGTAGTCTAAAGTTCTTGTCACCAGCCTAAAGCTGATAGTTTTCTCTCTTAGGTTTTATGTACTTTTTCGGGTCATTCCCTGGAAACAAAGCCAGAGAATCTCAGAATATCTTAAATAAGATGAAGACCAATTGAAGATGAATGTGAGTCAGCATCAGGATGACCGAGAAAAGCATCGCAACAAGGATGTATGGTCTAATGAAAATGGCTTTGCTATTGTTACATGGTCCTACATCTTTGCTTGCAGGCTTTGGCAGATGTTGTAGTAGGCCATCCTTCCCCATCTTGCCCACCCTCCCCAGAATGCGAGACCCCAGCCATCCAGGCAGTGTGGTGTGCATGGCATCAGGTGTTGAGAGGGAGCCTGCAACGCTGCCTAGCAGTGGAAAGGAGAGGCTTTACCTGACAGCAGAGCCTCAGGAGCTCAAGCTTTTGAGAAACTGGACTTACAACAGATGCTGCACATTCTATCCCTACAGAACACAGTTCAGACTGAACAGCTGCAAGGAGGGAGCAGGAGAAATGCAGCGCCACTGGTAGCTTACACAATTTATGTAATGCAGTGGACTGATGCCACTTTGGGACTTCTGGGAAGTGTCTGACCAAGGTCACATTTCCTGTTTCATGCTTCTAGCACCAGACTGTATAGTTTGCCTTTGTTGGGTTTTATTTTGTGGATGCTGGAAATACTTGTACTGCATTCAAAGGAAATAAGGTCCTCCCCTTCTCTTGCTCCCTCCATGAGTGACTTTCTTTTTTGACTTCTCTGTGTATGGGCCAAAATGCAGCAGCATTCACACTGTGGAGTCAGTGCTGTATATTTATGTACATGTATAGGCACAATGTAGGGAGCTTTAGGGTGTATTCAGTCATATCTGGGATTTGTGTAGTGAGCCTGCCACAGAAGGTGTACTTAGTTGTCCTCCATTTGTGTGTGTTTCGAATTCCCTGAGGTAACATTTAGAAGGAAGATCATCTATATGCAGTAACAAAAGGCACCATCTCACTATACTTGGAGACAGGCTGTGCCAAGGCTGATCCATGGCATTGAGAAGGCACAACTGAATTTTTGAGAAGGATGAGAAGATAATCCTTTTCTATTAAAGTCACAGGGCTTCAGAGGTAAATTTCATACAAGAGCAACCACTCAAAAAAAGGAACACAGCTGTCAACCAGAGTTGTTTTCTCACTAAAGGTTCTAACTCAGCCACATATATTAGCATGCTTTAAGCATTTGCATACATTTTCTGATGGATTAGCCCTGTGATCTTTCAGACACTCTGTATGCAAATATATCCTTTCTGGAAGATAATTCCTGCCTCACTGCAGTAATGTACATGAGGTGCGTTATACCCTTTCTAGTTTAAGTTTACTTAACATGCTGTTAAAGCACTGGAGAGAAATGTTTTGCTTATTCCATATTTCTAAGGTTGAAAACAACATTTTTTATCTCAGTGACCATATACAGTAGATATAGTGTTCTTTATATCTCATTTTTGTGTCCCTCCCTATTTCTTTAAACGTACGCCTTGGTCTAGGGTCTGCAGAAAATAAATGAAAGGTGTGCATTAATCTGAGCAGAAAGTGGCTCATGGTCTGAATTAATTGCCAAGATGCAACTAGAATGTTTTTCTAAGAGTAGAATTGATATGTCACTGTCTCCAGGATATTATTTACTTGGTTTTTTCAAAAGATGAACAAAACAGAGAAAAGTATAAGTGTGAACTCTTTTGTTCTTCCCTATTGCAAGACTGATAGGATCTTTTCACAGCTGGATTTGTGGTGGTAGGTGGTCCCACTGGTTGTACTAGAGATCCCATTTCGTTAGGTGCCTTTGGTTTTGTCAGGCCATTGCTACACAACTGTTTTGAAAAAGCAAACTCAGATCACATAATTCTGCTCTCTGTGTTGGCATTCAATTCAGCCAGCTCCAGCTCTGGGCCACAACTCTGATTTTCAGTGCTATGTGATGAGATTCACAGAGGATACGACAGGAGGTATCTTCTCTGATCTCCTAACTGGACCTTTTTGTGTAACACAGGAGAAAGCCTTACTTGATAGTTCTTACATCAGTCCTGAAAATAGTGGAAGAAATGGGGCATGTCTTAGGAGGACCTTTAACCCAAGTCCTAGCTATGTCAGAGGAAACTCTCTCCTGAGTCGACACCCTCTTTTACAGCTGGCTTACGTGGATATTTCTCACAGTAAGTGAAGCTAGACATACAAATGGCAGAGAAGATGGGTCAGAAGGGAAAGTGAGGACATTTTGTGAGAGCTAGATGGATTGATTGTTAGAATCCAGGGCTGGGAGACATAAAAACAGCTTTCTCTGCAAATCCAGCTCTCCTCTTATACAAATATTCTCCTCATTTTGCATAGAAAGCAATAGCTAATAAATAAATAGAATCCCATCACTCTTCTTTTGTGAAAGAGTTGAATAGTCATTTATTATGAAAGGGAAGTATCAGATAATTACTACTGCAGACATTGTTTTGGGATTAAAGTTAAAGCTGCATAGCTCTTTTACCTTATGGCTAAAATAGCTTCTGCTTAGTAGTTCATTAAAATGGAAATACACTAAATGCATTTCATCCACTGGAACTGTGGGTCACTCATGCTGATTACTCATTCTTTGGCTTTTCTTCTGATAGTGCTAAACTTACATTTCTGCAACAATTCCAGCTGTAGGTACCATCACAAATTCTACATATACAGTTAAGTCCCACTCCAAACAGGATTTGAACTTGTCTTGTTTTGAGTTCAAAACAAATTTGAACTTGTGCTATTGTTTTGCTTGAGCTGCGTTTCCCTCATGGAGCCTTTATTTTTACAAAGAGAACGTCTATGTAGGCATCTTCTTTCTGTACATTTTCCTTGGCACTGTTTCATTTACCAAAACAAAGTCTGTTGCAAGATGTGGAGCTCTTTCTTCTTTTGGCCTCATGACATTTTGCTTGCATTAATGTTGCCTTTCTACAGAAGATAAACTTGCATATAATACTGAACCACAGAAGGAATTGTCAAACTTTTCTTTTTGGACTAATCAAGCATGTGCCATTCAGGCTCTGCATTGATCAGCTGTCACAGTTCAGGCCCTTCTTCTTTCAGTAGGGCTCTTCACAGATGATTATTGATTTGCTATACTGGACTAAAATAGCTTAAACCACATTACAGTTGTTTAGAGACCTTGTCTGCTGGGTTGACTTGTATGTAGTGTCTTTCTGATGACATTCACACTATAGCTCTTAATTTCTACTCTAGAAACCTACCTAAAAGTCAGAGTTTGTTTTAAAGGATAGTCGAGGTTAATTCCTCTCTCATACTGCTTTCTTCAGTTGTTTGGGAACATTTGTCTTGTTAAGTATTTCAGTAGCACCAGACATGACAGCGCAGACCCTCAGCCAGCTGCCCTACAAAGGTAATGGCTGTTGACAGCTAACACGGCACTTACTGTCACACAGTTGAATCTGGTATGAGAGGAGTTTGCAAAATCAGGGCCTGTCTCTTTCCATCTCTGAAGCCTCTTCTGAGGTATCATAGGCTCTCTCTACCCTGTCGAGAGAAACGGAGGACTGAATATGAAGTGCTAGGCTGCTGACCATCCATGTTTGTCAGGTTGGCTCTGAAGCAAGACTGCTATGGGACACTCCAGAACATGGGCATACAAAGAGCACTGGGATACTGCTCCTGATCTGTAGCTATGGGCAGAAACAACAAAACTGATGTCCAGCATTATATCTCAAGTGAAAGCTACAAGCTGTGGGAGAAAAGACCAAGGCCCAGCTCTAGCCCAGCACCATGCATAGTGCCCTTTTGGAGAAAGGACCCTCACCTGGACTTGCTTCTTTAACCCCTGTTTGGTCTTTAATAGACTGAAAAAAATCTGGGCTGACACTTCTATATCAAGCAATCTGATGAACGGTATGCCACTGAGCCCATCTTTGTTGGTCTGCAACATACTGGCTTTACTGGGGTTTGGGAGCCACCTGAAGTCAACAAGAATCAAACAAGTTGGCGCAGTAATTTGAAGTTAGAAAAGTTCAGATACGCTACGTGCTAAGGATCTACATCATATAAGGCCACAAGAAGCTGAACTCCATGCAAGAGTAGCCAGTGGAACTCAGACCCAGATACCTGGCCTGTATCTCTCCAAATGCCCTAGCCTTTGGTAAGCTGACGGGAAACTGAAAAAAATAACAAAATTTTCTTCTTTTAAAGTCTGACTTGACAGTTATACTTGTTGTAAACTCCTAGAAAAGGGACTTTTTATAATGAAGGCTTTTTGAGCAAGAAACATGTTAAAATATCTTGGTGCTGTTAAATAACTGTGAAAAAGTAAAATAGCTGATCAATTTCTGGAAAAGTACCATCGCAATTGGAATAACTAACTTCTCTTGTGATGTACAAAAAGCACAGGAGCAGACAAACTCCACAAGATGAAAGCAAGAAGCCTAGCATGCTGTCTTTAGCAGGAGCTACTTTTGGATCTTCAGGGAACAGGGTGAGAAAAGGGGCTTTTATACTGTTCTGAAAGAGACTGAATCTCATTAGAGGTTTTGTTAAGATCCCAACCTTTCAGGCTGTTTGTTAGAATTGTCCATTTTTTTTATTCTGATTTTTTTTTTCCTGGGCATACAAAGGTAAAAATTCCTTTGAAACCTTGCAATAAACTTTACATGACAGATCTATAACAACACAGAAAAGCTGCACTGAAACATGAAAAGAGTCTACCTGTTCTTGTTTGAGGCTTGCATATAGATATATAAGTTTATGTATTTTTGATATGAAAGGAGAGTATGTGGGCAGTAAAGATAAAAACCAGAACTCCTGATTCTCAGGTGATTTAACATGTCCATTTTTTATGCTGCTTTATGCTTCATCACTGCCAGAGTGCTTTATTCTTATTGTTATGTTTATTATTTATGTTCCCATGGCAACCAGGAGCCTTTGTCAAGGAGCCAGCTCTCTGTGTCTCCTTGTAAGAAGTGTCTCATAGAGACAGTCCCTGCTCCAAGGAACTTACAGGCTACAGAAGTTGGTCAGAGGAGATGTGGAAATTAGATGCATGAATCAAAGGTAGCGGTGCTGGCTGTGCACTCTGTTGTGAATGCATCCAGGGATGGATGTTCACTTACAGAGGACAGGAGCAGACCAAGGAGGTACAGGAGGATTAATGCGGGGAACTGACAGATGTGACATGTGGTCCAGGCACAGAAGTTGTTCATCACTGGGATAATCTTTCCTGGTAGGGCAGGTGTCACCTGTCTTTGTCAAGGTCAAAGGTGTCATGTTGAAGGAGGGATTTAAACCAAGGAGGCAGCAGCACAGTTTTTTGTTACATGTCTGTCTGGCTTTCACCAAGTTCACGAAGACAACAGTTGTAATCCTAAAAAAAACACATGCTATTTCTGGCTGAATGTTTCTTATGTTGAACATTTATGAATTTTTAATTGTTTTGACTATATCTTCATATAATGCAGAAGCATTCTTACTCTTTTATATTATTGGTCTTACTAAAAATACAACAGAGGAATTTCTCTTTAAATTATAAGACATTTGGGAACATAAGTTATAGTTGCTTACAAAAAGTTTAAAAATATGTTATAGGGGTTTTTTTTTAATTGAATATGAGCTTGGCAATTTTGAAAAACCACGAGGAGCACAGCCATTCATATTGTTTTATTTATGTTCATGTAAATAACCCTAATGTGTTGAAAGTCTGCCGGATTCCAGATGGACTGGTGTAAAGCTCCCTTTCTAATATTCACACTGCAACTGTATGGCTGCCAACCCAGAAGAAGCATCTCAAACATACCCAAACAACCTTACAGACCACTTTTTGTCTACAGAATTAACGCAGCTGTCAAACTACACATCCCCTAAAACAATGTCCATGCTATAGACAGGCAAAAGTCACTTCGGTAGAAAAAATTAACAGGGTTATTTTATTTTTATTTGATTTCAACCTTTTTAAAGTGTCCTACGTTTTAATAAACAAAAGCATTTAGAACAATGTACTTATTTTTCATTAAAATCTTTAGAATGCTACAAATTCTGTTAAGAGGGTGGCAAAAATACTAGTAGGAAGTTTTTGACTATTTTGTATGGGCCCCTATTTCATAGCTTCCACTGCCTGCTCAGCCCTGCTGAATTCTGAAAATGATGACACTGCTGTAGAACTCCTTAACCAGCTCTTTAAATGTCCACAGTCCTTTCTTGCAATGTATAATGCATTAGGAAACAAGTTGTACTTTTTTTTTTTTTTTTTTTTAACCTGGCCCACCTTAACAGGCATCTTTAACAAGTGGCTGCTTGGGACTTTGAACTAAAACACAGTTTCCAATATTATGGGGAAAAGCCAGTCAAAACCTTAGCATTATACCACAATGCATGTGCCTTCCTTCTCCTCCATTGCATTATAAATTGCCTTTCCTGTAATCAGATGACTTTCAAAATACTGTTGCTTAGAAGGAAACTTTCTAGCTATATCACAGAAGACAATTATTCTGTATATTTACACCATTAACAGTTGAATTTAAAAGGCCACCACCAAAATGTTGTCTGGTTGCAGCATTTCTGGACAACAATACAAATCCTAACTAAAATAAAATACTTGAAGTGGGATAAATTTCTTTCACAGGCACATCAGGGAAACTTCTTGCTCTGACAGTAAATTGCCAGGGTGGAGACATACCTAGGGCAGTCTTCAAACTGTCTATTCAACATTTGAAAATATAGGGACATTAAGTTGTAATATGTCATGCAGAACTCAGTGGAGCATATTTCCTGACTGCTGTGCCACGTGGGTATACACAAAGCCACCTGGCTGGTCCCGTGAGGTACTGATGGGCATTAGGTGTTTGTCAGATTGTGGTGTAAGATACCTTCCATCCTCTAGGAAACCAAGGACTATGGGAGCAGGGCTTGTGGAGGCACTTTCAGAAAGTCTAGAGGCCAAGGAGAAGGCAGGATCATGCAGCCAGCTCATGGCAGTGCAAAATTAGTAGGTGGTGTATCAAAATAGTTTCCTGCTGTGCTATGTGCGTGCAGAACGGGGATGAAGCCTGGTAAGTGGCTGTGCTCTAAGATGCCTTCTTTTGATTACAGTCCCAAGAAGTCTTTAATGGGATTTCACATCCTTGCATCTGGGCAGGGTCAAATTGTCATGCCTCCCAGATCCTAAGCCCAAATGACAATTTTTGGCTATTATGCTATTTCTGTTCTCTTCACTAATGACTAACAGCCTGTTCCAGCTCTGCTGTGATCCTTGCAGCACAGGTATTGCTTCTTCAATGGCGGTGCAATCTCTCTGAGTCAATTGTGGGAAGAAACAATCACTGCCAGTGTATTTATGCTGCTTAATCTGCGTGTGTAGGGATCCAGTTAACTGGAGGGTTTCTGCCCTGCTGCTGAAGTGTGATGGAGATAGAAAACATCCAGCAGCTAGTCTGGGAGCAGCTTTGTTGTGTTGGAAAAGAACTCATGAGGATCCACATTAAAGGTCTGCATGAAGTGCTTTCCCAGGAGGAACAGGACTGGGACCTTGTGTTCCAACCTGCTGTGAAGGGACTGTAATTTGCCCCAGCCAAGTATCTGGCCTGGACCAAATGCTACACAGGCATTCACAGTATTTCTGTCCTCTGACTATATGGCTAAAACAAGTGTAAAATTCATCTGCCAATGTGGCCCTTAGGTAAAATTAACATCTTGGAATGGCAAATGGCACGCAGATGAGAGCCTTTTGTATGTAGCTGGATATCTGCACTGTGAAAATTAGATTCTGCTCCACTTTTCCCCATACAGCTCAGAAACAAGGAAATGAATCTGGAAAACACATATTTGTGATCTCCAAACAATTGCACATGTGAAATATATGATAAATTTTGCCCACGTCATCCATGGTACCTAAGTCACAACATATGTATTTGGTGGGATCTTCAAAACATCCTGAGAAATACAGAGCATAGAAATCCACAGTTCATGCACTGTTTGTGCATGCAGTTCTATGTTGCATGCTCTTCCTTGCACAGGACCGTCAGGCAAGAGCAAAGCTTCGTGACTAGAGGCAAGTCAACAACAAGAAATGCCAGTGGGTTTCCTTCCAAAGAGGCACCCAAAAAGAGGCAGCAAGTCTGTAAACTGCAGGCTCCCGTCCTAGACAGCAAATGAGGCATGAAATATTTATCTGTGTCACTTATCTTTATTTTATCTTCCTAGTCTAAATCTTTGTCCTTTGAGTCAGAACCAGCTATTTTGGTAGAACAGGAAAGCCATCTGAAAGTATTGTGGTGTTATTGGGTAAACAGCTGAGCTGCTGAAGTGTGGGAGCTGAAAGTGAGAATGATCTCTCGGTGTCCATGCATTGCACATTATTCTCCTCATCAATATCCACGATGACTTCTGTTGAACACAAAATTTACATGAGTGGATCACTGACCAAGCACAGATATTCTCTCTGCAAATGAACAGACCTGGGAGTCCTCAGCAAGCAGGGTATGTTCAGAGAAAAAAGGCTAGCTCCCCTGATGAGTGTGTGTCTGGGGGGGGGTGTTGTGGAGGGAAACTTTTGAGTAACATGAGGCAACGGAAATGTTCTTTGGTGGATTCAATGGATGGCTGCACCTAAATCATTCTCCACTGCTTCCCTCCCTACCACGCATGTATGAAGCAAGCTGCTGATCTGCAGAGGCATAGGCTTATTCAGTTCTTATGGATCCAACCCCTTACACTGGAAGGCACAGTGGGACACAGTCTGGGGTTGTAGTAAGAAAAGCTTATGAGCCTTGACTGCAAAGGATCTATGCTGCAGCAGAGAAAAGATCATCCTCCAGATCATCCACTGTGATGGAGGTGTGAGTGTCCTTGGCCACACCACCATGTAAATATTCTCACTGAAAGGAGAAGGGTTTGGGAGGTTTCTTCAGGTAGGATGCTGATGTACCTGTCACTCCCAAGCTTGCTCTCTCCAGTTTCAGTGAGAACTATAGGAGGAGCTGGCTACCAGTGAACACTGAAAACTCACACAGGAAATTCCAAAAGACCAATGCTTATGACCAAAGGGCTACAGTGCATTTGGATCCTACCCTGGGAGATGCTGGCTTTTTCTCGCTTACCTGCTGTCTAATCCCATCCTAAAAGTTCACCTTTGGAAGCCAAGCTGGGAACAGAACTTGTTAAAAAATCAAGCTCCCCGCTGCTCTCTGATTTGTGGTGATGAGTCCCTTGCTTCTAAATGTTACAGTCATGAAGATTTTACCAATTTCTGTTTCATGCTTAATGTATACCCATTACCAGTTGATGGCAAGTTAAACAGGACCCCATGTAGTGGGATTTCTGCTTGGAGATTAGATGCCTTGTGATCTAATAGTTTCAGAATTTTGTTTGCATGTGAATGCCACTCACTTTGTCCCATCTGGTTTGCTCATCCCAGCAGACTGGAAAACATGGCAGAGATGAGTCTGAAGAAATTGTTTTTTGCAAGGTGCAAGGTAAACCCAGTAAGAAGTTAAACCAATGAAGCTGTGATGAAGTTTTCCAGACAATGCAAAATATTTAATAGTACCCAGGCTTCTTCCTCATTACATCTGTAGCAGTAATTCTACTTGGGTTACAAAACTCAGGAGATGGTGGCAGATAATCAAAACAGTGTGCTTTGCTACTTTTCCCCACCACATCTGTCCTGATCACTTTTACTTCTTGGTTTTGTGAAAGGGAGATACAAAGGTTGTAACGTTCCTGCTATGGGTGCATGATTTTGGCCTCTACTGCTGTAACACAGTGACTGGTGGTAGCACTTGGCTCTCCTGAATCTTGTTTTTGCTTTCCTTCGCAATGCCTGCAGCTCTCCTCCCTTCTCTGCCTGCCCCTCACCTCTCCTTCAGTCTCTTTTCCACACATCTCCCTGTAGCTTACTCATGACCTCTCTTTATTGAGAAATCAGGCTGTCAAAGGAGCAGAGTGAAAGTGCAGAACACCACAGGGCAGATGCTGGACTTAAAATGATTTGGTGGTCTCTTCAAAATAGCAAACAGGTGAATTGCTGAGTGTTTATTAACAAAAGGCAAGGTATTCCTTTTCCATCCAAGCTTTTTTGTGTTTAAGCCTTAGTGTCCTCAATTTCTTTGCCAGTGTTGCTGTAAATGCACAGTTGCAAATTCACAACCAATTACACTCTAATCACAATTGTTAATGTACAATTGTGATCTCCAGTACTGCTGTAAATGTTTCTGGTGAAGTTTGACCTGTGGCATTTTTTTCCTTACAGTATTTTCATTCTATTTGGAGGGTCATGATGCCCCTTGTGTTTTAAAAGATACTGTCCAATTTGTTACCCCATTGACCACATGCTTTTTCCAGTGCTCACAAGAACAACTGGATGTCTGCATTAGCTGCCAGAGCAAACCTAGGGCACTGTGTTGATCACCTCCTTCTTTTATATGTGGTTTTAACTGCTTGAATTCCAGTTCCAATTTATTTGCACAATACTACATTCAAATACATTTGTATTTGAATAACCACTTGCTGGTGGCCTGATTCACTCTAAAGAATAGAGCCATTTGACTTCCGTCGCATACTTTATGGAAGCTGGACTGTACTACCATCAGAGCTCATCCTCTCTCTGTCTTTCTTGAATTTTAGCCTCTTCTGTTTCTTTTGGCACATCTGAACCAAAAGATGAATATGTTGATGCAGTGACTTCTAACCAGAGTGTTGACAGCAGCTAACTCTCATTTATCCATACCTGATATGTTTTTGTCCACCTGCAGGTACTGGCTGAAGAGAGCTCCTAAGGGTTATCAGATGGGCAGTATGGATGGGAATGTTCCTACCTTCCTGGTTTGTGATGGACTTGAGAAGCTGTCATGCTTACAGTAATATTTTGATACACTTATGATCTGTTCTAGTTGTTCCTTTTCAGCCAAGACATGTCTTTAACACACAAGAGAAATTCTTGCTCTTCCATCTGCACTCACAGAGAGTTTGCAATGTCCAGAGAGGTATCATACATCTCAAAATATATAATAAAAATCTCTCCTTAATTTATCCTACTGCAGAATGCCCGCCTCTGCTGGCATTAATTGTTTATTCTTTCTCATTATGTTTAATGCTCTGACCTCTGGCACTGGTCCTGACTGGTCTAGAAATCTAGGTTTTGACATTTTTATGGAACCTCTTTCTAACTGTGGATTCTTCTGGCAGACATGCTTTATTGCATTGTATAGGATTCTTTCCCACATTCTTTCTCAGTCATTAGTTATCTCAGGATAGTCATGATTTCTCTCTGAAAAATATCTTTTTTTTATGCTAATATTTGTCTGAGGGGAAAAAATAGTTCAGGCAGCCTGCCTGTATCTTTTTTTAGCTTGCTTCAGTGCTTCAGTGAAATATCAGCTGTGCTCTGCAGATTCATTGGCTTTTTTTGTGCAAATACATACTAGAAAACAAGCAGGACCTGGTTTGTTGATTAGGCCACTACTTTTGACAGGCCCTGCCAAGCTTGGCTTTTGAGCTTTCTACGGTATTTCTGATTTCATGTTCCAAAACTAGGGGAGGTTTTGTGGCAATCTTTACTTTGTCTGCTAAATGCCTAATGTGACTCCACACCAACACTTTAACCAGCAGTTCATCAGAGAAACAAAACCCAACATCTTTTAGCGACTGTGAGACCCTCAGCAGTGATCCAACCGTACATGGCTCAGGCACCCAGGGTATGCAAGGCCGGAGCAGGGAAAATTCAGAAGAGCTATGCAAATCTAACATGCATATGTTAGCAGACAGCAGAGTTTAAAGTTATACTTTTTTTTTCCTTACTTTTGGTCTGTGATTATTTTTTTTTTAGGTTTATTATGGTAAATATGATTCCCAGTGCAACAATAACCATTTGAGAGCAAAAGCCTCCATGGCAAGAAAAAATCTTCTGAAAATTATGATAAAAATAAAACTGCTAATGATGTTTTATTTAAACACCCTGAAGGCTCTCATATTTACAAGATACTTCATAAAACTATGACTTGTTTTTCACGCAAAAAAATCCAAGCAGTTTTTTTGTGTGCTAGAGGTAATTTTTACAGAACAAAGCAAGAGTGAATGAAATTAGGTACCAGCTCATCACAGCCAAACTTACTGCAGGGATTGCATAAAACACCTTCAGAACAACAGGGTGCCCACCCCAGGGAAGAGAGCACTTACAAAGAGCTCTTTCTACATCCACCAGCTTTTGTTTTTCCAGATACTTCAAGTGCATTTCCTACTAGACAAAAGTATTTTAAGTGCACACAACAAAACCAGGCCCATTCTAGTGGCTAGTTAAGATTCAGGATCAAACCAGTGGCATCAGATTAGTGATAGGTAGTTGTGAGATGAGGTTTTCACAGTGCTGGTACATAGTGTAAATTTATAGCAGGGGTAAAAGACTTCATGTCAAAGACAATGATTCTATGTTAGCACATAATCAGCTTGTGTAAAAGACATTGCTTGCTTCAGAAGCCTGTGAACCAAATATAAGATACAAAGCATATGGTAGAAAAGGTGGAAGGAGAAGAGCGTACAGTACTTACCAGCATGGTGGTAAGAAAGTCTGCTTCGGGAGGGTCCCTGCTGTGATTGTGATCAGGAGACTATTGCATGTTGAGGAAGTAGTGATCCACAATACAGTTAACCTGAGCTCACCAGCCCAGTGCCGTTTTGTGCTGAGCATAAGCATGGCCATCGTGCTTACATTGTGATGCACAATACCTTGGCAGGATAAACTCATCCAACTCATTGTAGCTACAGGCAGCTCCCACCTGGCACCAGTAATTACTACATCTTCACAGTCTTGCCTTTATCTAACAGAGCAGCAAGAAGTTTTCATGAGAACACTCTTTCTGTTTGACAGCATAAATGGTGAACAGAGCTGTTTTGCTGTGACCAAAATGAAGGAACCTTTCTCCACAGAGGCAATCATCACAGCATGCCATGGGAAAATCCATCCAGGGTCTGTTCAGTGCTGCACAGTCATGGGTTTCCCAGCACCTGAAGGACGTAAGATTTACTTGCTATGTATTTTGCTCTTTTTATTCTCTCTTACTAAAACAGCTATTTTGTTAAGCCTTCTTTTGTCAGACCTTTCTCACTGAGACCCCGAAAGAGCCCTGTACCATCTCACTCTTTCTCACCTCACCTCCTTCCTGCTTGCCCTCACCCTCTCACCAGCGCATAACAGGCCAAAACCCAGCCTACAGTGGAGAAGGTCCCTTGGGTTTGGCTCACTGTGTTTAAATACCTGGATGGGAGTAGAGGGATGATAAGGACTTGGCTCTCTGTAGGGGGTGGTAGGAGCGGAGAAAGAAGAATCTGTCAAGTACCACGGTGAGGGGACTCTGTAAGCATAGACCAGAAAGCCATGCACAGGCAGATAGAAAAGCTATTGAAGGCAAGCAGCTGTCAAAGGCTGTGTCTTGTAGACTGGGGACTGGGTGTTTGTGAAAGCCATGGTTACTGATCCAATGTTAGATATGGAGCTGAGATGTCTGCCAAGTCTGTTCCATGCTATTATTTTTGCTAGCCTCTGTCACAGGGAGGGGGGGAGGTGGAAGGGACAAATCCCAGCATTAAACCTTTTAACCTTTTGTCAAAGACAGAAAAAGAAGTGAATCAAGCTAGACTGTTTTATATATGCATTATAGCATGTGGCTTTCATTCAGCATTAACCCTTGTTCCTTACTGTTTAGCTGCTGAAAGCCTTTAATATGGAAAAGTCATGTCTGGCAATCCTATAGACCAGGGGTCCTCACACTTTTTAACCAGGGGGCCGGCGCGGATGCAGTGGCAGGCAGTCATCTGCGGCGGCTTGGTTTCCCCCCCCAGCCCCCGGCGGGGGAAGGGGGGGGGCAGGGGGGTCTGTAAATACCGGGGGCCAGATTGAGGACCCTGGGGGGCTGTATTCAGCCCGTGGGCCGTAGTTTGAGGGCCCCTGGTATAGACTGTATTAAAGAGAGGGGCTGGAAGGCAAGGAGAAAAGGTCTGTTTAGATGTCTAGAGCTTCTGTTGTCAGTCAGTCATTTGTTTTCCTTCAGACACGCACATACACAAAAGTGTAGAAAGACAGCAAAGATAACTGGGGTTCAGCCTGTGGTGCTGACTTTGATTTGGAGAGCCACTCCACGTGGTCAGCCACTCGGCAAAGCAAGAGATCAGACTGCATTGCCTTCTCCTGAAACATTGCTTTTAACTTGCCTTCAGATCATAACCTTAAAGTAGAAATGGAAAGGGTAAAATTACCATGGCTAAAACAAACCCTTATCAGAGGCAAAAGGAAATAATATGTCATAAGCAGCAGGTGGCATCACTGGAAATCTAAGGATCCCTTACAGAACCATGTTGAGGAATAGGAAACTATCTGATTTCTTCTTACTGGTGGCATGGAGGTATGGAGAAGGTCTGTGTAGAAAGAGGGGAATGAAGTGGGGACAAGCTGTTTGCAGAAACATTTCCTATTTATATATGGGTGAAGGTTCTGTTTTGTCAGCTGGTGGTGGCCTTGAAAATATGTGTAAAACCACTGTCTCAGCACTTTCTCTGTGTCTGCTGAAACCTCTCAGCACTGCTGAGCTGGAGCTAGGGCTCATGGGCATCATACTAGCTTCTGGACTCCCAAAAATTAGTGGGAGGCTCTTTCACAGCCTCTTTATATTGTCTATTTCCCTCACAGGCTGGGGCAAGTGACCTCTGAGCCAACAGTGCTCACATGGGCTGGCAGTCTCTTCAAGCATTTATCAGTCCCAAACCCATCATATTCTCACATCAGGTTTTCCTCCCAGCTGTTCTGCTCAGTTACCATTCCAATTCATGCCTTTATAGCAGCATCCATAAGAACCCTTTTAGCACCATTCTCTTAAACCTAAGGAGTTCCAACTTTGTCCCAGCCATCCTGCCTCTAGCTTTTTTGATTCTCATAATGAATTTTATGGAACAGGCTGAGCTGGATTTTTGTTGCTATGGAATACGTGAACAGGCAGATCTTTACACGGTAGGGGCCAAATAAACCTTTTGGGAACAACATAAATTTCTGCACCACTCACCTTTGCAACCCTTAATATTATTTTCTGTTTCACAGAGGAGGTAGGAGTGGTTTTCTTGTGTGTAAACCTATGAGTTAGGAAGGAAATGAAGTGTGCTTATGAATATGCAGCAGCCTGCTTAATGGCAGGCCATACAATAGGTCAAGGGAGGGAAATGACTTGCTGTATGCAGCTCTATTTTGCATTTGAATGCAAGCTACCCTCCTCTGATTACAACTTGAGAATCAAAGTTTGTCACCCTGTTAGAGGTTACCAGCCTACCTAGCACATGGATGTTGTGGCAGAGGGAAGGAACTGCCCTGTCTAGGATTCTAGAAGTGATCACATCTGGTCTTTGGCAGTCCCAGGGATGTAGTAGGACCTAGATCAGTAAAAGTCAAAGGGCTGCATAGCATGTTCAGGGAGAAAAGACCCTCAAATAACAACTTTCTTCTGCAGGTGGGTATATTCATAAAGAAGCTTTCTCTGTGTCTGTCTAGGAGTCAGACAACTCAAAACAGCATTCTCTGCTGCATGCAGGAGGGCTGGGAGAAGTGTTTTTTGAAGTCAGACAGAACGATCATATACGGAGTTTTCCTCAGCCTGGTACTGATCTAAGTCAGGTCACTTTCTCCCCCAGGGCCCTAGTTTCCTGCACTATAAACAAAATAAACTGTCAGGTTTCTCTGTGAGGTGCTTTCAGCTTTACTGGTATAAATCTTATAAAATAGTGATCCCTAGTTGTCCTTCCTAAAGGGATGGATTCGTGGGGTATTTCATTCATGTCAAACCTGTTAGTGAAGCAGAGGATTTATTACAGGTAATCATAAGATGCCTGTCAGGAGGGAGCTCTCCTGATGGACAGTGAGCCTGGGGTAGAAGCAGGAAGAGCTCTAGGACCACTAACTTTTTCTCAAAGAAGCCACCTTGTTGTGAGATAGCCTGTGAGGAGAGATTCTGGCTGCATATCCATTTATTCTTCTCTTTCCATTTCCAGTTTACTTGGGAAACGATTTGATTAGACTGCTGTTATGCTGGTGGAGGCTTATTCAGGTGGTCATGGAATGGCTATTAAGTCATTTAGACTTAAATGCGTGCGTTCTCAGAGTGAATCTCATGCTTTCAACATGGTGGGCTTTTTAGTGGGTCTTGCATATTTTTCTTTTTTTTTTCCCCTAAGCACACTGTTCTCCATAACAATCTTTTATTTTTGTTATCAACCTTGAGCCTATTTTTAGCACTCTATATATGCACGCAGGCTCATGAATATCTTAAATGTCACATATAAATGGAGGCATCATTTTTTCCCATCGTACTGATCACACAGCTGGTGGCAATCATTCCAGCTTCAAGCTAGCTAAGGTCAGCATAATTAAAAATTCTACTAAGGATGATTTTACTGAAGAAAGATTCATGGCAATAGTCAAAGTTTTTGCAGAGACTACAGATCATGGAACCTCGTGATTTTTTGTTTATTGGAGTAGAGTCTTCCTGTCTATTAATTCTGATTTTTGTATCCATTTCCTGTCTGTGCTATTTTCTCATGGCCTATCCCCAAATTTTTCAACTATCCTGATGTTTCTTTGCAGAATTAGCTTACTACCTTCCCCAATTAAAATCAATTAGTCTGTGGCAAACAGGAGGAGCATAGTTAGGAGTTGTTTAATAGCAGTATTCAATATTTGAATTCATATATGGGTTTTGTTGTGTTTGACTTTCCTTGTGAATTCCAATTTTCCATAGATCTGAAGGACTCTTCAGCATGATACTGCACAATATTGTAGTTAAGTCCACACAAGAACTTACTAGGCGCAATAAAAACTCACAATCTGAAGCCAAGCCTGTTGCAGAAAGATTGCCTCCCACTTCTAGAGACTTGTTAAACACCCACAATAGCAAGCAGTTTGCTGGCAAATACAGCTTGCTGGAAGACAGCTCTAATCCTAAAACTATGACTGCCTCAGACCAAGGATTTTTAACCTGTCAGTGACTCAGCTGGCTTTGCTGAGATGCTGAGAGACGAGCCACATCTGCAGGGAGGGCATGTGGCTTCCTTAATGAGGATCTTTATCAGTGTAAGTTCATAGCTGTACATGAAACATGTTAGTGTATGTATGCTGGGGACAAAAGACAGAGAGGGGAGAGAACCAAGAGCCCTCAATGCTTTTTCTTCTGCTACAATGTGAACAGATGTGTTGATATTTTTTATAGCCTTTCTAGGAAAGCACTGTTTGTTTCCTCCCTGAGCACAAGGAGACCATGGAGGCCACAATCTCAAGACTGCTGTTCTTTTCCTTTGAAAATTTGAGCTTGACGTGAAGAGCTTCTGAAGCTGTTTTCCCACCACAAAGAGCCTCACAGTTTAAAAACACAAGTAAGTGAGAGGTAAGAAACAGAACACTTTACTGTATCCTTTCTCCTCATGCTGTAGAGCTGGGCTTTTCTGGTCAGAACACAGAAATCTCCTCTTCTCCCAGAGCGGTTTCTGTCACCCTGTGTCCTGGGTTATGGCCAGATGTACTGAACTAGCTAAATCAGTGTGCTCTTCCTCTTCTGAGAGTGTCCTGACTTGCCGTTCAGGGCAGCATATGTCAGACGTGCTAAGGAAAGCACGTTGTTGTGAGAGGAAAAAAAATTACAGGGAAGGATCCACAGGCTGGGAACTACTTAAGATCCACAGGCTGGGAACTACTTAACTTACAGGCTGAAAACTATTTAATGATGGTCTGTGGTGTACTGTAAGATGAGACAAGAGGAAAGTTGATGGCTATTCACTATTTTGACTTAGTGTCTTGTGTGATCTGGTGGTAAACTGGCTTCCTGAAAGAAGATGACTGTAGGAATGAGATTTGGATCTCCCCCTACATACTGCCTGAGGCTCGGAACTGTGGTAACTTCTAGCAATAGTGGTCCTCTTTTTCTCTCTTTGACCATTTGGCCGAAGATCTCTTTACCTACACTGACAGCTGAGGCTTAGTGTACAAGCTAAATACAGACACACACCAGTTGGCGGAGAGAGGCAGAAACAGCTCCTGCAATGTCAGCTGGATGGATTTCCATACTGTCTGAGGATTTCTGATGCAGGGTGGGCTGGTAATAAGTAAGATTTTTCATGGCTTCTGGAGGAGATTTGGTCACTTGCATTAAATCACTGGGTCAACTGGTAAAATACATGGGTGTCAGTATGGGTCAGTGGTGGTACTGGAGGTCATATTGTGGCCTGGAGTTGAGAGATCTTGGTATATATACTGGCTTGTTTGAAGAGGACAGCCTTTGGTGAGAAGCCACTTTGCCTTATGCACAGCTACATCAAACTGACCCCAGGTGCCAGCAATGCAAGTCACATCTGTTGCAAAGCAAGGACTTGAACCCCAGGTACTAAATCCCTATTAGAGCAGGTTTTCTTTCTGCAAGCTTTACCATGTACAGTCAGGGAACTGAGTTCGTTAAGTGATGTTAAGAGCATGACCACCTCCTATAGCAGCCCAAGAGTCCCTACTGCCTGGCTGCTGGCGTCCAGCCCAGTGCCCGGGAATCCGGAGTCTCTGCCCATGCATCGTTATCCCAGATCTGGGTTCTTCACTTTGTGCACAAAAGCTGATCCGCACACCGATTATCGCACATCTGCGATTGTACATGATATGGAGAAATAGTGTGAAATGGGGACAATGGACATCGATTGTGATTGTATATGTCTGCCCAGGAATGTGGGTATGGTGACTGGTCATGGGTGCGGTGTCTGGTCACATAGGCACACAGCTTTGAGGAGACGCCTACAGTTTTGAGGAGACGCCTGCCCTTCTTCCTCTAACAAAGGGGAGATGCCTGCCCTTCCTCCTCTAACAAAGGGGCTATTTAAAAAGAATGAGAGATATTCCAATGCTATCTAGAGGGAGGGAGTGCTAAGTCTCCTTGCTGGAGAAGACTGCTCCTTGCTGGAGATGCAAGGAGACAATCGGATGGTCACAAGAACATGAATCACCTACAAACCTGCAAGACCACCACATTCCAGGCAAAGGACTGATAAGCTAATTAACATACGAAGCGGGTTTAGGTAACGAATATGTATAGGCGTTAATTGAATATTCATTTGTTTTATTGTATAAATGTGAGATGGTTCATCACTTTGGGCATGCACGCTTGTGGAGGAGCGATCCCCGTGCATCTGCGCGCAATAAACATACCTACTTTATAACTTTCGAGTTATAGAGTCTAATTCCGCACGTCATACAATTACATTTAGTCACACTTAATTCTCACTGGTTCTTACAAGCCTCGTCTCCATTTAAAGGCACAGTGTTCTTTTTTTTCATAGCACATGTGTTTGGGGAGGGGGCTTTGTAACTGGGGTCTTTCTTTGTTCTCTGGTGGATGTTTTAGTATGGTAATTAGGACAGTTCACACATTGTTCCAGTAATTTTCTGTTTGGTCTCATTAACCATTTGGTTCTCTTTGAGACTACTTTGTTGTGCCACAACTTGACTATAGTGTCTATTCCTTCTCCCAAGGCCAAGTTTTGTTAACTGTTCATAAGGATTTAACAACATCCTCTGTTTTTCAAATTCTTTCCCGTTTTTCACTATAGATATTTACAGTTCTTTTTCCCTCTATTTTTCGTTCATAAAGTAAATAATTTTTGTATCAGGATGAGGCATGTGGCTCTTGATTTTCGATTGGCACGTTTAAACAGCTGAGCACACACACACACACAGGACACTGTGATGTCCAGTCACACACACTGCCACAGACGAGGCACTGCCTTGCACAGCACCCACATGCAGGACGCACATAAACACAAGGACAGCCAGCCGAGTCCCTCGTCCTCATGGGCTGGCAGAGAGGTCACTACTGCAGGCCCACACACATGACAGTCTCCAGGTTCACAAGCACACACAGGTTCATGGATGTCCCAGGTACCATCATGGCTCTCTGACTACCCAACACCTCTGCCTGGATCCCAGTTACTCGAGGCCACACATGATATATGGCAGAGTACTTGCACATTCACAGTACATGAAATATTCATTTTCATTCACGCACAGGGTTGGGTACAAGTTTCTCTTTTCTAATGCAAAGTAGCTCACAGCCTCAGGTAGCATGGCTGGAGGTTTTTCCCAGCTATGCAGGCTCCCTAAGCAGGGGCTTTCGGGGTGTGTGTGTGTGCGTGTGCTATTTGAGTTGGAGGTCATGATCTCTCACTACACTCCCACTACCACAATTACCTTTGTCCTACTTTCAACTAATTTTCTGTGGGTTGCAACACCTTAACAGCTTGTCTCCTCTTGAAGCCAGAAATTTCTCACTTGGAGGCTTCTTTCTGCATAATTTAGGTAATTGGGTTCTTATCATGATTGGTTCTTCGTTTCCCAGGGATGACTCCCTTGCTTAGAAGTCCTTCCATTCATCAGTTTTGATGACTTGAGAGGGTGGGTCAGTTTGACCTAAATTTTGTGCACATACTTGTTTAACATATAGTTAAACAGCAAATCAAAGTTTGGTGATTTGGGAATTCAAGAAACACTCCCTGTTCCCCCACACATTGCCTCCTTGGCTGGCGTAGTCCCACTGACCCGTCCAGCACCCTGGACCTTCAGGTGTGCATCCTTATCCATTGCAAAGTCCCAGGTTTGCCTGAGGTTTCTTGATGGCCCGTCAGCTGATGTGACTGACCCAGTTTGTTTCTGGTTGTTGGCTTCAGTAATGCTAACTGCTCATATTGTTTGTCTCCCTTATTGTCACAGCTGAGGAAAACTTTGTCACACTCCACATATCTGCATGTGACTATCTCGTTTAGAATCTTTTCTGTCTACCCCACCTCCCCTAGCTTCTGCCTTTTCCTCCTGCATGTCCCTTACGTGTCTGTACAACTGTCAATTCGCACACACCCCGTTGGGTGCCCGGCATCTCCCCACTTATTCACAAGTTTATCAGTTGCAAAGACCGAGATTCTCATGCTAGGCTGGCCCTGGTAACTGCTAGATGGCCCATCATTTAGTGAAACCGGCAAGGTTAATTTCTTGCTCATGTCTTTTTGTTTGGGTTCTTTGTCAGATCTATGCCCCAGTATGCTTGCTTTATTGTCTCCCTTTTCCTTATCACCCCAATTACAAGTCCTCAATCAGATGTATTGCTGGTATAAACTTTCTCAGCTCCACTACTTTATTTATCAATTAGAGCAACTGAGCAGATTTCTTCCTGGTCATTGCCTTTGTTGACATCAATTGATGTTTGTTCTCTTCCCTTTCCTGTCATGTCATCCAAGTTTTGCAAAGCCCCTTGTCAGACAATCTTACTTCAAAGGGTAAACATTCCCACACTTAATGTATTCTTTCAGCGTTGTGTGACAGTTGTCTCCAACAGAATTGTCAAATGAATGGAGAAATTGAAAAGTAGATATTCCAGTTATACATCTGTCCGGCCACAAAGGTTGAACTGCTGCTTAGCTTGCCCAGCTGCCAGACTTCTAGTCTTCCAAGCTACCTGACTTCCCATCTAGCTTGAGCTGTATTGATAGAAATAGTAAGAGAAAGACATTATTTAAAGGAAACCCAAATGACTATACAGGGTTTGTGGTTTGTTGGTTTTTTTTCCCCACAAATGAAATTACTAAGCAAATTCAGTCCCCCAGCAAATGGTGCTTATTTATATATTCATTCTAATTCAGGATGGAATAAATTAATATTTGAAAACTTGGTATTATTTTAGAGGCTGAAAAGTCCATTTGCTAGCCTTCTCTTGGTCTTGATCTCTTTCATAGGCTTTTGGAAAAGTGGTAACTGCATTACACAGAGCCACATACTAAGGAAATAATTATTTTATTTTTTTTTTTTTCTTTCTTCCCAGTTTGGAAACTGACTCTTTTGGCACACCACAGAGCTTTGTAAGATTTGCTAAGTGGCTGATTTACATTAATAAGTAATACAGTTGTAGAAAATAATATGTTTGTATAAAACGACCAAAGGGTTTTGCCAAGTAACCCAGTAAAAACAATTGCACCAAAATTGGGGAAGTAAGCCTGATTCATTATAACTTTTTTTCTATGGTTTCACTTTATGAAGTTAATTCATTAGTTTCTCCTCAAAATTGTTTAAAACAATGTATCAAGGAAACAGAAGAGATCACACAGGAACTTTTAAAAAGCTTTTGAATATAAGATATGATGTGACCTGAAAAAGTTTGGATTAAACCACACCTTGGAATGAACAAGAAGTTAAATTTTTCATTTTCCTTAAAGTCATTCCTCAGTTTGAGGAGGTATTTTACTGAAAATAGGAAGTGACTGCCAGCAAAATATCAATAGAAGCTCTGCAAAAGAGGTCTGTTTGAGAGTTTGCCTTTGAACTACACATCAAAACACAGCAGTTCTTACCAAAATTGTACGCATTTCTGTCACAGACAAAATCTCACAGCTATCAGAAAACTCAAGACTGTTCTGTGTAACCTCACTGACAATATGCAGATGTAAAACATACAGGAAAACACCAATCAAGGAAAGGAAAACCAGGCGTGTATTGTCACACCTGACAGATTAATGGCTGAAGGAGGAATTAAGATTATGACGGAGCGATTTAATAATTAAACTGAATTAGATGAAAAATGCTTAATTGTTACTTATCATGATGTTGCTAATGCAGTAAAATCTTGAGCACAAGAAAAAGTGATCCATTCTTTACTCTTCGGTTACCTATCAGAGAAATGATCAGAAATTCATAGTTAGAAGTGGGAATGACCTTTCTAGCAGAAGAAATTTTCAGGGGCCTTACAGTACTGTTCACAGAAAGTTCTGAATAATTTAATCACCACTTTAACAGCTCTGGGGCAAAGACTACTTCTTTGCTGTGCTGTCCCATAAGTTATGGTCCTGGTTTTACTGGGACAAAGTTAATTTTCTTCCTAGTAGCTGGTACAGTGTTTTGGATTTAGTTGGAGAATAATGTTGATAACACACTATTGTTTTCAGTTGTTGCTGAGTACTGTTTAAACTCAGTCAAGGACTTTTCAGTTTCTTAGGCTCTGCCAGTGAGAGGGCTGGAGGAGCACAAGAAATTGGGAGGGGACATAGCCAGTGACCCAAACTGGCCAAAAGGATATTCCATACCATATGTTGTTATGCTCAGTATATAAACTAGGGGGAACTGGCCAGGGAATCTACAGATCACTGCTTGGGGACTGGCTGGGCATCAGTCAGTGAGTAGTGAGCAATTATGTTTTTTCCCTTAAGTTTTATTTCTCTTTCTCTTTTTATTATCTCCCTTTTCATTACAATTATTAGTAATTAGTCTTATATTTTACTGTATCTCAATTATTAAGCGTTCTTATCTCAACAGTGGGTTTTACCTTTTTCTGATTCTCCTCCCCAACCGTGGGGAGTGAGCGAGCAGCTGTGTGGTACTAACCCTTGCATAGAATTCAGTTAATTAGTGGCTACTCAATCCATATTTTTCCCTTTCCCCACTTCAACATCCTTCTCTTCACTGTGTAACTGCAGTCTTCCTGTGGTTTTTACAGGGACACACACTGGGCAGTCTCTTGCAGGAACAGCATTTCTGATTTGTGTTTGATTAATCCTTGTGAAAGGAACTCTGATGACAATGCCAGCCCTTCACACAATAAAAATGCTTTTTAAACTCCTGATGCTCTTGTGTCCAGCCTTGGCTCTCATAACCACAGGAACAGAGGTCTGCTCAGTGTCCTTGGAAAATGCTGATTTTTCTGTAACAAGTCAAAGAATCACAGGCTGGTTGGTGTTAGAAGAATCACAGAATCACAAAATGGTCAGGGTTGGAAGGGACCTCAGGAAAACACCTACTCCAACCCCCCCCTAAAACAGGTTCACCTACAGCAGGTTGCACAGAATTACTTGCAGGCAGGTTTTGCATATCTCCAGAGAAGGAAACTCTACAACCCCTCTGGGCAGCCTGTTCCAGGGCTCTGTCACACCTCAGAATAAAGAAGTTTTTCCTCATATTCAGGCGGAATTTCCTGTGTTTCAGTTTGTGCCCATTGTTCGTTGTCCTGTCACTGGGCTCTGTTGAAAAAAAACCTGGCCCTATCCTCTTGACACCAGCCCTTAAGACATTTGTACACATTGATAAGATCCGCTCTCAAGCCTTCTTTCCTCCAGGCTAAACAGGCCCAGCTCTCTCAGCCAGTCCTCTCATCATCTTTGCAGCCTTCCGCTGGGCCCTCTCCAGTCTCTCCCTGTCTCTTTCGAACTGTGGAGCCCAGAACTGGACACAGCACTCCAGATGTGGCCTCACCAGGGCAGAGTAGAAGGGAATGATAAACTCCTTCAACCTGCTGGCCGCACTTCCCCTGATGCAGCCCAGGACACCACTAGCCCTCTTGGCCACAAGGACATGCTGCTAGCCCACATCCAACTTGGTGACCACCAGGGCCCCCAGATCCTTTTCTGCCAAGCTGCTTTCCAGCTGGGCAGTCCCCAGCATTTACTGGTACATAGCATTGGTCTCTTGCTGCAGGGCCTTGTACTTCTCCTTTTTAAATTGCATGAGGTTCTTGTCAGCCCATTTCTCCATCCTGTTGATGTCCCTTTGGATGCCAGCACAACCCTCTGATGTACCAGTCACTCCTTACAGTTTTGTATCATTAGGAAGCTTGCTGAAGATACACTCCGCTCCATCATGACAATTATTAATGAAGATTTTAAATAGGATTTGACCCCATATTGACCTGGGGTACACTGCTAATGGCTAGCCTCCAACTAGACCTCGTTCCACTGATCATCACCCTCTAGGCCTGGCTATTCAACTAGTTTTTAAACCACCTCATTGTTTGCTCATCCAGCCTATCCTTCATCAGCTTCTCTATGAGGATGTCATGGGAGACGGTGCCAAAAGCTTTAAGTCAAAAGTCAAAGTAGACAATATCCACTGCTCTCCCCTCATATACCAAGCCAGTCTTTTAATCATAAAAGCTCATCAAGTTCATCAAGCATGACTTCCCCTTGATGAATCTGTGCTGACTTCCTAGAAGTGTCTGGGGGATTTCCCTGTAACGTTGCCCTGTAAGCACCACATTGCTTACATGGAAATGGTGGAGCTGACTTTGTTTAACCCCCATTTTGTTGATTTTGTGATACCTTCCTGTCACTTTACCTCATGCCTTTTCCTTGTCAACCCTGTCCATCACTGTTTCACACAGCTGATGATTACTTTCTCCCTCCCCTGTCATTCCTAGTTTAGCCTTGCCCAGTTAGCTATCCAGTTAGCTGGCAAAAATATCTTTGCCCTGCTTAGGAAGGTGGATCCCATCTCTCAAGCAGATGCTGATCTGTGCACAGTGTCCCATGGCTGTAGAACCAAAACCTTCCATCACCAACACCAACACCAGCTCTGCAGCCAGTTACTGACCTGCATTATCACTGTCCTCCTCTCACCCTCTGCCCTGACCCGCAGGGTTGAAGAGAACACCACTGGGGTCCCCCTGCCCTTGACTACTTAATACTACGTGACTAAAGTGACAGGGATACCCAGGTGGAATGAAGATTTGAACATAGCACCTGGCTCCCTGCATTGCTTCAAGGTATCTTGGAGCAATATTTGGAGTGCTTCATGCGACCCCTCTGCCAATCCCACCTCTGTGTATGGAGGTGCAAGTCTAAAACCAGCTTCTCCTGAGAGCAGGTATGCGGACGTGGTCATTCATTGCACATAAATTGCTATGTGGACCCACAGAGTGTAATGAGGGCTCAGATGACAAGGCTTTAGTTTGGGAAATCTCAGGAGCTCTGTATCCAAATACTCTGGATCAACTAAAGCCTTAGGGCAAGAGCCATCTTCTAAACATTCAGGGCCTTAGGTGCTCCTTCCCCCAGTACAGACAAACTGCTTCTTTACAGCCCTCACAGTTTAATAGATATCCTGTGGAAGATACAGACGTTAAAAATAAATGTCAGCAGAGATTTCTCTTCAGCATAAGGCATCTGTATTTTGAATAATCCTTATATCCTGATTTGCTTTTTTCAGGCATAGCTACAAGGACCAGTGTAATAAAAATATTGTCTCATGATCTGTGCATTCTCATTTGTCTCTGTTTATTTCAAAAACAGTGCAGACTTCAGAATGGATCTGGACAGCACTTCACCAATCAAAAAAATGGTTTCTCCCTTCCCCAAATATTTTTTTTCTCTGAGGTTTTAATTTTTTTTTCATTTTTCTTCTTTTCTGAGCAGCAGAATGAGAACTGAAAAAAGCAACCATAAAATTCCTGAAAAAGAAAAATGCCACTGCTGCTCAGAGCCCCAAATCTAAATACTAATGATATTTATGAAATACTTCCCTGAAGAACTTCACATTTTCCATAGGACTTCCAGTACAAAAGGAACACTGACAGGTAGGAGTCTTTGTATGGCACACTGCGTAACAGGTCCTCTGCACATCTGAGTCTTCAGGTGGTCCCTATTCTTGTTCTCTCTGTCCCTCCCATTTACACGTAGCAGTGTTTTTCTTCCAGTGTTTTGGTTTTTTGGGGTTTTTTTTCCCAAGTAATGCTTTAGACCTTCCAAATCCATCTGCTTTTTTGCCTCCAGTCACTGACCTATGGAGCACTATCATTGTGCCATGTGCCATGGACATCATTATGATCACCAGTAGCTGACTGTCACTAGACCAATTCAATCAGTTTTTAAGCTGACTTTATTAAAATACAACCAATAAAGACAAATGTATTTAAATTCCCAAATCATGCCTAATTTAAGCCTTTTATGGAAACACTCTGGTGCTAGTGTTTCCAGAGTACCTTCTGGCAGTTTATCCAGAATATCCCTTTGTGTTTGATTTCTGCATTTTTAACAATATTTATTCTTTTCTTAAGGCTTATTCTTGTTCTAGTCATTCTAACTGTTCTGCCTTTCATTTTAACAGAGTAATGAAAATAACTGAACCTGGTCTTATTGTGGCCTGTACTTGTGAGCACTTAGAGTGTCCTTAGGGATTTCCTTTATGTAAATGACAATCTTTTCTTCAGTTGGCTTTCATTGCTCAATTTCTCCCTGATGAGATGAACCTTTTTTTACTGCTTTGGGGTACTTTTTAGAAATTTTCTCTAAAGGTTAGCCAGCTGACCTGGGGAAAAATAACAAATTTATAATTCTGTGGCTGATTCAAAAAAAATGGAGGAAAAATCCAGAGTGAGTCTGACCGAACAGGTGTTTTCTTTTCTAAATGAGAACCCAGATCCATTTAACTTTAGCCTGTTTTGTATTGATTTTTGATGCTTCCTAAAAAAATTTGAATTATTTAAGCCTTTCTCTAAAGAACTATTTCTCCTATTAATTGAAGACAGGTTAAAAATGCTATTTGTAAATGAGGGGTGTCTTTTGTTTGCACAAAAACCACAGAAAAACATTTTTATTGACTTAAAGCAAATTATAACTTAGAAAACAGCAACAAAGATATTCTGATTTATTTTTTTTAAAAGTCCTTATTTTTGACAAAAGCATTTGTTAAAAATGGCTAGCTTTTTGTCCTTTTATTCTAATCACATTCTCTGTTCATTCCTTATGCTTTGCCTCATTCTAGTTACATTCTATCCTATATCAATTTCTCATATAGTGGTATCTTTCTGCTGGGATGCGCAGATTCACAAAGTATTCACTACTCATATGATGATGCTTTCCCATGTATACCCTATGCAGTGTGCTTTTCCCCTCAGTTTTCTACATATTTGCAGCAGCCAGTGAGTTAGGGAGCTATTCTTGGGACAGTTTGGCACAGTGAAATTGATGGAGAGCACTGAGCTGGTTTCATACACTTCTCCATATAGGTGTTCGGTGGATGTGCACTTGTGGGTGCAGCATGGAAAACATTCAGCCGTGTGTGTTGCTCAAGAAAAAGAGCAATATTTAATTCCTACACAGACAGGTTCAATTATTAGTGTCCTGAGACGTAAATGATTTTTTCTTTTGTTGGCCCTGGGATTTGGCTTATAATTGTCCTTTTTATACAACTCATACTGCAGGAATTTGTCTTTTCTTTATTATTTTTAAATATTACATACAACCAATCAGCAACTAAACATTTTCCCATCACTTCTACAGATGATATCAAAATCTTCTTTTTATCTGTTGGAACTAGGTCAGTACCTGTCAGTAAATAGTCTGTAACTCCTTTTCTTTTTTTGATGAAGGCTTTTTGTCTTCCTCATTACACTGCAGATTACAGGAATTCACACAATCCCACTTTTTAGAAATCTTACTGTAGACATTTACATTTGGAAATGAAGATATTTTCTGGTCACTGTAAAGGCAGCCCAGAGAGTTAATATGATGTGGTAAAACAAAGGAGGTGATAGAAAGAATGTCCTTTAATATCAGAAGGAATGTTTGGGGATGAGGAGGCATAAAAAAGGAACTACAGAAATTCATATCTATGCAGAAAAAAGATTAAAAATTACAACAAAGCCTGCTGTGTCTCTAGGGCTGTGCAGTTCTAAATGGAAGTAATAACAAAGAATTATGGCTATTTTTTTTTACAAGTAATCCCAATGCCATTTTATTCTCTTTAGTGCTGGGTGTATGTCAGGAAATTCTTTCCTAACAAACACTTGCAAATGTAATGGCTCACAGAAAACTGATCTGAATGAAAATGCTCACTTTACTTTCCACCCCTTCAGCATGGTTCTCATCAGGCATAGGTGCTCCTAGAAAACCAGGTGCTAGAGTGATGGTGTAGGGAGGGATGATTCACAAACAGCTGTCATCTTGCTTCCTCTCCCTCCTACAGGTCTCAGGAGAGCTACTTGCCTGAATCCTTTGTAACCCACACTAATCTTGATAGCATGGTTCATGGTGGGAGAGGTAGAAGTTCCTGGGTATGCTACCTCCTTCACTGGTAGACCTGGGTCTGGAAGGGGATACCTGTGTACAGCCTTGTAGGTGGCAACACAGCCTGCTAACAGTCCTTATAGAAGTGACCTGTTTGATATGGAAAGAGGCTACTGCATCCCAAGGTCAACCTGCAGTGACTTGGCTTGCAATTATTAACATGAATCACTCAAGTCACAGGGCAGTGAAGAGCCTGGAAAGAATGTTAGCAGGTAGACCATTTCTGATACTGAAAAAATGGCAAAAAGAAAACCCTCTAGACTTTATTTTGTAGGTTCAGAAGGCAGCAATTCTCTATTGCAGCACTGGGCACACAGAGATTAGCATCTCAAATCATGCACACCCATCGAACCAGTAGTCCTTAGTTTACTACAACTAAGCATACGTATTCATCATATTTCACTGAAATATAATACATAGTATAACTACTTCCTCAAAAGATCTACATATGCATAAGGCACTTTCACATGCGCACTTTGTTCCTGGGGGTCTTTTGAGACTGCTGGTGGTCAACAAGTTGATGAACTTCAGCTGAACTTTCCTGGGGAACATGCGCACTACTTGTATTCTTATATAACTTCATTCGTTCTCTGTGCTGTACTGTTTTGACCGCAATGCTCCATTACCCCACTTCTCTTGTCTATTGTTATATCCCAGGTGTCTCAGAAAGCATGCTACATCTTAGTGAGAGTATTCAATAGGTCAAGTTAATTATTGCTTTAGTTTCAGCCTCTGTTAGTGATTCTTTATATCTTAATTACATCATTTCCATCTTCCCATTGAGGGTATTCACCACTGTCTGGTGACTGGGGCGTTCTTTTCCCATCGCTAGAGAGCAGGTTCCTCTGTGCTTTGCAAAAAATGATTGCCACTATGGTCCAACAGGCCCTTCAGTGAGACATTTAAAGCCTTCTTTGCAACATCAGTGTCCCTGACGACCTTGGTTCCAACTCACTACCAGTGATGTGAATCTCATAGATATCTTTGCTTGTCCACAGGTATCCAGGGGTGATTTGATCCCACCTCTCTCAGAATGCTGTTTTGAGACTTTGTCATTCTACAAAGGGAGCTTAAGGAGGTGATTTGGAGCAGATATCTGACTTTCAGACAGCTGCATTTGAACCATTAGAACCTTCACTTAGGAGATCTATAACCAGCTACTGTGCAAAAAGCATTGATATCTCTTTCCAGTTCATGGAATAGGTTGAACACCAACTTTCATCTAAGATGACTGGCTCTGCACTTTGCCATGGTGTTATCATTGAACAATACAGTTTATATCTCCATTCTTACTGGTAATAGCTGAGTCAATGGGATAATTCCTTACAGATGTTCTCTGTATCTTCAAAGAGAAAAAAAAAAACAACTGACCCAGGGTCTTCAGGTCCATCTCAGAGATATGTTTGACCCATTTCAGGCAAATAAGACAGGAATAACCTGTGGTTCCAAGTTGTTTGAAAGGAAGACTGGCTTCTATAATTATATTCACAAGGAGCCTAGAGTTAATAAAAATGTCCCAGAGTAATGAAATATTATTGAAAAGAGATAATTAAGAACGTATCACAATTCCATAGCAGCTGGAAATACAAATGAATTAAAAGAACTTGGGAATATACATCCAGTACACAACAGTGTTTCCAATGGTGACTGTTGCCAATGGGATGCTGAAGATCATTAGCTAGAATAGTTAGCTCTGGTTGTGGACCTTACTTACCCTGGGAGTTGAGGCATATCCCTCTTCCATGTTGATGGGTATGTACGAGGCTGTATCTAGCACTTGTCACCCTTCTTGGAGTAGGAATCAGCAGGCACAATTGGCCCAGTGCAGCACCATGGACCAGGTTAAGTTTCATGGTAAGCACTCGTGTCAATACCATTTTTCTTCTCTCCCTTAATAGTCTGAGGATAGGTGCCAGATCAAGTTTCTTGAAAAAGAGGCAGTATTACTGATGGCAAGTCCTGAAACTCCTTTGAAGCTGAGAGTAAGTGCAATTTGCCACTGTGGGTTTTTTTTTTTTTCCTTCCTTTGCACCAAATGTTCAGTTAGAGATGTATTTGGTATGCAGGATGCTATAATACCAGTACGTAGGTCACAGTTTCTGCAGTATATGTCACATAATGTTAAGCTTAATATGCAAAGCGTTTTATTACGAGTCTTACGAAGACCCAGCTAGAAATCATGATAGCAAGAAATTATACTACACATGCATCTTAATTCCAGCCATTACTGGACTTTTTGTCATCATCAATATGTAAGTAGAACGTATGGTTAAGAATAAATGGGACAAAGTCTCCCAGATAGAAAAATCCCTAGGACTAAAGTCTTCTGTGTTAATGAAGGAGAAAGAAGGAAGGGACATTTGAAAATCTGCAGGCTTGATCTAGTAACTGCTGAGTGGGAAACAGCTCCATTAGCAGCAATTCCTACAGTTCTGAAAAACTGAACTGAGACTTAGCTGCTTGGAGCCTTTTCCTGTGCTTGTTCTCAGCGTGGGAGAAGACTATAGTTCAGTGGTCACATTTGTACTTGAGTGTGTCTCTAGCATTAACTGTAGCTGCATATCTCTACATGATGTTGTTTCAGATTAATTATATTTATGATAATAAGTCACAGTAGAAAACAGATGGACAAATATTCAACTTTATCAAAAGTGCAGCTCATCTGGGTCACAAAAGCTGTCTTTCTCTGGACTCTGGTAAAACCTTAAAAGTTGTTCAAAAACCTCACAGTTCATGGTGGGAATATAAAATTTTTGCTTTCTGTGATTTGGCATGAGGTGAGGGAGATTTTTGTTAAAAAAAACCAAACACCAAATACACATTTTCTGAGAATCCAGCTCTTTTTCCCCAGGTAAACTTTGTCTGTGCACATGCTCTACTCCTGGGAAACAACCACAAAAAAAAAAAGAAAAAAAAAAAGTGCTATTAAGGGGGAAAAAATAATCCCAGAAAGAAATGACAAGTCTCTTTGTCTAGCAAGGATAAAGGAAAGCAGTGTCCCTGATCAACAGGTGGAGTGGCTTTGGGCTGCCATTGAAGTTCTTGTTTCTACAAAGAAGGCAATCCTATACTGGAAGTGAAATGAGAGAAAGTAGAGCAGTAGAATTGTTTTCTAAAAGGATGTCACAAAAAGCACAACAGTAGGCTTTGCTCAAGAGATGTTTGTGCATCCATGTGGAGGGAAGAAGGGCTTAGCCACTTGAGCTTATTTGAAGCAAAAGGTATACTTGTCTTAGGTGGACAGACAATGCACATTGCTGGTCATGTGCAAGCAAGGAGTAGTGTTTTGCAGTGGTCTCCATAGAAGAAGGCAATACTCTGAGGGAGGGAAGGAGGAATGCAGAAGGTAGGCCTACATGTTTCAGGGTTTAGAAAACTTTCCTGTTTCCTGAAGCTTGGAACCTAACGTCATTTTTATGTTAGCTGCAAGACAAAAACGATCAATAATAAAAATGTGTCCAAAGAGGTATAGTTAGGGAAGCAGAAGTCTTGTATTTTACAAAGCCTTCTGCCACTGGATTCCTATATGGCTTCAGCCAGAGGCAACTGAGGGTCACATTGTCTTCTAACTTCTCTTAAATCCTATTTGCAGGCAAGAAATAATCCAGACAATAATTAATTTTTCTTTTAGCATAGTGCTCCATGCTGGACACAGTACTGTATTTGAAACCTTTTCCCTCCCCTAAGACTGTATATTCAATATTCCTGTGAACACATCCCAGGGGAGGTGCAGTAGCATACTGCTGCTGTCTGTGAGCTAGTTTCACACTCAAAACCCCTAACGCTGTACTAGCCATCTGGCTACCTTTTTTGTAATGACACATTTGTTTTCCCTCCTTAGAATGTATCACTTGTCTCTGTGGCATTTCATCTTGTTGACCTCAGGCCAGTTTTCCAATTTCTAAAGATCATTTTGAATTCTGATCCAGACCTCCTGGATGCCCCTTTCAGTTTTCTGTCATTTGCAAATCCTATATGTGCCCTTACTCTCTATCTTCCTGGTCATTAATGAAACAATTGAATAACATAAGGCACAGGACAGACTGCCATGGGAACCAGTTTCCATCTCTCTCCACAAATTACAGTGATTAATCAATAACTATTCTAACTACCTTCTAAAAAAGAAACAGACCATCTCCCAGTCAGCTGTTTGTTCCCTAGATGGCTCGTCAGAGCCATAGGTTCATTGTTTGCTAACAAGGAAGTTATGTACAGGTTTACTGAAACTGATATACATTACACCCAATGAGTACCATGATGAGCGAGGCCAGCTATGCAGTACTTGAAAATGCCTAATACCTGTCCTTGTCTTTTCCTCCACAGTGACCTTTGTTTAGTCCCAAGGTCTGTTGTTCATGGGGCTGAAGTTAGAATGGTTAGCTCAGAGCTCTCTAGGGTCTCTTTTTCCATTTTACAAAAGTAGTGTATGTTTGCACTACACTTTCATGGGACTTCACCTTTCCTCTACTAGTTCTCAGAAACAGTAATTTTAAGAATATTTTGGTTGTTTCGTTCAATACTCAAGGATGACTTTCTTCAGACTTGGCCAGCTTTTCCAGTATTTTTATCCTGTTCTTTTCCTTACTCTAGCCAGTGTTATTTTTTCTTTGTAACACTGTCTGGTCACCATTTTGTGAAGATGAAACGGAAGGGGGGGGGGGCTGTGTATGTGTGCATGTGAGAGTGAGTGAGTGTGTGCGTGCATGTGTGTGTGTGTGTAAAGACTGAGAAGCAGAATATTTGCTTTTATCACCCGTTGTTTCTTCCATGAAGTAACAGACCTATACTTTGCTGTGAACTGCTTTGTTTTGCTTGAAGAATGTTTTCTCATTTATTTTTTTTTAGGTGCCTTATTCCTATTCCTCCACTTTTATATCCTGGTATTGTATCTTTTGATCCTCTAGGGTAACATTTGGAGTATATCTTTGCACTTTTCTCCACAGCTGCAAGGTTTTCCATTTGTAGAAAGAAAATTCTATGAAAACTATGCTGCTCCTGAAGATGGGATAGCAATAAAAATATAGATGTGATGCCACACAGTGTCAAACTGTGAGGAACTGATGGGGTAAATGCCAAGTATGGTTGGTAAAATCATAATGGAGTGTCCTGTAGACTTATAGGACATATCTCTGCAAGGTAAGACTAAAACATGTCCTCACCATTTTGCATTCACTTCATGTTGCTGTATTACTTCCCTCTGATTAAGATGTGGGCTAGTATAATTAGGGACTAGACAAGAAAATAACAGAACCTGGGGAATTTGGACAGGGCACTTATTTTTCTGATGTTGTTCTTCTTCCAGCATCTTGTTTCTAAGCTGCAAACTCTAGTCCAACTGGTTCATTAGGAATAATCACATGCTGTTGCTCTCTAAAGACAGCTGACTATCTTAAATGGTTTGATGGCATAAGCATTCTATATGTCTCTCTGAATGATGGTAATTGAGTCTAATACATAATTGCAGACTATGGAACTTCAAGCACAAATTGTTAAGAAGAGTAACTGGAAGCAGTTTAGGACTGTGACATTGATGGAGAAGTAATACTGCAGTTTGTGGGATGAATTAAAGCAAATCAAATGCCAGTCTTGGTGGCCCAGAGTTAAAAAGTAAACACCCACACAGTAAAAGCACAGATGGCTTGCAAGTCATGTGTGAGAGGGCTGTAATTAATTGCAAGGTTGAGCTGGAGAAACAGTCTAAGACGCTTACTGTTCAGCAGGGGTTTCTTACTGCATGATGACTCATTACACATCTTACTGGATGTGCAATAAGTTTTCATTGGCTTGGTAACCAGTGGGCAGAGGCATGAGTGATGCTACCTGACCATTACAGTGCTAATTTCCCAGCTATCATCACATCTTCAGATGCTACGGGTGCATCAAACAATAGAAAACTAGTTTTTCCTTAGTGCACGTGACTGGCATAGCTTCCTGTGTTATGTGCTTCTCTGTTTGGGAATGATGACCTAATGGCCTGGCACAGCACATAGTGTGGTGTTGAGCGGGAATGGTTGCACATAAGAAAGCTTCTTCAATCAGGTCAACTTCTCATGTGAATAAGAATACAGAGACAGTTGTGGTCATATCCAGCAGGGTCATGTCTGCTTGCCTACAGAGCTGGTAAACTGACCCTTTCATATCTTGGATGTAAGTATGGGGATTAGTCAAGAGGGCTCCCTCGTGGATTTTTATTGAGATTATGGGTATCAGACATCTGTGTTGAGTAGGCAATAGGCAGCAGATGCGTGTATATACTTAGCTGCCTTTTGTGGTGTGGTTTAGTTGGTTTAAGCATGTTTGGAAATATTTGCTTTTATTGTAAGAAGCTATTTCTCTGAAGAATTAATTTCTTTGTAGATAATATGAGAAACTAGTCATAACTGACACCCCAGGAACAGTCAGGAGTTAGTTCAGCAGTAAATGAAACCTATCTATGTTAGTACAGAAATCATTAAATTTTATGTTCTCCTACAATGCTGCTTGCTGTGAAGTAATATTATGCATGGGATACCTTTTGCTGTCATTGCAATTTGTTAGGCATATACAGCATGTTTGCTTGTTAAAAATGCTCTTAAGTATGAGCTAGGAAGGCCTCATCCACATATGACAGCATTGTTTTGAACATGAAGCCCGCTCTTACTTGTTTAATGGGATCTGGATTGTGTGCACAGGAATATTGAGCTAAGAGGCAAGATAGGAATCCATTCCGTTTTGCCTCATGTTCCTGGAAAGCTTCATGTCTCCTCTCCTAGAAGTTCCTTTCCATTGGAATAGGCAGTCTGCCGTCCTGGGGAATCTCTCTATTTCCTCCAGCATGTGTCACCACAGCTGGTGCATCTGCTTTCAGCAAGTTCCAAACTATTTGTTTTTAGTCTGGAGGGTATGATGAAGAATTATAGCCTGTAACTTCTGTCTCTTCCTGCTCAGTGAGTAGGCACCTTCTTTTGTCCCTTCTGTCAAAGAAACAGGCAACCCGAGCCTCTGGTCCTGACTTCATCTTTAGGCAGTTGCTCAAGGCGAGACCAAGGTCAAAGTGAAGCAAGACTAAGAAAAACTTTTTTCTTATGCTTGCTGCCAACAGGACTCTAGGACTCTCCTCTTCCTCCAGCCCACAGCTCTGAAGGGTTTGTGTTCTTCCTTTTTTTTTTTTTTTCTCCTTTTCTTCCATTAAGACCTTAGTTATTACCAAGAACTTATGCAGAGGAACTGCAGTTCCATTCACACCAAAGCAATTGGATGGGTAAGTGCCAAGAAGGAAAACCAGATATCGATGACAATATCATAAGAGAAGAAAAAAGAAGTTATTATGGAAATGTTCCCCTTTCACTGTGTTTCTTCATAGTATCTGTGAAGATAGTATTCGTTCCAGGTTCCTCAAGGACAAATTTACCAAGTGTGCTTCACTTGAGTAAAGAAGTTGAGAAGCGAGTTTTGGAATTGCAGAGTCCTGCCTTACAGATTAGGTCCATATGGGACTATTAGAAGGTCTTTAGCATCAGACTAGAGGTAAGGCCTTGTTATTACTGTTGAACAATAAGTCCTATTGGAAGAAAAGTGCAGTTGCCAAGGGAGAAAAACACATTAATAAATTTGCCCTTAATTGACAAATATTGTTTAGAAAACAAATATTAAGGGAAAATGTGTAAGACCTGAAACATTATTTTTAGTTTTTGGAGTTTTTTCAAGTTTAACTTCAATGTTAAAAGGTAACAAAACAAAAAAAGAATTAAAGTTGTTTGTTTCTTTTTCAGGCTCCCCACACATCAAAAACCCAGACATCTTTTGCCATAAAGGGTGGAAAAATTAAGGGAATTCGAATAGTTCTGCAGTTCTACCCTAACTGCAACTGAACTAACACAGTGAGAAGGCACATCGCTGGGTGCATTATATCAACATATGCAGACATCCAGCACTTCCAGCTTGTGGAGGCTTCACCTTTCATAACAAATAGGTTGCATCTTTGTATGCACTTTGGCACAGAGTTCAGATTATACTGGGCTATTTATAGTTAACATTAGGAAGACACTTCAATGCGCTGATGCCATTAGGGAATGATACTAATTTAGGGTGAATAGTGAACACAATACTGCAGATGCTTTCTAGGAAAGAAAGTGAAATGGCAGGACTCTGGGGACAGCTTTGGACAGTGATGAAGGAGCTCTCAGGGATAAAGAGATGAGGAAGGGCTTGAAATACTGAGTTCTGAAGCGGGCAGGTCTAGAAGAATCAGCATTTCCTATGGAATGGAATAACCTGGTCATGAAAACTTCATTAATTTTACAGCCATTCATTTATTAGCACTAATGAATACATCCATAAATAAGTAAAATTAAAAGGGAGTTTGAGAATATCCTTGGGAAGATATTAACAAGAAGGTAATTAAACCACCTCTAACTCGATGCTGTGCTTCGGCTGACACACAGGAAAAAAAAGGCTTCACAGCTTTGCCATGAAATGGGATGAAGTATTAGTATATTTGAGATGAAAGAATTTGAAAACTTAAGACATTTCAGGAACTCAGTTTTGCAGCAGCAGTGGTTATATTTCCTAATGAAAATGGGTTTTGAATGAAAAGCCAGTTTCATTTTATGGCAAACATTTTGAACAAACAACTTCAGAATTTGTTCCTACCTTTTCCTGGGGAACAAATATGTCATTGACAAATTCCTGACCAGATATTGTTAAAAAACAGTGAGATTGATTTCTTCTTCTCTTGTATAATATTAGGATGCTATTCATGCAACTGTGTCTTTTGAATATTGCACTTCTCCTGCTAACAGCATAAGTCACTATAATTCCCATGTCTCTCAAAGGTACAGAAGCAGAGAAAATGAGAGGTTACCAGGCAGCATGTTAGTATCATCACCTCAAGACAGTAAGGAAGCTTGCTTTCCAGCCAGAAAAGTTGATACAAGAGAGCAAAGAGCTGACATACATTTAATCAGGGAACGATGCACAACCCGGCTTATATAAAGAGGTTGGGTTATACTGGATATGCAGTTGAGTCTTGCTATCTGATTGTGATAATAATGGGTAACAGTTATGTCAATGACACTGCCATAAATTATCAATTTTTAAGCTAGGCGCTGTTGGCAAGAGTAAGAGAGAACTGATCACCAGATACTCTGCAACCAGTACCTTATTTTCTGGATATGAGTGAAACAAAAAGTATGAAAACTAACTTGGAGCAGGCTGACCCCTCTGTGCTGTGAAACAGTGTACCAGTTTATGTGTTGTGTATCATAACAGCTGGAAAACTTTGGAAAAAATGAGAAATTATTTTCTTTTTCTCATATCACTACTGGTGTCAACTCTCACATGGGAAAAGGCAGACTCTGGCCTTTGGGTCATTTGCCTTATAAGACACTGCGAGGGCCATTTCTGTTTGGGTTTTTTGGTGTTTGCTGTGAATTTTGCTTGTTAATGAAGCTGCCTGGAAGAAGAAGAAGAGTATTTTCTTCTCAATGGTACAGAACAAAATACTAGGTTCTTTTTTAATCATGTCTTGATGATATTAGTTTGGGTGTTTCATTTTGTTGGTTTTTTTTTTTTACCTGTCAGTTTCTAGTAGGGAATTTCATTTTGCTCCAGCATATGGGAAAAATAAACTTCTGACTGGCAAGTTTCCTCACTAATGAGAACACAGAAAACCCTGAAATGACAAGAAATATTTACCAAAATAAAGCTGAAGTATTTACCAAAAGAACAAGAACACTTTTGATGCTTTTACTGAGATACTGCAACAACCACATTATCTTTTCATATTCTTTCATGTTGTTAGAAGACTTAGAAAGGAATGAGAAGTATTCTGAAAGAATTCTCACTGGCTTTAGTAAGTTTCTTTCTCCTTAGTCTAAAATCCAAAAGATTCTTTCATTCTGAAGTCAGTATTTTTAATGAGGTCAAAGCATTCCAAAGATATTTTTTTTTCTGGAATAAATCTGCCAAAGTGAAAGGACCTGCACTAGGGTTTACTTTGTTGAACTAAGCCAAACTACCTGTGGTGTTAAACCAACCAATAACACACATACCCAACAGTCTTAATCTGATTCTTTGAAAGAGTGCAGACCCCAGTTTATTTCAGCAGAATGAGTTCTAAGGAGAATATCCATCTTTTGAAAAGGTGAACAACACCTGTAGATGCCACAGGAGAGTTCAGGAAACAATGTGTGTGTGCCTGCAGCTCACCATGTAGTTCTCTGATTTGCCTCAACCTCATAGAGTCCAATTGAAGGAGACTTGAAAGGTATTTAGATCAATATGCCTTGGGGACTTCTCTTGTCCCCAGGGTCAAGCTTCACTTAGAAAGGTACATGTGGTTGTTCAGTCATTCCATATCTGGAGAGAACCATCCAAGGCCTTGCTTCTTGTGCTTGATATTGCCCATAGCACATGCCCTTATGCTGGAGTCTGGGAGATGGCCTATCCAGATACCTTTGATGTTTCAGGTTTACAAGGTCCAGCAGTATCCCATGCAGGAATCAGGGGATAATTACTTAATGCTTCTTTTTTCCTGCATGAAAATTAATGCCTAGAGTGATGTCATTCAACACAGGCTCACCAAATTCATCTTCTTCCACTCTGGAAGTGGAAAATTAAACAGGCTACCCAGGCGTGAAGGAGTTTTATCTCCAAGCCACATCTCCATGCCCACAGATCTGCTTTAGGCAGAAGCCTTCGCAAGCAGGAACCCTGAACTGAAGCAGTAAAGGATGTGGCATAACTTTGAATCAGGGAGCACACACCTCACTTGTTCTGCAGTGCCCGTGTTGAGCACTGCAGCATTCCTGAGACAGTTTATTATCCACTCCAGCTGGGATTTACAAGGACAAATACCTGATGGAGTCTTTTGTGTGAGCTAATGTGATTAATTCATTTGTTCTCTATTAAGCCTGGCGCAGGTCCTCTGAGGCCAACATCTTAAAGACCTCTTTTCTGTGAAACTCTGTGATGGTGAGTCACTCTGGAATCTAGCAGGAGCAGGTAGAGGCAACAGTTCCTTGCTTTAAGCTGTACTTTCAGAATATTTCTGTTTAACATTACTTTGATGTAGCTGGTTGTTCCTTTTTGTCTATTAATTTTAAGAAATATATGGCAAGCTGCACTTGGTGAGTGCTTTCAGAAACCTCATACCTGAGCAGTTCCAGCTCAGAAACTGAAACTGAAGAAAACATTTGGGTTTGAAGAAAAAGGTACCCATTTAGATTATTGTCACAACCTTGGTGGATGGTGACAGACTGACAACTGTACATACCCTTTGAAACAACAGTATTGCAAACAGGAAGGTGTCAGACTTCCCAGGCTGACATGGAAATTATTAAAGCCCAAAAGCCTGTCAGAGCACTGACTGTAGAACCCAAAATGTCTGGCACTGTGCTTACATTCTGCTGTCACCCCAGTGCAGGGGACGAGCCAGCATGGGAGTAAGCAGCACCATGACCAGATGTGTTCCCTGCTCCTGAAACACTGATGAGAAATTGACTAGGAGCTGTTTGTGCTGTGCACCCTTCCTGCACAGCTTAAGAGGTCTGTGCTGCAGTAGGAACTATGGAAAGGAGCTGGGGGACTGTCTGTGCTTAAAACATTTCCCTAGTACTTTTGCAGTGGGTTGTGCTCACAGACAAATGATAGCTACAGTCGCCACTAAGCTCAGTTCACACGGGCCTAAACCAATTTCAGATCAAGGTCAGTCATTTTTCTGTGTCAGTGAGAACTTTCAGTTAATTTGACAGGTTGGGCTAACTTCATCACAAACAAAAAATATCTGGACAAGCCCCTCTCAAGTTCCCCTTTTGAGCAGTTAAGCTCAACAATGCTTTACACCAACTGTTTCACTTTTTTTCATTTTGTTTGCAATTTCATCAAAACAGTTTCCTTAATTTATCAAGGGCTACATCTTAATGTTTCCAGAGAACAAAGCAGTAATGTTTGCTCAAGGAAGGGAGCTGCCTTTTGCTGCAATTCTACTTCCCTGTACTGAAAGATGAGGCAAGCTACAGTGATACTGATGTGAAAATATGCTGTCAGCAAGTAATGTCACTGCCGAGGACAGACTTACACTTCAGTGACTTTGCTGGATCTGTCACTGGTACATGTAAAGCTGTAACGATCAAAGGATTAATTATATACTGTACAAGATGAACTAAGCAATGGATTTCCCATGAGTGTTTTCTAAGTAGCAACTATTATAGAAGCTGGTATTTTAAAATTATTTTTGTGATTTTATTTCCTGCGCAGTGATTAATCTGTATCCTCTGTACACCTATTAAAAGATGTGCAAAAACTGCACTCTTGCATCAGGCTTTGGTTGTGATGGTGTTCATCCTTGTTAGTTGAAAAGTGACTGAATTAATGAATAGGAACAAAGAATGGGAGCAGAAGTACCAGAGACCTCTGCATGAAAAGGAAGAAACTTCAGCTGCCTGAAGAACTGGCCTGGTTAGTAGCCAATGCTAAACTAAGACTAAGGGAACTGTTTTACTTAGCTGTCAGCTGGGAAGGTCCATGCGCTGTAATCCTGCTCACAGGATTATTCTCTGTGGGTTGAATCCCTATAGTGGGCAAAATTAACTGGGGAAAAATACATGACTTGAAGCAAAAGAGGGATTTGTGGCAAGCTCTGTGCTGAAAATGGGTCTCACTCATTCCCTACAGCCCTGCTAGTGGTTACAGCAACAGATTAACCCTGCCCTGAAGAGTAAAAGGCAGACTGAAGAGGTGTGGAGGGGCTGAGCTGTCCCTCTCCGTGCTCTGTGAGCCCCAAGGCTCCAGCATGCACTCTGCGTATGTGTCATTATTGTTTTTATTCCTGAAATTTTTCCTTTCATCTACAATTTCTTCTTCCCTGTGCTGTACACCCTCAACTTCTTTGCAAGCTGTGGACACACCTCAGAGTTCTCCATTACATCTGTAGCACCTGCCCTTGCCTTCCTGTCTTCCAAGAAAATCCCTGATTTCCTTCTACCTTAACCAGCATCCTGTTCTTGCTCATTCATCCACTGCTAATCTTGCATGCTTTTTCCTTTTGTTCCCAGGATTCTGGTGCATGACTCATAACCTCTTTTCCAACAGCAACTATTTGTTACATTTCTGCTTCCTTCCTTCCTTCCTTCCTTCCTTCCTTCCTTCCTTCCTTCCTCCCTCCCTTCCTTCCTTCCTTCCTTCCTTCCTTCCTTCCTTCCTTCCTTCCCTACTTCCTTTCTTCCTTCCTTCCTTCCTTCCTTCCTTCCTTCCTTCCTTCCTTCCTTCCTGCCTCCCTCCCTCCCTCCCTCCCTCCCTCCCATTCAGTAGGTTCACTCAAAATAAAGTAGCTTTTTCTGTCCTCATGGTACAACAATGATTTATCATTCCAGTGACCTGACATCAAAGTGTTCCAAATCTCCCAAACTTCCCCAAACACAGGTTATATAAACAGGTTGTGGTATATTGGGCATGCAGTTTCCTGTTCAGGGTTTCCAAGTCTGCCTGTCCAAATTATCTTAAGTTTCTCACCAAAGGATGTCTGACCCCCATGTCTTTATCTTCTGGAAGAATGCAAACCCTTTGTTCTCATTGCAGTTTTGCTGCTGAGTATGGTATTGTGATTCAGGAGAACCCTGCATGCATCCAGAAAAATCAATATTGACATCCTTCAGTGGAGTTCATCGGGATTTTTTTGTGAAAGCTCCTGTTTTGCATGAAAATGGCAAAACAAACTGATTCACTTGACAGCTGTAATTTCACAATATCCAAAGGGCTTTGCCCTGGTATCAAAGAAGATACTGAGTGCTTCATCTCAGACAGCATCAGCCTTGCAATGAGCTGTGTGCTGCCTATATGTAGACGTGGGTCCTTACTCCCAGTTCATGGTTATGAAAATCTGTCACCAGTCACAACTGGTTCTGATTTCCTGCTTGAATCTGGAGTGACCTTCTCCCTGTGGACAGCCTAGCATGCCCATCTTTTCCATTGCTAGGTGTATTTTTCATATTATGAAGACAGGGGGTAGGGAGAGGGGGTAGGGGCACAGGGATAAGGAAGGTCCAAGACCGAAGAGGGTTCCCCTGTGGAAAATTGGCCAAGTCCCGACAATCACACCAATATGGCTACATGCCATGCTCACTTTATTAAACAAACAGGTCATATTTATAACTTAAACTGATCGCTCACCCGACTTTACACACAGGTGATTGGATAAAAGTCTCTGGGCCACGCGGGCGTCCGTGTGGCTGACCGGTGGGCATGCTGCAGGCGCCTGATCTGAGTGTGCCAATGACAGTGTGTTGATTTCGCGGTTCCCAGGACTTGCTCCGCACCTAGCTGCTTGTTTGTGCATAGCTTGTTTTCTTTCTCCCACTGCTTGTCCCCGGGACAATTTAAAACTGCTCTGCAGCTTCAACTAACAGGCCTGGGTTGTCCAACCCAGACAATGGCAACATATGTCCTCAGTCCCTTAAAAATCCCTCTACACAAGACATCAGTTGATCAGCACTGTACTATGAGAAGATGTTTTCAAAATTATGTCAGGAGGAATTTGGCAAAGCTCCTATAAAACAGAAAGACCATCTTGATTTTCAGACCACATCACAAGAACCCTTGTCTGTTTAGATCTGCATCACATGGCCAAGAGCTTGATTTTACCATCCACGCAGATAGCTTTCTGCCCAGAGTACTGGCCTAGGGATTATGTGAGTGCCTTATTTCCCTCTAGTCTCTGTGGCTGTGCTTACCTGTGAGGGGGGTTCACCTTCAGTCTCTGCGCCATACAGTCAGCTTTTGGTCACAGCCTTCTCGCAGCCTGCCTGTTTGTGGTTCTACTTGTTAAGTGGCTGATGGGTCAAAACACCTGTCTCTCCTAAGAAGCTCCCAGTCTGACAGGAATACAAGCATACACATTAGCAAGAAGAACAAAACAAAACAAAAACAAAAACAACACAGCCATCATAGAAATGCACTGTGGTCATCACTTTGGCTGTTCCAAAATGAGGGCCTTCCATTTCAAGTACTCACAGAGGCCTTGACCCTCATCAGAAGCTTGTCAGAACTTCTTTCCGCCTTGGGAAGACCACACTGTCTGTGGCTCAATATCCGCCACTACAGAATGGTTTCCTTCAGCAGAATTTTCTCTTCAGAAGCTTTTCATGGTCTCCTTGACAATGGATTTTAGTGCTAAAAAAGTCTGTCAGTGTCTGTGCTTGAAAGAACATGTGTTCAGACCAGACCTTACCATTTGATTTCTTATTTGACCATAGCAAGTTACAAAGCCTAAAATTTCAGGGCTACTGAAGAGCCTGTTGTGACTCAAATGTGATCACTAATTTTGATATCCCTGGTATCTAGAGATGCTGCAGTTCTTGGATAGAAGCGAGGCCCGTTCTCCATGTTCCACATCCAAACTATTTGCATGCAGGGTTGTCTAACCTGGCTCATGAACTGCTTTTGCTAAATCCTTCCCCCTGTTCCACTGGGCAGGGAGTCAGCAAGTGACTGTGTTGTGCTTATATGCCTACTGGGGTTAAACCACATTAGTCAACCTTCAACAGTAGGCAAGAGTTCCTGACTTGATTCCCTGTTCTGCTGCTCAGCCATGCCAGGAGTGGAGTTCAGAACCAGCTGAATTTGTTCACTACAGCCTTTCTGAAAGATGGTTGGAGGCTTCCCTGAAGAATGAAAAGAAAAATGTTCAAAAAATTAGACAGCATGCAGTGAGGCAAACCCTACCTTTATTCCTCAAGGAACAAGTATCTGTTATGCCTAAGCCTTGTGAGGGGCAGCAAAGATCAGGAAAAAGCCAGAGAGCTGTTAACAGGACAAAGAAATTGGAAACAGCACAAAGTGGTTCTGAATCCTTAAAGCTACTAGTTTTTTGCAACCTCCTGTTAAATGCACTTGTACTTTGAGTGCCAAGAGTTCCTTCTGTTGCAGAAATGCAATTCCCTTTAATATGACTGGTGCTCCAACATGCTGGAAAGAGTACCAGCTGCCAGAATACCAGGGAAACTATTATGATAGCAGCTTGAAGGTGGCAGGAGTCAGCTCCAGTGATTGGCACTGACTCACAGATAGAGCACTAATGAGCACCCACATCAGGAGAACAGCTAAGCTGTGCCAAAGGGAGCATCAGGGAGTGGAGAAACGGTTGGAGTGGAACACAAGTGAAAGAAGGTGGAAAGGGGATAAGCTGTTTGGTTCAGAAATATGATTGATAATCCTTGAGCCAGTTGATCCATCTCAAATAATTCCTGAGCTTTCTGAAGGCAGAATTGCTTTGTCTGGAACCAGCTGGGTGAGGAACAGTTGCTCCGGAACTCACTTCCCTGTATCATACAGGTGAAATACAACAGCAGGCCAAGAAGTAGTGATTTTCTGGAGATCTTGAGGATAATTAATCTTCAAACAGTTGATTCACTGTGAGTGTGCTGGCAGACTATGACGTAAGCCAAATAAAGCAAATACTGTTTTTCTGTTAGTGAGTGAAGACATTTTCACACGAATGTTTCAGCTAACTTCTCACAGGCTATGATTTTTTTGCAGTGGATGTTTTTAAGTAAGTCAGGCTTCATAAAACACAAAGCTCACTACAGAAACATTTCTTGGTGACAGATCTTAATTGGTCAACCCTTGGAAAGCAATTAACTAGTTTTTTTTCTTGAAACTCCTTGGACAATTCAAGTTTTATTCACAGATAATGGTCTGAAATATGGCAAGATTTGTTTCCCTACTTGCAATAAAAAACCCAAAGAAATTCCCCTCCTGAAGCACACAAATGTATCTTTAACCATGACAGTACGATAGTAACATAATTGCTGATAGTAGATCACAAAAGTAGAAAACATTTTCCTGAAGCTGATCTTGTTACTTTCTGAATTTGAAATTAACCGAGGCTAGGGTACATAAAATCTAGGAATAGATTCCATCATTGGCTCGGTGAATTTACTGTGCCTTCTGGAAATTTTACTCGTAATTTAGAGTGCTGTCAAACAGAGCAAATGACCATAGTGGTTGATGAGAAGAGGAGTATTTGGCATAGGTATCTCTGTCATTGCAAAAATCTCTATGAAGAATCATCAGATTCAGGTATACTTTCATATCCATTTGCAAGTTTATCTGTTGCCTGGAGGTACTGAAAAGGACTCAGCAAGTGAAAGAATCAAAGAACACTACAATCAAAGCTTTAATTCAGCAAGAGCACAACTCAAGGTCAAATGAAGACTTCACAAATAGGAGGTTTGTTTTACAAGGTGATTTTGTCAAAACTGAGTTTTCTTCTCGCTGGCAAAACTTAATGGTCCTTTGAATATTTCATGTCTTCAAGGGAAGTGCACTTATTCTGTTAGTTCTGAAACATACTAATTGTTTCACCTTGCCTATGATGTCCAAATATACCTTAAAGTTATAAAGGAAGCACTAACATGAACAGGTAACTTCCTGTAACTATAAAAATATCTGAAGGCAGTAAAACCCATTCAGAATACCATTTCAAGGCTGTAATTTTCAAGGCTTCTCAAGAAAAGGTGAAGCTTTTGTCCTGATTACTTGGCCTGAAAAATCTATTAAACTTCATTCAAAATCTCAGTGCTGTCATTCAGAGAAAAGACATGAAACAAGGTGAAAATGAAGCTGAACACCACTGTAAGACAGGTGGGTTGTCATTCTTTCTCCACATCTGTAAATAGGAAGTAGAGTTTTGTCATGTGAAAGTCTGAAGGGACAAATAAAAATTTCTTCTGGTTATGGAAAGAAAGTAGAACAAGGAAACTGCTGCTCCACTTAGATGTGCACAAGTGTATGGGGCTCGATGTGATCCACCTGAGGGTAGTGACGGAACTGGTGGAGGACATGGCTAAGCCATTTTTCTGTCATTTGTCAACAGTCCTGGCTAACTGGGGAGGTCCCAGAAGACTGGAGGTTGGCCAGTGTGACACCCATCTACAAGGAGGGCAGGAAGGAGGGTGTGGAGAACTACAGGCCTGTCAGTCGGACTTGGTGCTGGGCAAGGTTGTGGAGCAGGTCATCCTGAGTGCCATCATGTGGCACATACAGGACAACCAGGGGATCAGGCCCAGCCAGCATGGGTTTATCAAAGGCAGGTCCTGCTTGACAAACCTGATCTCCCTCAGTGACAAGATAACCTGCCTAGTGGATAAGGGAAAGGCTGTGGATGTTGTCTACCTGGACCTTATTAAAGCCATTGACACTGTCTCCCGCAGCGTTGTCCTGGAGATACTGGCTGTTCGTGGCTTGGATGGGTGTAGCTGGGTGAAAATCTGGCTGGCTGGCCAACCCCAAAGAGTGCTGGCGAATGGAATTACATCCACCTGGTGACTGGTCACAAGTAGTGCTCCCCAGGGCTCAGTATTGGGTTATATCAATTCTGTTTAATATCTTTATCAATGAGCTGAATAAGGGGATTGATGGATGACACCAAGCTGAGGGCCAGTGTTGATTTGCTGGAGGGTAGGAATGCTCTGCAGAGGGATCTGGACAGGCTGGACAAGGACAAGGAGAAGTGCTGCACTTGGGTCACAACAACCCCACATACCACTACAGGCTTGGGGCAGAGTGGCTGGAAAGCTGCCTGTTAGAAAAGGAACTGGGGGTGCTGGTTGACAGCTGGCTGAACGTGAGCCAGCAGCGTGCCCAGGTGGCCAAGAAGGCCAATACATTTTGGTTTGTATCTGAGATGGTGAGCTCAGCAGGACAAGGACAGTGATTGTCCCCCTGTGCTTGGCACTGGTGAGGCTGCACCTCGAATCCTGTGTTCAGTTTTGGGCTCCTCTCTTCAAGAGGGATGTAGAGGTGCTTAAGCATGCCTGGAGAAGGGCAATGAAGCTGGTGAAGGGGATGGAGCACAAGTCTGATGAGAGGCAGCTGAGAGAACTGGGGTTTAGTCTGGAAAAAAGGAGATTCAACAACTGCCTGAAAGGAGGCTGTAGGCAGGTGCAGGTAGGTCTCTCCTCCCAGATAACAAGTGACAGGACAAGAGGAAATGGCTTCAAGTTATGCCAGGGAAGGCTTGGATTGGGTATTAGGAAAAATGTCTTCACTGAGAGGGTGGTGAAGCATCGGAACAGGCTGCCCAGGGAGGTGGTAGAGTCACCATCCCTGGTGGTGTTTGAAAAATGTGGTGTTTAGGGACATGGTGTAGTGATGGACTTGGCAGTCCTGGGTTAACAGTTGGACCTGACGATCTCAAAGTTCTTTTCCAGCCTAAATAATTCTATGATTCTATGTTTCTAAGGAAATTCAAGAGGATTATTTTTTTCACAAAGTAGTAGCTAGATCCATTTTTTTTTTTAACATGCAGTCCCTGAAGGACAAGTTAACAGGTGTACAGTATGCAGTGATCTCCATTTTTCAGAAACAAGTGACTCACCATGGGGAACAGTTTTTCAGAGTTCTTGGGCAACCCATTCATTTGTGGCTACTGAACTCCTTCCAAAACCCATCCTCAATCAATTTTCACTTTCCGGCTGCAGGAGTCTGAGGCCAAGACCCTGGAAAGCAAAGGGGTCTGTCCATTATTCTAAGAAATATCTAGATTCAGTGGATTCTGTAGCACAAATATACCAGCTTTTCTTGAGCATTGTTTTGGCTGCTGTAAAACTATCAGGAGAAGAGTGGGAGTGGCAGGATAGATAAGCCAGGAGTGGGGACTTTGTTAAGCAATGAACAAAGCAAGGATCTTCTAAACCAAATCTTGTTTGTCTGAGTTTTCAAGCACAGAACACAATTTCAGCTCTAACTTTTCCAAGCATGGGGTTTGTGCACAGCTGGGTGCAGGTAATAAGCTAGAGCAGATCATGCTCACCCCTTCTAGGCATAAGGTCCTTGTCAGTGCTAATCCAAGCCTTCACTGTGCTTTTCTAAAACAAAAAAAATAATTACCTTTATCAGACAATGAAAATATCCTTCCCTCTGATGGCGTTAAGACACTTTATGTTGCTTCTTACCTTTACCTTTTGCCCATAATGTAGCTCAGGTGGAGGATTAGTGCAGTGCACACCGCAGATAACCATACAGGCCTGAATCCCTCTCTTGCAAGAATGCTGCCCCTGCTGTGCCTTCTGCAGCCTACTTTCTTCTGGCAGGTCCATTCAGATGACTGATTGAAAATGAGCCATTCTAAAAATACATTTTTTTTAAAATCATCTTCCAATTTTCAGATTATTTAATAATGCAAATACATCACTGTGACATATTTAATTAAAAAAGAAAAAAAGACAGATTAAACCGATGTCTTTCCTAAATGATATGAAGTTACTTTCAGCCATTACACAATTAAATGATGTGAGCTTTTGCTAACCATTTTCTTGAGAAGTACAATGAGAAAAAAGGGCCCTCCAAAGATAGAGCAGAACCTTCAGAAAATGTTCTCATCTGTGATGAAACAGAATCCTTTAAACTCCAGTCTAAAGTTTTAAAGTACCAGAGTACATTTTTGTGGGACTGACATTGCAGTCTTTCAGTTTTCTAAGAGGTAAATGCCCCAGCCTTTGAAATTATTTTTCGTATGCTTAGAGTGTAGTGTATCCTCAGAAAGTTTTCTCAGCTAGGTGAGATGAGCTTGGGCACAATGCTGGTCTGACCTGGGCAGCATGCTGTGTTGATTTGCTTTGCAAGAGCTTCCTCTTCTTCCTTCTGTTGTGGGATGAGAACTGAGCACAGGTGCTGTTTGAGACAGAATTTGCTTAGCCTCCACTGCTTAGCCCAGTGTTATCCCAGTGCAATGTTAACCCCCCAGCAAACAAGTATTGGGGGAAGGAAGGACTAGCAAATGACAGAAACTGGACCTCTAGTAAGCCACCAGGCTTTATCTCATGAGGAAGCAGGGCTGAAAAGGGGTTCAGAAAGAGCACATAGTGGACCTGAAGGGAGCAGGGTGAGAGTTGATGAGGGAGGAAATAGGATGCCCCGTTGTCTGCTGGAAGTGCTGGCACTGACAGCTCAGAACATTGCAGCCAAGACCGGGCAAGTAAGACAGGTATCACATGAACCTTCATCAAATTTTCTTGCAGAAAGCAAGCTCAGATAAGCAATGAACAAATATGATTTTTTAACTGATTAGAAGCTTACAGCAAGCACTTAGCAGCAACAGATATTAACAGCATTCTTCAGCCTTGTATTAATTCAGTTAATGTTTACAGAGAGACATGGAAAAATACTCTTCTACTAAACCTTCTCCATGGAGTCTGTTAATAACATAGGTCAACTTTAGGAAAGCTGTAGAAGTGAACTTATCCAAGGATTATATAATTTTGCCTTAGTACCACATGCATAACTTTGTAAATTATTTCACACCCCTGAAATTAATATTTAACACAAAAATTAAATAGAAATGAATTAGTAAGAGGAAACTTCAGTAAGTTACTGTCTATCTGCACCATTAGAAATGCAAGAGCTTTTCTTTATCTGTTTTCCCACCCCATACTCTATAGCCTGTTAAGTCATGATCCTGTCTTTGTTCTGCTGCACTTAGCTCTGTAACTCTGTATTCTGGTATTGTCATCAATTTAAAATAGCACTGTCATTTTTCAGTACGCATCACATTATAACGCACAATAAGCCTGTGGTTAAAACTCAGTACTGCCTTTAGCAGTGAAGTTTTTTACTGACTGTGAATATCTCTTTTTTTAAATAGTTTTAGTGTTATTGATTAAAGACCTAAATTTCATGCTTTTATTCTGTTGTACAAATCTTGTCTTCCAGCATGTAACATAAAGATGAGAGAACAACATTTCTCTAGATCTGGAAGCATCCCCTTGAACATTTTGCTAGGTCTAAAAGTTTGAAACCCTCATATATTTTTCATTTATAATTCATGCAAATTTCATATTTAGGTCTGAAATCTATTACCAGCCTCTTTCTGATAGTTCCTGCAAAAGAAAAACTCTTTGAAGTCTCAGATGGTTGGTTTTTTTCTTGCAAAAGGAATCTAGTAATTAATCCATTACATAGGATTTAAATCCCAGTTTCTGTGGATTTTAATTTGTTTTATTTTTAAATCAAGTTCAGCTCTCTTGCCAGTTTGCTTCTTCAATCTAAATATAGATCTATATCACGATTTATATTCTGGGAGAATCTCATTTGAAACCACAGTGGCACCCAGCACTTGAACAAAACATCGATGTGAAGTGTATAGCTTCCAGGTGGAAGGTAACAAAAAGAAGAGGCAGAGAAAAGCCAACCTAAATCCCAGTCTGGTGACCTAGCTCCCAGTCCACTTGTTTCCCTCCAAGCCAGTGACACTTCAGCATCCTTCCTTCAGGATCCAGTTCACCACCACTGAAACAAGCCAGTGCTTCCCCAAGGACATGAAGAAGAGAGTATTGCTCCTCTTTCACTCCTGTGATCATTCAGTTTCTTTTGGTCTCAGCCATATAGCATTCTGAGAGCTGGGTGAGACAGCAAATGCTGCATCTTTGCCTTATTCTAATAATACCTTTTGCCAGCCAGGTCTCAAAACCAAGAAAATGTTAGTGGAAAAATAAGCACTCACCTCAGGTTTGCTACTGTGAAAGCAGACTTTTGCAAGCCAAGAACACAGTGTTTGTGACATAACTTTGTGGGGGTTTTGTGGTCTGAGATATTGTGTCTGGGGGGTGTGTGTGTGTATGTGTATGCCTTTTCTCCCAAGAACTCCTTATGCCTTGTGGACTTGCTGGGCAATTTCAACAGGTCAAAGTCACTTATAGCCAGCTCTGACAATTGCAGTCATCTGCAGCTTCCTGTTAGCTCTCCAGCATTCAGGCAGTCTTGTCCTCAGTAAGGGAGGGAAGTTTTGAAGGCTGTGTTTATTGCTGTGGGATTAGCTCCTCCACTCCTCTCAACAGCTGTAATTGTTAGTTCCATGCAGTCGTTTGACAGTGACAAAACCATGCTTGCCTACAGGTTTTCATCTAAAAAGCTGTGATTATGATTAAAACCAGACCTGGTTTGTTGGACTGTGCTGCCTTTATTTTTTTATTTTTTTTTTTTAACATCTTAGGTTGTCTAGCCTCAGAATTAAAAGTCCTGGTGAGCTGTAGTGCCACACTTCAAAGTAATGCCTGCCTCAAATGTTGTGGCCCCACTGGACTCTTCTGTGGTGATTGTTATTAAAATGCCAGTGCTTGATAGTGGCTATTGCATTTGTGAGTTATTTTAAAGTAGAGAGGACATGGTCTGGTTATTGTGTATTACCCAACACTCTCACTGTTAGCAAACATTGGCTTTTCACTGTGGGGTTTGCATGTGGGAGACTTCAAAGGTAGAGGTTAAAAAATGGTGATTAGTTCAATTTTTACAGTTTCACAGGTAATATTATTAGAAATTAGATTGTGCTTTATAGTTAAGCCTGAATTTAAAAGAACTGAGTAACTGCCAAGTAGATTGATAGATCTGATCTTTGGGAAGATGGCAGGGAAAGTATTTGCTAACTGGAGCTTGAGTTTCTCACTTCTTATCATTAGAGGATATGTTCACAGAAAATGTGCAGGACTCCAAGGATAGAAGTAACCTTGTTCTCTTCAATGTCCTCATCTTCTGCTCTATCCTGTCCCGTATCTCCTTGCACTACTCCAAACGAGGAGGTTTGTTTCTCTGCTTCCTTGGAAACTTTGTGCCAAAGAAGCCCCAAGCTGCATCTGGTGACTCATAGAGACATATAATAGTGTATTCTCTTCCTAAAACTACATTTCCACAGCAAGCCTGGCCGCAAGGGGAGATTAAGAGCAGGGAGCTACAGAGGGAACACCTACTGTATGGAATGCAGTTTAAATGGTGTACCTTAGTCATTTACCTTCTGCCTCAACAATTCACACAAGCTCATCCTCCTGCATATTGGCATGACACAGCTGGAGTACTACCAACATGTCCTTGGAAGGAAATTTGTCCTTAGCAGCCAGCCTGCAAAAGCTAGTAGTCTCCCAGTGCTGTCTGGTCCTCCCTTTTCTTTTCTAGTCACACTGTCATTTGTATCTCATTCTGCCCATGCACCTGCTGCCATAGGATGGCAGGTGTTCAGCTACAGGATTACAGCTTCTATTTGGCAGAAGGGGAATGGGTTGCTCCATAAACACAAAGAATCAGTGAAAGTGGGAAGCTTTTGAGAATCAGGCTGATCCTCACACAAGTGCTTCTGTTATGCTCATGTAGACGGCTGATGTGATGGCTACCACTTGCAGGGGAACTGCTGTGCATGCAGCTTGGAGTTATGTTAAGCCCCTAGCAGAGACTGTCAATTTCAGAGAAGGTAAAGGGAGATTTTCCAGAACTGTCTTATATCAAGCTATTTGTCAGCCAAAGGTATGACATCTTACATTACACTGACACCTAACAGTACTGATAGGTCTTAGTAGTGTCCCTAAGATGGCATTCCAGTTGCTCCAACAGTGACAAAAGGTGTTCCTGCAGAAATTGGGCAGGGCAGTCTGCAAGCTGCTGTTGCAAGCATGATGAGATGGAGAGTTTTCCTCCATGATCAGCAATAAGGATGTCATTCTGGCCTTCACTGAGACCACAGCAGGGAGGGCCTTAAGGAAACTTGTGACACATTTCAATTAAACCCTGCTGAAGAAAGGCTTATCTGAGATGGTGAGAGAGTAACATAGTCATGTTGAGATCATGCCGGCTCACATGGTCCCAGTGCTGCCCAGAGGTGCTCTAAACTTACAGATCTGGTTTTTTATGTAGTGCATTTTTTGTTTAAGCAAAGCAGATTTCTATGCATTGGGTGGTTTTGTCAGATCAGTGTCTCTTTGAACCCACTGGGAGATGGTAGAGAAAGACCATTCTTTGATGAATCAATTAAAATTAATTTCTCAACAGTCAAGCCAGCTTCAGGCTTATTAATATGAGTAAATTTCATGTTGGTCTGTCATTTTTTATCACATTCTTATAACACTGTCCTAATACCATGGAAAGCTTAGGAATAATTAATTCTCTTGAAGAAGAGAGTTGTTGCTTTTTTTTCCCTCCCTAGATTATTGATGTCTTCCTTGGAGAAGCATGAATAGAGTTTCTTCACTGTCATCTGCCAAAGTCTTTTGGCAGTAGCAAAACAGTCTGTGAAAGATGTAAGCTTAAGTCTCCATCAATTAATGAACCAGAGTGGCATTAAATGCCTGCACAGACTTAGGGTGGACCAGAGCCAGCTGTACTCTGCCAAACAGCAACACACAGGGGAAAAGTTGTGCATTATCTCCAAATACAAGCTTATAGATGTTGCTGTTATCTTTCTTCTCTGAACACTCCATGGTGACTGCACGTAAAAATGCTGCATGAGCCTGGGTGAGGCACTCACTCTTGGCAAAGAATTGGAGCTAACCTGGCTTGGGAATATATTTCTTAAACCTACCACCCAGCAAAAGCTAGGCCCCAAGGCACAAGGAATGCCCTGGCATTTTTACCCAACAATGTGGAAGCTCAGTGAGAGTTCAGTTGTCATATCTGTTAGGAAGGATTTCAAACCTCCTTCCTGGCCCTCTGGTCCCCAAAAGTTGAACAAGGTCCCAGATTCTCACCAAATGTATTGGTAACCAAAGAGTCAGGCTACCATTAGGTAGACCACTGAAGGAGGTGTGGAAGGGTAGTAGGGAAGGAGATAAGGAAACAGGAAGCAAAATATGAAAGTCCTGCATGCTGTCACTGACCTTCTGTGTTCTGCTGACATTTGGGAAACCTGCTGGTGCAGTGTGCAGCTTCTGAGGTGGTCTTTCAGAACAAATTCAGACATCAGCTTGAAAAGCTGTCGAAGAAGGCCAAGCAGAGCTGTCTACTCCACTGCTTGAGACTCCTTCATCATCAGCTTCTTCTCATGCCAGGAAAAGCCTATCAATATACCTGAGATGGCTGGCACAAGGGGCAAGGAAACAAAGAAGCTACTAATCTTATGAACTGGGCACTGTGAGGGTAGGGGTCACAGTTCTACATCAGCAGAGAGGCACAGAAGGAATGAACCCTGCAAATGTGGCAATGGAAATGTAAGACCTATTTAAAGTAAAGGTGGAGCTGGTAAAAATATTTTCACTTCAAAATGTTTCATATTTTCACTTTCCAGGAAAAAGGAGATAAGTTTGGAAAGGGAAGTATGTCGGAGCTAGAGTCTTGTGCTTTTGACATGGCCATGTGTTGCTTTGCAGTCACTAGACAGAGCTGGGAATGGGCCTTCTGTGCTGGCCAAGGAAGGTGAATCAGTTTTCTGACAGAGTTTAGTTGACATGAGAAATGAACACATAATGCTTTGGCTCTGGTCAGTGCTTCCGATATGCCTACAGTCAAGCCCTGAGTTCCCAGGCTTATGGAACACTGCAAGTCCCTCACTGTGCAGCAAGCTGGAGCACTGTCAAGAGTGGCCGTGCAGAGACACTCACAAACTGTGGAAAGAGGGATGAATGTTTACCCCAGCTTTGTCTCTCCAGAGCACCTCAAGAGTCCTTCAGGCTTGCTGAGCAGCCACTCCCTGTCCCATCATATGCCACATCACTACTAGTCTGTTTCTGCCTTTTCTCACTTTTTTTTTTTTTGTCATCTTAATCATAAAATCTGGGTACTTTCTTTGCACAGAACCAAGCCAGAGATTTACAAGTCAGAACAGACAGGGTTTAAGAAGCCTTTTACAGTCATCAGTGGGGAAGTGTGTTTTAGCACATTAACTCACTTTCTCAGTACAATTCTTGCTTTCTCCTTTCTGGTCTCTTGACCAGACAACAGTGTTATGGCACAGGAGGTCTTCTGGGAAGCAGGCTCCTACTGGCAGGCCTGTGCTTTTTCTGACAGCAGCTGGTACTGTATCTGAGACCCTGGATGTAGCCGAGCCTACTTCCATGGGGAACCTGGTCTTAAATGGAGACTTTCAGTACCTGACAGTGACTACTATCAGCCATGGGACTATGGGACATCACTCACAATGAACTCTGCATTTGTTCAGCCCTAAGCATTGCTTTCCATGATGACTACAACCTCTCCTGAGCCCTTGCTCTGAGCTACTGGTGGGAAAGGCAGGTAGAGGACTTGCAAAATTTTTGCTCTTCATTAATCCTTTTACATTACTTATTAATATGGAAAGTCTTAAGAAGTTTATTCTTCATCTGTTTTTTTGTTTGGTTGTTTTTTTTTAAACAAGCCAAGAATTTAGTCTTCATTCCTTTTCCTGGCGGATCTTTGGTCTGGGAATACTATGATAATAACAAGTGAATAAAATACTAGAGTAAATACTCTTAGTTCAGAGAACTTCTTGACTTGGAAGAAAAGCTCATGGTGAGATATTTCACGTTCCATTTCTGCTGAGTGTTAATTTACCACCCATGCAACATCCACTGAATGCCTTGCCTAAGGCCAGACTGTCTTGTCTCAGCATTTGAGAAAGGAAATGAGGGCACAAAGGAATTTTTTTAGTTGAAAACACTTGCAGTCTCTGAGAAACAAAAAATAACGTAAGTGAATAATGGCCACTCTATGGTGAGCTTTAAAGAGGCTTAGATTGGTTCGGGGGGGGGGGGGGCGGGGGGGGCAGGTCAACAGCAGGTAAGTAAGCTTTATCCTCGATGAACATTTACTTGTAGTGAACTGACTATGTCTCTCTCGTTTGCTAAGCTGCTTATGAAGCGTAGTTATCTTTAAGGTGGCACTCTGTGCTCCACTTTTATGTAAGTATGTAGTGGACATTAATAAATTTCCATTTGAAAAATATATGCAATTAAAAATCTGACTATCACCTAGGCTGCTCTAACTAATTTTATTTGGGGTCATAGCCTAAAGTAACATTTGGTTCATCAGAACTTTTCCATTTGTTTCACCTCATCATTCCCAAGAGTCTTTCTGACACACATTCCTTGGATATTGTTGACATCTGAGTTGCCAGAGTCCTCAGAGAAGGCTGCTTATGTAAAGAACGGCATGTCTCACTGGGACATCTCAAAGAGGGGTCAGTGTCACTATCATTATCCTCACTTCACCAGTGGGGGAAAACAAAGAGCTCTGTAGCTCTAGCTTCTTCTCACGCAGGTGAACTAGACTTTAATAACCGGGCAGTGCCCTCCCTTGCGCTTTTTGCACAGGGATTACTTTCCACATCCTATTCTTGTGCATGACTAGTGTTCATGCTGGGCTATTCCTCACAACCTTGGTGAGTAAGAGGACTTGTGTCAACTGCCTAGGAATTTTCTACTGAAATGTTCTATTCTCATTTTTCTGCTCCCAAATGTAGTGCAGAGCTGTGCTGAGCTGACCTAAAAAACACATGCATGATCGCCATCTGCCAGCCCATGATTTTAACTGCATAGTGGACATTTTATTTTTCCTTTCTTTGTCATAGCCTATTAAGCTAATCTGGCTCATATGCACACTAAAAATGGCTGTAAATCCACAAAGAATGAAGGAGCTTTTTTTTTTTTTTTTTTAACGTAAAAACAAATTATTGTTGGGAGCTTCCTAATGCTACACTGTAACATGATGTGAAAACCTCCAAATGCCTTGCCTCTCATCCCCACTTAGTACTGTGAAACCCAATTCTTTATTTAATCATCTACTTAAGAAGGGCTTTCAACCTGTAAGCTGGTGGTCTGCTAACAGTTGCAATGTTGCGTGCAATGGATGTGCTGGATTTTCTTCAGATATTACTTAGAAAGAAATAATAGTTGTGGGTTTTTTCCCCAAGTCTCCCAGATGAGTTTCAGCACTAAGATATTTCTTCAGAGAGTCAATCTCTATTAACATATTTATTTGTAAATGCATTAGTGCCAAAATGTTCACATTTTGTCTGAGATTTGCCATGCTCAGACTTCACAAAAAAAAGGATTCTTTGTGGCTGAGGGGTGAGTATCTGATGAGCATCTGTTCAGTTGTTGATAAGGTAGGGAAACCTGGAAAGGTATCTTATTTTCAACAGTTTAAAAAAGAGCTGCTAGATATTGGGTTCATGTATGCAGAAAATTCACAGCTTATCAAGCTATGAAACTGGTATAATAAAGAGTCCCAGCCCAACCATGCACGGATTTCAGGATGATGGCTTACATAACCAAATTTGAGGTGGCTGCACACATACTTTGGCTATTTTCAGCACCCATAAAGTGAAAATTGAAACAGAATATAGAGTTAATACTTTAACTCTATTTCAGTACACATTCTCCCTTCTCACGCAGACTGACTTTTACTTGGGTTTGACTTCTTTCACCAGTACTGACAAATTGGAAAGATGATGTTCCATTTTGTGTAAATTTAAAAATAATTTTTCATTAAAAATGTAATAGAACTGAACTGAATTTTCAGTCAGGCAGTTGTTGCTTGTCATTGTCTAACCCTCTCATAGCCCAACTGAAATGTTCACCACATAGGTTTTAAAGAAGTCATTTTCTGACTCAAAACACCCTCGGTTGCTGCAGCTAGATCTTGCCAAATACACTGCTATATCTGATCCTCTAGTATTGAAATACAGTTTGGGAAGAAAGAAAATCTCAGATGAAAAAATTGCTTCCATCACACATTAGTAGCAGAATTTTGCTTCCTTCTAAATACTGAAGGCTCGAGAAAGCATGGGTATTTGGCATCACATGCTCCAGCCATTTGTCTTTCTCAACTGTGCTTTCAGCACTTAACTCAAGCTGTCTGTAAAATCACCAGAGACATGCCGTAGCACAGCTGTCTTCAACAGGGAATATCCCAATAGAGTTGTAACCTTGTTTTTGCTGAAGAGAGGAGGAACAGTTGGAGAGGGAAAATAAAAAATATTGGTTGAGATTTTTAAACTGGGGCTGATGGTGTTTGCCACATACCTCCTGGGACCTACATAGGACGACGCTGTGCCAGCATTGTCCAGTAGCCTTCATTCAAGTCCCAATTGCAAAGGAAGTTTTATGAGGCCTAGATCATCCATAGAAGAAAATGAAATTAAACCATTACAATGGACTTACTCAGCACAACCAATGGTGATTATCATTGCACTCATCTTTTCATTTAGAAGTTTATTATCTGCCCCAAGCGTGTAGTCTGTGCCTCCATTGCTGTTAGTGAAGGCTGAGAGCCTTCTCTGTGTGAGAAGTAGATCAGTAATGCACCTTTGTAACTGGAGTGCAGAACCACTCACGGTGTGCCTGCTGACTTCTTTTTGTTTTGTTCTCCTCTGGAGAATGTTTTACTTGACAAAGCATACTTTTAAAGTGGGAAAATGTAGATTGCACCAGGTTAACCACTAGAATTATCCTTCTGTATCTTTTTAATTAGAAGGCAGAAGCTGTTTCCAAAGAATAATTTACCTCCATTGCAAAATGTAGACTGTCAAACTCACCTGCTTTCCTTCTTTGGTATCTGTACCCTGTCTCCCCACCACACTGATCTGATATGATTATTTGGTTCCCTTGAACTGGCTGTTCTTAGGAGATCCAATGAAAAATGCTTCCTTGTCCAGTTATCTTCCTCAAACACAGATGTCACCTGGAACTCTGAGTAAATGAAGAGCCTGCCTTTGAACTTACAGGTTGCAGAAGCATTAGCATGTGTTGGCCTTAGCAGTGCTAGGCTCAAAGTCTGAGTAGATGCTATGGGATGTAAATAATACGGGTTGATCTCTGTGACAGTCCTGTGGCTGCTTCTGTTATCAAAAAAAAAACCCAAAATATCACCATGCAGTGGCATAAGGAAGAGCTTTCCGAGGGGAATGGGTATCAGCATTTCCTATGGGAGGTATGGTTGTTTCTCTTCCTTTTTCTAACATGATGCAATGCTTTTATGCTGAATGTAACAACTCCTGATTTATCCCTGAGCAAGAGGCTTAGCTGTGTGTAGCTTGCCACTCAGTTTTGTATATATCACAAATTCTGGATCCAGAGACATATTTGATGTCATTGCAAATCAGCTTTTTACCATTTTTGGTTTAAGATCCAAACATATTCTCACTAAACCATAGCTAGATTCCTGTGTTTCATTCAATGAAATGTTGCTCTGCTCTTCCTAAGGAAAACTAATTTGTAATAGCAAAACTTATTTCAAATTTGAGAATCAGCTGTAGATGTCAAACCTCACCACTGTTTTTGACAAAAAAGAACATATTCATTCAAATAACAGCCATGTTTCTCCTTGATTCTACTACCACTCTATTTATGTATCAGCATACATTCTTTGATTTCCAAGTGTAGCTTGGTAGGAATTTCACAGGAAAGCAATACAAAAATGTGTATGAAATCACTGGTTTTTTTATTGGCTGTGATTCCATTTTAAAAGAACATAATACCATTTACCCACATCATGCAGGAAAAAGTAACAGGCAAATAACAAACGAAATCCACATTCACAAAGTCTCTACTTCAGATTATCTTCTAGTTGCTTGGAGAGTACTGCATGCATCTGAAAGAAAGCTGGGGAGCATTTCTGCTAGAAAATGCATGGCTAAGTTGAATTTTTCTCTGTGTGTGAGAGAGAAAGAGAGAAAACAAGCAATTTTTAAATGACCGTACCAAAACATTTTACTAACTGAATGCATGAAGAAACAGTTACCTTGATAACATATATTCCGAACAGATACAACTTTCAGATACATAAGACATTATGTGAAGGTCACAACAGCTATATTCTAACAATGCTTATTCTAGCACAGTAAGCTTGCCAAAAAGGTGTATTCAGCAGCATTGGTATGGTCTTTCTTGATGAAGGAGAGGGTCTGGGAGGGACCTAAGCCAACGCATGGTACTAGAAACAGACAGAGGAATGCCAAAGTGATTTAGCACATGATTTTATATTTTGTTTCATTTATTTTAAACACAAGAGTAGCATTCATAATTAATATTGCAGTCTGATTTCATATGGCTTTCTCTAAATAGAAATGTGAGTTCACAAGGTCAATGGCAAACTAAATCATTTACCCTCCAAATGCGGAGGCCCTTTGACTTTTTTTTTTTACTAACCAGTAAGGTCCTGGAGCTGTGAAGGAAACTGGCTGCAGTGTCTAGCCACCAACCTTTCTGTATAAATAAAAAATAGTTAAAAAAACAAAAGACCTCATATACCTGAGATTGAATAGACCAGTGATACAAATAAAACAATGGCGTGGAAAGACAAGGAGATATTCAGAATCTAAACAATGAACCATGCTTCTCTTTGGTCTTGTTTAAGTGCTTTGACATCTGCTTGAGTGCTGAGGGGGAAAATGTCTGAGACAATGCTTCTCACATCCATACATGAGCCAGAGGTGTCTGTGTCCCATGTTGCCAGTTCAGAGTGGAAAGAGAAATGGGTGGGTAGAAGGGAGGGGAGAGTGCCTGCTCTCAAGTCTGTTCAGCATGGCTTAGGCACTTTGGGGACAGTAGAATGACTTGAGGAGAGGTCCAGAATGCATGCAAGGTGCCAAAAGTTATGTGAGGCAAAGCCAAGCAAAACCTGTGCAGTACCTGTGGTAGATCTGTCATGTTCCTTTATTGAAAGAAAAGGGAAATTAGAATGGGAATACCAGCTTACACCTGGCTGAACTCTCTGCTGTCCATGGAGAAAGGGCTGCTGTGGATATGGAGTGCTGAGGTACGAAGTGGAGACATGGCTGGGCTGGGCAGCTCCCATAATGAAAAAGACCCAGCAAACAACATCTAATAAATTACCTTCCCTTTCCCTCCTGCTCTGTGAGCCTGGCATGAAGCCTAACAAACTCAGCACAGAATTCCTATGACGCTCTTCAGGGTTTGGATCAAGATGCTCATGAAGCTCATTTCACAAAAGGAGTATTTTTAATGCTTTGAGCCCAGGGGTAGCAGTACTTGCTTATGAAATTTGAGCACAAGATCCAACTTAGATCTGCCAATTCAATCACTCAGCTGCTAAGGCAGTTAGCACAGTTAGCAAAAATAATACCAATCACTCATCCTTTTTCTCTGTTCTCCCTCTTTTCTCCCTTTTCCTTGTCTTCCCCACATATGTGCACACACAGCATATCAGGCTGCCAGGGAGGTGGTGTGTGAAAATAAACAATTGGCAGCAAAATTCTGCAAGGACATCAGGCAGAAAAATTCTGATTCTGTGTCAGGAACACTATATGGATGGATGAGGAAGTGAGTCAATGATGGAGGTTAGGGAAAGGTCAGTAGGCAAGTGGTAGAAAAAGGCCAATGTAAAGCAAAATGAGTTCATCCTCTTTGTTTGTTTGCAGAGTTCTCCAGCACAAGGCCAGGGGAAAATATGAATGGATGTGGTTTTTTTTTAGTAGGGACAATTTCTGCTGGTTCTGCTTATGTATTATGAGATGCAGGGCACAGAGATTAGTCAGAACATTTCAAAAGTATTGATGTCAGTGTGTCAGTGTGATCTGGGTTAGATTTCACTACCAATAAGTGGCTGAAGCAAAGAGCCAGCCTCTGCCTTTTAGCTTTCAGGGGTGTTGGATTTAATTCCCTTTGTGGCAGGATCATCAAATACAGCTGCCGCCTTTGTGACAGAAGAAGAGTTTTCAGTTTTTTGAGGTTTACTTGAATAGACTCAGATTACTAGTTCCTGAATTTGCATGGGGTGAGTAGGACACTCTCCCTAGAAAAAGGTAAATTGCTCAACACTGCTATGCTATACCCAAGCACTGATTCAGAAATAAAGAGTACTCTGGGCCATTAAAGTCATAGGGGGGGTACACTTATCTTGCTTTAAATAAAAGTTAGGGAAAAAAACCACTGACATTACCCAAAAGAGCAAAACCTGCCTTCTTTTTCCTCTGGGAAGATTACCCAAAAAAGCAAAACCTGGCTTCTTTTTCCTCTGGGAAGTTTAGGCAGCTTGTACATGAATGAACATGCCTTATTTGTAGATCCAGCTGGAAATAAGTTGCACATTTATGAGCTGGTTCTGACTTGTAGATCAGCCAAACCTCCTCAGCCTCCACCTTGGCTAAAATCACTTGTAAAGAAGCAAGGACTATCATACCTGAACAAGAACTGGATGAGGAGGGCAAAATAAACATATTTCTTCTCTTTCATAATATTTTTCCCTGTTATGAGAGATGCTGCTAAAAGGCACAGAGTTCACAAGCTCACTGCCTTAACCATAGTGCAGGTTTCTTCTGCTTACCTGAAAAGATGATAGTTATCTTTAAAAATTTCTCATTCTGAGATGTTTGCCTAACTCAGTTCCACTGAACTAGTGCATGAAAGAAGTTCCACCGAAGTTAGATGCTTAATTTAGGTACATAATGAAGTGTCTGAGATTGCTTTCCTTTCTGTGGTCAGTAGAAAGCATGTATTTGCTTCCAAATTTCTTCCATGTCCTTAGGAAAATTTTGTTCCATGACAAGCTATGCTAGTTCTGCCACACAAACCCCGATTCTCTGACAAGATTATGTGAGACTGAGATAGCATGATGCTCTCACAACAGCAACTACAGAGACCTAGCCAAATGCAAAAACTCCAGGATCAGCTCTTCATATGACAAGCCAGACAGCTGATCACAAGGCTTTGTGTTCAAAATGAGTCTATGTATGTGAGTCTGTGTATGTACTAGCAAGCCAAGATCTCCAGTAGAATTTGGAATTTGGCTTATCTTATGCAGTTACTCAATACCTACAGTGCTGTATTGAGAAGCCCTCTGTATCTGTGTCTGGGAAAGGCAACAAAGATAGTAGTGAGAGAGATTTCCTCCCACCCTGCTAGCATCAAGGGATGTAACACACTGTTACAATATCAATTAGCTCCTGCACAGCAATGGAGAAGCATCCTCACTTTATGCCTTTATAGTAGGTAGAGATTGGAACCCACATTTTCACAGTTGGAGAAGCTGGGTGGGGCAGAAAAATAAGTGTCTTCATCAAGGCAATGCAGCAATTTAGCATGATACATAGCAGGCATACTCAGGATTTCTGGATCTCCAGGGCCATGGCTAACATTCAGACCACTGCACTCTCCCACACACTGCGGGAAGGGGTGGGCGTGTCACAGTTGCAACAATATACCTGAACCCAAATATCCATTCTGTAAGCACTGCTGGGAATGGGACAGCTGAATATGGCACTGGGCAGAAAGGGGAAAGTTAGTTAATCAGAGCAGCCTGTGTAGTTGGTCATTGGCTTCAAAGGGGTTGAAGAGGTCCTCTACCACAGCAACATGCACTCTCCTGTGGTTTCAGCTCTCTGTATGGCAACCGTATGACCAAATCTGCTCCTTCAAGCTAAGTGTATGGCTAATTCCCAAAGTAACATGAGTCTTGCTTAGATTCTGAGGCATTTAACTTCTACCACCATCTGAGGGCAGATGACTCACTTCTTGAACAGGTCTGAGTGATGTCAGTTAAGTCATGCATGATTTACCTTACAGATGATCTCTTACTTATGCCAGTCATGGAATTAAAACAGAAAAGCTCTGCTTCCGTGGGATAACTGAGATATTCCTTCCAAGGGCAGATGTGCCTAACATCAAATGGCTAGTGTAAGCCAATCAACAAGAACATTTATAATTATGATGACTGATTTTATTATCAATAATAATAAAAAGAGAATTAAAGAAAATTAAAGAGGCCACTGTTCACACTCAGTGAACTCCTTCCTGCTTTGGATGGAAATGCATGTGAGGTTGTTCCTTTTCTATGCTTAATGTACAGTTGCCTTATTTAACATACATAGTACTATGGCTTATAATAAAAGTTGTGTAGTCTGCAGCTTTTTAATCTTTACATCCATTCAGAGGCATCTACTGGATGTGACTATGTACAAAAAAGGAATGCATGAGTCTTGGGGTGGAGGGAAGGGAGAGGCAGTCAGAAGGGAATGGGAAGCAAAGGGATTCCTAGTGAGCAGTACGGGCAGAGGTGGGGAGAGCTGCGTGATGGATGGCAAGATTGTAAATCCCCATTGGGCAAAAGAGAAATCCTTTGCAGTACTGTTTATGCCCATCTAACAGCCTGCAGGTATTATTTCTTGAACATGTCCTGCAGAGGCCCTGGTAGGTATTTGATGACTGTGTCTAGAATGCTCTCTTCTTCCTCTTCCTCCTCATCCCCACAGCCAGGAGGGATTGCCTTCTTTGGGCGCGTCAGACTTCCTTCAGCATTAGCTTCCAGTGCAGCCTGGGCCTCTGCTTCCTTTTCTTCCTTCTTCTTTATCCCATACTGCAGGGGAGAGAGAACACATTGCCAGTCACCCACTGAACAGGATGACTGATGAAGCCAGCCACCACACATGGTGCCTTCTATTCTGCAGTATGAACATCGCTGTTAATATTCTGCTTTTGGTCTTTTACACAGACACCCAAATTATCCATCCTAACAACTCACTCCTAAGTACATCCCAGTGGATGGACAGCTTTCACAAGACAAGATGGTCAGTTGCTCAGATCATTCAGAAGCAAGCACAGAAGACAATTCGGGACTATACAGCCATGAGCCTAGCAAAGACAATGCTAGCTGGGTTAGTTTAAGTTTTGGCATGGTATTCTACTGGTGTTGATCCTTCTCTTTTTCTGTTAACAAGTCTGCTGCTCAAATTCATCATGTGAAATGATTTTGAAATTCCATCTGCAGCATTTTATAGTAAAGGTTAATGGATATGGCAAAACTTCAAGAAAAAAAGTAATTATGAACAAAAGAAAGCAAACAGGATAGGACAGACAAGCATACTGCAATGAAAAGGACTGGTTTAGATATTCTCATGTGGGAGATATCCTATACAACCTCATACCCATTCTCTTGGTATAGGTGGACAGGAACACCTCTTAGTGAAAATAAACCTTCATGAGAAACTGTCTGTATTTGCACACTGAACTCTGTACATCTGGGGGTAAAGCTCACTCATACTGTCTGAAGAGAAACACCCTTAAGCCTGTGAGTAGAAATTCAGATAATTGAAATTCCCTAGCCCGTTAAGAATTAAAGGCATGCTACTAAGACTTTACATGAGTAGCCAAAAATTCATTTTATTATTTTATATTCATAATGCTAGATTTAATAGAGGAGTAAAGATGTGGATGAGTGAATCAGACTAGGGACAGAAGTGCTGTAGTATCTCAGCTCCCACAATGATTGGGACTTTCTTTCCAACTGCTAGTTTGAAGGCATGTCCAAGGAAAACAATTTCTGCACCACCGATCTTCATCATTCCTTAGCCTTCAAACATTTCAGTAATTCTCAGGTTTTGCTGCAATTTCCATAAGTATTTGCACAGAAACTTTGGAGATTATGGTGATATATGATAAGAAAAATCAATTTAAACTGTCACATGCAAATCTACAGCAACTAGGATACCTGCAAACTACCCTCTATATTACAGAATTATGAAATTACTTGGGTTGAAAGGGACATTTAAAGATCATCTAGTCCAAATGCCCTGCAATGAGCAGGGGCATTTTCAACTAGATCAGGTTGCTCAGAGGTCTGCTTTGTTTATTCAGACCAATTCAAATTTCCCAGACTGTTTCCATTTCTTTGATGACAAATGGAGGTTAAACTTTCTTGATTTTGTGATCATCAGTGCAGTCTCAGGAGATGTTCCATTTCTCAGTGTCCAGCTGTACATTGGAAGGATGCTTCTGGTCCCCAAGCTTACGTTTCCCAGACTGGCGGGAACATTCCTCTCGATCATTTCTAGCCAGGCACCTTTATGTCTGTTCGCACCTGCCAGCTCCTGCTTATCAGCTCGTCAGCCACCAGTGACCTCACAAGCACCTGCACAATTACTTAAAATCGTTTCACTTCAGCTATATTAGAGAGGTATTTGACCTTTGTGAGGAAGAGGAAAGGCATTCAGGTTTGCTGTAGCAGCCATCAACTTCAAAACTATTGCTCTGTAAAAGCTACTCCTTTACTTATGCCTAAATTTTAATTAAAGCACCAAACGGAATTAAGATGGCTCTCAGAATATCAAAACCATAAAGTAACTAACTTAAACTCATGCAAAGGCCAGAAAAATATCTTGCATAAAGAAGCTTGAAAAAAACTTTGAAAATTATGTATGATTTCAAAAGTATCAAAGAATTATGTTGGTACAAAATAATTAGTATTTTCTAGTATCGATAGTATGGTACTGCCGAATAGACATGAAGTAGATGCTCTTTTCATTATTTTCTCTTTGTTTTCTCCATTAAGAATAGACCAAACTGTTTACCACTAAAGCAAAAAATGCATTGTTGCTGTCATGACTTTCTGATTTCAAAGGGCTTTTGGGTTTGACAAGAAAATCCTAAACATTTCTGAGCAAAGGCAGCATTTTTTCTTCCTTTCTCCATCACCATTAAGATTTAGGATGACAGCCTGCAAGGTTGAAACCAATAACTTCAAAAATCCCTGGTTCTGTAAGTCAATTCTTTCAAGCCAAAATGCTCATTAAGAACATTTGTCTTAAGATTTTTATACCTAATGGATGCCAGTCACACCAGATTTCATGGGAGAGATGTTCCAAACAAATGATGTCTTCATTCACCTCTGAGGCAAAGGAAATATTTAATCAACTTGTAGTTACAGGGCTGAACATCAACCACAAAGAAGATCCAGCATAGGGTCAGCAACCACTGCACGGGGAATCACATATACTGCTAGGCTGTGGACAATCTGTATGGCTGGGTGATACTGTCTCTCCCTCTCAAGTCACAGGTAGATTCCTCTAGGTGATTCTTAGTGTAATTTATCTACAGCCTTTACCTTCCTTTTCCAGCTAGATGAGAACAGCAGTAGTGGAGACAACACAAATCATAGTAGCACACAGGTCCCCTTCATGCTCTCAAATTCTCCATCTCAAAAATAAGTGTCAGTTCCTGGGGGGTTGATTCTCTAGCTCATGAACTTGTTGAACAAACATCCAGGCCACTGGAAACTGTGGAAAACAATCACTCAAGTGCTCCTGTGTGCTAGGACAGAGGGAAGCTCAAAGGTTATATGGAGGAATTAGCACTGTACTTGTCAGTATGTGCTAACACATCTCCTTAGGAAGCCTCTGCTGAGTGCCCTCTGCACAGCTGTAGACAGACCTTAGGCATGGCCAGTCTTACGGGACAGCTGCAGAACAGAGCAATACATGGCCTGGGAAGAGATTTTTCACTATAAAAGGGTATTAAGGAAAACCAGACTCTATTGTTCCAGCTTACAAATGCCAAGTAGAGATATTAATTTTTCGTGGTTCCTACCTGTAGTGATGCTACAACATGTGGAAATGAGTCATTTCCCCCTAGTACATATGCAAAACCCAAACATAAATTTATTTTGGACAGAATTATTCTTCTCTTGGAGAAATATGACATTGCATCAAAAACAATTTTTACAAGAAAGGATCAGTTTTGAGGAATCAGTGTTATCATTTAAACTTTGTGCTATTTTGTAATGCTTTATATTAATGAAAATATAATGCTATGATGATTCATAGGTGAATAAAATAGCATTTTTCATGTTTGAAATTGTTTCAGAGGAAATCAAATTATATAACAAAAAGTCTTAATATGAGCAAAATCTTAAAAATCTTAGTGTCTTCACATGAAACCTTTTAGATGAAGTCAACAAATACTTTTAAAAAATACAACTAAAAATGATGGGTTTGGTACTCTGGCTTTCCTGAGGATGGGAAATGTTGCATTACCTCCAAAAAATATGAAGCATGAGAACACTTTCATTTTTTTTTAAGGTCCACCCCAAAGTTTAATATCAGAGGCTGTATTTGTATCATTATCTGCTTGGCCTTTGCTCATGCCACCATATAGTTAATAATGCAGAATCATGGACCTAACCCAACAAGTTACTGAAACATTTTAAGTACGTGAGCCACCTTGCTGGTCCTAAAGTCATTACTATGCAGTCACATAAGGATTGTTTTCACTGGACCACATGTTGGTGAAATACCAGCAGGCTGGAGTCCTGATTCATTAGATGGAAAGAGTAGGGAAAAAAATGCCATGGCCCTTGGTATACCCCACGCTCACCAACTGCATGTCAGGAAAAGACTAGACTCGCAATGCCATCGACTTCCTCCCCATCTCTTCCCTTCCCTATTCCTTCTGCTTTCAACCGGCAGCCAAAGTAAGTACATGATCTAGAAACATGCTGGTAATTCAATCTAACTCTAATGGCAGTAAGAGTGTCAAGGACTATTGAGTGAAGCTGGACCTGCAGCTAAAATGTCAACTCACCAAAAATATGGTTAACATTTCTTATGATGAGCTAACCATTGTTTGCTAAAATTGAACCTATCTATCTAGTAAATATCTAGGCCACAGAATGATTAAAGCAGTAACACCTCAGTTAAGGCACTTGCAGACATAACTGCTGATCTATGGGTCAGTTGTGGAACAAATTGTCCAGGAAGACAGCTGCAATCAAGGTGTGAGTGGTTACCTTTAGATCAGATTTAGTACTGACTCCTTAGGAACAACAACTGATTTATCTGGACTAGCTAAGGAAATACAGAAGGAGTTTTGTGGAGGTTACAAAGACAATTCAAAGATTTCAGGCTGGGACCAGCAGGAGATTATCAGTGCAGAGGATCTTGGAGTGAAAATGAACTGCCTCCAAGGTGAACGTCTTTTCCATTAACGTGCCAGGCAGGATGCCCCTGGTACTCCCATACTCTGTTTGGGGATTCAAAAGACCAACAGAGTGGTCTTCCTGACCTTAGCAGGCTGGGTTTACCATAACACAATAACCATAACATTATGCTACTAATATTTACCATGATTTTATGCTGCTAAATTTATTATAGTTACTTGCTAAGATAATTACTGTTATTTACAGAATTGTATCTGCTATTGTCATGATTGAACTACAACATTTTACAGTCTCCATAAAGTATTAAATACAGCTATGTATATACCTTGCATAGTCAAAGCTTCTTTCATGACTGGGTATTTTCACTGCACACTTTTCTTCCTTCCTAATACCTGGATAAACATGGAATGAGGACTGGTGCTTTTAGTACTGCACAGCTGCCTGGCAGCTCAGGCTTGCAGCTGCAGGGCAAGTAAAGAAGATAAACAAAGGTCCTTGAAGCAGAGAAAGGAAACCTGTTCCCTTGGCCAGCTTGGTGTGTTCACAAGTCTGACTAATGCAAAGTTCATCTGACTTAGGGTGTGCATGTGAAGCCTACAGCAGGCAGTGGGTGCAAGTAAAAGTTGTAGTGCCTTGTTATTTTAAACTCATGCAGGTTTGGATAGCAGGAATTTTATAATGCAACAGCACGCCCTAGGTAGACCTGTCTGGCCAGCACTTTCTGTGGCTGTTAACAGCTGTCAACTAAGTCTCTTCCTCTATGGCTGCATCTGGGTGATGGAAATCTAGAGGTATGTATACAGGAACCCTGCCACACAGCTGTGCACCACCCATGGTGCTAGGCATTGCTCATGACTGGTTGTTTTCATTGCGGACAGCTGAAAACATTGCTTTTCTTTCACTTTGGAAACGCTTTTCCCTCCCAAGATGCTCTGAGAGCTTAAAATTGGCTTTCAGTCTGCATCCCAAGAAATAATACTGCATGTTAGCTAACACTGAGCTTTAGTTTCTGGGTAAAGGTTGGTTTATGAATGATGTTGGTTACATTTCTCTTCAGAGAACTTTTCTCCCCTGTGGTTTTTTGTAGCTGCTGGTAGTACTGAACAGGTGTGGCAGATATAGCCATCTCTGGAATTACTATTTTATTTACCATCTGAGCTTTCAAAAGGTACCTAGAGACTTCAGTGCTTGTTCCTTATCCTGCTTCATATACTAATTAAGGGGAGACCTTTTCTTTTCTTAAACATCCCTGACTATTAAATTTAATTCACATTCCAATCCACAACACAATAAAGAAAGAATAAAATTATCAGCCAGACTTGAAAGCATATGCTTAGAGAAGACACTGAGAGAGCAACTGGCCCACCCTTCCACCTCAAGGGTTAACTTGACCCGAACCAGTCTTTTTCTTAGAGACCTCAGCTGATGAAGGACTCTTACCTGCTCTGGAACTTGATTACCCTTTACAATAATATACTTCCCCTCATGTCCAACCTGATTCTTTCTGAAATGACTTTTTTAAAAGAAAATAATCTGGAAAACTGAAAAGACACAGCTACTGCAAAAAAGATTTATCTTTCATTTGTCCTTCTGGGCTTCATTTATTATATGTGCTGAGTTGCGGTTGGTGGTTTGTTGGGGTTTTTTTCTCTTCCATTACCAAAGAGAATACCAGCCTAATTAAGATCTTTCCATCATTACCTCATGGAACCTTCTGCCAGAACTATATGTAGGACTGAAACAAATTGAGAGCAACAAGCAGGGTTTAGCTCTGACCTTTAGCTCTACAACTGTGAGAGTCTGTGGTACAGAAAAAGACTCCATATGTATTTAATATATACAAGCCTGAAGTCTTTTACACAATTTCATTGGTCTCTCTGTGACTAAGCAGGCTGCCAAGCACATTTTTGGCTTCAATTTTAGGTGACAATAAGGCAGTGTTCAGCTAGAGGCTTAGGAAAGTATCTGCCATTGAGATGGACTGTGGTTTTGTCTTTTTACTGATGCCACAGCATTGCTCACAGATCTTTCTGTGGTGAGAGTGCTGCTGTGTGTTTATGTGGCAATGGAAACAGCATATTTTTCTTCCCCTACATCTATTCCCTTCAAACCCCTGAGTTGGGGATGTTGCAGAGTGAGAGAAGGGTTTTGCTGCAGGAGATGACAGTGCTGAAACCCAAAGTCCCAAGGACTCTGTTCTGAGCACACAGACCTGCTTGGATGTGGACTTGTCCCAGTAATGTGCACTGGGTCTTCTTCCACCCCAATATTAGGGATCTCTTGATTTCATTCATGTCTCTTTTTTTGTTTGTTTGTTTTTGTGGGTCTCCTTGTCCTTCTGGTCAGTTCATTTATCCCTGGCTTGATGTCCAAGGAGTTCTTATGGAGAGGGGGAGCGGATTAGTCCCAAGAAAACTTCTGTGGAGGGCTTTTAAGATATTTGAAAGGAGGACACTATTTTTGTCCCTCAATTTATCCATTTAAGTTCTGCGATACAAAGTTAGAACTACCCAGACTGCCTCAGGTAGCTCAGCCATGCTGATCCTGGATAGTCTCTGTGCTTTATGAAGAGTAATAAAGAATCACAACATGCCACATGGGGAAGTGTGCAACTTTCCAGCTGTGGTAGAGAATAAAAGGTCAGAGAGAGAGTGCTGGGTGTCTCCAGTCCCTGTCTGGGGCGTGGCGTGTGGGGTCTGTGTTAGTGGAAGAAGGCTGATTAATAATGGAGAAGAACAAGGCAACGAGGAAACTGCAGTCCTAAATTACATTGTTCAGTTGCATGTGAGCCGAGAAGGAATGCAACTCAAGAGACAGGTGGCAGACAGAGAGAAAAGAGGACAACAAAACTTCGGGAAGCGGGCAATTAGGTGCAAAGGCAGACATATGGATATATGAGCAGCTTCTGCTTTGTGCCTCATCTCTACTGGAACAGACCTTCCCAAGCCATCTGACTGGGGACTGTCAGTTTTTCAGCCAGGTTTCCTGCAGATGCTGTTTGTAGACATGGCTGCTGTCCTTTGAGTCCTTTACCTCACCTAAGGCTCCATCTCCCCACAAGTTCCCTGTGGCTACATGTGCCTTTCCACTTGCAACACAAACAGACCAGATGCAGATGTGGATTTCAAAGGTCTCATCTGATCTTCATCAGCGTCTCATCAGCATTGTCTGGTGACACCGGGGGAATCTGACAGTCACTACATTCTCTCCTACGGCAACGTGGCTGCCTGAGAACCACACACTTGCTTTCCATGCTGATCAGCTGTGGGTTTGCAACATGTTCCTGTGGGAATACGCATTGTCCCCAGCATCCAAGAGCAGTGCTGCCCAGATCAATAGACATAAAAGTTGCTTTTCTGCGGTCCCACAACAGAGACCGTAGAACATAAAGTCCTGCTCTCCTGAGCAGATCTGTTCTGTACTCCACAAGCCTTGCTACTTTACCTTGATTGGAAGTAATCACACATCTGTCTAATGTTTACTGTTTATGTAACTGTAAGTGAAAACAGAGCTGCATCTGGTTCCTGGTTACAGAAGATACTGTGAATTTGCTCTAAGATCAGATTAAAGGGAATCTTTTCATTGGTCTCAATGAAGGTAGGACCAGACATTTCTGGTTAAAAGAGAGAGATGGGAAACTTGATTTGCCTTGATCTACTATGGTTGCTGAAGCAAAGTGGCCATTTCAATGTAATCATAGAATCATTTAGATTGGAAAAGAACTTTGAGATCATCAAGTCCAACCTTCAACCCAGGACTGCCACGTCCATCACTACACCATGTCCCTAAGCACCACATCTACGCATCTTTTAAACACCACCAGGGATGGTGATTCCACCACCTCCCTGGGCAGCCTGTTCCAATGCTTCATCACCTTTCAGTGAAGAAATTGTTTCCTAATACCCAATCTAACCTCCTCTGACGTAACTTGAGGCCATTTCCTCCTGTTCTGTTGCTTGTTATCTGGGAGAAGAGACTGACCCTCACCTGCCTACAGCCTCTTTCAGGTAGTTGTAGAGAGCATTAAGGTCCCCACTGAGTCTCCTCTTCTGACTGAACAACCCCAGTTCCCTCAGCTGCCACTCAGAAGACTTGTGCTCTACACCCTTCATCAGCTTTGTTACCCTTCTCTGGCCACACTCCAGCACCAATATGTCCCCCTTGAAGTAAGTAGCCCAAAACTGAACTCAGGATTTGAGGTATGGTCTCACCAGTGCCCAATACAGGGGGACAATCACTTCCCTTGTCCTGCTGAGCACCATTTCAGACACAAGCCAGGATGCTGTTGGCCTTCTTGGCCACCTGGGCACACTGCTGGCTCATGTTCAGCCACCTGTCAACCACACTCCCTCAGGTCCTTTTCCACCAGGCAGCTTTCCAGCCACTCTGCCCCAGCCTGTAGCATTGCATAGGGTTGTTGTGACCCAAGTGCAGGGCCCAGCTCTTCTCCTTGTTGAACCTCATGCAACTGGCCTCAGCCTATGGATCCAGCCTGTCCAGATCCCTCTGCAGAGCCTTCCTGCCCTCCAGTAGGGCAACAGTCCTGCTCAACTTGGTGTCATCTGCAAACTGACTGACAGTGCACACAAACCCCTTATCCAGGTCATTGATAAAGATATTAAACAAGACTGGCCCCAGTACTGAGCCCTGGGGAAGGTCAGACTGACAGGCCTGTAGTTCTCTGGATCCTCCTTCCTGCCCTTCTTGTAGGTGGGTATCACACTGGGTAACCTCCAGCCTTCTGGCAACTCCTTGGTTAGCCAGGACTGTTGATAAATGATGGAAAGTGGCTTAGTGAGCTCCTCCACCAGCTCCCTCAGTACTCTCAGGAGGATCCCATCCAGCCCCATACACTTGTGCATGTCTAAGTGGAGCAGCAGGTCACTAACCATTTCCTTCTGGACTGTGGGGACTTCATTCTGCTCCTTGTCCTTGTCTGCTGGGTGCTCAGGGGGCTGAGTACCCAGAGGGAAGCTGGTCTGGCTGTTAAAAAGTAAGGCAAAGAAGGCATTAAGTACCTGTCTCTTCCTCACCTTTTGTTGCAATGTTCTGCACTGCATCCAATAAAGGATGGAGATTATCCTTTTGTTTCTCATATATTTCTAAAAAAATTCTTTTATGTCAGTGGCCAGCCTGAGTTCTAGTCAGGCTTTTGCCTCTCTTGCCCTGCATAACCTTGCAACGTCCTTATGGTCCTCCCTAGTTGCCTGCCCCTTCTTCCAAAGGGGTAAACTCTCCACTCTCCTTTTTTCTATGAGTTCCAGCCAGTTCCATTTTGCTCACTGCTCAACTGCTTGGACTATGCTAAGCTGTCCCAGTCAAAAATGCTTCTTTCCCATTACTACATTCAGGTGGTGTGAACTACAATTTGTGAACAAATTTACTCCTCTTTGGTAAGCAAGACTATGAGAAAGAACAGGCATAGGTATCACATATCATGAATTTTTCAGAATACTGAGAAGAAAACATGTTTTATCTGTGTTTGCAAATATATTAATTTGCTTCCTCTTGTGTACAAGGCATCCATATTAAAACAACACCCTAATGCATAATGGTCAGCCTCAGTGAGAGGGAATGTGGTTTAGGAAGTTTCAGGAGTGGATGTAATTAAAATACTGCTGAATAGCAAAGACTTTGTCTTGTAAATAGAGGAGAAATCTCTAAAGTGAGCAGATAATAATAATAATACCTGACTCATAAGAAAGACCTTAGGATCAGAGTCTCCAAAATATTGATTTTAGGTACCTGGAGTATTGACTGAAATCACTACTGTAACTCATGACCACAGGAACCAAGATAAGTGCTGTACATATTGTACTCCGAAGCCTGTTAGGGCACTGGGAAAATCTCTCCCCTAGAACCCAACTCACAGCTTCAATTAGGAAAGTCTGGGTCAATTCTATCCTTCAAAGCAGTTGAGACAGGATAATAAAAAAAGTTGCATATTCCCCACTAACAATTACAGCTTAATTGTATAGGTTACAGCGAAAATTTAGATTTGCTCTATGATCACTAAGATGAGGTCAAGCTGCAGAAGGTTCCCATAAGAACAGAGGCATTTTCCAGTGACGCAGAGCAGGTGCACTCCTAGCCAAGGTATGATATGATATCTTGGGTTTCCAATGTCTGCATTTAGGTTTTTCACAAAAAACCCCACAAACTTCCCAGAAACCAATGGGAGGGACCCTGGAATGTGCAAATGCAGTTGCTTGTATAAGTTTAGAAGAATTTAGGTTACAGCTATGTATCTGACAGCATAAATAAATCCATAGGATATATCTGTGTTTATGTGTGCATTTTGGAAGATCAGAACATGGAGTATAAGCTGCTCCTCCTCCTTCCTGCCTCCTATAATTTGTTCCTTTGCCAAATGAAAGCTTTCCTTTTAGTACAACACTGGTAAAATTAATTTCCCAGGATGCTGCAGTAATTTAGATTTGATATAACTGTTTATTTTCCTTAGCCTCTCTTTACCATATGTGAAAAGCTTTTTTAAAATTATTTTTTAATTAATATTTTTGCTTTATTTAGTGTTATTTTGAAAACTCTAGTCAAGTCAGTGTAGGTCTGGGCTTGTGTTTCAGCAAGAATCTAATACAAATGCTCCAGTGGATGAGGAGTGGTTCACCGCAGGATGAAGAGTCAGCTTTATCTTACAGGGCAAAGTATGGTGAAGATGCAGATAACTGCCAACAGAAATCCCCCTCTCCAGGGGAACAGGAAACTCACTGACTGCTCATGAAGCTTAGAAATCATTATCATCCTGCATTGCTAGGTTTGTGCTTGCTAGGGTTCATCGTTTCATTGCCTTATTGATCACAAGCACTTTAACAGTCTGTAGGTTGAAGCCAGCTGAAATTCAGACTGAACCCTAAATGGCTGATTCATTTCAAGTCCAGCTCTCAGTAGACAAACTATGTGATCTCTGTGCATTTGATCTCATTGCAAATCTCTGGGAGCCACTAAAAGCAGATTTTTGAAAAAAACAGTTGCTGAATGCCAGTTTTGTTTCTAGCATGGTGCATCTATTTCTCTGTGAGCATGTCAGCTCTTGCTGTTATGAACTTTAGGTTGTCCTTGGCATTTTGTAGTAGTGTAGCACACTAAAAAGTGCTCTTGAATATGTAGGCATGTGTTACCAGCAAAGCAGCAGGTAACAGAGCTCATCGTGGCTGATCAAAAAAGGAATTTAGAAAGCATTCTGGAAGTGATATTGTTCTACATGATTGAAAACATGCTCCAACTAAATTTATACTCCTTGCTGTAGTTCAGCACTGTGAGGGGCACTTCCATTCAATTATACTCTTCTATTAGATAGTAGATTTGAGGGAAATGAAAAAGATTAAATTCTATCTAAACAATAACAACAGATTATAAACATAGCTTAATTGTTACATAAGGAAAGAAATCCAAAATATTAGAAGAGAGCTAACTAACAGACCTAGATATACAAGAAGCCTTCATATCACCACTGCTGAGAGTCCTGGGGCCTAACATGGAAGGAAAATAGTCCCCTAGATTCACATCTGGGTATGCATCTGCAACTTTTTTGCCAGCTTTCTGTGTGACCTCTATGGGAGAGAATTAATTTCTTCTTGATGGACAGAGAACTTAAGTAAGATTTACCCTTCCAAATGAGCTGCAATGAAAGACTCCGCACTGAAATACAGTCATTGCTTATAATGATGCCTCACTGAAATACAATAAGTGGCTTCCACACCATTCTCATAAGGTTATTGAGTCCTCAGTAACTCACGTGGGTTGGTAGGATGAGTTTGACAGGACATTAACCTTCCTCAAAGTTTTCTCTAAGTTTTTTTCTTTTTTTCCCTTCAGTAACCTGCACCAGTGTTTTCAGTGCTGACTTTGCTGACAGCCCAGGACAATGTAATTCTGCAATAGTAATAGCTCAGGACAGATTAGTTAGGTGATTATCTTTAGTCCTTGCTGTGAGACTATTTAATCTTTGTCATCAACTCCTTGGTGATTCTTCTGTGTGGAATAAATGCTGCCATACACCATTGTGGCTAGGATCTCATTAGCACACCCACCCTGACAGTACATCTGTGGAGACCAAGGCACTGCCGCAAGCTCAGAGCCAAAACTCAGTAAAATCAAAGGCAGATAATCAATTAGTCTCAAACCTTTGACATACACTTCCCTCTGCAGTGCAAAAGGTACTTCTCAATCCCATTAGCCAGCAACAGAGAGGAAAACTCTAACATCAAAACACTTTGAAAATGAGAACACTTTTGACACCCAAAAAAAGCAAGTAAAGAAGCATGAGTGTTTATTCACATGCTGTAGCCCTGCACAGGGATATGAAAAAATGAGGAGTAAGTCACTTACCTTTCTCTAGCCCTTTTTGATCTGGCAAAGCAGCCCCTCCCTTTTGCAATTCAAGGTACTCTTCTTCCCAAGAGGTTGTGCAAGTCATGTTTATAGTGAATGAAAGTTGATTGCGGAGAATATCTGGTGCATCTTAACAATCCAACTGAAGAGCATTAACGATGTTACAGTGCTAGAGGGACCCACTCTGGCTCTATACTGCTGCAAGGCTGGATTGCTATTACAAGGTTGTAGAACTGCTGTACCTGTGAACAGCCACTACACACAATAAAGCTCCCACCATTGCAACAGCCTGCAGCCAGCCCTGGGCTAATATCTCAAAATCTGCATTGGACATGAAGTGCATGTTTCACATTTCTTTCAGGTGAAATCAGCTGTTGACCTTTTCGCATTCTTTCTGTTGACTGGCTGTGGTCAGAGAATAGATGTTTAGCCTTGTTGGTGATACGTGAGCAGGGGCAGATTCCATGAAACTCACAACTCACAGCAAGCTAAGAGCTGTACAGCTAAGAGGAGAGACAAACCTGGTATGGAAGACCTTGCTAACTCTACTGTACATTTTTCATACTCATGCCTTTGCTTTATGGCAGCAAGATAAAAGAGTTTCATCTTGCCCCTACCTGCTTCTATTTACTGAAGTAAGGAAAGGATAAGGGAAAGCAGTTACTATAATAGTTTCCAAAGATACTTGAGCTCTTGGTTGTGACCTGCAGTTTTTCTTGCTCTCTCCATATATGCAGGACCTCATAGCAATTCAGATGTGAGGGAACAGAACAGCTGAAATGTTCACATCTTGTTGGGTGGAGTCATTCATGCTCCAGACAATGAGTCAGGACAAGAGTGACAAGCCCATTTTCTTTCTCTCTGGATGTGATTGGGTGCTTTTTATCTTTCACAGGAATGAATGGTGTCTTTTGCAGTGCCATGTTGGCTTTCTGTTATGTCCATTTCAAAGAGCAGCAACTCTGAGTACTCACTTACATGATAAGTGTTATCCAGCCATGCTCATGTTATCATCACAAGCTGGGCAAATGAAGGCTGACTATTTCATATTGTCTGAGCGATTTGGCATCATTAATGAGATTTTTAGTACTCTTGATGAGGGGCAGGGGTATGTGGCATGAAAGACAGCCCTTACAATCACACTGAAATTGAGCCTTGGATGATGTGAAGTGGCGGGGAGTGCCAGAAGGAAACACATTGGTAATTGAGCCTGCACATATATATGACTATACACATCAAAACCATACTCAGCTGATCATGCTGTTCCATGCCCCCGACCACTATTTAGCACCTTTCCATAATCTTCCCTTCGTAATATATGTGCATGCCTAACAGAGCCATGATGACACCAAGCTGAGCAGGACTGTTGCCCTACTGGAGGGTAGGAATGCTGTGCTGAGGGATCTGGACAGGCTGGATCGATGGGCTGAGGCCAGTTGCATGAGGTTCAACAAGGAGAAGTGCTGGGCCCTGCACTTGGGTCACAACAACCCTATGCAATGCTACAGGCTGGGGCAGCGTGGCTGTGTCCTGGTTTCAGCTGGGACGGAGTTAATTATCTCCTTAGGAGCTAGTTCGGTGCTGTGTTTTTGCTTTGACGTGAGACTTTTCAGTTCCTTGGGCCTTGTTAGTGAAAAGGATGGAGGGGCACAAGGAACTGGGAGGGGACACAGCCAGGACAGCTGGCGTAAATTAGCCAAAGAGGTATTCCATACCATGAGGCATCATGCTTGATATATATACCTGGGGGGCTGGCTGGAGCAGGCAGATGATTGCTGAGGGACGGGCTGTGGATTGTTCAGCAGGTGGTGAGCAGCTGCAGTGTGTGTCACATGTTTCATTCTTCCTTTCCCTTTGGATTTTATTCTTTCCCTCTCCCTTTTCATTATAACTGTTATTGTCATCATTGTTATTATGTTGGGTTTTTTTTAATTTTTATTCTATTTTAATTATGAAATTGTTCTTATCTCAACTGAGTTTTACATTCCTTTTCAACACTTCTCCCCATCCCCCTGGGTGGTGGGGGGAGTGCTGAGCAGCTGTGTGGTACTGAATTACCATCTAGGGTTAAACCACAATAGGCTGGAAAGCTGCCTGGCAGAAAAGGAGACATCGGTGTGCCCAGGTGGCCAAGAAGGCCAACAGCACCCTGACTTCTATCCAAAAAAGTGTGGCCAGCAGGACAAGGGACATAATCGTCCTTCTGTATTGGGAACTGGTGAGGCCACACCTCAAATCCCGTGTTCAGTTTTGGGCCCCTCACTTCAAGGGGGACATAGAGGGGAGCGTGTCCTGAGAAGAGTAACAAAGCTGGCGAAGGATGTGGAGCACAAGTCTTCTGAGGAGTAGCTGAGAGAAGTGGGGTTGTTTGTTCATGGAGAAAAGGAGGCTCAGTGGGGACCTTATTGCTTTCTACAACTACCCGAGAGGAGGTTACTCTTCAGCAGCAAGGTTCCTCTTCCCTTTTCTCTCTCTCTCAACCTCCCTTCCCTTAGGCATAATCAATTCCTTCTGCAGAAATGGAAACAGCCTAGGAATACATTTCGGTGTTGCTAATGAAAGCTGGTAATAGCTGTGAGATTCACCATAGCATGTCCCAACAAGTTCCAATGTATATTAGTCACACGCTATCATTTCACAGCTAACAGCTAGCATGAAGAAAAAGTCTTAAAATGAAGGTCAAACTACCTTTATTTGATTGAATATATCTCTCGGTTTACTGGCATGGATTCAATTTAATGTAGTTTCAGGATAGTCTTTCTGTAATTCTTATTTCCTTACAAGACTTCTGTTGCTTGCCAGATCTTAGCTCTCTGCAAATGTGGAGCCTATCCCTGTGAGGAACTTAAGATGAGCTTCACTAAATCATGCTCTTGGCCTTTTTTGGAAAAGATAGATATGTCTCCCCTGACTAATATCAAAGACCTTCCACAGAGTTAACAGCTTCCCAGTCAGGATGATAATACTCACTACCTGCCCCTCAGTTGAGACATCACAAACAAAATTATTATTTCAGCTGGGGAATGTGCAGCAGGAGTAGATGAACTCTTGAAATGTCAGGCCTGATGACCCACTTACTATTTATCCCTGTTTCCCTCAGTGACCTGTGGACCTTTTCCAGTCATGCTGTGTAACTGGAGAGTTCCTGCAAGTAAAAGTTCAGGGAACAAGCTTTGGCTGTTTTTCTCTGCACACCCTGGGCCACAGTGCAGTAGGCTCATCTCCTTTCTTTGGGTACTGGTCTGGCACCACTACTCTCATGCAATCTGAGGCCCTCCCAGACTGACTCCTTGAAGGGAGTTAGTGGGTCTTGAACTTTGAATGGTTGCAGGGTACTCAAATCTCATCAACAGTCAAGTTCTGGAGAGCATTTTTGTTTTCTGGGGAGAATTAAGATTTTTCTACAAGAATGAGCTTTCATCAAGTATCACTTTATGACTGTCTGAAGAAATTATGTCAGTAGTTGTGTGTTGGGACAGTCTGTGAAACTGAACATTGTACGTCGCCAGAAACAGCCTTCTGTTGAGATTTGAGCAGAATAGTTGTGCTGTGGTTTGAACAATGGACCCTAATCAGGCACTTTCCTTTATGCCCTCCAGTATGACACAAAGCCCAGACACATCACCTAGAGTTGGGATGAATCAGGATGAATTCTGAAGTAGAACATATGGATTTGTGGTACAGTAATTTCTGTGCCCACCAAAAGCAAACATGCTTCTGTCTTTGAGTTTTTCATAAACAAACTAACACATTTTTTCCAATGAGGACAATTTAAAATACAAGCAGTTCACATCCCAGACTAAGAATGTGCCATGCTTAGTATAAGCCAGGACTAAGCAGGGAGGAGAAGGAGTGCGAGGAAGAGGGGGAGGGGAGACAAGACATAATCACCAGAACCAACAGCCCAGACTTGCTCTCTTCTTTATATGTAGTAGACGTTAAGTCACAGCCTGGGATTATAAGGGAAAGAAAGAAAAAACCTACAGAAAAATGAGCAGCAGGAATGCAATAGTAGAGCAGAACTGCAATACTGTGTTAGATCAAGGGGCCTGTTGGCAGGACAGAAATTTCTGCTTTAAGAAGGATTGCAAGAATTAGAGTAATATTAAGTAAGCTTGCCTCTGGCATCAAGGACTTTCAACCGTCAGCAGTTCAGGGACATACAATCAGAATCATAGAATCATTTAGGTTGGAAAAGAACTCTGAGATCATCAAGTCCAACCTTCAACCCAGGACTGCCAAATCTGTCAATAAACCATGTCCCTAAGCACCACATTTTTCAAACACTGCCAGGAACGGTGACTCCACTACCTCCCTGGGCAGCCTGTTCCAGTGCTTCACCATCCTTTCAGTGAAGAAATTTTTCCTGATATCCAATAGAAAACTCCCCTGGTGCAACTTGAGGCCATTTCCTCTTGTCCTGTCACCTGTTATCTGGGAGGAGAGACCGACCCCCACCTGCCTACAGCCTTCTGTCAGGTACTTGAAGAGAGCATTAAAGTCCCCACTGAGCCTTCTCTTCTCCTGACTAAACAGTTGCCTGTTTAGCAGCCGGTTTCTTCAGCTGCTTTTCAGAAGACTTCTGCTCTAGATCCTTCACCAGCTTCATTGCCCTTCTCAGGAAACGCTCCAGCACCTCTGCATCCCTCTTGAAATGAGGGGCCCAAAACTGAACTCAGGATTCGAGGTGCAGCCTCAACAGTGCAGATTACAGGAGGACAATCACTTCTCTAGACCTGCTGGCCACACCATTTCTGATACAAGCCAGGATGCTATTTGCCTTCTTGGCCACCTGGGCACACTGCTGGCTCATGTTCAGCCACCTGTCAACCAGTTCCCTCAGGTCATTTTCTGCCAGGCAGCTTTCCAGCCGCTCTGCCCCAGCCTGTAGCACTGCATAGGGTTGTTGTGAGCCAAGTGCAGGACCCAGCACTTCTCCTTGTTGAGCCTCATACAACTGGCCTCAGCCTATGGATCCAGCCTGTCCAGATTCCTCAGCACAGCATTCCTACCCTTCAGCAGATCAACGCTCCTGCCCAACTTGGTGTCATCTGCACAGGCTTGCATTTGGGCTACCATCTAGTGCTTCTCCATAAATGGATATAATGTCTCTTCTTTTTTAATCCTGTTATATTTTTGCATCTCCCATGCTCTTGAAAGACTTCTGACATGATGCTTGGAGCTGGATGCACATAGAGCAGTGCAAGACACCTGAAACTGTGACAAGTTAATAACGCTTGCAAAACCCTATCTTTCTCCTACTTCACTGATGATTTGCCTAATACCACCCTTACTGGGGATCTCTGTGATAATTTGTTGACATGGATGCAAGTGTCACACATTCTTCTGAGTTTCCGTGTTGCAGCATCACAATTCAGGTGCTCTTTCAATCACAGCTAGAGACTGAGCTACCGCATTAAGATAAAATTCCAGAAAGCATGGAAGAAAGAGTGAGTGTTGTGAGTGCATGTGACCATTCTTTAATCTGAAGGAGCATTTATCCACTTAAAAAGCTATTATTCAACCAAATGTAGCACAGTTAGATACTCTGCTAATTGTTCATTACATATATTTAAAGACTTATGCATACAGCTAAATCTACAATCACATGGAAGTCAGGGGTCTACCTTTATTCAGAGTCAGCAAAGAAGTTTGAGTCCTAGAGAACATGCCTGCTAACTGGCTTCTCTTGCTCAAAGACGTAGTGCTGACTTGGGACAGCATATGCTTAAAGAAACACTTTTGAGCATGATCTTTCCATTCTGTATGTTTTCAACTTCAGAGGCTTTTTAAAAATCAAGTGACTCTTCAATATTTAGTGAAATCAGTTCTTTACAATCCAGCATTTGGCGTCTGTGTCTTTTCTCCAGGCAAAACTGAAATGTGCTATGACTATTTCTACAGTGTGTGCATGTCATGACTACTGGTTAATTTACAATTGGCAAATGAAAAGGTCAGAAATGTGTCAGCTCTCTGTTATGTTTTGAGACTGCATAATTAGAGGATAAAAAAGAGATCTTGGCACTTCACGAAATACATATCAGATAAACATTAAATATATCCTATATTTTACCATGCTGGTCTTTATGATTGAGTTAAACATTATGGTCATAATGAGACTTTACTGAGCTTACTTACACTGGTGTGAAAGTACAGGTCAGAGCTGGCTTTCTAATTTTCCATTCTCTGAATGTACCAGATGTACTTATTCTAATTGCTATGCTTACCCCTTTCTGAGTTAAACACATCCATGTCCTTTACCAATGTACATTTTATAAATATTAAAGGCACTGGGGCAATATTTTATCTATTACTTTGTGTCCTCTCATCATAATACAAACTTACATTCTTAATATAAGATTGCCTTTTCAGCTGTGATTTCAAGCTAACTTAATGCTCCTAAAAAGATCAATCCATTCCAATTAACAGTAATGAAAGTCTTTCAATGATTTCTCTGAGCAGGGGATCAGGCTCGGGGCTGTTATTTCTTCTCCTCATCTCTGTTAAATTGATTAAATTTTACAAATATTACTCTGCTAATCACTTCACAGTAATTTGCATTTGCACAAGGGAGTCTGTTTTGCCTAGTCTGCCAGGTTCTAACTTATACAAGGGCTTTGCTTTTCTCGACACCACACGAATAATTTCTCAATCAGATTTCTTTTCTTCTTACAATATTGGAAATCAGTGGGATTACCATCTCAGGCTGAAAAGCCATACAGTTAAACAGATACAGGAGTTCCAGATACATGGGATTTTTTTTAGCTTTGCCACTAAACTGTCATGTCATCCTGATGACGTCACCAAAACCATTTTGCCTTCTCATTCTTTGTCTTTTCTCTGCTGTCCTGAACTCTTTATGACCAGCTATTTAGACCTTATTTTGCACCACAAAAGTCAATGGTAGTTTTGCAATGCTTTAACAAAACTCAAAGGGCATGATACTTTTGCTGTTTTGGAAGAAACTCTCCATGTTTGATTTTCTTCTCCCTCATTGAAATCGTCTTATTAAAAAAAAAAAAAAAAAGTACTACATGAGAATGAGTTCCAAACAAACGCTGAATTTATTTGTTTTACTAACATTAAGACATTCCACTTATACTGGTCTTGTCACTTGATCTCGACAATGAGTACTTGTTTGAAGAGAAGTTTCAATATTAAAGAAAAGTATTTCCTGAGATAGAGCTGTTTCATCAGGCCAGAAACATTCCATTCTTCTGTTACTAGACAAAGTCTTTCAAATGGATGTATTTTCTTCAAAGATCTTCAACATCAGTGTTTTCAGCAACATTTTCTTCTCTGACAACTCATTGATGAGATTTTCAGAACTATCCACAGCACACATTCTTCTCACTTAACAGAGATTTTGCTTCAGGTCTATAATGCTCCATTGACCGTAACAGAGATATACTTTAGGAAATAAGCATAAATTTATCTAAAATTTATCCTGCAGCTGTCTGTTCCTCTGGGAGACGGGAAGAATTTCTTCCAAGAAGGCTGCAAGCCCTTACTCCCCTCCCTCTCCTCCCTCACGCCAGGAAAGGGCAAAGAAAGCATTCAGATTTCAGCTAACTTGGTGATTGGATTCTGGCAGCATCAATGGCTTAAGGGCAGCTAAGTGAACTGGAGTCATTAGCAAGCAGAGCTGTACATCTACCCTAACATCATTCAAAGCACAAATAGTTGTTTCATTCTTGCCTTCAATTGTCTGAGAGAACACAAAGACATTTCCTACTGCAGAAAACTTATTTTTATCATCAAATGCATTTTCCCCCTTTTATTCCTTGTTTAAATAATTTATATATATATATATATGTATAAATAATTTATTATTTCAACAATGGTTCTGAGTAAAGCTGCAATTTTTGAAAGAATTGGATCTGCCTTTATTTCCATCACCAAACCTCAGGTTTGATGGCTGAAATGAACTCTGCCCACAGCATTGTTATTGTCACATGATGATTCACCTGAATTTTTCATGGGATGTTATTTCTTGCTCTTAATCTGTTGTGCAGAAAAGGAAACAGATTTTCTGTTCTTTCTGTATACAACCATCTTTATGTCCTTAACAAAAACATTCATTAGGTCCAGGGCCAAGGACTAATAATTCACAAGACTTGGAAGCTACTTTCTTGATAAGGATTCTGTTTGCAAAACCTTTTATCCATTTAGTATGTATTTGAAGCTAACAATTCAGAAATGATATTGTGCCAAGCCTAAGAATGTCCTGTTACATTATGAACCAAGCTTCTAACTGCACACAAGAATCAATTCTGTCTTCCAGCTTCAGATGGTCAAAGGTAGTCTCACTGGTATTATCTTATCTGTATTTCTTTTTCTGATGTATCCACCTAACTGGCCCAGTCTCTAGTATCCGCTGTATAAATCATCTAAGTATGGTCTTTTCATGTCTGACCTGTTATCTAGCACCACCTTTGGTTGTGAATGACTTTTTACATTTTTCATCTCATATACATTCTTTGTGTTTCCTGTACCCAGAAAAAAAAAAATTTAGATCCTAGAAAAGCTGGCTGTGCAGTTCTCTGTTGCAACATAGTGAGCCATACCAGACACCAACTTACAGCCCATCTTGTATGTGAAGCATGAGAGTATCGGTTCAGAAGTATTTGGGATCATTTGCCTCGGAGCTGACTCAGAAAGCACAGGCAACCCACCACATCACAGGAGCGATGGGGAATTCAGCATATGGTGCCAAGGAAGGGCTGACCAGAGTTTAACCTTACAGTCTTTCCAACCACTAATAAAGAACATTTCTGTTCCTCGACGGTCTAGACCACAGGCATAGCAAGTTGGTGGCATGCATCCCAGCTGTTTCCTTGCATCAGAGTGGTGTGGACATCTGTATGTACAGAGGCCCAGACAGGGGCCAAGCTGGGTGGAAATACTCTGGCTAATCAGGGACAAAGCTGTTTGGCAGAGCACTGTTTTTACATTCATTTATAAGCACTAATACTGTTTCTATTCAGATCAGAAAGGAGAGGGAGGAATTACTGACTAGCAGCCAGGAGACTGTAGCAACATGGAAGCAGCTCATGCTCCTAACTCTACATAGATGGAGTAAAGGAGACTATAGTATCATGCTCATGGTCTGAAGTACAACTATAGCGTACTTTACATCTCAGGATTGTAAGGCTGAGGTGTATCCCCAGAGCCTCTCTTGTGTTTAAGCTCTGTCAATAGCACTCCACTTTGTACCTGACAGAATCCAGCAGCTCACATCACACACAAGCCTGCTGTCCAGAAAGGTACTGAGGACTAGGAGTGATTGGCAGCTGCACAAATGACCTTGGGAACAGGTGGCAATTAACTACCACCATGTGCACACTCATTTATTTTTTTATAGGGAGAATGCCTTTAAACCTTGGCTTTTGGATTTTCCTTCTTTAACTTGCTTAAGTTAATGACTTAAGTTAAGCAAAATTTTAAGTTACGACTTAAAAAGTCAGAGGACAGAGAAAATATTGTCAACTCCACTTCATATATAGTGAATGTTTCTAACCATGTAAGAAGATCTTGGATACAATATCAGGTTCTGCCATTTTCTTATCAGTTGACATTTAGTGATACTGTTTCAAGAAAGAAAAAACACCTACAGGCTGTGTGAAAAGCAGTCATGGAGCAGAAAGGCTGATATCTTGCATCAGATAAACCATAAACAACCATCTGATGCACACATACACAAACAAAACAAGTTTAACTGTCCACACAAAGAGCATTGCAAACCTTCCTCCTTTACAGTAGGTGCAGTATCTATGGCAAAACAACTCTACTGATTGGTTCAGAACAAAGAATCAGAGCACACCAGCTCTTACAGAAGCAAAAGAAAGGGAAAATCAATCTTTAGTTGAAAAGATGAAAAAAGTTGTGATTAACATAATATCATATTCCTGTATTAATCTGTACATTTGCATTTAAACAAGTTAAATACTGTAGGACATTTCTTTGCAGTTTAAAAGTTCTAAATAAAATCATCAGTTACTTTAATTTGTAGCTAATATTTTCAGAGCTTTTTTCAGTGGAAAAAAAAATCCATGCATGTATTATCTTATTGAAGCTTATAATCAGCCACATACTGTGACTTTGAATTAATTTCATTTCTTTTTTTTTTTTTTTTATGCTCTGGCAGTAGGAGGCAGAGGGTGATGTGGAATTTGAATTCAGTAAGGGACATAGACTGCAAAGAATCTTGCACATGTCTTTGCTATGCTCTGTGATGGTCTTCACAGTGAGACTGGTTCTTAAATGCACAAGTGGTAGGAAGCATCACAAATGTAAGTTCTGCTGTCATCATTAAAATAGCAATCTATAGCAGAAACATTAACAACGCTTTTCTGCCACAGGGTATTTTCTCTTAGCTATGATATCATTATCCTAAAATGTTCTGCCTCTGATCTAAAGGCATCTGGCTGATTAAAGGAGCTGGACAAGGACCCAGAGTATTACAAAATGAATTTTTCAAGTAGGATGGGGGAAACCACCCACCAATCTGTGATTCAGGCCCTGTCATATGCCTAGCCTACACCACACCCCTCTCTGCATCTGCTTTTCCATTCAGTTTGGCACATCTGTCTAGCAGCGCCCTTAGGACAGGGATAACCCTGACACCAAGTGCATGCTGTCCTTCCCACGTGGGACTGTAGAGGCAAAACAAACGATCTTACAGCCCTGACTCAGACAATGGCTGGAAACAGAAGCCAGGCTGCTTCTTGAGACTGAGATCATCTTTTCTAGGCTCAATGGAGGTGAATTTATCTCTATTCTTATGTATTACTTCACCTTTCACTCTAAAGCACCACTGTAATTTCTGTTTTAGAAAGCACGAGGCTGCTTACTGGGGTGGTACTTACTGTATTTTGTAGATTATAAAGCCACTGCAACTCTTGAGTTTTCCCAAGCACTAACCATAACTACAAAGGAAGTCCTTGCCTTTGAGTTCCACCTTTGTAAATCAGGAAGCATCAGAAGTTTTAGCTGCTGTGATCAGGACTGTATTGCATGTAAGACTGGAGGATTTTACAGGAGGGAAGCTGCATTTAAGAGCATGATCACTGGAAAGTTCATAGACTACCTGCCTTAATCAGACGAGTGAAGGCAGTGTTATGTTTTATTAATCAAAATTGTGATAAATCAATCCAATGAAGCCTTTTGTTAGCTCTGCACCAACTTATAAATTAGTCTATTTCTACTGAAATCCTATTGTGCAGCTTCCATTTTGGTTTTTCATTCATATTGTGAAGTTGTTCAGTGTGCCTTTGAGTACAGTAAAGACAGAGAGACCTGGTATCTCTTAGCAAGACCCAGGTGCTTTAATAACTATTAGTCCACTTAGCCAACACTTCAGAGCTTTCAGGTTTGATTTTAATTAGAGCAGCTCTGACATTTTCAGTACTTTTTAAGCAACAGCCTTATTTCATAATCATGATGCTCTGATTACAAAAGACTGCGGGAGCAGGAACTGTGCAATGCTTTTGCAAAACAGCTGCACTAGGGAAGAGCCGTAGTTTTGTCCTGTGGGATTCTTACCAAACTCCTTAGCTGTGCTTACCTGGTACTGACGCTTTGAACTTTTTATTTCAGGCTTCTGTCAGAATCATGTACAAACTTACGTGTGCACAACAGTGCAGGGATTACTGTATTGTTTCTGTGTCATCACTGAGCAAATGTCAAGGAATTCTAAAAAAGCAAAGTTATATTTTGTGTTAAAATTTTGCAGTGTATATGTCTGAGATATGGGAATGGATTTCATGTTCAGTGATATCAAGACAGACAAAACACCTTTTGTGGTCTCACTGCACCTGAATTACCCCCACCCTTTCAGTAAATCAATAGTTAGTTCCTCAACTCCATTTCACATCAGACTTGGAAGGAATAGATGAATTTTTACATTTAGCTTTTGAACTAAAAACTCAAATATATTTCTAAACTTTTTTTCAAGCCACTAGAGGGGAACAGTCTATGTCAGTCAAATAAATCACTTCACTGAAACTAAAGTATACTTTTTTCATTTCTGGGCACCCTTACTAAAAGCAGACAACAAATCACAGACAATCTTTCATAGAGCTACTGTGGTCATGTCAGTGCTCTTATTCATGCTGCTCTGTGGTTAAGACACTTCCCAAGACAAATATTGTAGAAATAGGCAGGGAAGAGCTTTGAACTACCTTCTCCAGGATTTCAAATATTGTCTCTGCCTGCCTCAATAACATACATGAACAGCACAGGAAAAACACAAGACGTGTCCAAATCACTGAGACTGGAAACAAAGATGTCTCATAACTGTCCATGTAGTGAGACTTCTTAAAAAATATGTCACTGAGCCTATAACCTTTCACCAAAGAAGTTTTAATAGGAGTATAGTTTCATAATTTTGTTAAGCAGATTTAAATTATTTTAATGCCTTCAAATTCTGTGTTCCTGTCAGATATTTGCTCTTGTTACCTGTCATATAGTACCTCTAACATTCATGTGTTCATGTGGATCATTAAATTGAAAAGAAGAGAAAAAAATTTAAGCAGGTCAGTTCTCAGTTCTGACAGAGTGTGGGAGTGCTGAATCTAAGGCAAAGCACCCTGCCTTCTCTCCTTTGCCTCATGCCTCTGTAAGTGCTCTCAATATTCAAAAATCCCAGGTTTGCTCTTAAGAAATAGCTGTATTTTTCAAGGAGAAGCTGCCTTTTGGAAACTTAGGGGAAGGAGAAGAACACAGTCTTGTGTGTTTGGTTTAAGATGTGATTTTGCATTTGTGAGACGAGCAGAGATAAAAAGCAGTACTGGGAACATAAATTGACCATTTTATGTGAACAGCCAGAAGGTGGAAGAGAAAAATCAATGCAGATGTTGGGGTGTTGAGTTCTCCCATAATCTGTGATTGCTTTTGCCAACCAAATTCACTCAGAGATTCTTGCCAAAAATGCTGGTGAACAGCCCTGTGATTCCAGTCTCTGGAAGGGCCTGGAGGGTGCAGAGTGCCTTTACACAGGCTCTGATGTGACATGTCAGAGTGAGAGGCAGATTATGACTAACACAGTGACAGGCCTTTCTCCTTGACACTCACTGGGCCTGTCAAACAAGGCTGACTGCTAAATCTCTGAGAAAATGGAAGCTTACAAGGGACCACACACACCTGTCAAGGGAAAGAGCCTCCAGAGCAGTTCTGAGCCAGTTAGATTCCTGCTGCTTCCCTCACAGTGTCAGATGCCCTTCAGAAGCAGGGGTATCCCTATTTCTGGGAATAGCTTGGCGGTTTCTCATTTGAGATTCTCCCACTACCTGCCAAAAGTGAAGCCCTGAAGTATCCCCTACCTCCCTCCACCTCCAAATCCACACCTAAAGCATGTGGCAGCACAGAATCAGCTTAAACCACTTGCCAAACACGCAGTCTGAATGACAGAAGAATGGCCATTTATCCAAAAGTAGACCAGTGTTTTTCCACTTGTTCCTGTTTGCAGATCTTCCTTCCCTAGCAAATCTCTTGGAGGAGGATTCTTTCACCATGCATTAAAATTTAGCAACAGCACATTACTTTCCTTTGCACGAACCTGTCAGAGATAGAACATATACCCTCACCCTACCCCTACATCAAAAAAGATTGGTTTTGCGATGGGCTGACCATTTTTCAAATGCCTGTAAAGAGATAAGTCCACAGTCCTCTCACTGTCCAAATCAGACTTCCTCAGCAAGAACACAACACAGAGCCTCCCTTGCAGGTTTCAGCTTGATCTGTGGTCCTCATCTCCTCCTCTGAAGTCTGCCTCCCTTCTCAAGACATGGGAGACAGGCAAATGAAGTCAGAAAGCACACATCAAGGCTGAGACTGTTTCAAGAGCACATGCAGGTTATTGCCTCTTTTATTGAAGGAGACAGCATAGTTAGGACTGAGAGTTGGCTCTCTAAATTAGGAAAGACAGATTTGCAAAGGCTGGAAGACCAGCTGGTGCATGGATAGAAGACATTGGTGTTGTACTTCCTGACTGATAAAGCACTGTCAGACTTTCAGAAGTTAACTACAGTAAGCCTGCTTCTGGTAAACAGCATCAGCCTGACAGGGCCCTCTGTGAAGTCAGGAAGCTGTTCTCTCAGATTTCCAGAAGGCTCTGCATCATGTTCGAGGCTTCATGGGGATCTAAGTATGCCTCAAACACATCTCTCTCTGTTTTTGTTTTAAATCTTCTCATCCATCTCTCCTATCAGAGCTGGCCAGGAGCAAAACCACTGAGGTATGGATGGAGAATTTCCCAGAAGCCTTGCTCTCCTAAAACTCCCAGCCTCAACTCCAGATCAAAACTCAACTAAATTCAAGCCAAGTGGAGTTGCTGTTCTTCACCTTACTGAAGACACTTCCTTCCTTCCTAAACAAAGCTAACACCCACTGCAAATTACAGTACATGGAAATCCATGATTACTACATCAGAGCACAGGAAATGTGAACACAGCAAGCAAGAATTTTCTAGCCAGATATGCAGCTGGACGAAGCACACAGACATGATGAAGTTGAATCTCTGCTGCGCTGCAACACTGTCTTGCCACTTTTGCCTTTGCTGGCCAGGATTATAATTTAAATTGGTAGGTTCTGCCTACAGCATCTTCACAAGCAATCTTCACGACCACAAGCCACTGATTAGACAGGAAAGAAATACTTTCAGCACCACCCACTAGTCAATAACCAGGGATTCATCAGAAACACCAGAATGTGACAAAACATTCTAGAGACTTTCAGGGAGGTACAGTGGGATATCTCTATGCCCCAAACTCCATGGCAGTAGCTGGAAGAAACTTCCAGGAAGGAAATCAAGCATACAAGTTCCAAATAAAAACCACCCACAAACCCCATTTTTCTTTCTGCATTTGTGTGAAAAGTTCTGTTCAATGGACAATTTGTCAGCTGGTTTTCCCACACCAGGCCTTTGCTTGGGCTGTCTTTCTGGTTTGATCTCTGATTGATGAATCCTTCCTCTAATTTAGCATCAATCTGTTTAATAAAGAGACAGAATCTGAATCCCTATTACAGAGCAAGACAGAAATAATCCAGCAGCTGTAAAATGGCTAGTAAGATTGTATAGATATGGTGCCAGTTTAAAAAGTCCCTATAATAACCCTAAATTTCTGAAAGGTTGCTTGGAGCTCTGGCTGGGATGAAGAGCATAAAAGCACTGTACCTGCTCTACTTGGTCTTGTGAAGACCATGCCAACAGTTCCAGGAGATGCGGGGTAATTTGAATATGGTGGCTTGAAGCTGACAGGCTGCATTCTTCCTCTCTTCTTCCTGAGGAAAAGCAATTCTTCCATGAAGTCTCTCTCTCAGCAGGTAATGAATAATGTGACTCTGTGCTTCCCAGCAGGTGTAGGCATGCTTGCATGCTGTTTTAGCAAAGCAGAAGGCCTACAGCACTAAAGATTGTGCTGAAAGGAAAAGGAGGGAATCCTGAAAAACCTCAGCCAATGGAAATGATGAAAGGGCAAGATATCCTATTTCTCCCCCAGCAGCAGCCAATCTGTCTTCCTCAAACTCTGACATGGTCAAAGGAAGGCCACAGACCTTCTCCTGCATCAGCAAGAGGGCTGCCCTGGCCTGGAGCCCAGGCAAGGGGACCTTGCACTGGAGTCTGGTGAAGATTAATTCAGCTCTGCTTGTGAGTGCCTCAAAGCTGGCCAGTGAGGAAGGGGAGAGAAAGAGAAATCCTGAGGGCTGTCTCAGACCCTCAGGAAAGCCATACGAATTGACACTCATCAGAAGCGGGGATGCAAACCCTCTCTTCTTTTCCCAGCTTAACCATAAGCAACAAGCATCCATAGGGAGCAAGGACACACATCAGGCAAGCAAGGCAGGCATGCCTCAAACTTTGGCATCCTGTCCCATGCATGAACTCATATCTGGCCTGGTTTCAGCCCTTCTTCTTTCAAGCATGTGGGGGAACTAATTGTCCCTGACAGTCTTAAATCCCAGGCTGATGAAACCAAGAGCAATGTCAGAACAGATGCAGACCTTCATGATGAGGCCAGCATACACTCATGTCTTGCTCCAAGGAAGCAGCAGAATTTCAAAGGCTGAGCCTCCATTAGCTGAGCCATGAAGGCATCAGGCTGCATTCTCAAGCAGGTGTAACTCCGCTGGTCTCATTAATTCCTGGTGAATTACCTGATTGTTCAAGACTCAGATAACAAACTGCCAATATAAGAGACATAATGTGGCTGATGCTTGATTTTAAACAGTAATGGGAGCTCTTTGGCTGCAGCAGAAAGGGAAAAGACCTTTAAATCCTCTTCACTGACCTTCACAGTCCTTGAATTAGATTGACATAAAAAAGAACCAACAACTGTACAAGCTCTCCCTTACTTTCACAGCTGATTTGTAAGCTGTGAAAAAAAAATAAGTTACATGAAAAAAATGGTGTAGCTGTGCTTGTTACAGGCAACAGTACTCGTTAAATTACTTTCATGCCATTATCTGCATTTTGAGGCTGATGTAAGCAGCATGACCCATGATAGAACTGTCTACCTTTAAAGGTCAGATGAATCAAAAGACTTAGAGAGGTTGTCTTGGAAAAAACTCGGAGGTACTCCAGCCACTCAGCCAAATTTTATATCATCCTGACTAAGGGGTTTTTACCAATGAGGAAAGAGTATTTTATTCCTTAGAGCAGCAAGGCAACAACTATGCTGTTCTGCCTCTCAATGCAAAGGGATGCATTTATGCCTTTGGTTTGGATTTAGCCAAGAAATTATTACATGTGGTCTTGGCTCTACTGGCTAAAGAAATTTGAATTGGAAGGGTTTGGGCATGGCAACCATTTCTATAGACCAGTAGCAATGAGGATGCAGGTCATACAGGCTCTGGGATGGTGTTCATTTCTAAGTCCTTACCGTCTGTTATGGACTGCTGCCTGTGAAGGTGTCCAGGCTTTCAGGAGGAGATGAAATCCCATTTGCACAAGGGTTAGACTATGCCTACGCCTCTGGCTCAGGAAACTGATTCCCTACTCAGCCACTGCATAGTTTTAGGCAAGTTGCTCAATTTCTTCACCCATGAATCACAAACAGTAATGCTAAGTAAAAAGTATTATTATTAATAAAATTATTAATCACATTGTATACTTAATATATAATATATTATAAAATATATAATATACAGTATATGTTATATAATTACTATGACATATACAATAAAATAAAATAATAATAAAAAATCGGATTTTCAAGATCTTTTGGGAAAAAGACCTTCCTCTGTGCAGCTTGGTCTTGCTGGATGATGTGAAAAAGAAGTATCATTTGGTGACACTTAGAATCACAAAGAAGCATCAGAAAGGCAGAAACTGAGCTAACTGGTATTTCAGAGGTGAATGCATACTGTTACCTTTGTGTTTGTTATAGCAATCTACTGCAGAGACCTGCCATTGTCTTCTGCGTACAGGTTCTCAGGTTGCTATTTCCAATTGCACTGACTTGAGTAGTTTCTATTCTGGATAGTCAGCATGAATGACTCCAGCCAAAACTCAGGTAGACAGTGGGCTGTGCCTGCTCTGCTGGGGAAGTAGGCTAAGACAAGTCTGCAGCCTTTGCAAAAAGAGAACTCTGGATCCAGCATGCATGTAGGTAGCTCTCCACCTTCTTCATGTAGTAATTTGCTGTCACATATGACTGTGAATGCTACTACCCAACTTAATAACCTCTTTATGTAGGTGTTAACCATTGCTAGTCCACTGAAGAAGGGCAGGTTCCTCACTGACTTCCTCAAGCTGTGGGCTAAACATTGTGGGGACTGAATGCAGACTGTTACTGAAACTGGAATAAAGTAAGGCTTTATCCATGACGCAGACATTCTCTTTGCATTCATCTTCTCCTTTACACAAAGGAAAAAAATCTTTCTGATTAAAGAAAATGTATTCAAACTTTCTTTATATACATTTCTATGTGTCTACACACACAAAAACTTGGTAATATACAATGGCTGTGTATATTGTTTCCATATAGTAAGACTGTTCTGTAGAAATAAAGCAATTCCTCATAGATCACACATTCTTGCTCTGCAATGTAGTCAGTCTATCCTTGCTCTGAAAAAACGGAAAGCTCCTAAACCAGCAGTTCAACCAGGAAAAAAAAAGGCACAAGGGAAAAAGAAAGAGAGGATGTATTGTGTTATCAGACAATAAATTACAAGTAGTTACTGCCTTCCCACCTTCCATATCCTCTGCATGGTAATGTAAGTAAATACCTGACAGGTTAGGGAGTGCTGTACTGAAGAGTTCCTTATTATGAATACAGAATAATTTGTCAATTAAAATTGTTGGATACTAGTTTCCAAACAGATCTTCTGGTAATGGGGCACCTTGATATGAGGGCCAGAAGTGTGGATTGGACTGTGAGGTGGTATAACAGCACCTACAGCAGAGTAGTAGTGTCTGGCTGTTCAAAGATGCTCAGTTGCAATGGTACTGGAAGAGAACTTGCAAAAGGCCAATTTTTGGGGTAATTGTTTCTTGCCTTTCCAAGTAGGTAAGCCAAATAGGTCGCACCCAAGAAGGCATGACACACCATTCAGATATCCTTCCTAGCTAAATTCCAGCACTGATCACTGTACATCATCTGCTTGGGTTTATTTTGCACCCAGTCCTGAGTGGATGAATCTACTTAGCCCTGAGCCAGCAATTATAATAGGTTTTGCCAGCCAGCTCAGTGAGACAAAAGTTAAGTGAGGATTTCAGCTGAATTACTTTACAAGATACCCTAATCAGTGCATAACAGTAAAAAAAGGCTGCATTTCAAGAGACATTTCAGTAACTCCAGAAGCATTGCCCAGTGGGATCTCGTTAGCAAGTATCCAAAGTGACATCTACTGGTGTAGATCTGGATTAGCGTAAAACGTAGAAACGAAGTTAGAAAAAGGCAGAGCTGCACAAAAAAGCGGACTAATGAGCCCCAAAAGGTATGAGTGGGGAATCAGCAGCTGGAAACTGATCCTGCTGAGTTCTGCTAAATAATCAAACCTCTAACTACTATGATTGAGGACGAAAAAGATACCACTTTGCTTCCAAGCTCCAATGGTTTGCTCCCTTTTCTGAATTTTAGAAACGGCATAAAGCTACAGTGCAGGAAGGAATCCATACAGCTTTTCCCATCAGATAAGTTCTATTAGTCTAATGTCAAGAGATAAGACCTGGTACAAACACTTTCATTCAGACCACCTAGAGAATTCTATATACATAGGTGGCTGCAACAACGAAGACCCAGACGTGTTGTGTATCCTGGCACTTCCAAGGGAATATAAAGATGAAACTACAGGGGTTGGGTAGGAACACATGCCCTAAAATCACTTTGAAGGTGACTATGTTTAGTAATGGCCTTGGAGGTCCTTAACAGGTACATCAATCCCTGTTCTGTGCTAAAAAGCACACCTGGGAAGGCACAATTCTCTCTCAACTTTCAAGAGAGACTGCTGAACTTAGGCATACCCAGATAACTTTGTTAACCTTTGGCTTTCCAGCTGTGCTTCTTCTCACTGAAGCAGACCAGTTTGTTAGCCTTCTTACAAAAGACAGCTGCTGCATCACAGACAAGGGTTTGGGTTTTTTTTGAGATACAAAACAGAAAATCAAATCTGGCTAGAATTTCCAGAAGTGAGAAGTGAACTAAATCATATTGAAAAGTTCTGTGGTCTGGGAACAAGTTTGATGCTAAAGATCTGTACTCTAAGCTATGAAGAAAACTGATTCAGAAACTCAAGAGTATGGCTCAGAGGCAACACAGGTCAGTCAGGACTTCTTTGCAACAATCACTGGGGGACAAGTTCTGGCAGAAGGTCAGAACTCTAGTCCAGATCAAATCACTTTATCCCCTTGAATGCCTCCAAATACCAATATGACAAAGATCTGCAGTGTTATGGTGCTCTTAAATCACCCTGCAAATGTTCTTTCCTTCTTCTGAATTGTCCTGGTTTCAGCTGGGATAGAGTTAATTTTTTTATTAGCAGCTGGTAAGGTCTTGTGTTTTGGATTTAGTATATTAATGTTGATAATAAACTGATGTTTTAGTTGTTACTGAGTCATGCTTACTCTACATCAAGGGCTTTTCAAATTTCCTATGCTCTGCCAGCAAGCAGGTGTACAAGAAGCTGGGAAGGAGCACAGCCAGGACAGCTGACCCAAACTAGCCAAAGAGATATTCCATACCACAGAACATCAGGCTGGGAGAAGAAGGAAGGGGGTGACATTTGGAGTGATGGCACTTGTCTTCCCAAGTAACCATTATGTGTGATGAAGTCATGCTTTTGTGGAGATGGCTAAACACCTGAATTCCTTGTTTTGCTTTGTTTGTGTGAACAGCTTTTGCTTTACCCATTAAACTGTCTTTACCTCAACCCACAAGTTTACTTACTCTTCTGATTCTCTCCCCCATCCCACTTCAGGGGGCAGGGGTGATCATGGGGAGGTGTGTGTGAGCAAGTGGCTGCATGGTGCTTAGTGGCCAGCTGGGGTTAAACCACAACTTGACTTTGTTTGGGCTTACTCCACCTTCCACTGTCCTCAACAGCCTGTGAATGGAACGTGTCCAGAACACAGTAAGCACCACAGGACATTGCCCTTGCAGCCTTCTTCACCCAGATCAGCGTATGATTTAATTGCTGCAATGAGTGCAATTCTTCTTGGTTGTCGCTGTTATTGGGGTTATGACTGTTCCCACCCAGCCCAGTGCCCACTTCTTGGAAAGCACAATATAATCCCTGTCTTGCAAAGCATCACTCTGGGAGTGTCATAGCCAGGCCTATTGCTTTCTCATAGCCAGAGGGCCAGTTGTAAACACTCTTTGGTCTATAGCACAAAGAGTACCTGTACTGAACTAAACTAAGCAAGGAATTTTTTTCTTTGTTTGTCTTTTTTATTGTGAATTATCAAAAGCTACAGTGGAAGCAGGAGAAGAGTCAAGTTAATGATACTTTTCCATCTGTGCAATACATACACAATTCTGAAAATCATTTTAAGACCCACACACTGAACAGTAGCCACAGCTTCATTAGATCACAAGTGCTGGATAAGAATTCACATCGCTGGTTTAATATCAGTGATTTTAAAGGGAAGAGATGAGACAGAATGTTTCTGTTTATGGAGATACAAATTTTATCATTTGAATTACAGAAGATGATTCATTGCAGAGGACAATCTTCTTTGTTTGAGATCCTTCACCTTCTGACATGCAAAGAATACAATTTCTGCACTTTTTTCTGTTGTGGATAGTCTCCAATGAAAAATGTGCTATATTTCTTCCTCTGAAGAAAGACTGCACTTTCACACAGCAAAATTTCATTCCTTTGTACAGGAATTTTTAAAGCCCTTGGCAATATCTGCATCTGAAGTCAGACAAGAATGAAACAACCCATAGATGTACTAATACTAAAGAGTTTAGCTAACAATGTAAAGCTGTTTCATAGCAACAAAGTTTTATCAAAGTTAAGTTTGCACTCCTGAGCTTGGAGTTTAGTTTTAATGGTCTGATATTGCTGGAGAACAGAGTGAATCCACATTCTGGTATTTTTCCTGTCCCAAGATGGGATTTTCGCAGCTATGTACCAGTTACATATGGAAATAAATAAATGAAATAGTAGAAGTAAATAATTGTATGATGTTGCATGTTGATTATCTCATGTGAGAATCTAGTACTGCAGCTACAAATCCTGATTGCCTTTTTGTCTGAGTGATCTAATGCCAAAAGTGAGTTCAGCAATCAGATTTAAAATAAAAACAAAGAATAAAACCCCAGCACTATGAGGACACATTCCCAACTGGAGAGAACAAAAGCTCTAACTTAGGACTTCTCACATTGCTGGTAATCCAAATGTTCTCACTTTTCTAGAATTCCAAAACCACCAACCTTATACCATGGACGACCTGAAGATCACATCTTAAATATCTACAAAGTACTGAATAGATTTCATGACTCTCCTGGGAGATGGACAATTCCAAATACTGCAAAGACTCTTACTGCCTAACCACTGAGAGTGTTTGATGGCCCAGTAGAGAAAATGGGAAGAATTAATGGCACACATCCAGAGACAGAAGGACTTACACTTAAACAGAACAAGGGCTGCACATTCTCCTGCTGTGTGATATGGTGCTTGCAGGAACAAACATCAAACCCCAGACTCCACCATTTTCCTATCACCAGCAAAGGGACAGGGAAGCCCTGAGCTTTTCTTACTACGTGCCATAGAGGCTCACTCATGCCACAAGATGTTAACATTCTACTATCACCAAGGCTTTAATCACGTAACTCTTCTGCTTTTGTACTTTGCAAACAAAAAAAACCTCAACAAAATTCTTTGTTCTACACCCAGATAAATTTCCAAAGAAACCGTGTTTGGGATGAACTTAACAACTATATTCGTGAAAGCATAATAATAACAACAACACTGAATTAAATGCTTAAATGAGGAAATTTGTTATATTGCTGTCAGAATTTGGATACTGCTTAGTATATGAGCTTGAGAATACGCACTGTTCTCTTCACGGCAGAGATGAAATACTGAACTTCTGCTTACTAAGAAAAGCTGACCCTCAGCTTGTGCACCAGGAGAGCTGACGTTCCTAGAAGCATAATTGTATGACCATGCAATTAAGCACTATGCCACAATCTTTGCACAGCACCCAACAGGGTCAATTACAATGGTAGAGACAAATCTAATTCTTCCAGCATTTGAATTTTCCATTTGCCACCTTTCCATACTTCTCATGCAGCTGCAGGCTACAGGCATCGTCCCACTGGCAGCCAAGACAGGTAGTGTTAATTACAGAGCATGTACTAGGGCTCTCTGAGGCCTGGGTTCTACCACAGTGGTGGAAATAATTAATCATGTAAATAAGTAATTATGGATTATTACATGAAGAAAGTAATTAGCTTTCACTGCTGAGATGTGCAAGTATATAACACAGAAAAAGATCATCTCTCTATAGAAGGCAGTATTTCACCCAAAAGCATTGGAAATAAGATGGCTGCTCCAGCACAGCAGGTTGATAGAACTCGGTATTAGCAAGATAACGGGGATATTAGCTCTCCAGTCCCACCACCAGGGTGCTGGACACAGACCCTGACCTACCAGGCATAGGAGCACTGAAGACCTCTCACAGCCTTGCCTGCGCTGGTCAGGTGAGGCACCTCTGTCCAGACACAGCTGTGGTAAGGCCCAGAAGATCTGTGAGGCAGTAGTGTTGAGATCAAGCCCAGATGAGATCAGAAAGCAAGCTCTATACATGCACCTTGGGGCAGCAGGAAGCTGGAGCATTCCCAGTTTATGTCCTTTACACTCTTGCAATCCATTTTCAGTATCAGATGCTGGACATTAAGTAGGAGCTAGAAGACAACTGCCTGGTGGTCCAGTTATTTCAAAATGTCATGTCCAAACATCATCCTTAAAAATTCATTTCCATATGAAAATGCTGCGTAAGTTTTATAAAAATACTTGATTGTTGCATAATTCATTTTGTCCTTTCCCTAAATCATTTCTCTGCCCAGCTGCCATGCTGGGCTCAGGGCACATGCATCTCGATTTAACAGATTGAATTTAAAAGCTGAAGTTAGCACATGCTGGAACATATCTGTGGTATCTGTCCCTTCCAAGCTCTGCCGTAGCTCCCACATTTTCTGAAGCCCTAAACAAGAGAGTGCATTTATCACACTCATTGCAAAGCCATGGCAAAAAGATCAAAACAAACATGATGAGCCTGTCCTTTCTGTGGGCCTCACCAAAGAGCCATATTAACTAACTGATGAAACCGTCATTCCCTGGCTTGTTTCCCTGACATCCTGCAGCTGCACTAAGGTAGTATCTTTGCAACTGTGGATTCATGACCTATGCACACACTTTCAAACTTGTATTCTGCATAAATAACCTGTTCCTACTCACTCAAGTCACGTGCTCATTTCTCACTTTTTTATGTGAGAAATAAGCAAATATCATCATGGAGATCTCTAATACCTAAAACTTCTTGGATTTCATTTTTACCTGCCAGCAATAACTTGTGTATGTACGAGATAGAACCCCTGTTTCAGTTTTCTTTTCTACATTTCTGCTTTTACTGGAGTTGGTGAAGAAATGAAGGTAACTTCTAAATAAACAAGAAATGGATGAAATAATCCAGCCCTTTTTTCTAGTGTTTCAATATTTTTTTCCCACATTTCCAGCCACCAAATTCACAATACTTGAAGACAAAGTCTTGTATATTATCAAATCCACCTCCTTGTCAGGACAAAATAATCTCTCTCTTTCACAGAACTCTCAAACATAAAAAAAAAACACCACACACCCCAAACCCACATCCCAAAACCAACTCCTTTCTACAGCTTTATCCATTTTTTCTGATTTTGTAGAAAACAGCTTTATCTTTCAAACACATACTACCTGGGATTATTCCCAGGAGAAAGAAAACCACAGGAAATTGAGCTCCTGTGTTTTCACAAGCTGGGTGCACTCTCCAAAGCAGGACTTCCTGTTGCTAATCTGAAAGATAACCCAGCACATCACTAGAAAAGCTGCAATCCAGAATTTCAATGGAGGTCAAGTAACATTCCTCCAAGTGTTCCTGTTTACTCTCTCTGCAGAGCCAGCCCTTTGCTATATCATCCAGGAGTCAACGCATTTCCAAGAGACTTAAGCAGCCAGTACCCAGCCTGACTCAGCAAAATCTAGGTAGCTGACAATATCCCAGGGAAATCCTCGTTGGCTGGTTGTTTCATTGAAACTCAGGCTGTATACATCCTACTCATGAATGCATGAATTCTAGTCTAGATCACCTTGGATTTGCAACAGAGGGCATCTTGGATTTTTCAGACACTTTCACAGCAGTTTGCCCAACAGCAAGAAAAATGCAGCAACCCCGTCTGCCTCTGGGAACATTTCAATGGTCTAGCAGAAAGATGGTGACAGATGAAAACGGGGCATTAGGCCCATCTGCCTTCAAGTCAGAAATTCATCATCTCTCCCGCACCCCCAATGTCTAATACAGACCTATGTCATTGCTTTGAAACAGTTCCACCTGTAAATATACATTAAACATATACCGCACACATTGATATGCTTATATTAATATATTACACTGTCTAGATATGTATTCATTAAATACATTATAAAACAACAAATATTGACCAGGTAGGGGTTCTTCATCTGTCTCTCTCTCTGCTAACTAACACCCTCTTTTAAATTATCATATGAATGCCTTTCTCTGGCAGTGTCACAGGCTGACAATTCCCTGTAAGTACGGTCTTTTCTTAGAAGCATACTCCCAAATTTCTTTATTTGCAGAACAATTCTTGATACTCTTTACAAGATGCACTATCCCACTGGAACAATTCATCCTTATCTGTGCTTCCCTCCTGAACCATAAGGATTAGGTCAGAAGTCTGACTCAGTGCAAACATAGTTTTGTTTATGGACAGTTGCTCTGAGCTCTGTGATAAGATCTTGAAGCTTTCTCCCTGACATATTCTTAGGGCACTGTAACGTGCTCAGAGGTAGGCACTGCAGAGGAAAGATCTCTCAAGACTTCCTCATTCTGTCTACAGGTATTTTCTATTGTTCTTTGGTATGTGATGTAAGTCAGCATACAGGCCTTCATTATCAGAAACCCCTTCTCCAACCATTACCCACATTTCTTTCAAAGTTATCTGAGTGCCAGGACCTCTTCCTATAAAATTAAGTTATTCTAAACAGACAGTTTTGACCCAGTCTTGAGGGTGAAGCAGTAAAACTACCTTCTCCCTCCACACATCAATCCCTAAAAGCTAAAGTATAGTAACAATAGCTTCAACTATCTTAAATTAAGCTCATTTCTCTACTAGACGTTTGTTTTGTATGTTTCTTTTCAATCTCATTCTGAACTCTCACAATTATTCCTTTCTTCCTTGTGCAAAATTACAAGATTACAAGAATCAACTTAAGTAGAAGAGAGTGCTTCTCAATGGTTAAGTCCCTCGGGTAAACGAAACGTGGTTTCTTTCAGATTAACGGCCTGTGAGTAGTAGAAGCCTAAATATGAAAAGTAGAGTAGATTTGTCCCATGTCACCTGTTAACACAAAGAAAGCTTTGGAAGCAATACAGAAGATACTTGGACTGTATCTCTCAGAAACACTGAATTATGCCTTTCTCACAAACCACAAATGCAAGCTTAGAAAGCACCTGCATGGGGACAGAGATGTCACTAACATTTAAAGTAGTGCAAGTAATTAACAGATGATGAGAAAACCAGGCATTTTTGTCCCCTTATCTTCACTCTCTTTTTCATCTTTGCAGAGGACTTATCTGTGTGGGAGGTATGTTTAAACAGGAACAGAGCTCGAGGGACAGTGCACAAGATTAGAAAGTTCAGTGTGGCAAAGTAATTGCCTGGCTCTATCCAGGTGCTCAGGGAACTGGTCACAAACCAGCTGAAAACTGCAGTTCTCCATGAGCATTATGAGTTACCTGGTCTGTGCTGAAAGCCAGATCCTTACCTTGTCTCGAATCCCTTGTCTCATAACTTCTCTTTCAGCCTCCATCTTGGCATATTTGGCTTTCCTTTCTTCTTCTTCTTGCCTGAGAGCTTCCTGTCGTTCCTCTTCTTTCTTGGCAGCATCTGGATCTTTCTCCTCATCCCCACCCAGCATCTTCCCCATGTCTTTGGTAGCCCCTAGAGAAAGCACATGAGAAAGTCAGCCCTGTAAGAATGTGGGAAAACCACCACAATGCCAGCGTCCTCCTTCCACACTCAGGACCTTATTTCACTTCTGCATCTGCAAAGGTTTCTCCTTCCACTGAGAAGGAAGCACACTCCACACAGAGGAAGGAGGTGGACAAAGTATCTTGCCTGACCAGGTGGGTTACCCGGCAATGGTGGGAGAAGCACAGAAGTAAGAGGAAGAGACCATCTCCGTACACTTGCATGATGGCAAAACAATTAGTTTGCAGTCCTGAGGGGGGCAAGCTGCCATCCACACAATGTTTTCACTCCATCAGCTCAGTAAAGTGAACTGAAGCTTGATTTTGAAGGGTCTTTAATGTTACAGGTAGATGATGCATCCAGAGAGAAATGACACCAGGGCTAGGAAAGGAATTTGAAATTTTGATTGCAGGGATGAGTAATCACAGGCTTAATTGTTGCCAGAAATTACACATCCCATGACAGGTAGGAGCACACAGCATTAGCAAACATTTGGAGTTGCTGATGATTTGTAGGCTTCTACCACGGATCAGAAAGAAGCAGCATCTCTGCATGTCTCTTGTCTACCCTTGGACACCACTGCCTCTAATGCCTAGTATCTAGGAGGGACCCTGGCTTGGCTTTGCCCTCTTTATACCGCTGCATGAATAGTGGTCCCAAATTTTCAGCCTATGTGTGACTCCTGAGCCAGCTCTTTGTTATTGTGAAAAACCCTTGCACAACCACGCAAATGGGGAGGCTTCTTATGCCCCTTTGTCCCCACAGGGCCGCATAAAGCCATTTACCCTGTATTTCAGAGGAACCTTTATTGGCAAATGGCTGGCAATCATCCAGCTGGGGAGGAAAGCAGGTGCCAGGGAAAGGGGTAGGGCATCTACTCTGGTGCATCATCACCATGGCACTGCAGGGCTGCAGCAGGATCAAGCATGGTTACATGGATGAAGTGAAGACATGTATCCTTTGGGAGTTGTGTCGGACTTTGTCTACATCATTTATGAAAGAAAGTACCTTCACTGTGGCAGAACACCGTAGGTTGCTGGTTACTGTCACAGAATGATACAACCATGGATTCATTTAGGTTGGAAAAGACCTTTAAGTTTATCAAGTCCAACGTTTAACCCAGGAATGGGTTGACCCAGTCTGAACCCAGGTCTTTAGTTCCTGGGTCAGGACAGCTTCAGACTGGCTCCTTGCTGAGGAGTTAATCCGAGATAGCCTTGTTGTAACACACATTCACATGCACATACGTGTATACACATTTAACAACTCTTGCCTTGCATAAAGCTAAGTCATCTGGTCTTTTCAAAGGCTAGGCTGGAAGGACACACTGTCAAAGTTCTTCCAAATAACTGTTGGCATTATTAGAGGCTAAGTGAAGGGAAAAGGTTTTCAGAACCCCCTTATCCCTCTCTTCTAAATTAGCTCTTCAGTGCGGCAACAGTGCAGAGGACTGTGTTTGCTCTGGCTTTCCACATCAGTACTTGGGATGGCAATGGTGGAACCTTGATTGTTACAGGAAGAAACAACTGCAACCTGTCAGAATAACTCCTCCTGAATTGCCCCAGAGATGACAGTTATCAGACTAACTACTGCCTCTAACAACTACCATGGAATTTGTTGAGAGGTGAGCAGATCCTGTGGCTTTTCCCCTCCACATTTCTTTTCCAGGTCACATGTTCTTCCAGAGTCCTAAATTGAAAGCAGTTCTGAATCCATCTCCCATGAAGAAGTATGGGGAAAACAATCATTTTAAGCCTGCCAAGATCTGGCTATTATAGGTGGGGTTTTTTTGCCGGCTGGGAAATAATAACAGTAAACATGACTGTCTCCATTCAGCTAGCTAACCACAAGCCTTTCGACACTTGCATCCTGTTGGGAAACCTGCGGATAAGAAAAGGACATAGGGACCCCCCAAAAAAAACCAGCTGGAATACTCATGGTCCCCAGCTACTGTCAGTCTTCCTCTACTGTCATTTTGCATCCTTCCTCTGCAGGGTCAGAGTAATACAGAGTGTCTTGCACTTTGAGGGCAAATTTACTCAGAGCATCTGGTGATTTCTTTCCTGGGATGCAAGGAAGGCTAATGGAAGGCTAACTGAAATTGTAAGCAATCTAGAATTTCATAGCAAGTGGAAAGGGAATGCAGACAAGTTGAGTACCACATCCCTATTGCAGGAACCTCCCTAAGCAGCCTTATTGCAGAACCTATTTGGGTTCAATATATCAAGTTAATCTCTTTGTAGCTTCTCTCCACTTAGAGCCATCCAGACAGTGTAATACACTAGCTACTTATGAAGCAGAATTCAGCAGCAGAAAGAGATTATTTCTTCCCCTGTAAGCACTACTTCTAGGCTATCACTGAGTTACAATATCAGCTCAGCTCATCATGTAAGGATTGAAATTGTGTAGACTTTCTTTTATCTCTTAGACAAGACCAAGATTTTGAGTGCTTCAGGCAGTTGATTTTGCAGCTATTCAGCACACAGGACACCTACAAGCACAAGAACACAGTTTCAGGAATCTCACAGACTCTCTTAACTCACCACTGATTTCAAAGTTGCTTTCTAAATGTGCAGAAAGCTGCACTGTGGTATCACTGTTAACTGACTGGAAGCAAAAGTTTACACTACATTTTAACTTTGATCTCTTGTGTTACTTCTGGTATAGAAAAGCTTTTTTTTTCTGTCTCATTTGTTCTTCATCCTAAATTTTAGGCTTTGTTTTTAATGTTCCCTGGATAACAGTTTCTGGTTTTAACAGTTCAGCAGTGGAGGCCCCAGAGAATTCATTTGCATGCAACTGAGATGCTGCAGTTACAGGCACAAGCAGAAGGGAAGAGCAGAAGTTCTGTCCTTAAGCCTAATTTTGAAGCTTCCAAGGAAGCAGAGGGGAAGGACACACTTACTGAATCTGTTCATATGATATGCCTGGGTCTTTTTGTCTTCTTTCACACCCCAATCATAACACCTACCTTGACATGAAGAGAAGGCAGACAACGCCAAAGTAATCACTGATCAGTAACGAGCTTCAATCAACATTAATTCCAACATCTCTAGACAAAGCCACAGGAAGAACACAGAAGTGGCTAAAGCTCTAGGACAACATGTGCAAGTTTTCACCTTTCCGGCTATAATAAACAGCCCTGTCCCTGAAGGATAAAAAACTTTGGTAAGGGAAAACATCTCAGACATGGTTTGTTTAGAAGGCAAGTGCCACAGCAGGCATTTCAAACTAGTATTCATTCCCTTCATCCATATGGGCTGAAGAATGAGGCAATATAGGTGTTAAGACAAGTAACTATGAGTGCACTTAAGACACATTTCCATGGGAGGCTTGTTGGTTTAAGCTGTCAACAGCCGTCTGAAAAACAGTATTTTAGATGTTTGGGAACGTGTGGGACACATTCCCTAGTGAAACAGCTGGAAAGCAGGTCAGCTGTCCAGAAAGCAGTTTTGCAGTAAAGGCCTTGGGATCCTGGTGGAAAAGCTGACCATAAGAAGGCAATGCATCCTTGCAGCAAAGAAGGTCAACAGCCTCCTGGGCTGTATTAGGAGGAGTGTTGCCAGCAGAACGAGGGATCCCTCACTTCTACTTAGCCTTGATGACACCAAATTTCAGAGTGATGTGTCCAGTTCTGGGCTCCCAGACACAAGAGAGATATGAATCTACTGGAGTGAGCCACTTAAGGGCCATGAAGACAATTAGGAGACTTCAGGATCTTTTATATGAGGAGAAGGTGAGAGCTGGGACTGCTTAACCCAGAAAAGAGAAGGTTCAGGACGTCTCAGAAGTGTGTGTAGATATCTGATAAAAGGGAATGAATGAGAGGGAGTCAGACTCTTCTTTCTGGTGCCCAGTGACAGGAGAAGAGATAATGTGTATGGGGAATCCCATTTAATACAAGAAAAAAAAAAAAAAAGTGTTGCAGACAGAGGCTGTGGAGTCTGTCTGTGGAGATACTCAAAACTTCATAGACCCTGAGCAGCCTGCTGTAGGATGCTCTGTTTGAGAAGGGGATTGGACTAGATAGCCCCTGTGCATCCCTGCCAACCTCAGATATTTTGTGACTCTGTGAGACCTCACAAATAAGTGGTTTAAATGGCAACAGAAAGTGACTGAAGTGAGTTTGGCAAGGAAGAGGGTGAAAAGCACATACCAAAACACATCCTACATCTGAACTGAAGGAAAGTAAATTCTTAAACTGCCTGACCTCTGTCACAGGAGCACCACTTCCTATGACCTAAGTCTTCAATAGCTGACTGACATCAATCCAGCTTTCACACAGAAAACAAAACTCACAGAATTAGCTTGCAGGAGCAATGCTCAATTTGTTACTTGTTGAAAAAAAATCTGCTTAATATTAACATGCAAAGTTATTTGCCACAAAAGCTACACAGAAAAGGATTAGGATTTTTAAGGATGAGTTACAGAAAAAGATTAGTAGAAACGTCTTGGGCATTCTTAATTAAGCAAAGCATGATGGAAATTTGCACACATCATTGCTTCAGGTAAGGTAATTAAGTGAAATCAGAAGAATTTCTTTTGCACAAATCTCATTTCATATTGCAAAAAAATAGCATCCCATACCTGTCTTTCAGGAGGGCTGAATATGTGTGTGCATAGATCTCAGAGGATGTTGCAGAAGCTTGCCCTCTTAATCACAGGTGTCAGAGGAAGGAACAAGAAGTTTACCTGAAACAGGCATGCCCTGAAGAAATTTTGCAGGGTTTTTTTGGTATTACTATTCGTGGCTGAGCCATATTTAGATCAAACAGACAGGATAACTGATCTCTCAGAGTTTCTAAACCACAGCATGATTTTTATCACTTCGTCATAACAATTTGGAGCTAATCAGATAGCACTGTCCTGGAGCAGGAATGGGTCACTCATTTTTGCAGCATTACTTCAGAACTAGAACTAAGAATGTTTTATTGGTACCAATGGAGAGAGACCTTTTTCATCAAGGCCATAATGTAAAGCTTATGTCTGGTATACAAGAAATCCTTTCCCCATTTTAAGGCACATGAAAAGGTGAATTTGCTATTAAGAAAAAAGCCTTATAACAATCATTATGGGACTCCTTACTCTGTCCAGAAGTCAAGACATTTAATTGCTAATTTGTCAGGAAAGGTTAAGCTGGTGTTTGTATGAAGACTTCACTGAGCAAAGCAATTTCATATGGAAATTTTCCCCCAATATGAATCATATCTAAAAGAATCAGATTTGTTCAAGTGTTTTTATCCAAAATCCTTAGATACTAGAGATGCTTTCAAATTATTCCCCCTGGCTGCTGTGACATAAACTTTGTCCTCTGTTGCAGCCAAAATACACACCAATAGGTGAGATTATTTTAGACAAAATACAAATTAAACTTCCGTTCCCCTTGTCCTCAAAATGTGGAGCTATATTTCCAACATGTCTACCTTCTTCCAGCAAAGTCATTACATCTGCTGGTTACACCTGAATCAAATAGACTGGCTGCGAGAGCAGTTCTCACTACCAGGGTGAAATCCAGTTCCCAACAGCAATGGCTAGATTCAAGTTTCTGCTCAGAGATGTATCCATGTGTGATTGGTACCTGGCTTCCCATTACAGCAACTGGAAGCCCACTGCAACCTTCCATTGCCTCTGTCTACTGCTTAAGAGACAGGTTTCCTACAGAGCCTGAATCACAGCCCAGGAAATCAAGGCCAAAGCTGCCTCAAGCTTCAGGTAAAGCACAGTCAACCTCCGGTGAGTTTTGGTGAGTTTGCATACCTATTTGCTGTGTCAATACCTCATGTAGACTCCCTGGCCTATGTGTTTTATACAGCAGGATTCATCTCCATCTATTCTGATCTAGCAAACAGTCAGCAAAACGTCACGCTGAGATCCAGATTTATATACACATCTTAGTCAGAAATAGAGTAAAACCCCCAAACTACAGTCTACAGGAACTGAAGGGGGCAGGGATGAGTGTAACTCTCCCTGGCATAAAATACAGACAAGAAACAGCAGGCTCCCAAACACGTTATGTTTGGACAGCAATCCCATTTTAATGCACTTCCTTTCACCTTTAAGCAAGAAAAAGGTGTTTCCAGCACATCACCAACTTCCCCTGCAGCTAAGACAAAGTGATAGATGAATGATCACTAAAAGGTATTTTATAAAGAAGCTAGTTCAGTCTCAAATAAAATGGAAAGTACTGAGTATGTGTTCTACAGAGAGACCTAACCCACCGATCTCTAGAAGTCGGATTTTTCAGTGCTATGCACTTCCATTTTATAATGCCTTGCAAAATCAATTGAATCATCCATGAGTTTTTCTGCCTCCCAAAAATGAAACAGCCCCAAACTTACTACCCAAAGCTCATTATCTTGTAGACAAATAACTCCTGAAACTTTGTTTAAATCCAGCAGGAATGTAAATTTTCCCTCTTAGGACTGGGTGAAAATGAAACAATGGCTTTGAGATTTCTAGCAACCACATGGGCCAAACAGGAAGGAGCAAAGAGCAGTCAATGATGGATGGGCTGAACAATCTTATTTTTGTCTTTCACTCTGAGAGTTGTTGACATTACAAGATGGCTTCGATGACTTACACTTCCCCATAGTTTTTTGTATCACTCTTCTTTGAAAACAAGACCAGGCAAGAACAAGCAAACTGAGCTTTTCAGGATCTCTGCCCAGGAAGAGCTCCTATGCTCCGTTCTCTTCTAAGTCTTATGGTCTGTATATTATGAGCTTTTCTGATATGCCCTGCTGCCTCTCCTTTCTTAAGTGTCCCCATCTGTAAAGCAGCAATGAACCTAGATGCCAATCTCACTTTGACAATCTCACAAGACTTTGTGTTCCACACACAATGTAAGGCTGCTCCTATTTTCTTACTTTTTTTGAGTTAGTTTCCATCAGGTGATGCCTGTTTCAATGCAGGGTTTGGTACAACCCAATAGGGAGTTATCAGAGTTGACATGAGCGAACAAGGTTACACTTTGCATAATCCAAAATCACTAAATCCAGAACAGGGCAGACTAGGGCCAGCACAAGGACCCTTTACTGCATGGAAAATTTTTTCTTGTCAAGGATGAGATCAAAATAACTCATCCACAAAGAACCAGTAAATGCTGTCAGCTGGTTGGAATAAAGGTGCTGGCTTTTCCACACCACTGGGGCAGCTTGGTTGTCTGCCTGGTCTTTCCATCCCATTGACAAAAGTGGGAAGGGCAGAGAGGGATCTGGAATATAGGCCATCATACCTGTTTTGGAAGCAAAAGTCTTCCTTATATGAATACAAAACAATGCTTTTAGGAATGTTTTGGAAACTAAAGAGTACTGCTTCATGCTTGCTATAGAAAGCTGTTTTCCTGCAAATGTTTGTACATTTCTTCAGTGATAAGAACACAGATGCCTCTACTATCTGCCTCCTGCTCCTTCCACTGGCAGATAAAGGTGTGGGGTCTTTTCCTTCTGCAGTTTTATTAGCCACCAGATTGCTATTTTCCATCAAAAAAGTAAATGCCACATCAATCCTTTCAGGTGAAAAAAAGCCCTGACTTCCTCCTGTTAATTTTAATAAAAATACAACAGCCCTTCAGGAGAGCATCACATGATATTCCAAAGTGGTACTTGCGTGAATGAAATAGGGTATTTATACATTAGTACTGAACAGCTCCAAAGGAACAACCACAATTTATTAATTAACTATAACTACAGACCTACTGAAGTGCATTACCAATTTCCCTTTCATAAACAAAGAACTGATGCCAAGTTAACTTGAGGAGCTCACTTAAGAAATCACAAATGGCACAGAAAATGGCATTGTTCTGGTCTTTTTGGCACAGTGGGGACCTCTGAGAAGGATTATTAGCATTGTATTAAATGAAGAAATTCTTAATGAAGTTCAAAGCTCAAAACAGACAGGAACTCTTTCACTGTTTGCTTTTCCATATCCATGCAGCACAAGTGTCTTGCACAACTGAGAAGGTGCACATTTATACACATTTCTGCTCCCTGAGCCAGTCTATGGTTTTAGGCTTATTTCCAGGTCAGTGGGATGCCTATCCCTTTCAGTGTCAAGTCTTCCGAGATACCACAGAAAAATAATATTGGAAGGATCTTGGTGAGGTCCATCTGAACATATTAAGTGTTGAGCCATGGATCACAGGTACTGTGCAAGTTATGTGGTGGCAGAACACAAATGGCCAAGACGAAGGAGCAGAAAAGGAACACTCAAAGCTTCAGTTTAGTTTGTTTATAAATGAACACTGTTGAGGAAAAGTTGCACAGGAAGGTATAAATTTGGGTTTTTTTATTTTGTTCCTTTTCCCCACACACTAAATTGTTAGATTACCTTCCAGATAAACGAGAATGCAAGACACCAGCCTGGTATATCCCTTGCCCCAAGGATCAGTCTAATGCTATTCCTGTCAGCCTTTTGTCTGACTGCTGTCAAAGGATTGTAGAATCGAAGACAAAACAGTGAATAAAGCTGTGGCCACTGTAATACTCATCACATAGCAATACAGACATGGTCTGCTTTCAGTCTTTTTGTTTTTCCTCTATCTCCTTTTTCCAGGTTGTTGGTTGGCTTGCTTTTTTCTCAGAATCTGTAGTAATTCCCATTCCTTGGCCTGGTAGAATTCACTGACTCAGTTCTTTCTGTTCTCTGAGTGCTTATGCTGGAATCTCAAATATTCCTTACCATCAGCTAATCAGAAAAGATACGGTCTGTGGATACCCAGTACCTAGAACAAAGGCTTCACTGAGACCCGTCCTATGTAACAGATAGCAAGACAAACAGATCGAGGTGATAATAAGAAGTTATTCACAGAATCAGCACTATGACAAGACACTAAGTGATCATTTGGGTGATCAAGACTTTAGGGTGATTATCAGTACAATATCTATTCTCCATCTTTCCTTCTTCCAGATTCTGGGATTTTTTACCACACCTCAGTCTGTGTTCAGGCTTTAATGCCATAAACTTTCAAGTCTTGCCATTCCCTGTGCCTTCTTCAGAAAAGGGTCCTAAAAAAGCAGGTTTTGCTCTGGCTGTCCATGTTTAGACATATAACTCTTTATTTTACTGTCCTTGGGGACCTTTACTTCAGCCATTCCCCTTCCTCAGACCCCAGCTTTCTCTGCCTCTGGTATTTTACTTCTTTCTTTCTCTCTCTCATACTGTATCCAGCCAGACAAACTGCATTGCTCAGAGGTCATCTTGTTGGGAAATAAACTGGTAAATTGAGGAAACTCTGTGTAAAGGTACTTGAAATATTTAAGAACATTTGAAGGTATTTGGAATTCCAGCTATTTGGAAACAAATGCCTCTTCTCACCACTATGGTAATATTACATTTCCTTTACACACCCTAAGGCAGACTTTAGAGGCTGATGTCGAACGGCCTTTTTCAAACTTGGTACAAATCCACGTGGAGGCCCACAGAACTTCCTAGAAACTATTTTTCCCCACATTTTTCTGAGATAGCAGTAGGTTCTAACATGTGCAAGAGCAATGTTTCACCCTGCAGATGGGTATTAAAGCCCAATAGGTGAGATAGATAGCCATGTTAACAGAACATAACGATTTTCCTACTTTACAAGCTACTGGAGAGCCTCCTTTGACAGACAAAAGAAAGTACTATTTTTGGAGCAAGACCCTGCCAGCCTCTTCAGCATAATTTCTTTTGCTAAAATCTTAATCTCTATGGTTCTTGCTCTGTGAAGTCTCCATGTCTGCACAGTGACGATTTTTCTCTAACTACGTAGAGATGTACAGTACTTGCACACAAAACAACATCTAATCTGAATGGTACTTGTGCGATTTTGCAACAAGTAGTTAAGTTCCTCTTCTGTTTTCTCTTTCTAGCTTACAATTATCAATTCATGTATTTAAGTGAATTCTTCAGTTAATATATGATTTATTCCTTTCACTGGTGCTAAGTCCTTTTTATACTGCTTTAGCTAGAACAATAAAGTTGCCTATGTAATGCATGTAGAGAAATAATTTTCAGGTGACATTCATCTGACCTGATCTCAGACCCAGAGTGGCACTATCCTGGACATATGAGGCTTTCTCTTCTTCTTCATAGAATCATTTAGGTAGGAAAAGGCCTTTAAGATCATAGAGTCTAACCTTAAACCTAACACTGCCAAGTCCATCACTAAACCATGTTCATAAGCGCAATGTCTACACATCTTTTAAACACCTACAGGGATGATAATCCCACCACTTCCCTGGGCACCCTCTTTCAATGCTTCACCACCTTTTTAGTGACAATTTTTTCCTAATATCCAATAGAAAGCACCTCTAGCATAACTTGAGGCCAATTCCTCTTGTTCTGTCACTTGCTATTTGGGAAAATAGGCTGATGCCCACCTTGCTACAACCTCCTTTCTGGTAGTTCCTGAAAGCAATAAGGTCCCCCTGAATGTCCTTTTCTCCAGACTAAACAACCCCGGTTCCCTCAGCTGCTCCTCAAAAGACTTCACACCATTCACCAGCTTTGTTGCTCTTCTCTGGACACGCTCCAGCACCTCTACGTCCTTCTTGAAGTGAGGGGCCAAAAACTGAACGCACTATTCAAGCTGTGGCCTCACCAGTGCCAAGCACTGGGGAATGATCAATGTCCTTTTCCTGCTGGCCACACTATTTCAGATACAAGCCAGAATGCTACTGACCTTCTTGGCCACCTGGGCACACTGCTGGCTCATATTCAGCTGTCTGTTGATGAATAGACACAGGCTCTTTTCCAGCAGGCAGCTTTCTGGCCACTCTTCCCCAAGTCTGTAGCATTACATGGGGGACGCCGCACTTATCCTTGTTGTTTGTTACTGGTTTTGTTTGGGGGTTTTTAATTGCCAGTAAGAACTTCCATTTCATGACAAACTAGAAACAACCACTGGGCTAATACCTATTTGTTACTCAGAATGACCTGATAAGGCTTTTTCCAGGTTGAAGCAGGTACTGCATTTTACAATCAATTTGTGAAAGATGCCAAACACCGTTGATGGCCTATCAGTGGTATCTCATTTGCATGCGTCAGAGTCAGTGTTCGTACCTTGTATTGTGCTGTGCACATTCAGTTTAGTATACTTAATATTTTTAAGCAGTGAAAGGTTCACTTCAGTTGATTCATTAGCTTGCAGACCTCCTCTGCTGTAAAAAATAAAAGCACTTCCTAGCTGAAATAGCTTATACTCCCTGATGGACGTTCATTCATTCCCTTTCTGCTTTGTGGCTCTTGTGAAGCCTATAAGGCAGCATGAACCATTATGTTCTGATACGTAAGTGTATTGTATGCCAAACAGCTACTAACATCATAAGATGACACCATTTAATGTCAGGAACTACAAGATGGTGGCACATGACGAGATGATTGAGAGGAACATGCATTGTAAATGTGGGAGGACAGAAGCTGCGGGAAGGTTATCTTCTGCCTCTGATGTGGGGGTAAGGTTTTGCAGGAGAAAGAAACCTTGTACTAGTAGAGGTGTCTTGGTACAGTCTGCTGCATTTTGGTTTTGAAAGGTTAAAAAAGTCTCAGTTCCACATATATACACATCTCACATTCTGCACGAGACTGGTTTCTTTTTAATCTGAGTGCATCGTTCTTCAACACACAAACCACAATGAAGCACTTTTACTATTGCCTTTAGACACACAGGCCCTTATGAAAGGCTGACTGTTACTTCAGTCACTGGTAAAAGTAATACTGCTGGATTATTACTTTTATATTATATATAGTGTATATATATATGATATAATATAAAATATATTTTTATATTATATTATAATAATACTGTCCGGATAAACACTGAGCTTACTTAAGAAGGTCCTATTGAAGATGAGAAAACTGTCTCAAAGATTACAGTTTTTCTGCAATATTTTAAACATAATTTATATTCCAGCATTTTTATAAAAGGCTCTTCTTTGGTGTGCATATGTGTTCAAGTAGCACACCTGCAACTCTAACCCTGACATACAAGGCAACATCTCATGATGCATAGGTAAAGCTCAGTGTAAGCAAGGCCAATGTGTCTAGGTTAGCCTGACCCAAAAAGATGCCTTGGGTTGAGGACATAACATTAGTCAAACCCAGCTAGCTCATCACCTTACTGGCCCAGATAATTCTAAAGCTAAAATTTAGACTTTCACTCCCACATGCTTCAAGCAGATATTTTCACAGATTATCTTGAAGGAGCATTTTCCCTTTCCCATCCCACACTGATGCCTGTGTCCACTGCTGAAGAGTACCAGGTCATGAGTCTTCAAGGTCCTGCAGCTGTGCAAGGGGCCAGGAGGAGATACATTGGTTCCTGAGACCAACACACACAGCAGGCAGGTTCCTGAGCTTCCTTTTAAAACTTAGCTCTTGCCAGTTAAATCCAGGTAGCGGAAGGAAAAAAACAAAAGGCTACTGGCATGGAGGGGCATTAAATGCTACTTCCTGTGTGGACTTCTGTGTTCCAAGTTACTCAGATTATACCAGTTACCTTCAAAACATTTTGCTAGCACCAAATTCAGATGCATTTGTCTAATAGTATTAAGGGCAAGAAAACATTTAAAAAAAAAATAATCACAAAATAAAACCAAACCAGAAGACCAGATATTTTAGCAAGATGTAATGGCTGCCTCAGTTGCCTCCTCAGTGGCTGGGTGGGAGATTATTAACTGTTGTTCCCCGCAGCAGATTTCTCAGGAACGTATGTCTCCTTGAAGGACACCCCTGTAGGAGCCTATCAGCAGGAAGAATTGGCACTGGGACTAACCATGAGCTAAACCATCACTGAAACACAACATCCTCCCACAGAAAAGTTCCAAAGGGAATGCAGTCAAATCTTCAATAATCATTACAAGCCTTTCCCACACAGTTGAGTTCTTCTGATGAGATACCATTGTGAACCTCTTCATAGCAGCAAGAGGTGTTTAAAGAGCTGTAATATACTCTAATTAGTGAAATTACTTACCTGTCAGAAAAGATAGGAACTCCTTAGAAATAATTAATGCACCTTCACGTATTTTCTTAATGTACTTCAAGAAATGTAGGTGCTTGATAACAGCAGCATAGCAAGGCACTGGTGCTTTGATGCTTCTTGGCAGCTACAGTGCTAGCAGTGGGGTGGTACTATACCAAACAGAGGAACATGTTCTGTGGAATGGGCTGTTACTCAAATTAGGTGCTTGTAAACCTCAGCTTATTGCATACAATCAAGTTCTGCTTGAAGAAATGTTAACATATTTTCTGTCAGTGATTTGTCACACCTTCTCAAGCCTGAAGGTCAGTAGGTAGGCTGTGAGTAGAAAAGACAGAGTTTTCATGAGAGGCTGTGGAACTTCCATAGTCAAGAAATAACAGCGATGGCAGACACACTACACCCAGAAAGAAACTTTAAATTTGGTTTGCTCTCAGCAGTTTCTTCATACACCCACAGACAGAAACATAACATATATGCTCACACACACACAAACATTGTATCTGCTAGCCAGACTAGTTCTCTCTTCTCTCTGCAGCTTGGGCTATTTCAGCTCAATGTGGGCGTTTCATCTAGGATGCAGCACTGATGAAAAATAAATAAACCCCCAAACAGACAAATCTATCTGGAAGGAAAAATTTAAACAGTCAAAGGCGAAGTGTGCCTCCAGAACTTTCAGAACAGAAGCTATCAAAAGCTGTTACCTTCCCTCAATATTTTCTTATTTTTTTAAAAAAAGAAATTGCTTCAGAGATGTGACTTCTGCAGTCATCCATGTCATAACCCCAACAGGCTTATTAACAGATTTGACATCATTTGAGGTGATGTAACTCTTTGGTAATGCTGAAAAGTTTCTTGGGCAAAAGGAGTTCTGTGGCACCTTTCACAATCCATATCCTTGCAGAGCACTACCAAAGCTGGCCCAGAGTCAGCAAAAGGGTGCACACACACATCCCTGCGGCACAGGAACAGTATAATTTGCAGTGTCTTTTGCATAGAGGTGCAAATGAGAAGTCCCAGGCTGCAAGGGCTTCCTTTGGTGAAATGGAGGCAAAGGAGTGTGTTTTCAGTTTCACATGAGGTGAAGCCCTGCACCTGCACTGAGTGACTTCTCACCCAGGAGTCTCTGTGTCACCTGCTCCAGAGCTTTAGGTCATTCCTTCCACTTGAGCATGCAGTCCTGCCTACATCCCACCAGCACTCGTGCCCAGTCTGACCTTTCCCTGCCACTCATCCCTGGCCTTGTCCATTGCTGTGGCTTGAGGGAGCCACCTCCATATTAGTGTTAGGCTGCATATGCTGTCCTGGCAAGGAAACCCTGAAGATGCTCACAGCCCATTCTCACCTCCTGTTTCCCACTGGCTTTGATTCACAATGTTGTGTTACAGAAGTAGCACAGCCTGAACGGCCTGCAGCCTCACAGCCTTGCCGGGGGGCAACCGTGGAACTGCAGGACAAAGGATTTCCGAAACGGTTGACAACGTGCTGCCACCTGCAGGCAGGCTCAGAAAGCAGCACTGGGTATCCCAGTCTGCTGAAACAGTCGTGCAGCGGATAAACTTGCTTTTCTAGGCACATATCTCCATGATTTAGAGCTATTAGCAACTGTAGACAGAATCAGTCCATGAAAGAACTAGCACATTCTGCCCAATGTTTTCTAAACACTGCAGCCTGTCTAACGGCCTTGGGTCTGGTTGTTACTATGGAACTTAGCAAGATGGTTGCCTGACCTTTTCAAGAATTCCATGCAGGTCACTAAAAGCACTACCTTCAGAAAACTGAAAAAATGAAAAATATCTCCAAAAGGTGAAGAGGAAGCAACGCTGGAGCAGTTGGAACCTGCTCAGCTGAAAGCTTTCAGGAGACCTGAGATGCCAAAACTCTGTCATGAGAAATAAAGAACTGGTCTCTTTCAGCCTAAGACATATGGCTTTATTTGTAAAAAAGTAATAAAAAAATCACAACAGCAAGGCATTCATTAACGTATTACATTGTTCCATATATTAAGAGAGTGGAAGTGCAAATGGAAGCCCGAAAATACATTTTAAGAACTACAGAATAAAAAAATAAAACAAGAGAAGTAATTCTCTTAATGTCTAACAAAGTTCACTGAACATGTTGTTCATGCTTCAAGTCTAATAATTAGGTAAGATGTATGAGGTTATTCTCAAAACTCTCATTGTAGGATTATTCTGTGGTGATTGTATCTCTCCTACAAATCTTAAATTTTTTGTCCTGGCAAGGAGGAGATTCAGTATGAAAAGTCTGATCTGCAAGTTCTTTGAAGTCTGTATTCATTGAAGAGAGACCTGAAAAAGTTGCCTTCACCAGCATGTAGCTAAAGAGTGTTGGAGTCTGGATCTCTATGCCTCCTTGCTCAGTAAACACAGCTTCTGCATATGACCTGGCTGTTGTCTCTTTTCACATGCACCATGCTCTGGTTTATTCTTTAGGGTTGATTAACACAACTCTGAACTACACATCACTATCATCTTCCTTTCTATCATGGTGACTTTACACTTTATGTGTTTCGAGACTCTCATACACAGTCTGCAACTCAGGCATTTGAACACCTCAACAAAAAAAGCTTTGCCATTTTTCGCTGACTGTGAGCAGTAAATCTACTCTGACATCCAGAACATCCTCTCTCACGACTTAGAACACCCCAAGGCAAGTTCATTTCCTCCAAATATCTGGAAAGAGCAAGAAATATCTTCTACTCCCAAACCAATGAATGTAGCATTTCTGTTGCACACGTTCCTACCCTGGAGGTAGGCCTTTTTTCATCCCAGCATATGTGATTCTGGGCCCTGCAGACCCCAATGAGTAACACCCTCAAGACAAAGGCTGCTCTTTCTTTTTATATTAAAGAAATAGATTTGTAAGACAGACTCTAAGGTAGGTTTTCAAATTTGCTGACAAATATAAGGACACTCCAGCTATCTGACAGTACTGAAGTTTGTACCATAGGCTGCTCTGAGGATGCCAAGATGAAGCCGTCTCCCTTTTCCAAAGCAAGAGTCATGAACGTAGCTTGTGTAAGAAAGATCCATACGGCCACCTGAAGCACCACCCAGAGTTTGGCCACACACTAACCCAATACCAACAACAGTCCTTTCCTGTCCAAACAGCACAAAAAAAGTAAGGGAAATACAGTAGCACTGTTTCTATATTCAAAAGAACTTTCTTTTATAATTTAATCTAAACATTTAACCAATCTGAAAGGAAGAACAAGGCAGGATTTTCCTCCTGGAGGCAGAACATCAAAGGACTCACTGAACTATCCCAAGGCCATCAGGATGAGAGGCCACAATGACTGCCCAGTCTGCCATCAACTTCTGTTGGCCTTCCATCAAGACCAGGCTACATAACCCTGTCTCATACAACATAGCCAGGCTGCATAACCCTGAATCATGTAAAATCCTAATTCAGCAGCAGTGTTCACGCATCACTCAGAATAGAACCCACACACACAGAGAGCAGATTAGAAGAGTCTAAATAGCTTTGTTCTTAGTACTTTGGTACTCTTTCATACCTTGATGTCTTTTTCACTCTCCATCATAGTGAGACCTGCACAATGCTTCTAGAACATGCAAATATCAGCACAAACATTCTTAAAAGAAGGAAGGTAACGTTTGTTGCAGAATTTTATAGTAATTTACTTCAGGAGACAAAGGCCCACAATGCTGCTAACACGGGACCAAAGACCTCTTTCAAGTCACCTTACAGCCTTGATCGTACAAGATGTGCTTGTTCTATTTTTAGTCTTCTATCAGTAGCTCTTTCTCTCACTCTTGTTAATATATAGGCCATGCCTGCTATTGATCCATGCATTTTTCAGCATGGTATGGAGTTACCTTAGTCTGTAGAATTACTCAGAAAAGCTCAAGGGATCAGGATATAATTGGGCAAGAAATATAATTGATGTAATTTCTGTACTTTCTTTTTACTGCAGGAGAGTCAAAAGAAAATTGAAGGGCATGGAACACTTTTGAACCAGAAGAAAATGTTTTTTTGAAACTTGTCTGTAGAAGATTTTTAAATGTTGCCCAATTTGAGATTTTACATTCTCATTTAGGGATGGAAGATGAGGAAAGCAATATTTTAATGACTCACAGCTCTAGATAAGCCTCAACTCACAGATACTATAAATTAAAGAGCCAACAATGCAGCTCTAAAACAAAATTTATTTATATAAATGCCTACCTAGTGAAAAAGACGAGACTGTTGCTTTGACTCCTTGAATTCATCTGGATTTACATGGGAACAGTTTACTACCTAAGCAACACAGCTTCATTCATCCTGTGTTCATTACTTGTATGAATGTTACCTTCTTTTGCGCTCCAGAGAAGGTATTACAAATGGTTGTCAGAACTGCTAAGACACCATCTATACTTCATGGAAACACTTTTTCCTTTGGGAACTGCTGTTGTCTACTAAGCCTGTTCTCCAGAGACACTCTGTCCCTCTTGCTGTCCTGTAGAATGGAGAGTACAGCAGAAGGATACAAAGGAGACCTCCACAAGTTCTCCTTTAAGAGCCACAGCCACCTCTGTTGCCTTATCTGAGCAATAGAAAAGTCAGGGTTTAAAAGAAACTCTGAGGGTACAGCCATGCCCAAAAACTTGATTTTGCTGCAGCACTGTGTAACAAGTTTGCCCCAGGCAAGGAGTATAGCATATGGTTCTAACCATCCTAGCAGCAATTCCAGCACAATCAACTGGGATTGCATCCTGCTCTCCTTGAAGCAATTTAAGGCAGGGAGAGTGCTATACCTCATAGCCTTAAAAAAAGGACCACCGTAGTCACTTGGTATATAAAATGACTACTTCATAATCTGAAATTCCAATTTACATAAAAAGATGTATTTTTTGCTTGTGGTAAGTATTTTATGCATACACAGTCTCTTCATTGGATCTTCGTACTCACATATCTGCATCTGAACTATTACTAAACTGAATGTTTTACATTAGAAGTGTGCAATATTCAATGGTTTGTCAAGCAGCTTAATCCTGTCATGGAAACATCACAATGAGGTCTCTTACCTAGAGGAAAGATGACTTGTAAATTTTCTTACTCCATTTTTTTTCCTCAGTCCAAACCCTATGGACTATGCTGAATGCAAATATGACTCAATATGTCATTACTGCCAAAATGGAACCAGAAATAGCATGATGCAGACTTAAGAATGGAGTAATTGGAAGATAACGTGAGACTTCAGCAACAGATTACCTTGATTGGAAAATTCTGCAGCTCTGAGTTTGGTCCTGGTGCTCCTGTCTTCTCTCCTCTAGGCTCACAGAGAATCCACACACAGCTCATTAATTACACTGACCCCTCTTTGCTGTGAACCTAAGCATTCCAGTATTTGCAACAGGTAAGAGAAGAGTATACTGTCATCAGATGTCCAGCGGAGCTCCTGTACATGCCTAGGTGTGGTGTCATAATAGTAGCTCATGCACCTGGATGAACCCAGCTGGGAGGTTTCCAAGGTAGATCCTCCAGCACATTCCTTTCCAAGCTCTTGGTGATGTTAGAAGTGCTGTTGAACCCAGGTGATTCCCACCCAGTTGGGAGCCCTCTGGCCACCTGAGCCATCCAAGAGAGAGCAGGGGAATTCCTAAGAGCATCTCAACATACCTGTTGTTGTTACCTACAACATGTCTTCAGGATCCAGAAACAGAGTGTCTACTACCTGTTAAGAGTGCCTACTACCTGTTAAGAGTGCTGTCTTTCCTTACCCCAGGCTGAGAGAGAAAACAACTGACTTTTTGCTACCTACATTCTATGCTAGAACATGGAATTAGCATCTCATAAAAACTCCTTATCCCTGGATGGAGTGCTGCTGTTATACCACTTTGCCATTCCCCATGTCCACAAGCCTCAACACCCAAGGGAGCTCGAGGAACACATATAAAGCTTTCAGTACCGAACAAGAAAATCTGATACATAGAAACTCCAGGCCCTCAAGCTTCAACTGGCATAAACGTGCATAGAGAAAGAGGCTGTTTTAACTCCACTGTCACTAGCGCAGTAAAGACACAGTTCTGCAGTGCAACCTAGTGCTGGTAAGCACATACATGATTTGTCAGGGGGAAACTAGTTCAGTCTAGGTCTTGTGTTCCCTTAGTACTTGCTCTGGTATCAATAGTCACTGGAGCAAGGCTGACATGACAGCACAAACAGCAACCTTTCAAAGCTACAGCTTGCTTGCTGTTAAAGACATAATCCAATGTGTGGCCTGCTGTACTTGGCCCTGTTCTTCCTGATCCATAACACTGTAGTCAAACACAGACTATATGCAAGGGAAAGGAGTGAAGGGCACAATTAAAAGCTTTACATAAAAAAATACTGTTCACTTCAATAGCCAATTAAATAAGTTTAGGATCTTCATTTAAAGCCCAGAACTGCAGACATAAGGAAGGACATCAAAAGGACAGTTTCAGCATTGAGATGTTTAACAGAGGCACTCCAGAAGAATTAATAGGAGGGACTGCTGTTTTCCATCCGTCTGCAACCTGAACTGCAACTCTATTCAGTCTCATTTTTGCAGACAGATGGGCTGCAATACTGAGGAGCTGCCCATTTTTTCCTGTGAAAAGCTGAGATCTCGCCATTCCCTCTATGCATGGGGAAAAAAGGATAAAAAAAGATATAAAGAGAATATATTCTCAGTTATAGGAAGTGAACATCTTTTAAACGAAGTCAAAATAAACTTACTAATCAAAGGTCAGAAAGATCTTCCAGCAGTAAAACAAAATTTATCAATATCCACTAAACGAAATAGTCTGAAGTGGTAACCTGGGAGAAGCACAGTGCATTTTGTGGTGTGTATATGCACTCAGCATCTGTCACAAATAGGTGTAGGTTCACATAAACGTGTGATTTAGACTCCATTTGCACTGCAGGAAAGGTCTGTAGAGATTTTCAAGGTAAAATGACGTGAAAGTAGGTCATCAGCAATGGTGGGCATGGGATAGCTTCAATCCAATAAACTATTAATAGTATGGACCTTTCCAGGCAGGTAAAAAGACACATTGCTGGAGCTCTGCAGAATTGAGAACTGCTGGGAGAAGGAACGACTCATCACTGTCTGTAAATATAAGAGCTAAGCAGGAACTACGGAGGAAGCAAGTTTCAAACAAGGTTAGTTGTTTCAAAACTCCAGAGAAACAGAAAAATACCTTTATTTATAAAGCAAGTAACTGACCTGTGAAACTCTTCAACACAGGACATTGCAAATCCTATAAATTTCCATGGCATGGAAAAAAGAAAAGACCAAGAAGAAAAAGAGGGCTGCTAAATATTAAGAAACTATTTTCTGTTCAAGAAGTTCCTTAATCAGAATTTTTGGAAGTTGGGAAAATATCTGGGGCAACATGATTCTAATCTTCCTCTATTCTTATAGCCTTCACTATGAGTAGTAACAGGATGGGGAGCTCAAGTGACCTGTGTTTTTACCATGTTGGACTGCGCTTCCAGCAGTGCATGATGTTGAGCCTAGATTAGGATTAAGGTAAAACCAGAGTTTACACCTATAGATTATTGAATTTCAGCACTAGTCTGGGGGCAGGGGAATGAATGGAAATGGAGGCCTTTGTGCAAGAGCCCTTTAAAAAAGAAAACAAAACGTGACATTACAAATTCTGTTATACTTTCTGGAGGCCAAGGCACATCATCTTCCCTGATGTGCCGTCAAGACATGATTTCCTTTATTCCCCACAGTGAAAGCAGCATATGGGTATCTGTGTATGTATTTTACAGTGTTACCACATGGTATGGATAATTTTTTTGGTGTTTGGAAGTTTCAAAAAGGCTATTACCATTAGAAGGTTTAAACAAAAGAAGTTTGTTCCACCGATGATGTTCTTTAGTAAGTAAAATAAGATATCACTAAATATAACATACTAAACTATTGCACTCGCTTCCATTCCTTCCCTAGCTGAGGAAGAATTCCTTCAGGCCATAAGAATAGAGTATGCCAAGGGAAGGATGCCCGAGCTCATGCTGCCATCACTTTCACAGATGAACTGAGTGCAGTAACAAAAGTGCCTTACTAGAAGCTGAATAGCCCTCCTCACCCTCCAAATACACCCACTTCTAATGAAATGGTTTTGTGCTTCCTGTTCAGGAACCAACCATAAACCAACACTAAGGATGCAATGTAAGGAAGATGTATTGACAGCCTGACTTTACATAGCTGTGATGGACTTAATCTTTTCAGCACGATAAGAATTATCTTCCAGCTTTCTTTTTTTTCTCTTTCACATAAATGAACAGCATGTGTGGATGACTAAGCAGAGAAACAGGCTGTAAACCATGTAATAGTCACATAACTGTTAGTGAAGGAGAAAATAGAGCTAGACCAAAAAGAATATTGTCCTTTAAAAGGTGGAGCACGTCTAAGTATTGGTTTCTGAGTTTAACAAGATAGAGCATACTGCTCAAGGTCAACAGCTCTTCGGTTACAGACATTCAAATTAAGCATTTGGATATTTATTTCTGCTAGTAATTTAAGGGTACAAGCAACATACTCACTCAGAAGGCATTTGGGAGATAATATCCCTAAAGCCAAATAGAGCCATTTTACAAGTTCACATAATTTTGTCTTGCTTTGGGAATTAACACATTGTCTTTCTCTGCTGCTTGAGGACTGGGCTTCTATCGAGCTAGGAGCTTTGAAATAAATAGATATCCAAGCATGCTTCAGGCTTTTCGAGTTCAGTACACAGTCTAACACTGCACTTCAGCAAAAAATTGAAGGTCACAATATAAATTAAAAATGCCATCAATTTTTGCAGCAGCACATGGAGATTCTTCCTAGCCCATCATCAAACACCTTCTACGTCCATAGAGAATTTATACTTGAACAGAAAAAAGATAAGTTGCTTGTTCATCACAACTTCATTCTTTAACAAGAACGTAAATGTATTTTCTTTAATCCCAAGAAGTCCAGAAGTTCGAAAACAGTTCCATTTAAAACGAAAAGTCTTGTAATGTAAGCCTACTGTTTCTTTAGGCTAATTTTACTTCATCAGTATTTTTCCATTAGCAGTTGTCAAACTTCAGCTATGAAAGTTCATCTGTGACGTGCAATGTGCTGTCTGTATGAAATAGAGCAAGCAATAAACCCTCATCTCCCCATCTGCTCAGTGACAGAATTACAGGGCACCCAACTGGTCATGCTTTGTCAAACACTGACACAAGTACTTTTCTTTTGAATTGCAAATTTTGTGGAGCTATTTATCTAATACAAACTCTCTTTGAAGAGGCATTTACAGCCAGTAGATTCCTCCTTGGAGAGGGAAGAAAGGAAATATATATACTCAGAAATGTTATATTTTATTTAGGCAACTGCTTAAGTCCCAGGTCCTTCCCATGTGCATGTGTGTGACACTTGGCTGCAGATCATGCTGTTGTGCTGAGTACTGCACAGCAGTGTGGCTGAGGTGTGGGTGCAGAAGCACTTGCCATGACAGGGCCTGGTGTCCAGAACCTTCATTCTGTTCTGGAAGCAGGTACAGCCTTCTGCCAGACTAAAAGTTTCCACTGTTACCCTCCAAATTATACACCCAGGGAGAGATTTTGCCTTAAATCAAGAGTTGAATGAAGTGTTTCCATCCTCCCACTTCATTCCTCTTACTCTGTGTCTCACAAATGTCCCTGTGTAAATCTTTGCATGGCTTCTCTGAAAATGGATGGGAACCTATGCCAGAAGGAATTGCTGTGTTGAGGACGGCCACTGTCTATACCATTCCTGGAACCACAGCTTGCACCATTTGCTTCACAAAATGTGAGGCTGAATGTAAAACCAGCCATTTTTCAAAAGCCTCAAGAACCCCACAGCAAATTAGCCCTTGGTGTCTTTTCAAAAAGCAAGCCGCTTTGCTGGCTGGGTGCAGATGACATATATGCTGCTAGGACTCACTACATTCAGCCAGTCATTCCTGTCCCTTCTTTTTCCTACCAGAAATTGTCTTCCTAAGTTCTTCAATTCCGGTCATGTGGCTGTGATCCAAGATGAATGTGTCAAACCAAACCGGACAATTTGATCGGTGTGGGAGGCCTCAAGTGCCAACAAAGCAGCCCGAGCAACACGTTTCTGAACCTTCAATATATTCAGCTGTCTGAGGATTCTTACCATGAAACAGACACTAGTACAAAGGTGGTTCCAAAACAGGTTAAAAGAGTATGAAACACTTTTATACAAAGGCTCCTTGTGTCTTTGAGTTTAGTCATAATACCAGCATAACTGTGCAAATATGTAATTAGGTAATCATACTGGTAGCTTCCCGTAGTCCTCAGCAAATTCTTATTTGACACCACACTGCCAAGAGTATTAGGACTATACAAAATACAGTTGCCTAATAATAGGCTTTGAGTTACCTTTATTGTACAGCCCAGGCTACAGCAATAACAGATTCTAGCCTAGTAATAAGTGACTATTCTCAAGAACAGTTACTGTCGCTAGAAATAGTGACTTCCTTCTGCCCCAGGCACCATAAACAGCATTAACAGCCACAAAAGGATGCCAAATTATTCCAGAAGAGTGCTCCTGTAATACACAATGGAGTTTCCAGTCCCATTGACAGTACTATCACATACCATTCCTGGCAATATATTCTCCTCAGCTCTACCTAAACCATTAAGGACTATCAAGCAAAGATTTTTCACAACTAGCTATGTCCTTATCCCTGCCAGGCCAAATGAGGGGAAAATATTTAATCTGTTCCAACAGGGAAATATTAACAGCACAAAGTTTAAACCTGTCTGTACAAATGGTAGGATTTGTACAGATAGTCTTTCACAGAGGATCTTTAAGGGAACTGGGGAAACAGACATCAGAAGGACAAGGATTTTTGTGATGTACTGCGACAATCTTCAGAAGAAGCAATGCAGCTTATGCAGGCCAGAATGGGAATTCAGGGTAATGAAAGTCTGAATCATGCTGAAGTAAAAGTTGTTCCGAAAACAGTAGACACCCACTGACTTCAGTGCATGGTGGAGCAGGTTTCATCTGTGAGCACTATTAAAAGCTTGGACTTCTTAATCGCAGGAGGCCTGATGCATATGATGTCTTATAAGCTGAATGGAATTCTGGGGGGAAAAAAATGCAGCCACCCCCATAGTGGCTCTGCAGTCTGAAGTGCCACCTGTTGATACCTCTGCTCCATTTAGATCACTGCAGTTTCATTTGCTGTCTTCCCCTGCCACCATTTTGGGGTTTACTACATCATTTTTCCAGCCCAGAAGCTGACATATTAAATTTTTTATCTAACCTTTTGGACAACTCAGCCTCTTTCCTTGGGAACACTGTCCCTTGACAGGTCCCCCAGACCACTATGTACCAGAGGGCAAGACAATCTTCAAAGAAACATAAAGGTCTACTCGGAGAAGGAGTTTCTTCAGACTGCCTTCTGGGTTACCATGGCACGCATCCCTTTTACTATTCTGGCTTTTGCTTTTCACAGAATCATAGAATACCAGGTTTGAAAGGACCTCAAGGATCACCTGGTCCAACCTTTCCTGGAAAAAAGCACAGTTTAGAAAAGATGGCCCAGCACCCTGTCCAGCCGAATCCTAAAGGTGTCCACTGCTGAGGGACCCACTACTTCCCTAGGAGATTATTTCAATGACTGATCTCATTATGAAAAATTTTCAACTTGTATCCAGTTGGAATCTCTCCAAGATTACATTTTACCCATTACCTCTCATCCTTCCATGTGACTCCTTGTAAAAAGGGACTCTCCTTCTTCTTTATAGCTACCTTTTCAATACTGGAATATCGTAATAAGCTCTCCCCAAAGTCTTCTTTTCTCAAAGCTGCACAAACACAGTTGTCTCACCTTTCCTCATGTGTCGTCAAGATTCCCAGAAGTTTGATCATCTTTGTGGCCTTTCTCTGGACACACTCCAGTCTGTCCACAACTTTTTTGAACAGACTTTTAGAATTATTTTGTTGGAAAAGAACTTTGAGATCATCAAGTCCAACCATTAACCCAGGACTGTCAAGTCCATCACTAAACCATGTCCCTGAGCACCACATCTACGTATTTTTTAAATACCTCCAGGGATGAGGGTTCCACCACCTCCCTGGGCAGCCTGTTCCAATGCTTCACCACCCTTTCAGTGAAGTAATTTTTTCTAATATCCAATTGAAACCTCCCTAGTGCAAATTGAGGCCATTTCCTCTTGTCTTGTCACCCGTTATCTGGGAGGAGAGACCTACCCCCACCTTGCTACAACCCCCTTTCAGGTCATGGAGTGCTCTTGTAGAGAGCAATAAGGTCCCCCTGAGCCTCCTTTTCTCCAGACTTAACAACCCCAGTTCGCTCAGCTGCTCCTCAGAAGACTTGTGCTCCACACCCTTTATCAGCTTTGTTACCCTTCTCTGGACACACTCCAGCACCTCTGCATCCCTCTTGAAGTGAGGTGGCCAAAACTGAACACAGAATTTGAAATGCAGCCTCACCAGTGCCCAGTACCAGGGGACAATCACTGTCCTTGTCCTGCTGAGCACACTATTTCTGATACAACCAGGATGCTGCTGGGATGCTGCTCTGTAAGGCCTTTCAGCCTTCAAGCAGATCAACAACACTTTTCTTCTGTTCCTTCCCTTTTACTGCTCCCAAAATACAGAAAGCCTTGAATATCTTCTGGGCTTGACATACAGACTCTGTCATTCCCTGACACATCTCAAAATGTATTTATTCTTACCAAATTCACAAAAATCACAGTCTTCCTTCTTGCCTAAACTCTCTAATGAAGGGATTGCCTGTGATATGACCCAGCTCATTTTCTTACTAAATAAACATAATTTTTGGATCATTTCATTTAGCTGACAAGCTCCACCAAGCATTCTACTGATCTCCCTGCATTTTCAGCTTTCCTTTTCTCCCTCTGTCATACAAGTTTAACTTTTCCTTGTGCATGAACAAGGTCTCAGTGTGACTTGGCAGCATCTTTATTTACAGTATAGGTAAAGACATTTATGCAACCATCAGAGAAATCGACTCTGAATATTAATCTGATGTTGCTAAAAACTAATTTATTGGTACAGCAGCCTACATCTTACTCTCAAAAATCCATGCAATAATCTTGTCAACATGTATTACTGTAAATCAACTGTCAGAATAATTCTAAACATAACTGTCTTACTGGGTTTTAGGCTGCATTCAAGGCATCAACCAATGAACTACAATGGCCAGGCACAGCCTGGTCTACCACTAGCTGGGTTGTAGCTCACAATGTGCAAAGGCCCAGTTTCTTTTCACAGAATCCCTAGCCTCCACCAATATTTCTAGCCTTTCTTGCATACTTCTTCATGTACCTTGAAAAACATCAGCCAACAACACTGGCCTGAACATAATGTTGATTGTGATGTGGTACCGAGGATAAGCAAGGAAAGGAGATCCCTTCTTACACACTTGCATGGATTCTCCCACCTCATTGCTAGCTCAAAGCATAGGAAGCTGCTAAGAGTTACTGTGATGCTGGTCAAGTACATATTTACACACAGCCATCATGGGTTTATGAAAGGCAGGTCTTGCACCCAATCTCCTACAACAAGATGACCCACCTAGCAGGTGAGGGAAAGGCTATGAATGTTGTCTGCCTGGTATGGAGACCATATCTCAAACTGACTTGTTAGCTAACAAAGCTTGTTAGCTGAGCTCCTGCAAGACTTAACAGCTGTGGTAGATAAGGAGCCAGCAGCTGACTGACATCAGTTTTTGGCCAGGGTCAAGGAAAGGCCACATTGCTGTGAGGGATGTGCCTAGACATGGATGATCACCCCTACCTATGCAGTAATCCCATGTGCCCCAGAGAGGAATGCAGTACATGCTGTTGTTTGGGAAACAGCCCCCCTGAATACCCTATAAAAAACTGCCACCAAACAATAAGTGGTGATCCAGAGCCGCCCGTCACTGATTGAACAGAGACTATGGACCAATGGGACGCTGCTGGATCCATGGTGGTGACTACCTCTTGCAACTCTATCCTGACTTCTTGCTAGATTACCTTTTTTCCTATCTTTCCTTCTCTTTCCTACCACTGTTTTCTTACCACATCACATGAATGTTTCGTTTATGTAAGTGCAGACTAAATTTCCTTGATTAGCAGCATTTGACCTTGTTTGTATCTTAATCTGGGAATAACAAAGAATCTTCCCGGCTCGGACACCTGGACCTTATTAAATTAAAGCCTTTGACACCATCTTCCACAGCATTCTGACGCAGAAATTGGCTCTTCATGGATTGTGGATGGGTGTAGTATACAATGGGTAAAAAGCCGCCTGGCTGGCCGACCCCAAAGAGTGGCGGTGAATGTCGTTACATCCAGCTGGCGGTTGGTCACAAGTGGTGCTCCCCAGGGCTCAGTACTGGGGACAGTCCTGTTTAATACCTTTACTGACAACCTGAAAAAGGGGATTGAGTGCACCCTCAGTCAGTTTGGAGATAACAACAAGTTGAGCACGGATGCTGATCTGCTGGAGGGCAGGCAGGCTCTGGCAGAGCGATCTGAACAGGCTGGATCAATGGGCTAAGGCCAACTGTATGAGGTGCAACAAAGAGAAGAGCTGGACCCTGCACTTGGGTCACACCAACCCCACACAGCACTACAGGCTTCGGGTGGAGTGGCTGGAAAGCTGCCTGGTAGGAAAGGACCTGGAAGTGCTGGTTGACAGCCAGCTGAACATGAGCCAGCAGTGTGCCCAGGTGGCCAAGAAGCCCAGCAGCATTCTGGTTGTATCAGAAACAGTGTGGGCAGCAGGACAAGGACAGTGATTATCCCCTGGTACTGGGCACTGGTGAGTCTGTACCTCAAATACCATGGTCAGTTTTGACCACCTCGCTTCAAGGGGGGCATAGAGGTGCTGAAGAATGTCCAGAGAAGGGTAACAAAGCTGATAAATGGTGTGGAGCACAAGTCTTCTGAGGAGCAGCTGAGCGAACTGGGGTTGTTAAGTCTGGAGAAAAGGAGGCTCAGGGGGACCTTATTGCTCTCTACAACTGCCTGAAAGGAGGTTGTAGGCAAGTGGGGGTTGGTCTTTCCTCCCAGATAACGGGTGACAAGACAAGAGGAAATGGCCTCAATTTGCACTAGGGAGGTTTCAATTGGATATTGGGAAAAACTACTTCACTGAAAGGGTAGTGAAGCATTGGAACAGGCTGCCCAGGGAGGCGGTGGAATCTTCATCCCTGGAGGTGTTCAAAAAATATGGTACTTAGGTACATGGTTTAGCAATGGACTTGTCAGTCCTGGGTTAATGGATCAACTTGATGATCTCAAGGTTCTTTTCCAACCCAAATGATTCTATGATAATGTTGCACAGAGGTGAGCAAGGAGGTGGAGAGGGTGAGGAATGCTTTTTTGCATCTATCCTGAACACGCTGAAAGTACGGTCTAACTCCTAATGAGGTCCATGAAATGCTTGTCTTAAATCTCAGTACAGAACTCAGTTGTTTTCACCACAAAGTACAGGCAGATCATTGGCTACAGTTCTGCCCTTGGGAAGAATGCAAGGCCTTCTTGGTTTAAGCTATCATTATCAAGTACATAGTCCTTCCTGAACCATCTCTAGAGAGTAATCATTTTGCTGTTGCTCTCAAATCTCAAAGCAGCATTTCGGAGCTACAGTACAGGTCCCCCTTCTTTCCTAGGCTGGGCAAACAGTCCACTCCACCAACAGCAAGTTGAACATGTCAATAAGGACACAGAATCTGAGCCTTTTGTTATGGACTCCACTATGCACCATTCCCAAGTTGTGTGTCTTTTCACTGCCAACGCCCTAGCAAAGCTGTACAAACTTTCCTGGCTAAATCAGTCACCAAAAAGACTAATTAAAAAGCAATTTGCCATCATGCTTGTGGAAAGATTATTGCCTATAACATGGCCACAGTTTTAGCAAATCTCCATATATTACAGCCTTCATTATCTCTGAAAACCATTATTCAGTACCTGGCATCACCAGAATAACGCAGATAACCTTGTGGTCTCTGCGGGACTTTGCTGGGTCATGGGGCCAACTGGACACCCAGCAACACGGTGATCTAGACCACATCTGGACCAGCATCTACTTCCCATCAGTTGAGCATAAGCTCACCAGCCCTTGCCTTGCCAGCCACATAACAGTGCACATTTTAAGCCTATGGTTTCTGTTTGAAAGGACATTCTGAATCTGACCTGGGACTCAGCTTTAATCCATTCAGTATGCTGTTTGTTAATATCCTAATGTATTTAATGACAGTACACAGTGCTTACTTTCACATCCTCCAGAACCCAAGGCATTATATCAGCAATACTGCAACTCTTGTCTGGCATATCATCTCCTTTCCAGAAGAATTGGCTTAGTGTGACGTGACATACTTTTAAGAAAACACATATTGACTTGCATTAATTAAATCACTCACACTGAAGCATGCACCTACCTTCCTTGTGTCAGATATTTCCTTGATTTTTTCAGCATAGCGATGAAGTACAGTCATCCTCTTTCCCTTTCAACATTTAGCTGTTTAAGTAACATCAATATTCTTCTGGACTTCCAGCAGTATTAAACCAACTTACTGGGAAAACACAATTTTACTTTTTTAGAGAGTTCCTTCTTCAGCAATTTTAAAATTTTGCTAAAGCCTTCATCCTTTCGGGATGGAAAGATTTCACGAGTTTTATACATTGTGGCTGTACCATTTGTCCCCCTAGAAATACTTACTCAATGCATCCCTTTTTGTGCAGAACACTGCAAGCTCAGCTGTCATTAAAGAAACTAGGTCTAAGCCTTTGGCCACTTGCTAATTCTTCATGCCTCCCTTGTCAGAAGAGTTGGGTTTCCCTTTCTATGCCAGCTTGCTCCATTTTGCTCATACACCCACGTAATTCACCCTAATTTATTGCCACACAAATATTTCTTCATTGGAATTTTTTGCTTAAGGATGCTTAAAGCACACACATACGATTTTTTAAAATAAAAGTGCAATGTGATTAGGCTAGAAATGAAGCTGACAATAAAAGGAATACTTGTTTTCCAAGGTAAAATATTTGCTGAACTGCTTTGCATAACTGTTTTTACAGTTCTATCAATATTTAGATAGTTATATGCACAGGGACCACTTTAAAATGCAAACATATCATGCTTCCATCATTAACAAGGACTGGCTCTATTAAAATAGAAAAGCAAAAGCCCACAGTGGCAAAATCTATTACCTTCATTTTCCACAGCTGATTCTGATGACAGTCACAAACAGTTCTTCCTTTAACCACTAGTGAGAATGGCGTGCTACTGTGGTCAACAGTTCTACAAAATGCAGCTCCATGTGTGGGATATTTCACTGACAACTTCCTTCAAGTTAAGGGAAATGTAAAGTTTCAAGTACAGTATCTTTAAAAGGGAATTAAGTGACCCTGGACTCCAAATTATTTGGGCAGGCATGTCCAGACATGCAGATATTCCCAGATGAGCTGTTCTTAAAATAGGACTTACAGATAAATCTTAAGAGAAGATGTATTTGATTGTATTTCTTTTTGATAATTTGTAGATTTTGGTTTATGACAGAGCTACCTGAATGGTAACACCTACTAAAAATATCAGTGGAGCTGCAAAACCCCAGTCTAAATTTCCAGAACTGAAAGCACAATTCTAAACAACGTCACAAGCTGGAAGCAAAAAGGACTTGTAGGTCTCCTATCTTATGAATTCAAGCCTAGATCACCTGGAGATACAAGCCTATGCCAAATCTACAGAAATGTTTCATCACAGATTGTTGGTGTATGTCCACCTGAACATTTGAATCAAGAATTAAAAGATTACTCCCCAAAAAAGGAAAGACTGGGCCCATCATGCTTCCTGCTCCTATTGTGACATCCTTGACAAGGAATCAACAGAAAGCCTTCTGGGTGATCTTTTAGCAGTAGACACAGGACACCACAATACACTGACCAATAGAAGAACAAAACCTGGGACTGGGTGAGGGGGATGGCAAAGACAGATGGAAATGAAGCCTGCAGGACTGATGCAAAATATGTATTGAAGCAGTGCCAGACCTTGGTGTTTGAAGATGATTTTGTCTATCACCTTTCACCTTCTTTCTCTTTCTTTCCTTCCTTTCCCCCCATAGATAGAGAAGGAGGGAAAGGCAGCAGGCTACTGGATAGCATCTGGCACCGAAGCAGGATTTTGGTGGCAACAGCTTTGGTAGTAACTCCAGGACCAGCTTTCCAATGGACACTGCTGGCTCAGGATTCACTTCTAATCTGTCCTACCTTTGTGTTATACTCAGTGCACAGGGTGGCTGGTAAATTTCTATTCTGGATGACTAGCTCAGGGAATTAGGTCTGAGGCACTTAAATCATTAGTCTAGCACCTTTTGGGTGTGGGTACAGACAGTTGTCCTGAACATTTGGCATCTCTAGAAGGGATTATGCTGCATGCATGGCCAGAGTCACACAGGCTGGAAAGAGGTCTTCATCAGCTCCCAGAACTGCTTTTAATTGCGTTATTTCTCACCTATATCCCAGCTCAACCATTTTTCCTCACACATCTCAAGAACAGAGGCTGAAATTTCAGTCAGTACTCAGCATGAGGTAATAAGAAGACACTAGCAGAAAATCTTACCATGTCCCAGAGCTTTTTAATGGAATTGGCACTTTTAAAAAGCTCAGCTAAAGACTGATACATCCATTTTGTAAGTCTAAGCATCCAGCCTCTGACAGATCAGACTATCAAGGTTTTCCAGTTTGGTACTGAGAAATCTCTGCAGTTCCTTGACTTTCTGCTGCCTTTTGAGAAGTGAACCTTTTTCAAAACATAAATTCCATATCCATGTTCTATGTCTCTGCCTTGCTTACCATCTTATTACCATCAGACCTTGTTTGATGCTGGCATATGCATTCTGCTATCCCCAAAACATGATAAATAACAGCACATCACCAGAAGTACCATGATGCTCATAGATTCAGCGAACTAATTAATGTCTCAGAGGCAGTACTTGTTTGGGAACTGACAAAAAGTCTCAGCCCTGCAAGAGAGCCTCCCACTCCTTCTCCAGGATTCTGCCTTCTTTGTGGGCTTTTCCTTTCATCCTTGTGTAAATACTGCTAGTCCACTAACATAAAGTCAACCTGACCTTTGATTTCGTGTTTAACAGAACAGTCAGATTTGCTTCCCATTTTAAGATTCAGTGTACCCTGGAAAGATAAAGTAAGATTATTTGACTTGATTCTGTTTAAATAGACAGGATTTTCTCAGGAACTATCAAGGTTCTTTTGTTTTTGTTTTGGTTTGGTTTTCTGTCATAGCATATAGGCATGAGCTCTAGAAACAAAAATCGTACCTGGCATTGAAGAACTAACCCTTAAAAACCAGAAATCTGTTAGACTCCTGTCTCTTCGTCTGAAATTTGCTGAAGTTTTATTTACTTGGTGAAAAAGTTCTCCTTATTTCACAGTCCACACAAGAGCAATTCTGTGCACTCCCATATTCTCCTTCCCTGGGACTCAGTGGCTGGAAATGCTACAGTTTTCTTGTATGGTTTCCAAGAAGGAATGTCTGAACAAGCAGTTAACCTCATGTTGTATCATACTGGTCATGAAAAGGAAAGCTCTTACAAGCTCAGTGCAGGTCTTCTATAATCTCGATGCTATTTCTAAAGCATTCCTGCAGTCATGTGGTTGGAGATGGAATTTTTTTTTTTAATTGTGTACTGGGAAAAAGATATTCCAAGTAGCTCTTTAATGGCTCAGTAACTAGTAAGCACAGTGAATAAAAAGTGACCTTAGTATGACTTCTACACTCCCTTCACAATAGGCTGAGCCATATGACTCAGCCCTCTGCAATCCTAAACTGTCTGTTGGAGTGACTTGGCTCCAGAGATCAGGAGCCACCTGCCCTGCTGCTGTCACAGCTTATTTCACAGCTTCAGTGGGACTCAAAGAGAGGACTAAGCTTTTAAAATGCTGGGGAGGCAGCAGCAGGCAGAATTGCTGCCTTCCCCATCACAAATGTATCCTTCCTGCTGCAGAGCAGCCCCAGCTAATGTAGACATCAGCAAACCATTTCCAACACAGCTAGAGTGAAGCTTAATACAAAGGATTTCTGCTCTGTATGAGGAGTTTAATGGGGGAAGTGTTCATCAGGACATCTCCCATGCTTACAGCATTCAGTCTTCTGCACCGACTGCTTTGCAGCCAGGTATAACCCATGGAAAGGTTCATCTCAGTTCTGCCAGACCAGAAGATCTACTGACAAGGAACATGACTAATGCAACACTTTCTAGCTTCTTGAATTTGGACACCAGCAATAAAGAGGCAAAAGCAAGTCTTGAAGCCCTCAGGGTTCACCCAGTGGAGAGAGCCCTGCCTAAGCAGAAGAGCTTTTATCTTAAATCATTCATGTCCACATATTTTCCTTCTGCTGCTCTCATTTCTTCTTTATCTTGAACGTTGTCAGGACATGACATGAGGCTATACAGACTTTGCTACATAAATAATGACAGAATGGCCTTTCAGCAGGTAGAAGATGCAAGGATTAAGGCCAAGGTGAGGATACCTGAAGTCCAAGCTTCAGCATCCAGTCTGTAAGGTGGGACTGTGTTAATGTCTCATACGCTTATACACTAAGTAAACAGTGTGGACCACTCAAGCCTGCACTGGCTTAAGGCATAAGTCAGCACAGTAGACTTACCCATTCTTGCACCACTTAGTCTTCTAAATACATGGAATTTACATCCTAGCTGTGAAATTCTAGATAGAGGTAGGGACAGAATGGAGAAGAACCTGCTTTTCCATCCATAGATCTCATGGGACGTTTAATATGGAGAAAAAGGCTTTCCAGAAAAAGCCTACCTTTGGAGTGACTTGTGTTTATCAAGAAGATGTCAAGACAAGCTGAGCATTGGACTTGCATTTTGCAGCAGCAACCTAATTGTTCCCTTAGCTGCCAAGCAGGCAGGTTCATAACAGCTCCATTCTCATTCATCATGCTTCCCTCCAAAACCAGAAGGGATATTCTTTGTATTTTCCAAAAAAGTAGAAAATAGTAGGAAGTTAGGATTCATTTAAGTCCTCAGCATTGGCAGAGGTCACCTGAGCTCTAGAAAACAGCACAAGTGGTTGAGTAGAGCAGTGCCCATGGTAGTGTGAGTAAAAATGAATGCAGATATATTACACACAGACAAGTCCAGACTGCCAATTTCTTCTAGTTCAAAACAGAATGAAGTGACCTGGGTATAAGACTGTCTGTTTGACTTCAGGTCTTATGGATCATTGCAGAAACCAGCCTTAAGAGTTTGAGCCAGTGTACTGTCTGGAGGCTGCAGCAAGCACCTTCTGCAAATTTTTCCAGCACAGGAGGCTGACAGGGCCCTGCAAAGTAAATTGCCATTCTATATGTGTAAAGCAATGCACACTCAAAATGAAGACGCAAGTGGAAGGCAGGTTACAATTTTTGTAGAATCTCATTTGTTCATTAGCGCAGACAGATCAGACTGTGATGTTGTTTTGACATGCAAGCGGGTGGCTTCATAACTGCCAGTCCTGTTCCCTGGCTTATTATCTGGGCAACACACCTGACAATTTCTCTTTTTCTGTCAAAAAGTCACAAAGAAGTCACAGATGCCTCTCAAATGAGGCATTTGCTCTTCCCACCTTCTACAGCTCAAGCACAACAGTGTGCTCAAGTGGCTGTTTTTCTAACAGCTTGTGTTAATTTTCAACACCAAGCAAGTACGTGTTAGGCAAAAGATCTTCTCTTTCCCACCAACAGACAAATGACCTTCAGCCCAGGTCTTCAGAGGATTTGGGAGTAAAACCTATTTCACAGCAGTGGAAGAATTTATTTACCGAAGTGCCATTTTGTGCTCCTGGAAGGGATCACGAAGACAGGAGCACAGCATCATGCGCTATGACAAATCCAATCCTGTCTTGGGAGCTCATTCTTCCACAGTTCACTCAATTTCTGTGACAAAAAAACAAACTATTGAGAAGATGAACTCTGCTAGTTTTATGACAAAAATTATGTGGCAAAAATTATTCTTTATTTCCCTGACCATACAGTCTGGGAACCAAGCCTTTGCATGAAATGTAGTCTGTTTTGAACTTTATAAAAAATAAAATAAAATATACATATATATATATATAGTCTGGCAGAGTCCTTAAATTTCTCTATGGCAGGAAGGCCAGGATTCAGTGAACCTACTGACCAAACCTGAAGTTTTGAGCAAGCTCAATTGATATCCTGGTGAGGCCCTCATCCTCTGAAGCACTTTTCTTATTATTTTCCTACTTTGATTTCAGTCTCTTACTATGGAAATCAGATCTGAGCAGGCCAGAAAAAAGACTAACCTCTTTCAAACTATTGGAGAGACTTTCCCTTTGCCTGCTTTAAATGATAAGAAGTTGGAAAGAGAGCAGCAAGACTAATAAAGAAAAATTTGCAAACTAATAATAAAATATTTACATATATCCAGATGTTCAAAGAACTGTGGCAAGGGCCCTGGTTACCAAAATACAGCAAACCCCCGCAAAAAATAATATTTCAATCACTGTTCCTTAACAAGATATTCACAAACCAGCTGGTTTATTCATCTAAAGGCTTTTTCCTACATCTTCAATTGATTACTTGCTATAAGAGCATTACTTTCTGGGGGAATCCTGAGAAGCAATCAAAACCCAGTAGGTACTCAGTAAAAATATCTGAAATTGCTGGAGCATTGCCAAACTTCTCTGAAAGACTTCCCTTAGCAGGGCTGGACAGGACATCATCATCTCCTCAGAAAACTACCCACTATATTACCTACTGCATCTTTTGGATTGTTTCGGGCTTTTTTTCCTGATTTTTAAGTTTGCTTCCTTGGAAGATTATTTGTATGCCACCACACTGCAATATATAAACATGCCACACTGATCCTCTCTCTGCTTTCCTACTGACAGAGGGACACGCACAGTTTCAGCCCTGTTTTCCAGTTGCAAATAGATTAGATGGAGCAGACCAGCTTGAAAGCTCTTGATGTGTTACACAAAAATTGTAAGATAGAGAAAGGTTGATGAGCTGAAATTACCATTCACAGGGATAGAGATGATGACTTTCCCTATGCCAGTGGGCAGTGATAAGAAGTGACTATTTTTTCACTCCAGCAAGCACATTGCTTGATTATTGAAATACATTACATGCTTCCGTACACCCCCCACCCCCCGCAAAGACATAGTACAGGTAACCAAGATCCCCTTGTTTCCATAAGCTTCAGTGTGGTTACATTTTAGTTTGTGTTACAGCAAGGAGTTGTGGCATAACATAAACCTGAAAAGAAGCCAAAGCAGGTAGGAAAGTTGTTCCAGGTAAGTCAGACTCTGCCCAATGCCAGGATGCTGTCTTGCTTAGCCAGCCTTTGTGGCCTGGCTATAGCTTTACCTTCCTATAGAAAGCCACAGACGTGCTACCCACAGTTGTAAGCACAAGGGAAAGATTTACACCAGAAGTTCAGAGTGTGCATCCTTAGCAATATTTTCAAAAGACGGAACAATCCCTGAATAATTTACCAGTCAACACCCTTCCACAATCCACTCCCAGTAGAAAGCATTTGCAGCACAACGCACTCCCTCATGAGTCTCTGCAGGGACCTGAAATATTCTTGAAGATGCAAGTAGTTACATACTCATTGCTTTACCCCAGTGCTCAGTGATGGCTTATGCTCCCATGCAATTGGTTCAAACAGCAAATGTCTGAGGGGTAACTCAAGTTATGTCTTCTAAATTTCAGAATGACATAATTGAGTATTCCTATAAGACATGGAGGCCTTGTTTTGAACAAATTTACTTTCATGAGCAAGTACTTCCTAAGAATGTCAAGGAATTATCTGCTAGGTATTTCCGTCCCATCTGGAAATAAGGTAGTGTGAAATCTGTCCAGCAGTGGAGCCAGGAGATATTTCCACTCTCCTTGTAATCAGCTGAGCTATGCACCTGGTGCTGACTTCACTCACTGCCACAGAAACAACTACGGTAGGAGCCAAGCTGGAGTCCTAATATCACATCATGACAACTTACCAAACTTCACTGCATAACCTGAATAACCCTGGCCATGCATCTATATATTGGGCAATCAAGAGCCTTGGAGATAACATGCCAAATCAAGTCACAGAACACTGCAACCATTCCAGCAAAACAGCAGTCTACTGGGGAAAAAAAAACCAACCACAAAACTACCACCCCCATACCCTCTCCCCCGAAACCCTAAACTCCTCCTTAAACACATTTAAAGATAAAAAACCTGCAATACCAGATGCATCATATGGCAGGACTCAGGCTAACTACACTCAAGGTTAGAGGTCTCCCATTCATGGGGCTCTTAGAGCAATGTTTGGAAGTCATTGCTCATTTTCAGTCAGTCCATCATAGATCCATTCTCCTTCTCGTACCCATGACCTGTCTTACCAGAAACAAAAGGGCCAGGGGGAAGAAACAGTGTAACTTGAATGTACCAAGTGAAAATGCTTCATCCAAGCTGCACAGTAAGAACAAGAAACACATCTGAAGGAATGAAATCAATGACAAACAAACAACTAGGAAAAAAAAGTACTATAATTCCCAAAGAACATGTTAATTACTACTAATAAAGTAATTAACATTTTTTTAAAACCTCTGAAAAATGAAATTGGCTATGCAAGTTCTAATTAATACTGTAATAATTTATCACAACCTAAAATGAGAAATCTTTGCTCCTCATTAAAGCAATAATTCAGTAGAAATTTATCAGGGAAAAACAACCATGGGAAATAGGGCTGGAAAGATCCCAAAATAATCACACGCTCCATCCTCCTACTGTGACTAGGAAGCTGTTTCTGCATCACTTTATCTGATGGATTGTTTTCTTACTTGTTGCTAATCTTTTGGTGGAAGAAACTCTAGTCCCTGCCCACCCCCAAGAAGGAATTTAGATTTTCTCTGCCAGGTATCTGAACCCTGAACGTTGTCCCCTTCCCTCTCCTTTAAGTCAGTATAAACCAGTACTTTGGCACCACAGCATGCATGGAGAACAGTTTTTCATTTCCTCCAAGCGTATATATGGAGATATTCCAAACCTGACTGTGCACAGTCCTGGGCAGTTCAAGTTGACCCTGCTTGAGCAGGGTAGTTAAGTGGAAGATCTCAAGAGGTCTCTTTCAAATTCAACTATTCTGTGCTTCTGAGAGTATTCCTACTAAGTGTATGAATTAAGATCCAAACCAGTAGGCACTATCCTTCAGGTAAATATTTGGTCCAAGACACAGTGTTGTGCTTTTCTGGGGTGGAAAGAAGCTACTGGAGACTTCACTACTTCTCATTCTCTCACACTTATGACAAATGTCAGACAGGTCTGTCTCTATGTATTCATAGACACCTCATCCAGGAATTTGCCTCAGTACAAGATATTGTGATGGTATGTGAGCAAAAACTGAGCTCTAAAATGCAACCATCATCTCCATGTCCACTTTGTGCAGCAAGGGACTGGTGCTGTCACTGCTATGATACCTCACCTCACAAAATGAACATAGCACATAAAACAGATGACAACTGTGCTCAAAGCTAAAAAGAAAAGAGCCACAGAAGAACAAAGAAAGATTCACAAAGCCTTTTCCTGAGTGCTGAGGAAATTTTGGACAGTTGGTTTTCTTATAAATGCCAGTTTTCTGTGTGTCTGCAACAACAACTAAAGCTTCCAAGCCATACATTCTCCAAGTTTTTCTCCTGATTTCAAGAGCACTTTAGGACAGACTAGTTAGCATGAAAAAAAGAAGTAAAAAGCAGAAGAAAATCAGTATTTCTCTTTTCTATTTCTACTTTATTGCTTGCCTTCCTGTAAGATATTTTTCTCTCATTACAGTGACTTATGAGCAAGTTCACTGCCTAAATATCAGAGAGAGATTTTTATTTTCTGTATGTACAAAATTTCTTCAGGGATGACACTGAAAGTTGCAAGTCAGGATAACTTTAGTGCACAAGGAAGGCATGGAAAGTTGGATACTTATGTTTCCTCAAATCTCTTATCCTCTTCATGATCCCACTCACTCCTGCTAAACATCAAATCTAGCTCCTGTTTTCTTTCCCTTGCATACCAGTAATTGAACTGTAAACTAATGCTTTTGTATCCAATCAAGGCATCCTATCAAATCTGCTATATCACCACATCAGGAGTGAGAAACTCAGTTCTCCACCAAAACTACTCAGATGAGGGAAACAGCTAAAAGAGTGCTGCCAATAGTATCATCTGCCAGAACTGATACGCACAGACAAAATATTAAGGCAAAGCTGGAACCTCTCTGCTTCAAAAGAATCAGAAGCCATATTAGTATTATTCCCCACAGAAATTACTTTCTGGTTGTGACATGCATACTAAAAAATAAGCTTTTAGTCATGACACTGGCCTGCAGAACATGTCACTACTAAGATTTTCTCTGGGGGAGAATACCAACTTGAAAGGCACAGCCAACACAGAGCCCTTGACACTCTGCAACAGTTTGAAAAGAGTAGGCTACAGACTGTGGCTGTTTTATAGGCCAACACCATCTACGCTTACCCCACAGAAGCATGCTAGCACCTCTAATGAACTAAATTTCATCTTGCAACATCTTCTCCATGGAACATCTCTCACATCTGGCAAATTTAATTCCCTGAATTTATTTACATTGAAATATTTCTGTTCCCAATAGCAGGATGTATTGTCATCCCGGGAAACCCTTTCTAATGCATTTTGTCTAGAGGAAGGCAAGAGAAACTGGTTCTATAACCTGCATAAAATACAGACTTGGGTGCGGGCCGGGGGAGGGGGTGGGGGGTGGGTGAGCAGGGAAGCACATGTACATTATGTTTATAGACACAGTTTCCATTTTTAATATCAGAAGTATTATTACTGCTAGCTCAGGCAAAAAGCCAAGATTTGGCATGTCCCAAACACCATCATTATACTGAATGTTTTACAAATATTCTGCACTAAAATTGCTATGCTAGCTTGGACAGGAGAGGAAGCCTGAATTCCCAGCCCATGAAAGTGCTTAGTGGCTTAAGCAATGTTTTCACCAATCTGAGAGACACTTGGAACTTCTTTAGGTCTCATGGCCACCCACATTCCATATTGATATTTGTGCATAGTCATGAGTGGGTCTGGTTTACCATCTGAGCCAGGGAGGTTATGAATAAATCTGTGCTGGCAAAAGTAGGGGGTTGTATTACACCATTGTCTTTTTCTGAAAGCAGAGGTCCAGATATTTCTCAGCTACTACCTTCAGCACTGCAGTCACTTAGCTGCAAAACTATGAATGGCCCAGAGTTTCAGTTTGCAGGTAAGATAACACACACTTTCTTTGCACTGGGGCATAGGATAGGAAATCAAAAGTGTTGGGGCTCTTGCTGTATTGAATGATTATACTGAACTCTGAAGCAAGTGGAAAAATACTGAAGAAATAAGACGAGGTTACGGCCAGAACAGTGGGATGAAGAAAAAGGAGCAAATTGCAGATGTTTGCACAAAACCAAGGCCAACGGGACGTGATAAGAGGAGCTGGGAAACCGCAGAAAGGAGCCTACGTGCCAGAAAAAGCAGAAACAGAAATCTTCCCAGTAAACAATTGTTAACCAATCATATTATTATACGCTTGTAAAATAGCCAATCACATTATTGCACGCTTATAGAATGCCTTATAAAAGTCTACCTGGTTTGTACAATAAACGGATCAGATCTTGAACTCTGTGAGTATTTGAATCTGACTCCCGCTCGCCCGAAATGCCCGCAGCACAAAAGGAATTTCAGTTAACCCTTGCTACCTCTACAAAACATAAGCACCCCTTCACACAGAAGCAATTTGCTCTATACAAGTGGCTGTCATGCTAAGGACTGCAGAGGAAAGATGCAACTGCCCATTTTCTGCTCTTCAGCCTCAATCATTTGATATACCCATCTGTTGTCAGAACAACAGCTGATCCTTTTTCTCCATTTTTTCATTGAAGCTAATTTCCCCAGACTAACTTATAAACAGTAAGTAACAACAACAACAATAATAATAACAGCAGCAATACTAGTTTAAAATTACCAAGAGAGAACTCCCCCTTTCTTCCAAAAGGCAAAAAAGATGGAGACAGTTAATGTAACGTCTTTTTTTTTTTTTTCTTTTTTTTCTTCAATCACTTTCTTTCTAACCACATGGGTGGGGCTATGATCTTGGTTCCTGTCTCAAGGCAGGCTTAGACTTATATGAAATGAGGTCATCCTACTTGATGAGCAACTTGAGGAGAAAGTCAGGGAAAGAATAAACAAGTGAGCCCTAATCTAATTATTCCAAATACATCCTTTTTGATGCAAGCTTCACAGTATCACTCAATCTTCTTTCTAATTTCTGGGGGTGCTGCTGTTAATTCTTCACATTGCCATCAAACCATGGACAGAGAATTGACAAGTGATGGAGCTTTCTGAACTGTTCATTCATAGTTAGTCTGCTGCTTCTTTTTTACACCAGAAAGATAATTATTTCCTTAGGTCACACAGCATGTTCTATCACTCCTTAATTGACCTATTGAATATGTAGAGACACCTCTGCTGAAATAGAAATGTTTCTGGCAGGTAGACAAAGAATTCCATTTGTTTACCAAGGCTGAGCTTGCTCTTGTATAGCAAGAAAACTGTACAGAGGTTGTGCTTTTAATTGATCAAATTCCCTTACTGCCCAGGATCAGAGCTAACACTTTCAAAAGTCCCTTTACTACGGAAGACTTTCAAGAGTCTTTGCAACTCTGGTTCAGTGGCACAACAGTGCTACCCCCTGCCCCCAGGTACACTGTTCCTTTCAGAATTCTTCTCAAACCGCTAGGAGACAAAGTGGATTTTGTCACTGAGGATGTGATTTCCACTTTTGATTATGCAACCATCTTCATCAAGAAGTTCTTGAATGCTTGAGATGTGCACTGGAAATCATGCCTCTCAGAATTCCTTTAGGTGTCGTGTCATAGGAAACAATACACTTCCTCACTGCAGGGAAGCATGATGCATTTTCCCTGATCCATGGACTTAAATTCAGAAAACCAGTTGAGAGAGCAAATGAAAGTACAAGGACCAAGATTCAAAACCACCAGAAAGAACTGGATCTTCATGCTACAAGTTGCAGGCTGGTGGAACACCTCCATGAAGTGCTGTGGACACTAGAAGGTGCCAAAGTTTAAAGGATAGGTTGGACAAGCTCATGATGGATAATTCCACTGAGGATCATTAAATACAGAGAAACTACTTATAGCCCAGGAAGCTGGACTAAAAATAGAGAATGGGAGAGATGAAAGAATATTAGAGGAAGTTATTATTCTGCCCTCTACTTACACTTTCGTAAAGTACCTACCTTTGGCCAGTACTGGAGACAGGATGCTGACAGAGGCACTGTATACCTGCCCTTCTACACACATTTCTGGCATAATGGATCCCAGAACAGTAAAAAGGCCCTACTGTAAGCAGATAATGTGAGACACTGGTAAAACAAAGTGTGAGCTTCCCACACCACAAGTAGGATCAGAAAGGTCTGTGTTTCTTTGCTTAGCCTTTTCAGAACTTAAAAAACCCCACATTAACTTCAGTGGTGCAGGATGTAGGCAGAAATCTGCCTACCTCCTTGCAGAAAAGGACAGCCAAAGCTGGCATCTAAATGACAGTAGGCAACAGCTTTTTGGTAAGATTTTCTAAATATTATGTATCCTAGTTACACAAATGGACAGCCAATGAGTTGCAAATTCCCTAGCAGAGTCTGCCTAGCACAAGATCTTTTAATTCCACCTTTCAAGTGAGTAATTTTCAGGAAATACACTAGAGATTTCAGTGCTGACTGCAATCAGGCCACTTACCTTTACAATGAGCATACTTTTAGCAATTTTATGTTGATGGCACTCTTCTATCATTACCATGAGAGAGTATATGTCAAAATTCTTTATTGACCCCAAGCCATACAACACCAAGGCTTTCTGTCCAATGGCTTTGAGTCTTTGATTGGGACCTACAGAAGCAAAAGGCACAGAGTGCTCCACACAATGACTTTCACAGCCTTTGGACAGCCTATAAAATGTCAGCTTTTTTTGGTTTCAATGACAAATCCAGTTCAATGCAAAATACAGAACAGAGGATGGAGATCCAGTTTTATAAGACGAATGAATAACAACTTTTTTTTCTAAATTCAAATCCCATATCACATTAATTTTTGACATAAATCCTCCTTTGCACCCAAACAGTGAATCCTCACATTTATCAAATATCTACAGAGGTAACATGTCTGTATCTGAAAGCTACAGCTACTGGAGGCTGGACAGTGTTTTGGGGCAGATCTCCACTACACTTAAGCGGTTTGCTGTATTCCCAACACATCCACTATTGAAGGCAACACTGGGCTAGATGGTTCTTTCATTTGATCTGCTGGAGCCATGCCATCTAATATTCTTTAGAACTGACTATAAACAACAGTGAAGCTGATTCCACTGAGTTCTCGTTTGTCCACTGTTCAAAAGTAAGGATTAAATTTACAGCCTGAGGGAGTAACAATAGGAGCTGAATCTTGAGGGAATGTTAGTCATGGTAGGCACAGAGTATCTGCTAGGAACTAACAAGAGCTAAAGGCACAGAAAGAGACTTTGCTGTATCAAGATTTGCCTGCCCAGCACTTCTTCCAGCTGGATTTGTAGTGAAGATTTTCAGCTTACGTAATTGCAACTGTGGTTTCAGTGATCCAGGCCAATCCCACTACACACTGAGCAGCCTTGAGTTCCAGAAGGCAGTATCTCTCTTGCTCAGCACTTCTTCAGTTCTTATCAGGATCCCCTCTGTGTTCATCCTGCATTTATTTATAACAAATGCTTTCCTATAGGCCTGCTATGCCAAATACCAAAACTTGCTCCGAATCACTGCAAGGCAGAAATTCTGTCCCTGTGTAATTTATTCTGTCTTTACATCTCTAACCTAGAGTACGGAACAGATTCAAACAATTTGCAAGCTTTCATCATCTTCAGATATAATGTGGGTACTGCACTAACCTTCTCCCGCACATGTTAGTCAGCTTGCACCACAGTAAGTGTGTGTAAGGGGGACACAGAAACTGCTGCTTCTGAGAGCTACAGGTAAAAGCTGAGTTCTTACATTCTGTGAACTAGCCTGCAATTAAGTGAAGTTAACATCAATGGAGAATATGCCCTGGTGACTAGAGACCTACGATCTATTTTGGTGCATGTCAGAAGAAGTGCAGGATGGGTAACCTACATGCACAGTGAAAGTCAAAATTGTAGCTCCTGCTCAGATGGAAACTGTCTTCAGACGTGTCCTTGTTTCATAAAACTCTGGACTGGTTCTGGCTAGTAACATAATTAGTGTTTGATCAAAAGGCTGTGTACGTCCTTCCTGGAATAGCCTTCCTGGCCATTCATTATCAGTAAAGATATTTGTATTCTTTATATTACCCTCCACTTCTTTCTTCTTTTTAATCCTTTCCAATTATATTTTGGATGTTGCCTGTTCATGCATAAATTTTCTTCTTCAGTGCTCTAAGTTTGCACATGAGAGCTAGGCCCCCTCTCAGATCCATAGCAAACTGCTGAAGGTGTTCCTACTATGGGTCGCCTGAGGTGAGATTCTGCTACATCTCACATGAAGACAAATTGCAACAGTAAAACAATGTAACACACACATTTTGATTAATATGGCAGACCCAGGATCCTGTGGCAGAATTCAGTGTAGAGTTTGCTACACCAAAGAACACCTTGTGCTTGCCCCAGAAAATTCTCCATAGCAAGATCTTGGTAACAAATCCTGGCAGATTCAGGTTGCTGTTGATTATGGCAGCCATGGAACATTTCCAGTGCAGCTTTTCTAAGCATTAAAAAACATGTAACAAACAAACAACATAAAAAGATATTAAAAAAAAAAATCTGAGCCCTAGATCACTGGTACCATGGGTGTAATCCTCATCTGCATGAATGATAGGTCAGCATGGAGAGTTCAAGTCATTAAAATGCAAATGAAATTAAATTTGTGGTACAGCTAAAATTACCCTCAAGAAAGCTGTTAATAACACTGTGATGTCGGGATTGTATATTACGCTATACTAAATGCAGTTGGAGACAGTAAACCTGAGAAACCAAACAGGCCTAAGCCATCTAGGTGGAAGGTGAGAGTCAGGTAGGCAGCCACAACAGCCAGAGACCGTGCATTCCAGCTCACCCTAGCTGAAGACTTGTGCTGACAAGGCAGTCTGCAATAACTGCCAGTATAAACACCACAGCACAAATTGTGTAGTGAGTCTGCGTGGCCTCAGAGCTAAGGCTTGCCAGGCCTGCTTTGTTTGAACTGGTTTTGACCCTCCTGGGGTTACAGCTGTGCTTGGTTTAGCTCTAACAGTTTTTTTCTAATGACCGGGCAGCTATAGCTAATTTGTCTTACTCTTGCTTACCTTCCTACAGCAAAATCATAATTTTTTTAAAAAATAGTAGCAGCAGGCAACTATACTCTGTAGTTGTATGATTCTAGAATAATTTGGTATAGTTTAGGGAAAAAAAAATGTATCAGGGGCCTAGAGAAGTAGAGACATAGGATGTTGTAAAGAAGACCTGATGTGAGCAGCCATAAAGGTGACCAAGTAAACCTGCTGACAAAGACAGATACCTGCTTAGCCAGGTTCCCCCCACCTCGAGGTCTCCCTGATGAACTCAGTGCTTTAGTGAACTCAGCAAGAGTCCCAGATATTCCCAATGAGCTCAGAGAGAGCCCAGGTTATCCCTGATAAGCTCTCCAGGAGCCAGGACACACTTGGTTAGGTACCACTGGCAGAACAAAGAAACCGTGATGATGAAAAAATCTGGGAACTGTGCCCTATGCCCACTTATGTGTCTATGCCAAAGCCATATAAAAATTAACCGACTATCTGCCCAAGATCTGTGGAAGCTTCTCTGCATGAACTTCTCTGAGAAAGGTACTCTGCATGACATTGCCCAGATTGGACCCTCACTGGGAATGCCTGGCTGACTCCAAACCCTGTGACATGGATCATCTATGAAGAGACACTTTTCTATCATTGATGAGTCACACCCCTGGAAACAGTTTGGTGAGTACTGTATTGGTAATACTTCTCATATATAGGTAAGCATAAAGGTAAATGATCATAGGTATATACTTCCTTTTGGTAATTCTGTAATAACAACAGGTTGCCCAGAGAAGATGCAGGTGCCCCATCATTAGAAATGTTCAAAGTCAAGTTGAATGGGGCTTTGAGCAACCTGATCTAGTAAGAAGCAGAGTGGCTGAAGATAGATGATCTTTTAACTTCCCTTCAAACACAAAACATTCTACGACTCTAAGAACTCCACTTATACATATCTAAAATTTATATTTATACATATATATATATATATAAAACTTATTAGTGGTCATTTTGTAGCAACCTGTAATATATACTTGTTTTACTAGTAGTAATTTGTAATAATCTACAATAAAGAATTTCACTGAAACCCAAACCTTCATGTCCTTGTGTGTTACAGAATCCTGAGAACACCACAGTCTCAATCTTACATGCCTGCACAGTATGTACACTCTTGTAGGTAATGCCTGTGACTGCTACAGGAGCACAGGATAGAAGATGTGGCACAGATTAGGCCTGGAGATCCTGCAACAGACTAAAAGTCAGTTAAAGAAATGCAGACCTGAAGATGGTCAAAAACAATTGCAGAGATAACAGAACAAAGGATATACATGTATGGAACCATACATAGTTTATCTGAAAAGAGACTAAAAGAGCAAGGTGTCAAAGTGTGCTAGGAAACATAAAAATGACCATAGCTGGATCCTTAAGTGAGGAAGAAGAAATCATTAACATCACCATCATGTTTCTACTGGTAAAGGACTTCCAGTACTGATGACTCAACCACATCCTCATCCAGATTGAAGCTATCCTCCTTAGGACCTCAATAAGCAGCGAAACAGCAAACATACCATCACGAAATGGGGTAGGAAGATAGACACCAGAACATGTGTATGACAATGTTAAACACATTATTATTACATTTTATGTACATATTACATGTTTATTACATATTATTATGGCAATGTTCATTTCTGGTTTTCATCTTCTGTAAGAACTAAATCTGAACTAATTATATTTTGATTAGACAGCTTTCAGTTATACTAATAATACATTCTTGGCTTTACATATGTAACGTATGTTTCCTTTGTGCCCACAACAAGATTTGAGATTAACAGAAGGGCATGCTGGATTTCTACCCAGGCTGTAAAGCAGCACATCAGACAAGAGACAAGTTCTCAGCTCTTTTGTGTCTTCACTGAGTGTTCTCTCAAGGAGGACTGACATGAACCAGCACTGAGCAGACTTCTCACACCACAGGATCACAGAACCACTTGAGTGGGAAGGGACATTAAGAGCTTTCTAGTCCAACCTCTGCTGAAAGCAGGTCTGATGCATCCTCTTTCAAGCATATTTGCTGAATTTCAGTTTCTAGCCAGAGAAACTTCAAAATATCTCCATTCTTGTCTCCTTCCCTCACATGATGTTCTAATTTCATTCCCCCCTCCTTTTTGCTTGCTGCAGAGTCTGCTCTTCTATCATAGGGATGCTATCCCAGGTGCCCTGGTGACTGAGTTAATTTCAAAGACAGTCACTCCACCAGCTGCTGCTTCAAAGGCTAACAGCTGTGGCTGAAGATAGGAGCAGAAGAGAGCCATCTTCTAAGCCTGTGTCAGCCCTTTGTCATTCCACACATACCACAGGACAGATGAGCACTGGGGGACACAGCTGGTTCTTAGTCAGGGAGGCAAGTTCATCCTATTCACATACCAGTGAGTGGGCTTTACCTTCAAGCCTTAGCTCTCTCTTCTGTGAAAAGCAGTAAAGACCTTCCCATTCTTTGGAAAATATCTGGGTTCTGGAGAAGTAAGGCCCCTTGTTGTTACTGAAGAGGTGTTCCAGTGCATGCGGGAGGGATGGGGAGGGTACCATCTCCATGGCTGTCAAGAAATTTAGCTGCTTCCTAAGCAAATGATTAATTTTGCAGCAACTTATCAAATTAGAAGAAGAACAGTGGCTACTCAGCCCCAGGAGGATGGAGAGCCTTCAGACATTGTAATTACAGAGTAGCACAAGCTTCCCTAAAATGCAAACGAAAATATATGTGTCTCTGTGAGCTAATGAGCCCCTAAGCCTCACTTCCAACTAGCAGCTGCTTATCACCATTTCAAATCACCATTTTGCCATGCAAAAGAACCCAGAAGCACAGCTGTATCTGAAGCAATATTGGAGACAGAGAATTGGATGCAAAGAAAGATGGGATGTGACCTACAAGAGTGGCTGGAAAAATTTGTGACTGCACACTCTTCAAATGGGCCAAACACCAAATGTTTGAAATGAGAGGCAAACAGGGCTTTCTGCTGCGAAGAATAAATGTCAGTGGCTGCAAGAACCAAGGCTTAAAGACTGTCTTATAAAGGAAGGTAGCAACTGATGACTGTAGCCTGGATCTCCTCACAAGTCTCAACGCATCATGGTTTTTACTGATATCCTTGCCAGCTGTTAATAATTCTGTATCCATGTTCAGTTTTCTGCCATGCATAGATCTCAATCTACACCAAGACAACAAGGAGAGTGCAGCTATAAAAGCTGGGCAAGTTTTAGTTTCCTCATTGTGTACAGAAAAGGATAGACCCCCAACCTAGCAAAGGAGTTACACATAGCTTAAATTTTAGTCCATATTTTTTATCTTACTGATGGCAAGGGTGAATTTTTGAAATGCTTTTTTCAGCTAGGGACTTGGATAGTTTCTGACAGACCATAATTTAAAGTATCTCCAGATTAAAGCCACGAATCATCAGCCAGGATCACAGGAATCCCACTGATCTTCATCTTCTTGTGCTAAACATCCCAACTACTTTGTTTACAGAGAAAGTCATGCCTTGAGTTAAAGTTTACACTGTTAAGGCAAGAACCAACACAACTGCTAAAAGCAGATGCTTTTTTTTTCCCCTTTTAAGTCTGTGGCAAGGCTGACAGACAGTGACTTAGAGAGAAGGAGGGAGCTGGGGAACAGGTAGCAGCATCAAAATAGCTGTTTGAAGTGTCATTTTTTTGCTTAGAGCCAAAAACAAAGCTCCAGCTTCATACACAATGAAAAAAAGAGAAGACCACTAACAGAGAACAATTTGAATGCTCTTGTGGTAAGCCTTTGTTGAGTGCCATGCCTCAGCTATGACTACCACCACAAACAGGACAATCTGATTAATCCTTGAGTCAATTCCATTCTGTTTCTTTCTTTTGCAAACACCAACAACAAATTTCCAGTTATCCAATTTTAAAAGAACAAAACAGGTTCACTTGTTTTGTGAACTCAGTGCACGTTCTCCAGTACAGAAAGAATTCTTCTCCCATTGCCATGTAGGCAGCCTACACACAAGGAGACACTACGTTGGCCACAACTGCTGCGAAATCACACCTCCTCCCAATAGCTAGCATGGAAAAAAAATAAAAGAAGAAATAATAAAAAGAGAGATTAAGTGCCAAAGCTGCTAGAATAGAGCTCAAACATGGTCCCAAGTCATCACACACCAAAGATTGCTGTGGGTTTAGATGCTTTTGCAGAATGGAAGACAGAATTAATAAGGGCTGCCTGCCTTTTTAGACTCAGAACTTGAAGTGCTGTTAGACTGGTGGGCATAACCAAAATGAGTGTAACTTACATTTATGTCAGTTACTCCTGTTCAAAGAAAGTGCAACTGTGATGGATAGTAAGAGGGACAGCACATCTTATTCACAGCAGCTTCAGGCAACTTTTCAAGGGACCTACTCCCAATGCAAGCCACTGTACTCTTTTTTTCAGCTCCTATAAACCATACTTCTTTTTTTGGCAACACGGCATCTCAGCTACTTTCCCCTGTATCCTCACCTCCTACGTTCATAATGTTGCCCCTGCATAAGATCAGCCCCTTGTTGATTCTGACAAGGGTTCTGAATTTGTGTCAGAAGTGCAACTGATAATCCAGTTGGGAAGGACAAAGCAAAACCAAAACTATCACCATTGTTGCTCCCACAGCCAAGCTACAGGAACATCAACCCTGCTTACCTTGCCAGATAACTTGCCTTTGCATGCACAGAGCTGAAAGAACCAAAAGAAGTCCACCATATGACATCACATTTGCATTCCTCCCCAGCGCGGAGTTTCTAGTTGTGCTGCACTGTCTCCTTGTGTGGCTGCACTCTCAATGGGAAGGTGTAAGTACCCAGAAAGAGCAGTGGGGATAATGAAACCATAGACAGACTCATAGGAAACATATCCTTGAATTGCATTCAGTTTAACAGCTTCATTTCTAACTCCATTGTGTCATGGAGCAGGAATTCTGCTGCATCTCAGTGCTTTTATCACTGGTTTGCAGAATGATGTGGCTTTGGAAGACAATCCTCACAAAAGTCTATTCACAAAGAGTGCATTTGTGTGGTATCTGATTTGTCTGGTATCTGGCCAACATTCTGAAGACCTCCTCCCAACTTTGGAAGTGAAAACTATGTGAGACATCTTTTCCTCCCACTTCACCTACCTCAGCTTAAGATGTCTCCACTGCAGAAACGTTGTGTACTGTCTCAGAACAAAAACTCTCCTGCTTGTTGCTGTAATTTATCCAGGTGACTAGCATGTATGCAGCACTGAAAAAGTTACAAGGAACCACAGCACATAGAAATTACTCGTGCTGGTTATGTCTTCCTTTCTATGAAAATACAAAGCAATGTCCCTGAAATAAGTGAAACCACATTCATGCTGCCTCTTGCATACTGAATTAAGGCTCAGATGCCTCCTGCTTTAAATGCTACACTTTATGAACACAGCAATCCTTTGAGAGGACTGCATTACTCATAGAAGGCTTTAGTTTGCTCAAGAAAAGAAGACCAACATCCATCAAACCAGACTGAAGAGCAGACAAAGAGAGGTAATAGCAACAGTGCTAACATGCAATAACATTTTCCTTGCACCTATAAAGGATGCAATACATTAGAATACATAACACAAGTAACAGCTTGGTTGATTGGCTTGAGTGTAACACTGATCACACACCTTATTGATGCTTTGCCAGCATTATTATCTAAATTCTAGAAGATTAGGGGCATGTCTTAGTTCCAGGATACTTACAGCTCCAAGGCTGCAAATAATACATGACATGCAAATAATACAGACTCAATACTGTACCAGCAGAATACCTCTTTGCCTCTCCTAACACCTTCTCTAGTCTCACAGCACCTCTCCTTGTTCCATTTGTTTACCAAGGGGCAAGCAAAGAAATAAAAAGAGTAAATTGTTGCAAAGAAGCTATGAAGTTGACTGCTGGTTAGCAGACATGAAAGCAAGGACGGACTTTCTTCTTTTTGCAAACATTTCAAGCCAATGTAAATTGGGTCTATAGCTGTGACCATGCCTTCTCCCAGGAAGGTATCCCTAATGGGATCCATCTCAGCTAATATGGGCATCCAGCAGATATGGTAAAGGAACATTGCCTGTGTTCTCTCCATTCTTCTAAATGGAAGGCAGTGCCTCTGGAAGGTCCCTTAGAAGGTCAGTTAATGTTGCTTCTTTGAAGGGGCCTCAGAATCTGCTGGTTAGCTGCGTTAATTGTATTCATCCGTACATTTGCAGAAGCAGTGAAAATGCCCCTGAAGCCCACTTGTATTGCTTTGTTTAGTCTGGAAGCTGATGCACAATTGATTTACTGTCAGGTTGGAAGGATGCGCTGCTGTGAGAGTGTTCTGCAAGGTCTATCGCTCATTTTAATCAATTGCTTGAATGACAACACGGACACCTATCTCATTTTTGCTGTAGTGTAAGTGTAAACTGGATAATGTAAGGAAGTAAGAGATGCACAGCTTGTTAGGAGACAGAATACTTTGCATTACCAGGGGAAAAAACAGGACAGGTTTCATGCACATTAGCTTTTCTGCAGCTCTTTATCTAGATGATGGCAAGCTAAAAGGGGCTGCTACACAGAATAAAATTAACATTACAAGTGCTCTCAAATATTGGCATGCAACAGATGCTTGGAGTGCAAAACCGAAGTTGTCTACCAAAAGAGGAATATTCAAGTACACAAGCACAAGTACACTTCCCGCAAGGGAGTGAGGACTCACCAGCAGTTCTGCTGAAAAAGAGACAACAGAGATCTAAACTACTGTCACAGTTAAGGCATGGAAGACACTAGAAAAATGAGACTAGGTTTTGTCCTGCCTCTATAATTATTACAAGATCAGGATGAGATGGAAATCAATGCAATGTGCCAGGGAATAGCTCATATTGCAGAGTAAAGAGAAGAGCTACTAAATACAGCTCTCTCATTCTGACATAGTGTAAATGTATCGGGCAGCAAATAGTCCCAATGTTCCAAGTGATTGTGTTCTGCTGAAAATGTTTAAATGACCTTCACCCCGTTCCTTTTATTGGTGTTCAGCATATATGCCAATGCTGTGTTTCATCCTTCTCTACCAAAGAACTACCACAGATCCTGTTAAAGACTTCATTATCACTTTTTGGACCAGAGAAAGAACACATGCTTACTCATAGGAAGAATTTGTAGTATCTTCCTCGGAGGTGCTGAGATCTGCTTGAGGAAAGCACATTTTTTAAGTGTTAAATAATGAAACAGGCTCTAATTAAAATTATTTGTGTTACCTTCCATTGTCAAGCTGGTGTATCCATTTCAACGCTGTGATGAGCTCAATGCTTCAGCTGGAATGTTACACAGATGAGTCTGTCACAATTATGCTGAAGTTTAGATAACAATGGAGAGCTTTTCATGACAAATATATTCTTCCGCCAAAACCAGTTCAACACTCTGCATCCTTCAATGTCATGGTGGCTGACCAGTTTGCAACACATCGCTGTGTATCTGTGCTTGTGCTTATCTGTCTGATACAGATGCGCAGCAGTGAAACCACAGACCATTGTTTTTCACATGGACCATCACAGCTGAAGTCCAGCCTATTTCTGCCACAACACTGCACTGGAAAACTAAAGGTAATGCCCCAAAAAGCAGCAACAGCACCGCTGCCTGTCCAGCTGGTTTCGTCTCACACATTTGTGGCTACAGAAACAGTCTTGGAAGAAATGCGTATTGGGTTCAGGCATACACTCTGCACTCATCAAATGACTAAATATAACTATGCTGATACACATAAAGGTCAGTGTAGTTATAAGCCAGACTGAGATTGCTAAAACCCAAAGGTCTGCTGACAGTACATAGACAGTGTTGAGAAAATGTCTGAAAATTATCTGCCATTTGGGACCAGAAGTCAGTGACATGCCAGGAACGAGAGCTACTGGAGAAGTAGCTGTGCTTCTGATAGCAGGCTAAGGCGATGGTGGACAGGGAGAAGAAAGCTCTCTGCTCGGAGTTTCTGTTCCCCAGTGTCCCTCAGGAGCCCCAGAATATGCTGTGAAACTGATAGGACTTCCCACATTGCCTTGAAAAATTATGTAATCCAACAGGCCAGAAAGGGAGAAAAATCCCTGGATAGGCAATTCTGCCTCATTTATCAAACTGGCATGTGCTCATGACCACAAAGTCAGCCAAAAGTCAGCCAGGTCTCCAAGTGGCTGATTACAAGTTGTCCTTGAGCAGCTAAGGCTGCAAGGGTAGGGCAGCTTCTCCAAGGAGAACACAAATTATGCCAGTACTCCTCTCTCCTCTCACTGCCCCAGAGGGTGCGTCTTGGCTTGTTTTTGAGGGCATGGAAGTGGATGTGAATGAGAGAAAAAAAACCCAAACAAATCCTGATCTGTCCAACGCAACTAATTTCTTATTTTTTAAAGAGCAGTTACTGTCAGTTTTAATACATGTCTTAATAAACACTGACTCTTGAGCTGGCTCCCTTATAAAGGCTTTGTAGTTAAGAGGAATAGGAATATGGACCTAGTTAATATGAATGCGCTGTTGAGTGTTCTACATTTCGTAGAATTATAGAATCATAGAATCATTTAGGTTGGAAAAGACCTTCGGAAAACACCAAGTCCAACCATTAACCCAGGACTGCCAAGTCCATTACTACACCATGTCCCTGAGCACCACATCTAACATGTTTTTTAAACACCTCCAGGGATGGTGATTCAACCACCTCCCTGAGCAGCCTGTTCCAATGCTTCACCACCCTTTCAGTGAAGAAAGTTTTCCTAATATCCAATTGAAACCTCCCCTGGCATAACTTGAGGCTGTTTCCTCTTGGCCTGTCACTTGGTTTCTGGGAGAAGAGACCTACCCCCACCTGCCTGCAGCTTCTTGTCAGGCAGTTGTAGAGAGTAATAAGGTCCCCACTGATTCTCTTTTTCTCCAGAATAAACAACCCCAGTTCCCTCAGATGTTCCTCATCAGATTTGTGCTCCAGACCCTTCACGAGTTTTGTTACCCTCTCTGGACATGCTCCAGCACCTCTACATCCCTCTTGAAGTGAGGGGCTCAAAACTGACCATGGTATTCAAGGTGACACCTCACCAGTGCTGAGTACAGGGGGATAATCACTTCCCTTGTCCTGCTGGCCACACCATTTCTGATACAAGCCAGGATGCTGTTGGCCTTCTTGGCCACCTGGGCACACTGCTGGCTCACATTCAGCTGGCTGTCAACCAGCACCCCCAGGCCCTTTCCCACCAGGCAGCTTTCCAGCCACTCCACCCCAAGCCTGTAGCGCTGTGTGGGGTTGGTGTGACCCAAGTGCAGGGCCCAGCACTTCTCCTTGTTGAACCTCATACAATTGGCCTTGGCCCATCGATCCAGCCTGTTCAGATCCCTCTTGCAGAGCCTTCCTGCCCTCCAGCAGATCAACACTCGTGCTCAACTTGATGTCATCTGCAAACTGACTGAGAGTGCACTCAATCCCCTCATCCAGATTGTCAATAAAGGTATTAAGCAGGACTGTCCCCAATACTGAACCCTGGGGAACACCACTTGTGACCAGCTGACAGCTGGATGTAACAGCATTTACCAGCACTCTTTGTGCTTAGCTGTCCAGCCAGCTTTTAACCCAGTCTAGACTACACCCATCCAAGCTGCGAGCAGCCATGTTTCAAGCCAGTTACCTCTTACAAATTTCTTTGTTTGTTTCTAATTAAAAGGTTAGCAAACACAGTGAGTATTTGCCAGAACACAAGGAACTTCCAAGTTTCTCTGAATCCTGAACTGAATTTAACTACTCAGAGACTGTCACAGATATAATCACGGCTTGTACCAGGGAATCCTGGTACAAACTTGAACGTGGAATGATAATAATGGGGAATGGTGGATAACTGGAGTTGTTCTCCTACTGTTCTTATATAATCAATGCTGTCAAGGAAGGATTCCTTCTTGCTTATATTCAATGCCCTGTACAATGGCACCCTGCAACTGTGTGTACACACTAGTGCAGGGGTCCTCACACTTTTTAACCAGGGGGCTGGCGCGGATGCAGTGGCAGGCAGCCATCTGCGGCTGCTTCGTTTCCCCCCCAACCCCCGGCGGGGTGGGTCTGTAAATACCGGAGGCTGGATTGAGGACCCTGGGGGGCCGTATCCAGCCCGCAGGCTGTAGTTTGAGGACCCCTGCACTAGCGGGAGGTACATAGAGGTCACCTTCTCAGAAAGGCTAGCAGTTTAGCAAAGCCAGCCTGGTGTTTTTTCTGTGTGGCAATGAACATATCTAACAGATGGAGAGGGAGAGGAAATGTACTCTTAGCACAGAGTGGTGCTTCAAAGGGTGCAATGGGCCTTCTGGAAGGAGATATCTGCTGGAACTGAGATTGTGAGCAGGCTCCATCAGCTGTGGTCCATGGTGCAGTACACCTAGAGGCAGTACAGGGTACCCTGTCAACATATGAATAAGGTCCTGTGCTTACCACTGGAAGCTCCAAAGCTTGCCCCATGCATGAAGGAGCTAATTCTCTCCCCATCCTAGGTGAGGATGCAATTTCTGCCAAAGATCACCACGCTTTCTCATTCAAGCCAAGGCCAGGTCTTTCTGGGGGAGAACTGCATATACATTGCCCCAGTGCAAATTGTTAAATTCTGTTGTGAGTCCAGTTTGTCACCAAATTACCATGCCATCACTAGCAGAGAGAACAAAAGCTCACTGGACTAAAGTCTCTGATAGATTAACCCCTAGGTGTATGCTTCACTAGCAGTTCACACCAGCTCTTTCAGCACCACCATGTGGATATTAGCTCTGTAATCCAGAATGATGAGCTATGTAAATTCACAGGGTATCGTTTATGTTTTCTTCATCTTCACTGCTGGGCCCAAGAAGCACCTGGCTTTAAATAATGGCAAGTGCCAGAATCTAGGCAGATGGTTGCACTGAAGAAGAAAGGCAAGAGTTTTATTGATGGGTAGCTGGAGTGCAGAGCCCTCGAACAAGATTTGCTGTTCCATTTTCACCTTTCCATGTTTGTCCTGGTAAGATGTCACCAGGAAGAATAGACCCCAGCATTTCTATGAAACACTGACAGCAGCTCTGGCCATACCAAATAGCATTAGCAAAGTGTCATTAGATTTATGATGTTACCCTGTATCAGCTGCACTATTAAAAAATGTAGGCTCCTAAGGAGTATATGAGAAAGGGATCCCCAACAGTGCCATACAGGTAGACAGGGGTGATTTACTGCTCTGTGCAGGGTGATAACATGGGTGTGAATCATCAGATGCCTTGACAAAGCAGCTAGATGGGAGCTTGCATGACAAGGAATACAGGTAAGAAAGAATTATCAGGGCAGAGGCCTGCCTGTCTTTCTCACATGGACTATGTATAGCATTCCTGACCCTGTGGGACTGACTAAACAAACAGGTCCTCTCTGTGCCTCCTCGGGGCACTGCAGCAGTCCTGGACTAGCCAAAAGGATACAAAGGATGCCAATGAGATCCTTCTGCTAGGCACCGCATACCGGATGAGGAATACCACATATCTGTTCCTGATGGATACATCTCCAACCAATGGTTCCTAAGCTCTCCTGTTAAGTGGTTTCAGACCCCTGTTAAGATTGAAGTAAAACAAAGAGAAATAACATCCTGACAGGAGGGTTCATGAACTGAGCGAAAAACCAAGACTGTAAGATAGCCCAGTGTCCATATCTGTGTATGCTAGCTATTGAGACAGAACAGAAAATTAACCATGAAAGTCAATATAAAAGCACAGCTTGGAGGAGATATGGAAAAGCATCTGAAATCATATGCAAGTGTGTCTTATATGCTTTCAAATTTCAGATGGCACTCAGACTACTTGAAATCAAGTATGGCCTTTCCCCTTGATGTCAGTCACATTTAAGGCCTTCTAGGGCCTTCAAAGCCCTCGAATTACACAACTGGCCTTTATCTTCTGTGGTATCTTGGTATCTCTGAATAATCCTTCCCAATGGAGAAAAAATTCCCTACAAAGGTGAATAGCACTTCCTTCTTACAAACTGTTTGAAATTATTAGAGTGTGAACTCCAAGCTGCACTTGGAGCAAATCTGGCTCATGTCATAACAGATAAGCTCAGCGATCAGCCTCGTATAGTGTCCCCCTGAACATCTGCATATCCCCTGATCCCCGAGGAACTTCTTTAAGCCCTGAAGTATCAAAGGCAGATTTTGGCACAGAGGGATACTTCTTTCATGTGTTGCTGAAACCAAATGTATCTCCAGGCTGGTAAGGAGACCATCTGCCTCACACTGTACAGAACAGACCTCGCAGCTCTGAGACACCTTCCGGAGACCGAAGCAGTAAGTGAGCAGCAAGACTATGCACTCCAGCTGAACCTGGGTGATGGGATTTTCAGAGGAGGAATGGGTATGCCTGCTCTCTCCTGCCATCAGGAAATATATTTACAGCATCAGCTTTCCACAGTGTCAGAGACAGGAACAAGAGCAGAATGCCAGCTGCTTTTTTACCTGGTGAAGTTGTCACACTTGAATGTGCAGATGGCAACAGTGTGAGGGCATGCTGCTCAGCTGCAGATGATGTGGTAATACAGCAAGAAGCCATGCTATACATCAAGTCCAAAGAGACAGAAGGTACTTCTCCTACCACTTGGAGTCCATGCATAAATCTAGTGCTAGGTTCCATCCACAGCTTCATCCCTGCTGCAGATATCTACCTAGAGACATCTACCTAGGAGTGTAATTTGAATGTACATATCTTCAGGGATTAAGACCTCTTATTGGATCCTTTCCCTCCCTGAACTTCATGGGAAGAGGAATTTTATTTTCCAGGTTGTCCTGTGCTGAACAGACTTGGTTTTGTTCTGTTTTCTGAGCTTTAATTAAAAGAAGAAAATAGATGAGGAAACAAATATGACACTGAGCCAATGCTACCTGGCTGTCATGTCCTTAACCTAAAGGATAACTTGGTTACCAATGACTGCATAGGATGGGTTGTTTTCAGCTGGAGTTTGGTCACCTGCTTTGCAAACTCTACCTGGATGACTTATTTGCCCTCCTGATGTCTCTGACGATTTATTAGAGAATCTGCAGGTGCATTAAAATTATAAATAATGTACAAGTGTCAATGTGTTTTATGTATTCACATAAAAAAACCCAAACACATTGTTAATTAACATGCTGTTAATGCATTTCCTGACTTTGGGCTTATTTTGGATTTAAAGCTTATTTCAAATCTTTTATAAATTGGATCATAACCTTTTCTTCTTACCATGAAATACATAACTTTTCATTGAATCACTTTTGCATTCCCTACTACCAGCCAAGGCTATTGCGAGATGACTGTCACCCAAAAGCTACTAAAACTAATGCTTGTCACTTAATCCCAGCTATAATTTCCAGCTAACCAACAAGGCAAAACAAAGAATTACTTTATCAACCCCAGCCTCTTTACAGCTGCTTTATTCCCAACTATAACACAACCAGTTATAATTGAGTTGCAGTTTAATCAACTAAGTGGGCCACCCCGTGAGGAAAAAGGAAAAAAAAAAAAAGAAAAAAGAAAAAAGAGTAAAAAGCAGAGAGAATCTAGGTCACTCTGTTCTTAAGACAACAAAATAGATAATTGCTTCACTCCAAAGCATCCACACTGCACTTGGGATATGATTGAGATCTTATGTAACTAATATCATCTCTGGCTTAGTCAGCCCCTCCCTAATTATGTGCCACAAATGCCTCTTCCATGCACATCCAGCACTGGAGATGTTAGATCTAACCCACCATTTTCAGACTGTGTGGAAACAGGAAATACCCCAACCCATAAGGTTGAGGAGATTTTTGTAAGTTTTTAAAAAGAAGGGGAAGAAAACCCCTGTGATTATTTTACTTGCAGCTGCAAGAAATTAGTAGAACTGCTACTGTAGAGTGACAGATCTCTGTCAAAACTGACATGTTTAGAACAGTTGAAACTTGTAAATTACATTATGCTGTATCAGAACAGTGCCTGTGAGGGCTCATGGCCCTGTTGTGCAAAATCAAGCCTCAGGTTTCACTGACCGTTCAGAGTTTGCCTCTTGTCAATTGCAGTCTTTCAATTAGGACTACTTTTTTAAGCACATAAAAAGGACCTAGTCTTCTACAGTACAAAGCACAATACACATTAAATCGAGTCCTAAATAAATATCAGGCAGATAACCATGTAAGAACTAGCAATAAGACAGCATGTCTATTAGTTGAAACAAAAAATAATTGGTATTCTTAACACAGAGTGGGCAATTCACGGTAGCTAGCTGGAGGTAAAACAACATTGAAGCTGACATATCCTGCATTTATCCCAGAGAGGGGATTCAAGATGTGAAGCAGAGTTACAGCTGTAGCGCTTTGCCTTCACTTTAGCCGCTGTGGAAGCAGAACATTCTTGTCTGTGGTGGTGATCGAGAGGATGCATTTTACCCATCTATTTTAAGCAACTCTTACAGCAGCTGCCAGCATAGCAGGAGCACATGTGCACTGTCTTGGAGCAGGGGAACTGAAGTCCAGGCAGAAGCAGTACCACCTGAGAAGTTTTACTAGGTAACAGTTAAAAGGCAAAACCAAAAGTCCCAATTGAATGTCTTAGCCAGGAGGCAAGTCATTGTCTCCATTAATGGAGAACTCGAGCCACATGACCAGAAAAGGGAGCACCTTGACATGGTGTTCAGAGAGATATGAATTGCACTGGGATGTCTGTCTGGCAGAGTGCTCGCTGGCAATACAAGAAGATGTACAGTCGGCAGACAGGGATGGCCGATTCGTCTTCTCTTCCAGCAGCCAATATCTTGCTATGGCAGTGATCTGGTGTCCTACCATCTGCGTGTGTGCCCTTGCAGAAGGTTTTGTTTGGGTAGGCACTCCTGAAGTAATCAGGTAGTTTTAAGGAGACTTTGGGTGGAAAGTTAACAGCCATGGGGGCAGAGCCTCTTAATGCTACAGGGGACATTTAAGCCCAAGGGATTCATACATCTACATATATGAATATAAAACATGTCTTTTTTCCTCAGTACTAAGATAGCATAAGGCACCTTCTTAAAGTGCCTTCCTAGGCAGAGATTTAAGCCACATCAAAATGTGAGCCTAAGTCCAGGATATTGCCAGGGTAGAAAGCAGGAGCATAAACTGAGTCTAGTAATCTGCCATCACAAATAAGACAGTAAATATTGGTATTGAAGAAGATAACAGCAATAGCTTGTTCTCAGACAACTGTTCAAAACTGGGAGAAAATTCCAGGGAAACACCTAATTCTGAAATCATTTATTTCTCAACTGTAGCATAAAACAAACAAATGAACAAATGTATTGAAAACAACTGCTTCCATCTGAACTGCAGGTCAAAGTCAGCATGGAGGGAATTTCAAGTTATGCAAAACTCAAAACCTCTGCCCGTGTTTAAACACCACAGGTAGAAAAATATCCACTGTAGCTGTGAGCTTGCTTTACTCAGAAGCAATCTGGTCAGCTAGTCTAGAAATTACTTTGCAAATCCACAAAGTCCTTTGAAATAAAATCACTTTCAATCTTATAGTTGATTTCAGATCATCCTTGAGGCAGTGAGATAATACAGCTGGTAGACCTCTCCTCCTCTCATACAGACATGAAAGGGCTAAAAAGTTTTCAGAAAAGGGAAAATTAACTACAGCTGTTTCAGCCTCACCCAGAGGGGCACGCTGCTAGTTCCCACTGAGCTGGGCCAGACCCCTGGGCATGTTGTAACACATATTGTAACAAACAAGCTAAGCCTCTTTTAAAGATGATTTTGTTATTATGGACAGTCTCACAAGTGCAGAGCCAAAGATGTCTGCTTTCTATAGAGGCACTCAGAACAGAAATTTCCTGACTCTCTGGCTCTATCTCTCTGGGCATGCACAATTACACTGATACATTATTTGAAACCGACCTGAGACTCAGCTTCCATTTCTCCCAGCTTCCCCCAACAGCAGGCTGCCCCAGCACTTCTCTTCTTCTAGCCACAAACACTTCTAATTCCTGGCTTGAGTATGCTCATGACCAATTTATTCATATTATTCTTTTACCAATATTGTCCTTCACTTTAAGTAGCTCATCCTTCACTGAAGTGTTTACCTCTCTCATGTATTTAGAGAAAGCAGTTGTGTCCCTTCTTAACCTTTTTCCTCATGATTTTAATGCATCTCCATGTAATTATAAATTTACTTTTTCATGCTCTTTTTAATCTGTCACTGTGCAGCTTGGCTGACATGGAACAGGAACTGCTGATATTTAATTTAGATTGTGCACTGAGAAAAACACCAAGGAGAAAGTTGCAATTGTCACAAGAAAAGTGTTCTAAATATACAGAATGAAAAAATATTAAAAAGACTGTCTATTTCTAACAGGGACTGAGGTTTTTCTAAACACTCTCCAAAGTTTTATTCCCAGCTAAAACTGTGCACAGGAGGAGCTATGTTGATATGCTGGCAGTTACCAAAACCTCTGAATATTTTCTCATTCTCCTCATTTTTTTTGTTTGGGTTTTTTAAATAAAAAGACTTTCATTTAATGAAAAAATACATCTGAAGGAAACCGCAAAGAGAAATTGGTTCATTCACAAAGAACAAAACATTGCACTCAGTAAGAGCCATACATCGATTCAAGGAAGAGTGGCATGCATCCACTTAACCACAGCATAAATTAGATGGCTGTCACAGATTAAAAATACATCTGTTTTGATATGATGTCTTAGTCTCATGCAGTCTTTCAGGTTTGTGATGAGTCTTTCTCTTCTTGGTTGCTGAGAAAAGGCAAACTGTGTATTTAAAAGCTTTTCATGAAAAAAAACATGTTTTAGTAAAACCTTTACAAAACCCTCTTGCAAATTAAAATTTTAATTAATACTTGCATTTTCAAGGAATTTAATGCACACGTACACTTAAGACAGGCACTGGAACAGGGACAAACCAGGCAGTCCCACACAGTTTCTGCCCCTTCACTGGGCATGCAGAGTCTTACACTGCATGCAATAACATGGTGGGAGGAAGGCAAAATGAACAAGAAAGTTTCATTGCCAATATTAAGTCAAGTACAAACATTCAAGTCCATTACGTGCACAAGTTCAACTCTGGCAAGCTGCTGAAAGCAGAACAAGGAGTGACAGAAGGCAAAAGGAATGCTATTCCCTTCCCATGAAAAGAAGGGCAGTGCTCAGATGCCTGTGAGTCATATGCAACTGTGTCCTGCTCTTGGGGTAATGGAGCCACATACTGCTTCCTATGCAAAGGGAACTGGGAGAGACACCAGAGAGCAACTCACCTTCCCAAGCATGCCCAAGGTTCTCCCACAGACAAGGCCAGCAGCTGAGATTATTTCCCAGTTACCTTAAACCAAAGGTTCAAACTTCTTTTCTGCTGGTCAGCTTTGCCTGTGCTTACCAGGAAAAAGGAAGAGGTGGATCCAGGGACACAGAACCATGGCACTCCAGCTGTCTGCCAGCCTAAGCATTGGCACACATATCTTTGCCATCCCTTTTCCTTTAATTGTTGTCTGCCTCCCTCTTCATTGCTCCTATTCTCTACAGAGACAAAGAGTTATCAAAACAGCTGCACCATTCCAGACTTAGGGTTTTTTATTTCTTTCCTTATTTTCTACAGAAGATAATTCACAGCTCTTTGAATCCTGAATTTCTGTTTGTGTTGCACGTTTGACATTCCTTCAAGGTCACTATCACTGCAAATAAGCCACAAGACTCAAATCATCCTGCAAAACCGTAAGTAGCTGCTAAGCAGCTTCATTCCTGTAGGTAACGAGAAATTCAAATTGTAAAAAGATGCACATCAAAGTTAGTGATTAAATTTATTGTTTGTACTAATGCATTGCTGCAGTGACATCATCCACCCAATTTGAAATCAACTCATTTAAAACTGTATGTGTGTAAAAAAACTAATAAATTCTTGAATTGCAGACCATGATCAATTTGTCCCTAATAGAGAGACACAATTTGTTTGAAGTATTTTGTTTGCAATATGCACCATGATCTGTAGGAGTGTTAGGAAGATCACTAGTAACCTTTGCCATGTCTGTATCTGCAGCTGTTACCCTTTAGCAAACCACACTGACGATCTGCTCAGCAACCTGTAGAAATTCTCAGCAAAGCCTTACACCCTTTGAGACATGTCATCCAGCCACTAAAGCCAATCTGCAAGAAACAGAACTGCCTGTATCCAAGCTCTCACAATCAAGCTGTTGGGGGGAAAATAAGATGCCAACCAACATAGTTCTCAAAGCCATAACTTAGCAGATGCTTACAGTTCTGTGTAGCCTTGAGCGAGCACTTGATTTCAGCACATGCAATGACTATACAAAGGCAGTGCAGAGTTGCAAGTTCTCAAACAGGAGTACCCAAGGCTAAGGCAGAGTGTTCTCTGTCCCACCACTGAAAGAGGAGAGTCAGAGAACCTGGAAGAGCCACAGCATGCTACATCTCCAGCTATTGGAAGTGGGAGTATAAATCCTGCAGCTTTGAGGGACTAATATCCAATAGTCACCACTTTATGAACTATATCCATTTTCCAAGGGCCTGAAAAACAATGGATTCCCACCCTAGAAAATACTAGAACCTGTATCCGTCAGCCTCAGCACCAGCCTCTCTTTCCTTTGAGCACTATCATGTCAGGTTTGAAGAAGTGACCATGGTATTCAAGCAGAAGAGCATGCATTTTCATGCAGCTCTCTGACCTGAGACAAGCCAGTGGCCACACACTGGAGATCTGTCCCTTTCTTTATGCCAGCCTTTCCTGTTTACTAGCACTTCTTTTCCAGGCCTCTTCAACAATCTGGTGACCTTCAAAATCTGCTGGAGGATTTCTGTTCTCCATGCAGCTTCCAGAGAATTCATACTGCAATTTTCCATGCAAATATCTTCCTGCTGTTGGCCTTGGAGGTGCTCCAAAATGAGACAGTCATTCCTGTCCTCCACAAGGGCAGGGTGCCTCTCTTCCCTTAAGAATGGAGAACCTCTGCAGATATAAATTAGATCATTTGGAGCCCTGTACATTACTGCAGCACTAACAAACACAAGCAGTCCATTCACTCTCAACTTATCTCAGCAAGATTTCTAAACCCGTGTGGTCTGCACGTATTTGATTTCATAGCTTTATCTTCACTTCTGATCGAAGCACGAAGCTCTCCCATGTATACCAGCATTCAAATATACCTGCCTTCTTTCATGGCTGTCCTTTTGCCAGCACATGAGCGAGTGAATAGGTCTCCACAGCTAACAGCTGAACTACAGTCTGAACTTCCCTGTCTCTGAGGACCAACACAAAGGCAAACCAGCAGCTTACATTTTCAGAGTCTCATTTCACCAGGAAGGTCTGAATAAGTGTAATGCATAATGCACTAGTCTCCTGCCCAGCTCTAAATCCACTGCTGCAGGTAGTGTTTTCTGTCAACACAGGACAACAAAACTCAGCATTGAAAAATGCTATTTGTGCCAAAAGTATGTAGCTGGCAAGAAACCATAATTTTTCTCTACTCTACCCCCCTTGAGAACCAACTTCAATTATGAAAGACACAAAAAAAAAAGCCAGAAATACTCAGGTGTACAACAACAGATGTCAAAATGAAAAGTATGCAGAATTTCCTTTGAAGTGAACAAAGAATCAAAGAGAAGCATCTTTTGTTCTGTCATGAAGGAATCCTAGACAAACTCCTTAGTGCATGTGAAACTTCCTTATTTCTTCCTCTCTCTCCTCTCCAAGAGGGAAAACTTCCTGCTTATCCATGCCATTCTATTCCAAGCAGGCTCCTGGCAAGCAGATGCTCAGCAGGAGAAATCTTAGTTAAGCTCTTTGTGGCATACCTTTACAATCAGCAGGCTGAAGGTTGCTCATTTCCTCCAACAATACTAAATAAGCATACTGCTCTCAGCACCTGCTTACGAATAAGGCAAACATAAGTAAGATCCCAGCAGACACAAGTGAGAGTATTTGTAGGGTTCCAACAACAGGCCCAACAGAGGCAAACAAACATAAAATGAAGGTTTCTCAAGAAAGGCACAGGAAGAAAGGACCTGGCCAGTTTTCCTCCTTCTGGTTTGGATCATGGATGAAATAAATCAGCTGACCCTCAATGTAGTTGTTTCACTGGTATCATCTCCACGATCAACAATTTGCTTCCTTGGAAGATATCTTGCTCCTTGGCTTTAATGGGAATTCCTGAAGAACAAACTAAGCACTATAGGCTTCCATTGGAAGATCTGGCATCAAATAAATTAACAAGGAAAATCCAAGGCTGATATAGATTAATCAGCCTTGAACAGCTATAGAACCTATGTTAGTTTTGTTTTTCTGGAAGCACTAAGACACCTCCATGGGATTTTCCTTTCTATCCTTGTCTTGGCAACAGATATCAAGACTGCACTCAATCCAATTTCTTGAAGAAAATAGCTTTGCCAGCAGCATGCATTAGGAAAAAAAAAAAAAAAAGGCCTATAAAACCATTCCTTGTGAAAAATGTATCCATCAGACACCAACACTACCTCTTCATCTTCAAAATGTCATTAAAATGCATATACTCAAAGCATGAGACAAGGAAAAAGGGATCCAGAAGAACATCAAGAACACAACCATACTACAAACAGGCTGCAGAATTCATCTTATACTCTTACTCAAAAATTTATAGAATAGAATAGCCTAGAATAGTATAGTTCAGTGGAAGGGACCTACAATGATCATCTAGTCCAACTGCCTGACCACAAGCTAAAGCCTGTTACTAAGGGCATTGTCCAAACACCTCAAATACTGACATGGGTGGCATAGGGTATCAACCACCTCTCTACAAAGCCTGTTTCAGTGTTTGACTGCCCCCCCAGTAAAGAAGTCTGAACCTCCCCTAATGAAGCTTTGAGCCATTCCCATGCATCCTGTCACTGGACCCCAGGGTGACGGGATCAGCACCTCCCTCTCCACTTCCCCCCCTCAGGCAGCTGTAGGGAGCAATGGGGTTACCCTCAGCCTCCTTCTCTCCAAACTAGACAAACCAAGTCCTTTGCTGCTCCTCACAGGGCATGCCTTTCAGCCCTTCCACCAGCTTTGTTGCCCTCCTCTGGACGCATTCAAGTACCTTAACATCCTTTTTAAATTGTGGGGCCCAGAACTGCACAACATATAGGCAGATGTTATCTGAGAACAAAGGTAGCTAGGCTCGCAAGATCTACCACATGCTACAGTGGGCTGGAGACCTCTGTCTCATCTCAGATTCTTAAGTCTTTGTGATTTGGAAGCACCTGACTGCAAAATGAAAGACCTTACGTGTCACAGGTTTCAAGGATTACAAGCTAAAGAGACCCCAGAAGTACACCAGTGCTATTTGTTGGCAGTGCAACTTGCTGTTCTGCATTACAGTTTCTGTACTGCTCCAGGACTTCACACATTAACATAACCAGAGGAGCACAGTCTAGCTGATGCATGAGGTCCCAGAACAGGAGAGAGGCTCAGCAGAGAACTGCAAATGTGAGAAACAAGAGGCTGAATTGGAGAAGGAAGAAGCAGAAAACACTGGTTATTTCACTGTCTGTTCCATCCTGGACAGGTCTGTATTTCCTCTAACTGCAATCAGTCTCACTGAATGCCCCAGGGAAAATCAAGGATGTAATCCTCACATCACAAGCAAGTAAAATGAAGCAAATGCAGCAGCAAAATACACACTCCGTAAGTCACACAGAAGGCCACTGCTAAGATGTTGTTAAACACTGGTACTGTTTCCATTCAGGCTTGTCTAGCATTCACACACACATCTTCACTAATGTAAGCTTAGCACAGGGGCTGCTTTTTCAGAGCTTACGGATAGTGACTTATATCCCGTTGTCTTCAGGAGGGTTTAAATCACTGCCTACCTTCAAGGACAAGGGGACTCCCTCTGGACTGTGTTTGTCGTATACCTCACTGAACCAAAGCTGCCAGTAAGGGACATTAAGTAGGCAGTCCCCCCCTGCTGACATATTCCAGATGGCAATCTGGTTGCATTTGCCTTCTGCCTACAGTATTTCAAGAATACTTATGAACAAAAACAAGTCTCCGCTGAATCTTGACAGATAAAGAAGTGAATGCCAAGCAGCAGTCCTCACTCTAAGCTGCTGTCAATACAACAGAAAATCATGCCTGTAATATAGCACAGTGATTAACTATCCAGAAACTCTAACATACCCTTCCTCCTGATGGGGTTTGCATTGTGCAATGAGTTCAAGGGGTAGCAGAAAGAAGAAATTTAGACAGTACCATTCATATGCATAATTATTGATTATTTATATATGATTATTTATATAATTATATATTATGATTATTTATGAAATTAATTACATGATTTATCCACAGGCTGATACTAGGAAAAGTCACTATTTAAGGCAGGCATCCCAGCTAGACATTTCTTCTATGCATGGTAATAAAAGAAGCACATCAAAAGGGGCTTGCACAACACCATGTAGTACAGAATCAGAGCTATTGTGTGTTCTGTATATCCATAACTTCACAGCATTTTGGCCTGCACAATGCTAGTTTCTGCTGTAAGAAATCTGTCTCTTCAACCACATCATGATCCCACCTCAGACAAATCCCTTGCACCTTCCCATGGGCTTTCTCCTTCTCCTTTTCCGTATGAAAATGGCTAAGACCCTTGGGCCCTCAAGTATCCCAGTAACAGGATGACAGCCAGCAGAACTTTTGTACCATTCAAAAAATCCCAAGCAGACAGCAGAATTAATTCAGAGGTGTTCTGAGAAAAGCCACATTAAACTAAAATAATGAAAACCACAAGAAAATCTCCCTGAAAGTAGGAATAATTTAAAAGCTTACTAGCAGATCACACCTTGCATCCTAGCCAAAGCAAGCCTGTCACCCACCAGAACTTTAATGCTTTACTCAGTTTGGGCATTTGCCTTTGGATGTCAGAACTGGCAGACAAAAAAAGGTTCTGGCTCCATAATTAAGGAAACAAACTGTAACCTTTAGTCCTTGGTTTGCTGCGCCAGTGTGGCCAGATGGCATGCTTGCATCAGCTTGAGCTTTAGCTCCAGTGGGAAACAAGTATCCAAAACCACCTTTACTTTCCATGTTATATTTGCTCTGAGATATCTTGTTTATCCTCTTTGAAACTATTTCTGATTTAAAAATAAGTCTCCATGAATTAACATTTCCTGGATTTTATCACTCTGCAGTGACTTCTTTATTGAGTAAGCGGGCAAGTTCCAGACACATTAAGTCATCTGGGAGAAGAGCTGGTGACCTGGGCAGCATCTTGATAGATATCACCAAAAGATGCTTCTTGAATTTGCCTTCTCATCAACTGCTGTTATAACGCAAACCCTGACCCTGGCATGCAACGTTATGTTAGAATGAAAGTCTGCCCGGAGTGAATGCTGTTAAGCATCAGCAGACAGTTTCCAACTCAGGTTAGTCACTAAGCTGCAAGAAAAGGCATGCATCTCAACTGTTACTCCTCTGCTGCAACCTTCCTCCCCCTGCCTCTAACTGCAGTCTTTAAGCAGTTATTTCCCTTTAGTGGATTCAGTGATCTCCAGCTGCAGTGGCTGTATTTCCAGTTTGCAGGTAAACTTTCTCATTTCTGTGCAAGCAACCTTATATCACTGTAGCAAACTGCAAAACCTGCTCTTCTCAAATCTATTTGTCCTTCAGAAGAGGCACTGAAGAGTAACACTACTACCATAAAGAATGTTAGCTTCTCACATAGTTATCTTCATATCTTGCTATTTTGTGCAATCAAATTAGACTCTTTCTTCTTTAGTTCAATCTTCCCATTCAGAACAGCCCAACTAAAACTTGGGTTGCTTTTTCTGTTCTTAACTGTGAGAATTTTTCTCCTTTGGTGAAAAAAAGAGACACACACACAAGAGTTCCTTTGCTTTCAGAGATGAAAATCACATTTCCATGCCATGGGAGGGAGTCCTGCAGTAAATGCTGAAGCCGCATAAGACACCAATAACACTATGCATGAAACATTCTTACATTCCCATGATTCTACAGTTTCATCAAAGGAAAATGAACACATAAGATAATAGTACAAAAGAGAATGAGCAGAACCACCTCACTGACTTCTTCTGATGACAACTATTCCAGTTCCCAATAGTAGGCAGCATTCAGTATAGTCTCAGTGACAGCCTTGTTTTGACTGAATGTTCAGGTCAAGCAGCCCAGAAAGGCAGCACAACTGTGGCAGAACGAACGAATCTCATTCCCAAATACTTTTGTACTGTTTTCAATTTCTCCCCCTCACACCACTGCCTTTTCTATTTGCCACCATTAAAACAATTCATCACACATGGAAGGAAATGTATTGAAACCATGTAAGAAGTTGCCATCATATCCTGGGGAGCGGGGGGAAGGATTCTTTATTACTGTTTCCCTGCATATTGCAGCAATATTCATATTAAAAATAACTCTCCAAATACCAGATACAAACATTTCTGCACTGGCTGGTTTTTAGTAAAGGTCGGGCCAGCATTTGGGGGAAGGATGAAAAGGGGGCTCATACACATACACAAAATGCTACTCTTTCTTTGTGTTTGCTCCAGCTAAACCTGTCTGCAGCCTTTGTAATACCTGCCTCAGTAGCATTGCAATAAGTAAAGCAAAGACCTGTGCACTGTACAGCAGGATGTGCAGCCAGCTGGTAGGGTGCAAGATTAGGTATAACCCAGGGCCTGCACACTTTGTGTGGGAGGTCTCTCCCCTGACACGGGGCTTTGGTCTCTGCTTGATGCTGCCCTCTCCCGCTCAGATTCTTCAAAACACTTGGCTCTGGGATCATGAGCCAGTGAACAGATGTGCTCTTCCATGTTCCCAAACAGCTCTTCCAGCTACAGACCCTACCAGAGCCTCATAGCAGTCCATGCCCTCTCTTGCCAGGTGCACAGGGGAGGGAGGGCTGCAAGACTCTTCACGTGCCAATCACACTTACCTCCTAGAGCTTGTTTCATAACAAAATCCATGGTGATGGCTTAGGGGTGCTGCCCACCTTCACACCTCACATGCACCGAGACCAGGAATCCTTGGAGTGCAGCCTGCAAAGAAGCACAGTCAAAAGAGGAATGGTGCCTCCAGGAGCAGAAAAGGCTGCTGCCCGGTCTCGGCTCTCTCTCCAGCAGCTTTCCTCCCCTTGTCTGAGGGCAGGCAAGTTTCCCACCCCCCATCCCTGCCAGGACAAGGCACCTGGGGAGCAGAACTGTATGCTGGTGAACAGGGAACGGGCGGGAGGAGGAGGAGGTAAGGGGACACGGTGGTTCCCCCCCGGGCAGGGCAGGTGGCCGGGAGTGAGCCTGGGGGAGCAGTGAGGTGCTTCTCCCGGCTTGTCTCCTGCAGGCGGGCAGGAAGGCGTTAAACCTTTGAACTTTCTCGTTTCCCCGCCTGCCTCTCGCCCTCTCGGTTTTCGGAGAGCTAGCTCCGGAGCGGCAGCTCCGCTGGGGACAGCTGAGGGGGCATTTGAAGGTGAAGCGCTCCGCAAGTGCCCGTGCGGGCAAGCGGGGGAAGCCGGGAGACTCGGGTGCGGATGCAGCCGGGGCGGCTGGATGGAGAGCACGGATGCGCGACCAGCTCCCCCAGCCAGCCCCGCGGAACCCTCACCCGGGGAGCCCTCAGCGCAATGCCGGAGGGGGCTGCGCCTCCTCAGGAAAACCCGGGATGGCTCAAGGTTGAGACCGGGCGGCCCCAGGTGCAGACCCGCAGCCCCGCCGCGCAGGCTGCTGCTTCCCTCTGCTGGCCCCGGCCGCGGGGAGCGGCGGCTCGGCTCCGGGGCAGGCTGCCGCCCTCCGCCCGGTACCGGCTCTCGTACAGGATCACGGCCGCGCCGCGGGGCTGCGCGGCCCGCCAGCACCCGGAGGACGAGGGCGTCCTCCGTCCCTGAATGCCCGCACGCCGCCGCCCCGCCGCAAGCCGGCCGGCTCGGCCCGGCCCGCCCGCCCCGGCGCCGGTACCTCGCTCGGCGGCGGGCGCGGTGCTGAGCTGAGCCGGTCTGTGCTGTGCCGGGCCGGCGGCAGGTGGCTGCGGCTGCTCCGCTCCTCCCCGCTCCGCACAGCTCCTAGAGGCTCCGGCCGGCGCCCATGTGCCCGAGGGCTGCCGGGGAAGTTGCAGGTACGGGGTGGGAGAGAGAGAATTTGTCCAGAGCTTCTCCCTACTTTTCCCCCGCGCCCCTCTTTTTATCACAGGATTTCCGGACCATCCCACCAACACGGTCCCTCCTTCCTCCTCCCCTCGTTGCGGGAGCTAGGCTCTCTCCCTCCCCCTGCCTCCGGCTCCCCCGCCCCTTCCCTGCGCCGCCCTCGCCCCCCGATGCTCGCCACGGAGGAGGCCCCCTGCGGTCCCCAGCCCCTCGGATGGGTGCGTGTATTTTGCGTGCACGTCCCCCACCCCATCCCCAGCCGTCTGCAGCAGCCAGGTGTCCTTGCCCTTTGCCTGGGGGAAGGAGGGGAGTCTGTCAGCCCTCTGTTGCATTTTGCAACTGCTTCCATGCATCTCCTCAGGAGTCAGTGTGTGCGTGTGCCAGGGGGAATCTCTGCAAATACGGCTTCCTGAAAAGGGGGGAGGGTGGGAGAGCTATCCGCGTCCTCTGTTCTGGTCCTTCCCGCAGATCCCCTCTCATCCCCTAGGTCCTGGAAGGAGTTGGAGAGGCATATGAAGAAGGTAGGAAGGGAACAGCCTTCTCTTCCCTCCTCCTTCGCCTCGGATTTTAACTGTGGCCGGAGAAGGATCGCCAGCTGTTCGGCTATCGGATCGCTATCCAGCGGTGTTTCAGCACAGGAGGAGGCGGGAAGAGGGGGGTGGGGGGGGGTGGGGGGTGGGGGCGAAGGGGAAAGTCCCCTCCCTGCCATTGCCCGTTGAAAGGCGCGCGTGCAGCGTTCCGGTGTCCAGCCGGGATTCGGGACGGCGTCTGCAGGGGAGGGGGAGGGAGCCACGCGCGGTGCGAGCGCTCCGTGGCAAAGCGGAACAGAACCCCTGACGGCACCGGCACTGGCACCCGGCTCGGGGGTGCCGGCAGCACTGGAGGCTTCGTGGGGAAGGGACCGGCTGTGACTGCTGATCCGCCCTTCTGTCGCCAGCGAATGAGGTGGGACAGCAGCCCGCAAAGCAACAGATACGGGGCTAAAAGGAGGGGGGAGGGAGGAGGGGAATCGTGCCGGCAGAAGTGGCTGCCCCGGGGGTGGGGCAGCGGCGGCGCTGGCATCCCGGGGTGGCGCCGGCACGACCCGCTGGGCCACCTCGGCTGATGGCGTCGCGGGGAGGGTCCTGCAGCTCCAGCAGGCGCGGCGGGCTCGAACCAGCCCCTCCCGGGCAGCGATGCCGGCCACCGCGCCCGGGCAGCCTGCGGAGCCCTCGGGTGCCAGCTCAGATGCGGGAGGGCGTGTTTCTGTGCTCAGGACAGTGAGCGTCCACCCGGGTCTGCCTCGGTGCCCCGTGCTAGTCACTGTCTAAGAGGCAGTTGGGCAATGCTCTTAATAACATGTTTTTCAGCCCGGAGGTGGTCAGGCAGTTGGACTAGATGATCATTGTGGGTCCTTTCCACTGTTCTGTTCAGTTCGGTTCTGTTCCATCTCATCTCATCTCATCTCATCTCATCTCATCTCATCTCATCTCATCTCATCTCATCTCATCTCATCTCATCTCATCTCATCTCATCTCATCCCATCCCATTCTATTCTATTCTATTCTATTCTATTCTATTCTATTCTATTCTATTCTATTCTATTCTATTCTATTCTATTCTATTCTATTCTATTCTATTCTATTCTATTCTATTCTATTCTATTCAGCTCCCAGAACACCTCTTTTCCAATATACACTAGTATCAGCCTAAGAAGCTCAGCTGGGTAGGCATGTGCTGCATTTTTACAAACTTCAGAAAGGAAAAAATAATGTCTAGAAGGGATGGGGAACTCTTTTATTTTAAGCCTTGACTCACGCCCCAGCATTTCTAATCCAAAGGGCATACTGGTAGCTTTTTGATTCTCTTACTTGCATACATACCATAGCAGTAGCTCAGCATAGATGGCTGTGCCCAAGAAATTGAAGCTTGCTGGAATTGTGCGCCCAGGTTCTTGTGCAATTAATACACCATTTCCAGGTCTGTGTTCCTTCCCCAAGTGCACATATAATTTTGAGCAGGACTTGTAGTTTGAGTCTGTTATACAGCACCTCACATTCTTTCTTCATTGTGTGATTGCTCCTGGGGAGGATGGCATTGTGCCAGCTCCATGCTACTAAACCTCCAGGTGCACACCTTGCTCTTATATCCTGGAGTCTGGGAAAGAACAACTCAAATGCCCTCAAACACAAGGATCGGAGAGTTGTGGGCTAGTAGTTAAAACACCTAAATGCCTATGACCAGGTTTTTCCTTCCTGCTTTAGGGATCCTAGAGAATGCTATGTCAAGGAACTCCTGCAGCAGTCAAAGGTCAGCACAGCCATGTGGGATTGCTGAGAAATGTAATCATTCCTCTCCATAAGCTACTTACAAGCTTTGCAATGGCAAATGTCCTCCCTTTTGTGCAGGGAATAAAGCAATGTCATCCACAGGGCTTTCACAAGCAAGGCAAAACAATAAGTTTATCAAGAAGACCCTGAGAGATCCTTGAGCTTCTCATTGACCTGTTTAGAGCTGCTGGTCAGTCCTCAGCCAGCTGACTCTCCAAAGGTCATGTAACCATGGTTCTGTCCCCAAACTACTTCCACTTTTTTCAGATTATACAACTGCTTCAGAAAATCAAGATGCATGAGGCAGTGAAACATGACCCCATGTAGTGTTTTGACTCTGGGTGAATGCCAGGTGCCCACCAAAGCCATTCCATCACTCTCCTCCTCAACTGGAGAGGGCAGAGAAAATCTAACAAAAGGCTCATGGGTTGAAACACAGACAGGGAGATCACTCAGCAGTTACCATCACAGGCAAAACAGACTCAACTTGGGCAAAATTAGTTTAATTTATTACCATTCCAATCAGAAAAAACACCCTCACCCCTCCCTTCTTCACAGGCTTAATTCCTGATTTCTCTCCCTCCTCCCCCCAAGCAATGCAGGTGAAAGGGGAATGGGGATTACAGTCAGTTCATCACACGTTGTTTCTGCTGCTCCTTTCTCCTCACGCTCTTCCCCTGTTCCAGCGTGGGTTCCCTCTCATGGGACACAGTTCTCCACGAACTTCTCCAACACAAGTCCTTCCCTTGTGCTGCAGTTTTTCAGACACTGCTCCAGCATGGGTCCCTCCCATGGGGTGCAGTCCATCAGTGTGGGTCCCACATGGGGTCGAGTCCAGCCAGCAAAGTCCACCTTCAGTGTTGGCTTCCACAGGTCACAGCCTCCTTCAGGCATCTACCTGTTCCAACGTGGGTGTCCTCCATGGGCTGCAGGTGGATATCTGCTCCAGCATGGACCTCCATGGGCTTCAGGTGGATATCTGCTCCACTGTTAACCTCCATGAGCTGCAGGGGGGCAGCTTGCCTCACCATCGTCTTCACCACAGGTTGCAAGAGAATCTCTGCTCTGGCACCTGGAACACCTCCTCTTCCTCCTTCTTCATTGACGTTGTGTCTGCAGAGTTGTTGTTCTCACATTGTCTCACTCCTCTGTCCTGATGATGCAAATTCCCACCCCACCCCACCCCCCTTTTTTTTAATATGCTATCACAGAGGTGCCATTACCTTCGTTGGTTATTTCAGCCTTGGCCAGCAGCAGGTCTGTCTTGAGGCCGGCTGGCATTGGCTCCACTGGACATGGGGAATGCTTCTGACATCTTATAGAAACCACCGCTGTAGCCCCCTCACTACAAAAACCTAGGGTACCTCCTGTCTAGGCCACACTGGTACTGACATCAGTTAGGAAAGATCCCACCAGTACTCTCCTCACCACACAGATTTCAGGCACAGAGGCAAGAAAGGGCACGGTCAGAACAAGGTGATGTAATCTATAGACCTGTGTCTAATCACAGTCTCAGAAAGGTTTCTGGAGAAGGATTTTACCTCGGGAATTGAACAGAGGGATTCTGACACAACCTTTCCTCAATTTGCTGAAGAATCCAACTGACAGATGGACTCACAGGGATCTGTTATGTGATTGACATATGTGATTATGTTATGTGAACCTGGACAGTTATGAGATACATAACTCCTGCTACAAGAGAAATAGCTTGCCCAGTCATGGCAATGATATGAGCAATGCTTCATGGGTTTTCTTTCTGATGGCATATAACAATGTATTATGTTTGGAATATTTATGAATATTAATCTGGCAGTAATGCAATTTAATGGCCTATTTACTGGACAGCAACAAATCTCAGTAACAGCAATGTTTCCTCATGCAGCTAAGAGATGGACATGGGTACGTCCATGCAGAATCCACCCCAGCATGACAGACAGCAGAGCACTGCCGCACACACGGAGGCCACTGCCAGCACCTCCAAAACCTCCCAGAAGACCAGAGACAGTTCTTGGTCTGGTTTGCACTGTGTGACTGAGATACAACTGCTCCTGATTGTGGGAACAGGCTTATTCTTCCTTTACAGAACTAGGACAGGAATCCACTCTGTGACCTTGCTTGCTGGAGATGAAGAGTACAGAAAACTCAGAGCAAGGAGCTCCTCCATGGGGCTTTGTCCACGGAACTCAGACTCTTTGCCAGCAGCTGGGAATCTGTGCATTACTGATGTCTGTGGAGGAAGATGGAAAAAGCCAATAATTGGTTTGGGTCATGTTTTCCATAGAAAAATGAATATTCAGGTCCCCAAAAAGAAAGAGAAGAGGGGAAAAAATACCAAATGAGTCAAGATGTTTCATTTCAACATCTTTAAATGCAATATTTGATTATTCAATTCCATATGGTGTTTGACTGCTAAACTGAAATCAATGCCATGTAAAAACAGTACTAATAAGAAAGCTCTCAAACCAAGTATGAAGGTTACAGAAATACTTAAGCCACTGCCCAAAATAAACCAGCTTTGTCTCTTTTTCCCTTCCCCCCACTTCCCCCCACCCCCCACCCCCACCTTATTATTAACTCACACTGATGTAACTGCAGCACTGTTTAGTGCACTGCAGGCAGAACCTGGACAGCAGCAGATGATTAGCTTTTAATCAATACAGCTACGGAGACAGAGGAGTCAGACACTTGCTAAAGGTAGTTTGTGGACAGCAGATGCAGCCCCTCCAGTGATTTAGCTCATTGAACACAAACCTACTACATGTAGCTGGGTTTTTTGTTTGTTTGTTTGTTTGGTGTTTGGGTTTTGGCTTGTTTTGTTTTGTTTTGTTTTTCTCCAAAAGTACTGCTTTGTTTCTTGTTCTTCCACTCAGAGCAGGTTTTAAGTAAGCTCTTTATTTTCTAACCAAAGAGAAAATATATAGATACATTCTTTTAAAGAAGTGGATCTTTCCCTTAAGCCAAAACTGTGAAAGACTTTTCAACCATTTCTGCTAGCTCTGAAGAAAAAGTCACTTCAGAGTTCTGGAAAATTACCTTTTTATGGAACATTTGCTGCAGCTATATCACAAGATCAGATTTTAGCTGCCTGTGCTTATAAATCCTGAAACAAACATGTACTGATTGCCCTTTCTCCATGACATGCAGAAGCAGGTATGCATATTATTTTTTCCTCTCTGTGAGCACAGGTGTACAAGTCTGGTTTATGAACAAGCTCCTTGGTGGCCTGCTGTTTACAGCTTCTAGCTCCTAAGCTGGTGGTTTCTTTCTTGTACCCTCCTTGTTCTACCCATCTGGTCCCTGTAGCTCTATCCCTTTCTCTGTTTTCTGTTCTCTGAACAAGCTCTTGCCTTCGCAGACAGAGTCCCATCTCAGCAGGTCTCTGACTCCTGTGGATAGATAGGCATGATGTGGTAAAGATCTGTAGCTCTTATCTCCAGGATTTACTTTTTCTACATTATAAGACTTCTTTGGCAGGTGGAAATTGTCCACACGGGTCAGAACCCTTCTGTATCACTTGGGTCATCAAATCATCATGTGTCCATCAAAAACATATCAAACTTTTGTTATGAGATTACTATTTCAATTATTTTTGACATTAATTTTTCAATCAGTAAATAAGCCATCCAAATTGCTGCATTATATGGAAATGTGTCAGTCCGTACAGAGGTTTAAAGGCAAGCAAGCGAAAGAAAATATTTTTATTTTCTTATATTTGATGTTGTTAAGGCATTCTTCTTTGATACGGCAAAAATGCTGCACTTTGGCAGCATTTTGTCTTGACCCTTTTCTTCCAGCAATACACGTCTGTATCAAAACTAAACACATAATCATATCAGAGTACCTCTTTCAGATTTTCCATGTCATGGAGGCAAAGAAAAGGGTCACAATTTTCTTCTTTGTTGCGATTCAGAGTGGAAGCAAGATTCAAAATTTTTAACATACTTTAGAACAGAATTTCCATTTTCCCAACTAGTTCCATGCCTTTCCTTCTTTCATTACTCTGCTTCTTGGCAAAGAAAGGGAACAGAGGAAAACAACATACTCAGCTGAGATGCTAGCTTCGTATTAGATGCTATGGCCTGTATTTCTTTTCCTGTGCAAGAAGGTAAAGTCCCCAGTTCTGAACTCAACTTGGCAGGGAGCTATTCACCCCAGTAGTCATAATTTCCCAGCCATAACAAACAACTTAATCATTTATTCTTCTTAACTTTCCATCAGGCATGAGGTCAGCGTGTGCATATCTCTTCAGATACTTCAGATAGTTGCAGAGCAATTTCTTTTAGGTGTGACATGCAACACTAGCAAATTAAGCTGTTATGGTACTATGTTTTTACACTCAGATGTCTCCAAAGAGACCATAATAGTTAGATGCAATCCAACAGTTCAGGAACGCTCATCCTTTTCTATTTCAGTCTTGAATTTGCCTTCCATTGCCTCCCTTTGATAAGGAACCTAAGCATGTGATGAATTAATTTTCTAGGTAGAGGGAAATTGTTGAATCATGATGAGGGAAATAGCAGTACCTGGAAATAACAAATCTATGTAATCCACAAAATATAAGCATACATTTCACCTTAGAATGAGGGGGGGTGGGGGGAGTGTCCCCCTCAGTGGAACTGTGAAAAGGAATTTGTAAAGTCATATAAATAAATAAATATGTCCAGCCAACTCATTTCCTGCCTTTATTGGCATGATGTTTCTTGCACTGGTCCATTCACTGTCAAGTAACCTAACAGCACCACAGGTTTGTGGAAACAAGGTTACATGTATGTAGCCATGTTGGGGATGCTATCCCTTCGGGTTGCACAATCAAACACAATGTTGACTACACAATGAAGAAACCCGTCCGCAAGGGCAGCCACAGCCTGTTCTTCCATCAGCTGCTCTCCAAGAGGCTCCAAGAGGTTCCACTGTCATCCCTCTTCCTGCTTCATCCTTGTCTTGCCAGTTGATCATCTATGTCATAGTCCTTATAATGAGTTTTCCCCTTTTGATATTTTTTTAAAGCTTCCTCTCTTCAGGAAGTGCCACACACTTCTGACAATATTGTAAGTCTGCATTTCATATCTCTTGCTCTGAAAGTACCCACATGTGTACTAATCCATGCAAAAGGAGCTAAAATGTTGCGTCTATTCTTGATTTGTCTTTCACAGCTTGTTTTTTACACCACATCTCCCACTGTCCTCTTGGGTTATAACAAGTAGTATGTCAGACCCCAGGGATTTATTCTGATCCTGTAGTAACTTTTATAACTAAAACTGATTTTTTAAAAAAAGAGCTTAACTTTTTATTCTTTCCATTCCCACATCTTCCTCATGCACTGGGCATGCAAGTGAAACCCTTGACAAGAAAGAAATACTAGCTATGCTATACAATATTAGTGTCTGTGGAACACATCAACTGTGATCCTATTAAACAGTCACAAAATGGATGGCTGACTACTGGCTGACAGAAATGAGACTTCAGTAGCCATAAGAAAGTTCTTAAATCTAAATGAGATGAGTATTAGACAAGAATGGCCCAAACACGGATTCCAATTTAAGCTAAAGCACTAGAGGAGTTTGACTTAAAGCACCTCTTTAAGCTACACCGAAATAACTGAACTTAAGCAGATACATCCATTACTGCGTGTGTGTAGGTGCTTCGCTGAATCCAAATTAGCTCCTCTAGGCCCGAACATCTCAAATTACAAATTTATCTGAATACAAATTATATGGTTTGGAAACATGATTTGACAATTTAACTCTTATACAGGGCCTTCCTGTATGATGAGTCTTTGCTAAAATTAGTTAAGAGTATTTCATTGTGTTTAGTGAATCTTCAGGAGATGTTGATATAAAGAGGAAAATGTCCTGTGTTGAGAGTCAAAGAATTTCAGGATTCAATAGCTGGAATGCTTAATCATTAATATGCCTGAATCCTGTGAAATACAAACATTTTTCCATACGCCTGTCTGCCTTTTAATTTCACTTTGCTTGCCACTAATTAGTTATGTGACACTTCTCATCTAACCCCCTTTTGTAAAATCTAATCTTCAAATGATAGCATTTATCCAACACACAAAGCAAGCTGATGCACATCAGGCAAAGCAGATCATTACTCTTGCAGATAAAAATGAATGCCTCTCTGCAAGCTCCCCTTTGCTGTGCCAGTTACAGTTTAGCAGAGTGAGATCATTTACCCACTTTCTGAAACTAACTAGAATACAGGGGCAGGGCAGGTGGAGCTGAGCTGAAAAGGCCTGAGTTGATGTTGTATTCATGCTTGGCCCATGAAGGACTGAGAAATAGCTTTTCAAAGCAAGCTTTAGCAAACACATAGAAAATTTTGTTTTCTTATTCCATTGGTGTTATTTCTTATCCAAGTTTCCAAGCTGTCTGCTACTGGTGGCAAACACCATGCTGGGCCTTCCTCTACAAATTTTTGTTTGTTTCACTCCCCCACAGTCTGTACCACAATTACGCTTTCGACTAAACCACTCACTTTGGAGAGTTTCCTGATTCAGTATCATGGTGGAGTAGTGATAGACATCCATATAACGGGTTAGGACTCAGTGGTTAAGCACACAATTCAGCACCTTGCCTGAAAAATAGCTGTGGCTTGATTCAGACCCCAAAGGAGTAAGAAGGAATCAAAGTTCCAACCGTGCATTCATTTGGTATTGTCTATCTGCTCCATAATTTTTTAATCCATCAGCAAGTTCCAACCTCACATAACACAGCAAGAAAAGTCTCAGACTATGGGTTTTGATTAATGTAATGGAAATTGTTGGCTTGATAGAGAGGAGAGATCTAAATTTACTAAGTCTTCATGAAGCAAAAAGTGTAGTAAGATTCCCTACTAGGCAACAGAGAATCTACCCAGGAGACTTTTAAAGGAATTCATATTATATTAGCTTGGTGATGTGTTGGAACTTTTCCCCTTCAATTTGAAATGGTGAGAGACTCAACTGAATCCATCTTTTCCACACTCCATGTTTTACTTGGAACTACCTCTGTCGCAAAATGACTTTATAAGCTAATTTTAAAATGAACGTCTGCACACTTGTGTGATCTGAGATTTGCCTTCTGCTCCATGCTGTATGACACTGCACTGGCACTAGAAAATTAAATAAGAACTAGAAATTGTACTTTGAGAGGCTCTAGAAATCTGCTGCCTATCATCTGCATAGATTCAAATTGCCTCACTCATTTATTGAAAAATTTTTGAACATGTTATTTCACTGCTGATAAGGACATGCCCCATGAAGCCATCCTTGCTACATGGAGAGAATAGGTAAGCAAAACAAGAAAGGCATCAGCTTTCTGCAGGAGCAGAATCTGAACACAAGTTTCCAGGAATTAATAGAGTGAACTCTTACTCCTAAGATGAACCAGCAGCTCTAGTATTAATGTTGCATGATACCACAAATGTGGATATCTGAAGTTCATCAACAAAGTCAAATGGAAGTGTTGTGATAGCTACTAAAGGAGGCCATAAAAGGAAGTTTAACCCGTGACAACCACAGTAGTGTATCCAGAGGAAAATCTACGTCAATTCAACTTAGTGACAGAGGCAGAGCAAAGGCAGGCCTCCAAGCACAAAAACAGGTTTCTATGGAAGGACCTTTTCAATTCCAAATGGTAAGTGTGATTTTCAATGTCCTAGCTCTAGACAAGGTGGCAGTCCCATAGGATCCCCTTAGGAGTTTGTTTATACAGAGCAGATACCAAAACACTGATCATGCATGGATGGAGCCTTCTTTGTGAACAGAAACCTCAAGAAACAAGTGGGTTCCCACTGCCCGTATAAGGCCGGACAAGAGCCAGGCACTGCATTTTGGCTTGTGTCCCAAGGGAGCTCTTGTCTAGGTTAAATCATGTTCATTTATTGGCTGGCACAATTGATGTGGCTAGATGTGTCTTGCTGTCAACTCATAAGTGTGTGGGTATCCAGGAAAGATCACTGGTCCCTAAGGAGTTGATCATAATTCCTGGGGCCATGCAGGGCAAGTACCTTCATCTTTACAGAAGCTCAGAATTTTTCTAGTGAGAATAATAAGAATTATTTTCTGTGTTATTAATGTCTTATAATGGAAGGGGTATGGAAAATTCACAGGTAAGTAGGTATGTTCTCTTTACCCTGCTGGGTATTCACTTCCTTTCCTTGGCCACAGATCAAGCTACACATGGATAAACACCCCCATGATAGTAAAGACAGTCTTTAGGGGAAGAAACGTTTTGGGACCTCTCATGGAGAATGACTCTTCTATGATGATGATAAATTGTAGATAGGGTATACAGATGTCCAGGGTAAATCCTGCAACATCCATGTACAATCCTGCAACATTCTTTTGATCCTTGTCTGTCAAATTATACCACGTCAGGTAACCTAGCTCCTGATAGCCAACCTCACGGCATATCCTGAAGAGTACAAGCCCTTTGCCCCCAAGATACTGCCAACATCCTGTATTTGTGGAGGTGAAAAACATTAAGGTTCTGAAAATTTTACTGGCTTCAGTGGTGGAGCACTGGAAATCACTGGGCAAAGAAGTCATTTGATGCCAGAGGACCCAAATGAGATCTCAGAGACATTACAATGGAGTGGGAGATCAGCTGACTGTACTGAAAAGCGGAGTGCTCTGCACTCAGCACTGTGCCACCGCAAAGTATTCTGTGTTCTCCAATGCCTGATTTTACCATCACTTCCCCACTTACCTTTAGCAGCTCTTCACAGGCCTAGTAAGGGAGGAGAAGGAACAAACAGGTACAAAGCTTACATTTATAGAGCCCAGTCTTTCTCCAGGGAATGTTACCCTACAGGACTGTTCCCACAGTCTTGCTAGGTCTGGTTTTATGACATCTTTGCATGCCCTACTATGCACACATCCAGACGGAGTGCATATATCCTCAGAAACTGATTCCCTTCTCTGTAGAAGGTCTTCCCACTGGAAAAGCTGAATCCATACTGATAAAACATAGGTAGTTTCTTCATACTCATCTTCTGCCTTAATTTTCTCTGCATGCTCATTTGGGAGAAAGTTATCCACATAAGGATCCACTTACTTTGTAGGCACTGAGGTATTTGGTTTCTAGTCTGCATGAAGAGCAGATGACATTGACTAGTGGAGACTGCCTGGATTCCTTGCCTGGCTCTGCTAAACAAATTCTGAAAGACCTCACGTGAACCACTTCTCTCCATATGGGCACTACATACTTTAGTGTCCCGTGGGTTTGAAATGGATTGCTCCCAGACACATTGTTTTTAGCTTGACTTCTCAACCCCATTAAATACCGCACCACCATTTCCGTTGTTACAGTGTTCACAGCAACTACCCAACCTGACAGGTTTGCACCTGAGCTAAATGTGCTCCACTCAGAGCTCTTAGACAGGGGTGTTGGAACAATTTTTGAGAGAATGTTAGCCAAGTTTGTTTTCAACCACTGTGCTGCTTCTCTGCATCTGGCTCATTTGAGTATCCTAAGACGTTGTACAGTCACCACCCTGAGACCATAGCCATAGTTTATGGATGAGGAAGATTTCAGAGTTAGCGGTTACTTTATACCATTGCATTTCCTGTATGGATTTTCCCCTAAAAGCTGACGCATTGTAGTGATTTGGGTTTGGGTTTTTTTTTTTCTTTTTTTCTTTTTATGTTAGAAATGGCATTAAATTTCTGGCATGGTGTCAGCATCATGAAGTTCATCAGCAAGCTCACAGAAGATGTCTTCTAATTACTCTCAATTTTCTTTATTTGAACAGTGGCCTTTGAAAATTGCCGAAGAAGCCCACAACCTCTGACAACAACCCAGCAGAAGTGACACTTCTCAGTGGCTCAGAGAAGCAGAAAAAACACTCATTGAAAAGTCTTGATGTAAGCTAACTTTTTCCAAAACATTAGAAGAGGTTAATCAGAACATTTTTTGAGGTACCTGTTTCTCAAAAGGCTCAATAGGAAGGCATGAAGACATCTTTTCCCTCACTTCATGGGACACAGAGAGTTTGAGCATTTTTTTCTCCCCTTTCTGGGGCATATCTTTCCCAGAGTTTGTGACTACATGGTGTGGTGGCTGCCACCAGAGTGTGGCCCCTTGTAACTGATTCTTGCTGTAGTATGAAAAGCGTTTATCTTCTGATTGCCATGACTCAGCCAGGGTGTTCCTGGAAACATGAGTACTCATAGAAAAGGCAGAAGTGAATGTCAGAGCAGGAACTGTAGCCGGTTTAGCCAACCTCTTCACGTTTATAAATTCCTCCCTTTAATGGGACACACTTTCCTAAGCTGAACACACAAGGATCATGAGACCCCTTTGCAAACAGAGCCTGAAAAGGAAAGCTTGCTGTTTTAGCCTCCTGCAGCAGCAGCAGAAACACAGCATGACATATGAACAGAGTTCACTCAATCAGATAACATCACTCTGATGGATCAGGGAAACATTACTTTCCATCCGTCAGAGGTGCTCACAGCGAGGGTCCAGGAACAATGCAGTCAGAAATAACAAAGTAAGAGTGTGACCTGCCACAGCCTTGAGGTGTACAGCTGTAGATGATCAGGTTTTGAGAATGTTGTATAAAGATTTTTAACACTAAGGGAACAGCTGGTCTGAAAGATGAAATAATGAAAAGTGTATGTTTGTGCATGTGTGTGGATGTGTGTATGCACCTAAGAACAGAGGTAGAGTACATTTCACAAAACCAGACTGTATTGGTAACCAGGGACATAAGGCAAAACAATCAAACGGCTAAACACTGGCAAACGGATTGCTTTTTGCATTGACCCCAGAAGGTGAGTGCCCTTGTAAGGTCACAACCCATGACTTGTCGCTGACACCTTTCTTGACAGGAAGATGGCAACATAATTACAGAACATCCTATCCTGGTCCTCTTTGTCCTATCTCAACAAGACAGACTATATGCTTAAAATGATGTAACTATCAGGAAACAAGGACAATAGGCTTATCGTGTTTAGTATTCATGGAGGGTGGAATAAGCAAGTCTCAATGCAAAACAGCTGGTGATTTCTCAAGTATATGAAAGACCTATCAAAAAACAAATTTGTCCAAGAACCTACCAAGACAAACCCAAGAGATGAACTGAAGAGTCAGCAGTGAGTTGTCCCCTGTGTCATACATAACTGATCTTAGAGCAGCTGGGGACACTCATCTTGGTGCTGGTGACTGGATGTGAAAGATCGAGTGCATAGCTTTAACCTACTTAGAAAGTATTTAAATAGAAGTCCCTCCTCCTTCAGTAAGGTCTTGCACTGAGTTTTGTTACAGTTATCTCCTGCAGTACATATTAGTGGGGAAGTACAGAATAATATGGTGTAGACTTCCTGAAGACACAAGGAGATTAGTGGAAAATGTCAAGTTACGTTGGGACAGGAAAACAGCAGAAATGTCACAGTTAATTGGTAACCAGTTCCCTCCTTGGCTCCCTGCATAGGACAGAACTTCGTAATTAGCAGACAAACAGGTTTGGGAAACCTCACTACAGTTCTGGGATTGAATTATTTTCAGGCTAGAATTAAATGGGTATTCAGCAGGTAAAGGTCAAACTTTCACAGTTGTACCAGTCCAGAGGGGATAGAGAAACCCTCCTTTCAATTCACAAATCCAAGATGAAAATTCAAGTCATGGTGATATATATAGCTGGCTAAAAAGGGCACTTCCTGTGATGCAGCTGTGGTAAGAGCTCTTCTGACTTCAGAGAGGCTGCAGCTTAAAATATAACAAAAGGCAGAAACTGAAATCAATGAAGCAGCATTTACCACACAAACACTAATAAGAGTTTAACTCCAAACAAAATAAATGCAGCTGTTGAGAGCAGCGTTAACACCCACCTAGAAAACAGGATTGAAATAAAACCCACAAGATGATGGTATTTTTCGTGAGAGTTTCTGTAGAAGGACTTTTTGCTTTAGTTTGGTTGTGCTTTTTTCCTTTTTTTTATCAAGTTTTCATTCAAATTAATTGTGGTCAAGTTTTAAAAGGGTTCAAGAAACTTTAAATTTAAAAAAAAAAAAGGCACTAAAAAAGAGCCAAACACAACTCCAGTTTTTCAAAACAAGTTTTAGATTAAAAATAGTGGTAATTTAATTTCTGGAAAAAAATTTACAAATGGTATAAAAAACATTTCATCTTATGCATTTCTATCAAAACCACCTGAATACCAAAGACCAGCAGAAAACGTTACAAACAAAACCTGATGCAAAAGTTATTATTCGTTTCTGCTTCCAGTTTCTAGAAGAAGAAAATTTTCAGCCACAAACGAAAGGTTGCTTCACAACATGTTTCTCTTAACCTTACAAGGGATTACTTTGACCACAAAGTCATCTAAAACTTCTTTGTTTTTGTAAAGGGATTCCACATGGAGCAAATGGTAAGATTTTTGGTATCTTTTTATCCTGGGGAAGATTGCTAAAATACCATGGTAGGACCCTTTTGTAAACTTCTGTGACTAGATTAGCTTTTAGAGAGGAAGAAAGAATAGGAACACAGTGTTCTTCCTTTTAAAATAAAGATACAGACAGTGTCAGAAACCAAATTCTCATTGGACTTCAGGGGAGATAAAAATGTCTTTCACTAGTTCAACAGTAAAAGGAGGACTGAGACTTACCTAGAAAGTAGTTCTGTTCAGGGTATTTAAACATTGCTTGGCTCTTACTAGAAATTCCAAAATCGAGGGGCTTAATAACTAAACAATGTTTTCTACATGATTACGAGATTGTGCGCAGAGCTGTGATTGAGTTATTGCTTGATGACACTACAATTTCATGTGGGCCTCATTTTAGGCTGATTACTTGCATTGCTTGATTATAAGGTACATCACTACTGGAACTGATTTACTGTTTTGATTATTGCGTCATGTGATTGCCTGGTTCACAAAAGCACGTATGCTCAAACAAAATCACTATCAACAGCTCAGAGGATTTAACTCCTGCAGTGAGCAAACTGTGTCTTCCCATGTGGATTTTGGTTATTATGGATTTTTTTCTTTACCTTTCCCATTTTTAAGCCTTGTGCTTCTTAGGAAAGACAAGTATGAAATAGCACATTGATTATTTGCTCTGGACTGATTGTGTGAGCTCATCTTTTATGGTGCATAAAGCTGCATAGGTGAGAGATAATCTCTTTCAGTTCTCAGCTAAAATCAGACAGGTCTGACATTCTTGTAAGGACATCAGGAATGGGTGCAGGATGACAGTACTTATATTTAAAGATAAATGTTTTATGAGGAGAAAGGTAGGTAGAGGTAAGCCAGTTCTTCAGCCCTAAACATTTACCATGAGAACTTCCTCCTTTCCCCACCCCCACTCTCCTCCCCCAGACAAAAGTATCCAATTTGTCAAAGACGAATCTGCCTTTTGAGGGCTTTGAAGGAAGGCTGGAGCATAGTTTGGAAAGAATTTGGCCTAATAAAACTGAAGATGAGGTTTTGACTAAATGCGATGTTGCATACTTTGACTGTGGTGGACAGATTTCTGCATTGTCACATCAAAGATTAAATCCAGTCTTAGGATGAGATCCTGTCCCTTATCAGGGAAGGAAGCCACAGCAGGGGAAGGAGGGAATGAATAGCTGAATCCTCTGATATTACTGAAATAGAACCATCTGTAGTAGTAATCTTCAGGGAACTGCCCTTCTCCCACATCCAGGACTGCTCCATCTCTCTTGCCAGCAGCATTTTAACCAGGATTGACAACTGCAGCAGTCAGGGAGGAACACCACCAAGAAAATAGTGCCAGCGTGCAGGGGAATAGGTATTCAAACAATAAATGCTACTAGCAGAGCCTTGTTTAAATGAATCCCCCTTTCAATCTGCCATCCATCCCAAAAGTGGTGGGTGGCATATTCTCAGGATGGATTATTCCTGGCACAAGCACAACTCTGAATATTTGTCAGAAAAAGCTATCTACTACTATGTTTTCCAGCTAGACTGTTGGTCCTGATTTCATGGTGAGGGCACACAAGTCATCCAGAGGGAAGAAAGAGCAGTGCATTTATGTGTCACAGGGAAACCTGTCCCTGTTGAATTTGTGAGATCTTGCTGCAAGGCATACATTAAAGCATGCACAGAAGCATGCTAAAATTTTCAGTTAAAGTAAAAAATACATGCTGAGGGTGATGATAAAGGAGAGAAGGCCAGACCACACTTTCAAGAAAACTCTGTTCTTGGACTCTTGATACCTGGACTGAGCTCCAGGCTGCCAGTACTGGTGTACTGGTTTTGCGTGGGATGGAGTTAATTTTCCTCACAGCAGCTCATATGGTGCAATGGTTTGGATTTGTGACCAAAAAAACTGTTGATAACTACCATGTTAAAAAGGGGGATTTCCTCAAACCCTTTTTATTTGATCAGGCTGTCAGTTTTGCAAGAAAGATGAGACCCTTGTGCCCGACCACCCTGCCCGCTCCCTGCTTTCTGACAGCCCACCGTATCGGAGGGTGATTCGACCAACCTGTGCAGGGACCCTCCCAACAGCGTCACCAAGTCAAATACCTTATAACAACTACTCAGATCTCTGGAGCCTTATAGAAAATGAAGTTCAGCTGAAGATTTTTTTTATGGTACAAAATACAAGTTTGTGACAGAGTAAGGTTCAAAGATTATCGGCGATAACACATGCCTGCAAAACAAACTTAAGGCAATACACTTAATATCAGCTAGCATGAGTTGGTGCTAGAATAAGGTTCTTACCCAACAGGCATCCCTATGGGGGAGAAGACAGTTTCAGCCTGCCAACTAATGCCAGAAGTTGCAATGGAGTCTTCCCTAACTTCTTCCCTCAGCTGTCCACTTATATACTTCATAGTACTTCACATGTTTGTTATCACACAGAGAATTGGTTGAAAGTTTCTTGCTTCCAATGTAAATTAGTATGCCTCCTCAGATAGAACTATTGAAGCTTTTCCCTAACTACACATGCTCTCCAAGTGGGGTTTTGTCCTCTTTTTTTTTTGGGGGGGGAGCACTATTTGAGTTGGAGGTGCAACCTGCCACTGCCACAATTACCTCATTACCTCATCCTACTTTCAACTAAGTTTCTGTGGATGTATGAGGGTCATGACACCTTACCAGCTTGTCAGCCAGAACTTACATCTTTAGACAGTGGGTCAGCTTGACCTGACTTTGTTACACTAAATCAAAGTGTGGTATTTTGGGTGTTTATACAACAATTTTCCCCCTTTGGATTTATTTCAGTCCAGTCCATTATCTTTACATTTAGGTGGAGCTTGAGTGACTCTAGGCATATACACTTTTGTTATTGATTGTTGTCATGTACCCAGTGAGGTGCGGAAGTACGTTGGAGGCTGGTAACTTTGGGATGGAGGTGTGCATTAGTATTACAATCATCTAAGGAAAGCAATTTTGACGCAATGGTTGGCTTAGCAGCGGACATCACCATGACAATACGATAACTGCTATGCACCTTATCAGACCATCAGGTCCCCCTTCCTTCAGGGAGTACAACAGCGCCTGGCCACAGCTCTCCTCTCTGCTCCACCCTCTGTTACTCCTATCAGCATGTGCTAAAATGACATGGTGTGTGGCTTAGGGAGCTGTGGTAAAGTAGATTCTGTGTGTGCTGGCCATCCTGAAAGTGACAGATGTACTTTACCCTAAAAAATTTTCTGTAATACTACACTTCTATTAGGTCCCAGTTTTCTGTAATTCCCTCCCCGAGTAATTTTCCCACAATAACATGAGTGTTTTAGCTGTTTCTGAACAATGCTTACACAGCATCAAGACGTTATCTGTTCCCCACAGTACACTGCAGCAAGCAGGCTGGGGGTATACAAGAAGTTGAGAGGGAATACAGCTGGGACATCTGACCCCAACTAACCAAAGGGATATCCCATACCATTATGGCATCACACTCAGCAACAAAAACTGGGGGAAAGAAGGAAGGTAGGGATGTTCACAGTTATGGTGTTTGTTTTCCCAACTAACTGTTACATGTAATAGAGTCCTGTTTTCCTGGAGATGGCTGAACACCTGCCTGCTGATGGGAAATAGTGAATTAATTCCTTGTTTGCTTGTGCATATGTCTGTATATCAACCCATAAATTTCCTCATGTTTACCCTTCTGATACTCTTCCATTTCCCATTTAACAGGGAATAAGGGACTGTCTGTGTGTAGCTGCTTACTGAGGCTAACCCACTACAACTGGTCATGTAAATGTGGACAAATCATCTAACCCTGATGTGAGGTCTATGAATAACTATTTCTGTTGCTTTTTGCCTTGCAGTGCCATTTGTGTGGGCTATGTATCACCTGCATGCATAGAGGTAGTCCTTATGCTGGAAGTTCATTGCAGGCTCAGGGCCAATGCAACTCTACATCTGCAAACAAATGTGCTGCTGCATTCCTCCCCTTTGTCTGCCTTCTCCGATTCTGTAGAAAACTCTTTTGTGTAGTCAAAGGAAAACTCTCACATGCCACATGACACAAGATCACACAACTCCTGGTACAGTTGGCCAAAAGAAGCAAACTGTGGTGTCTTTTACCCTATACTAAGAGCTGCAATCACGAGAGGATAATCTTGTATTATCCATCCACTTTGGGTTTTCAACACTGATGAAAACAAGCAATGATAACATGCGTCTCTGTCCCTCTGCCTTGATATGAAAACAGCCAGCTTGATACTTAGATGAATTGGTGTTCCTCACACAGGACCTACACAGGCCACCCTTGTGTCTACCCATGGAAGTCAAGATCCCTCTGAATAGCAGCACAACCATCTGGTATATCAGTCACTCCTCCCAGTTTTGTATTGTCTGAAAACTTGCTGAGGATTCACTTAGCTGCTTCGTCCCAGTCACTATCAAAGATGTTATAGTATCATCCTCAGTAACGCATTTGAGAATACTTTAAAGTGAAACCTTTTCACAACCACCCAGACAGCTGAGTTGTCCTAGGCCAGTCATTCCCATCCTTGGGCCCACCCACCTAGGACCTTGCTGAGATGCCGAGATACCCACATGCAGGCTGATGACATGCGCTGTGCACACAGATCTCAGAGATGTCACTGAAGTTTGCTGATACTTTTTGTCTTTCTTGCTGAATCCTGTGTTCAGGACAATGGGCTGGTTTTGCAGAGGTGCTAAGTGAATCTTGATTAATGACCACGTTTAAAAAAGCTTCTTCCCGTGTACCATGATAACACAGATCTGCTGTTGCTATTTAATTACTCCTGTACTCATCCATGCAATAGTTATTTCAAACTCTGACAGACCAGGAGAAGATGAACTAACCAGAACACTGACTCATATAAGAAATGTGCTAGTAACTCCTCCTCCAAACACAAAGTTTCTCAAACGTTTGTGTTCAGATATACGTCCTGAAAAGAGTTTCTGGGAGAAGAGACGGTGTTGACGGCTCATTGTTTCTTTCACAAATGGTCTCTTCCTGACATAACGGAATGGAGGAGACTGAGAGGTGGAATGTCTCTCTACATGTCTACTCTTAACACAGCAGTTGGAAGCATGAGACGCATGCTTGATTCACCAAGGCTGAAGAAAAATGAGACCATATGCTTACAAAATGTTCCTGTTTGGGGCAAAGATTTGTGATTGCAACAAACTGAAATTCCTTTGTTTCTAACACTTTCAAAACTTCAGTAGATCCTGTTTGATTTGTCTTTTCTTGCAACACTGTCTCCTTTGAATTCATAGATCCCACTGCCATCAACTCCTTTCTGATAAACAATGCAAAGGGTAGATTACTGAAATTAAACATTTTCACCTTCAAGGATTGTATAAGAAAGGTGACATTTTCTTCCAGCTTCATGCAGATAAACAAGTATCAACAATATTAACCCAGCTGTCCAGATGCAGTCAAGTATGACCATGTCTAGGAAAGCATATCCCAGTCGGTTCATTTTATATTTATTGGATGGATCTGGAGGACAGGCAAAGCAAAAGGCCATCTCCTGTTAATTTTTTTATACTGCACTTTCAGGAACTTCTGGGTGAGTTACTCCACTGGAAAGCTTCAGTATCCAATTAACTACAGTTAAAGAGGATTTTTTTTAAAAATGCTTGAGAATTTTTTCCACTCTTTAAAAGCTTGTTATATCTAAAAAGTACCATTTATTATAAAAATGGAGCAATCAGAGAATAAGTATGTGAAGCTTTGATCACTGCCAAATTACTCGCAGTTTTGTAAAGCTGACCTTTCCCCTCAATGTGAGTTTCCCAAAGTTTACATTAAAGGTAGCTGTGAACTTAAAAGCTAATTAAAATGAAATTACTTGTGGAAGTGAAGACATCTGGCTTTGCCAAACGAAATTACAAGTAAGGTTTTAACACAGTGGAAAGAGCTGTCCCATGACTCATCTCCAATTACTTTATAAACTTTATACTTTTTTTTTTAAAAAAAAGGCTAGTAGTTAACAGGTAGGTTTATCTCAAAAAGCCTCCTTGAGTTAATTCCCATTACATTCAACTACATACTGAAAGAATATGTGGAAGGAGGGCGCCTGCTCCTTTAAGGGTATCTGGTCAAAGAAGCCATAAATAAGAACATACAGAGACAGAAACCTGACTGAAAAATCATAAGGGAGGTCATGATAAGACAAAACTTGGTCAGTCACACTAATTGGTAAGGGTAAGTAGAGTGTGAGAATCCCTAGGACTGGGGAAAGGGTGTCGGGTAGTCAGAGGGCCATGATGGTACCTGGGATATCCATGAACCTGTGTGTGCTTGTGAACCTGGAGACTGTCATGTGTGTGGGCCTGCACTAGTGACCTCTCTGCCAGCCCATGAGGAGGAGGGACTCGGCTGGCTGTCCTTGTGTTTATGTGCGTCCTGCATGTGGGTGCTGTGCAAGGCAGTGCCTCGTCTGTGGCAGTGTGTGTGACTGGACATCACAGTGTCCTCTGTGTGTGTGGGGGGGGCATCTGTCTGTGTGCCTGTGTCTCTGGCATAAGTGCTCAGCTTCACTGCTTCTTGAACCTGCAAACAGGCAACAAGCAGCCATGTCCCTCAACCTGGGCAGACACCCCAGTTCCCCAGGCACCAGGCTGGGCTCCAGCAAGGACTTGGGCAGAGGGTCCTTGGCCAGAGCAGCTGGAGAAGGCAGCCACTCATAACATCCCTTAATATCTGGAGTGGTTGACAGGTTCATTCTTAACATCCCTTAATGAATACCAGAAAAGAAAACATATGATCTATTTTATCTTTATACTTAATATTAATTGACAGCTTTGTGTCAGGAAGCAACAAAAAGGCTGCTCTTCAAAGGAAAGTAAGGTGAGAGCAGAATACAGTAACAAAGCAGGCATGAGCAGGTACCTCGCCAACAAGGAGCCAGGATGCAGAGCTGCAAGTCCAGGTCAGGATGAGGGCCAGTGGCATTGGTGAAGGTCAGATACAGTCTTCTGATCAACCAGAATTTCTGTAGTGATGAGACAGGTCTGAGCTCAAACCAAGAAGCCAAGCTGTTGGGTCTGTGTCAGGGTTAGGACTGAGGAAGTATGAGGCCAGGCACAGATCTGGCTGCTGCATGGTTGTGATATAGATGGCAGGCAGGGGACTGCAGTAAAGCTTCAGCCTAAAGGTAGTTCCCAAGAGAAAAGAGGGGCATGCCCTTGTTTCTAGCTTTCCTCACAAGAGCTCTAATCACTGAAGGACCTGACCTTGAACTCAGTCAGTTACACTCTCTAACTTACCCAGCTAAACTGGAAGGGGCCTGTGTTCACACCTTGTTGGGTCACTCAGGCTTAGCCAGGCTTTGCAAACTTAAAATGTGTTGATGTATTGAACACTGTCAGACAAGGCTTGGCTTCAAAAGGAGAGGAGGCTCTTCACACCTTGGAGACAAGGCTGGCAACAGTTTTGAACACTTTATTCCTTGCATTTTCAAAGCTGACTCCATCACCATCATTTGGGAACTTAGAGATAAGACCTAATTTTGATCCAATCAAAATACATTAAAAATTAGGTGTTGTGTATTTACCTTTGCATTTACCTGTTTGTCAGAAAGTCATCTCTGGAGCACGTCTATTCTTGCTTACCAGCACTTTTCTGACCCACCAGCATATTGCTAACCTTCCTTCTTCCAGAAGCAATTCCAAGGGGTAGGAAAGCATTCAATGAGTGCTTGAGGATCATAGTATTTGACTAGTTCCATAGCACAAGACACAGCGAGGAGCCATGTCTCTAATCCTTGCACCAAAAGCTATGGGTGTGGGTTTTTGTCAGCGTGGTAGAAAGATGGTATAGCAGGGTCCACAGAGTTGAAGAAAGACTGTCATAGGCTTCTTGGGCCCAACGAGTCAAGGAAGCAAGGCACAGAAGTAGCCTTTCAAGGCCACCCGTATGGCTAGTAGCAGAAACAGGAGTTAATCTACTTGTTTTATGAGCTGACCACCTGCACCAGCTGATTTTTGAAACATTTAAGAATCCCCTCTCAGCTACAGGACAGGCCTGGTTACATCCACAGAGTACTTGTCTTTGTCTTTGCCCCCCTTTGCCTACAAAGCACATCAAAATTCTTAGGCCAGAAGATTAAAATGATAATAGATGCCCCATAGACAGTTCACAGCTCTCCAGATCAGCCTTTCAGTCCCAGTAGGACCTCTCCCATGTCCTTCCCAGCCCCAAAAATCCTTGCAGAGGAAAGAGACTAAGTGTATTACAACTTCTACCCGTCTCCACTGTCTCCAACTACGGATTGTATACAAGTCCAGACTCACCAAGGAATACAGCTTTGAAAACCGTACCAACTTTGTCCCCATCACTCAGTCTAAAGCAACCGCCTCAGTGTGGGAGAGAAACTCCATTTCACTCTCAAGACAGACTGGACTCAAACAAGCTCTTAGGCTAATCAATAAGCTCTTTATATACACCAGAGAAAAGATCTGAAAATCCAAAAGCAGTCCAAAAGAGGAAGGGGAAGTCCTAGTTGCTTTTCAGAGCCAGATCCCACTGACTGTGTCTCTGGCAAGGGCTGAAATTTCCTGCTGATCTCTTGTTCCTGCACTTGGATAGTGCTGAGACAGCAAGGTGCAGAGCAGCTCCATTAATTGTTGTCTAGCTGCCAGCTCAGAAATCTCCTTATTAAGAAAGCTTTCTGAGCAGCAATAAATACGGCTGCAGGAGACAGACTTGGGGTAGAAATCTTTTAAAAAATTAAATTACATGGAAATTCCTTTAGAGGATTCTATGAATTTCCCAGTACATATGTACTAACACTTGTATTTATATTTATATTAATAATTAATTTTATATATTTATATACTTACATATCTATTTACATATTTTCCACAAATATTCTTACTTCCTGAAAAGGAAATGACAAGCTCAGAAAACATCCTCAAAGGAGGCCAAAGATAACAACCAGCCTTCAGGTGAACCCAGCCAGAAAAGGAACCGTTTAATATAAATTGACACTGGCCACAAATGTATTTCTAACCAACAGCAGTGAAATGTCTAATTTCACCTCTCAAAGAACAATGTAAGAAAAGGCATTTCTGTCTTGCTGGGTTAACTGCTGTGAGTACTACAGTGGCGTAAATGGTGTGTTTGACTAACATAGAATCCCCTTCTTGCAGAGTGTTCAATGTAAATCTAACCATAAGTAAGCTTGCTTTTTACTTGTGAGTTTTGTGTTCCTCTTCATCTTGTCTGGTTGCAATGCATCAAACTGTTTGCTGATGCACTCTTCCCCTGCAGTTTTATCTGAGATTCATAGAAATGCAAAAGGTTCTTATACTGTGAATCACTACAATTATTTGTTCAATTATTAATTTAGATGTGTTTCCCAGTTACTATGAAACTGAGATTTGCAAACAGAAAGCTAAGAGATTTCAGGTGCCCTTGGGCTGCCAGGGAAATCCTGTCTCAGACACTTTTCCTCTACAAAAGAGGACGAGGAACAAACACTTTTAGGTCAGAATGGTGATTTCTGCCAATAAAAGGACACAATTGCACTGAAAGCTTTTCCACTGACTCCGCTAGATGTTGGAGCAAACCATTAAAGTGATTTGGTATACCATCAGTGTCAATAAGAACCTGTCCCCTTTACAGTATGATGAAAATTCACTCATGGATTTCAGGAAAGCAAGATGTCAGGTTATCTACTCAGTCTTTTTCCTACTTCATGTTCTAGTTTCCTAAATATGGTTGTTGTTGTACTAAGGTGGGTGGAAAGAGTCCTCTGAGGATACTATATCTTTTTCATACATCTGCAAACGTGGGCTCCATGCCCTGCTTTGCCATAATTTGTGTGAGCTTGAGAAAAACACTTTGCTTATCCACTAACAAGATAACAACATTGATGAACATCTCCAGCTGTGTCAGAAGAATAAAAACAAGGTACTGTAGAGCATCAATTCACTTGCATGAAGTAACAAGAGTCACTTGGAAGAGAAGAGAGGATGAGTTCTACAGGAAGGACATTTTTTCTTGTTTCCTTGTTTAACTCTGACATTGATTGTAGCAATACAGAAAGATATTTTCCTCTGAGCCTTGTTACATTCCTTGTTGTGCACCAATAGTGTGATACTAGTTTACTGATGAGTGAAAACAGTTCTAAATCTCCCCAAGCTACATGGAATTTAATTCAACTGATGCACATCAGAAACACACTTACACTTACACAATGTTTTTAATTCACTGTTCCATGGGGAATGTGAAGTATTTAACACCAGGCCTGTGGATTCAATCAAGACCCAGGAAAAAAAACTGATAAAAATGTCATACACTGAGAAAGGAGAGCAGCACACAAATTGCATTTGTTTGCAAGTGATTTACAGTACAAAAGAAAGCACTCAGTAATTCATTCATTTTGAAGGATGCATCCAAGTCCACCTGGAAACCCTTTGTTACAATACCATGGTCTCATTTGTAACCTAAAATAAAAATAAAATAAAATAAAATCTAAATAAAAATTATGTATATTTCAAAATGCTTAGTGAAAATTACGCAATTAACTCGGTTTAGGATAGCGTGGGCTCAGTCTTCAGTCAGTGCTTAAATGAATCTGATCTGGGTTTGAGAATTGCACATCAGAGCCCTCACTGGACAGTCCCCACTTCAGCAATGTCATTGACGGTAGATGTGCCTTTCAATAGCTCCCACGTATTCTGCAGTCTCTTTCCTCGGACTGATTTCTTATATGTTTTCAGGCAAGCAGGTACTATATCCAGTAGTTCTGGCATTGCTCCAGGGCTTCACCTGGCCTTGCTGTATCAATTCAGACTGGTAAAGCAGAGACATGTTTTTCAGTCTTTTCTTTCTGAAGTGCCCAACTGAGCCCTGCTTCATATCTTCCATATAACACTACCCACAAACAGACGGACTTAGCTTTACAGACAAATATATCACTAGCTTTGAAAAACCCAGCAGCCTGGAGGACTTAAACATAGTAACAGCAACAAGGGAAGAAGTAATTTTCATATGTGTAAAAATAGTTCCAACTTCAGACCAGCACCTTAGTTAACAAGCCTTCCAAATGTCACCATCAGAATGTTAACTTCTGCATTTTATCATAAGGAAATAAACACTTCCCACTAGTATTATGCCCAGAAAAGGGAGTGCATGTGTTGGCATGTGCAGTGTTCCTTTCTTTGCAGCAATGGGACTCCATTCAGCTACACAAAAACATCTGAGTGCTCAACTCTAACTCAGTAGAACTGTAGAAGATCATCATGCTGTACAGCATCAGAATGGATGAGAAAGAGATGAGTTGGATCATGCTGAAGACACTGAGCTTCAAAAGCCTGAACCTTCAGCTGTAGCAGCGGAGCAGGAAAAGCCCATGCCTACCAAGTAAAAGTGAAAAATCTGGTCATGATGAAGGCTCGAAGTTGGTGATGGCTTACATTAAGAGGAAGGTCCTGCCCCACCTAAAGACTTGCAGCTACAGAATGCATTCGCTCTCCTTATTGCTGATGAGGAGCTAGAAGTGCTTCCAAATGGATCTTTTCTTGCACATGAGTCTGAGACATTCAGGACCACCAGAAGGAAGTAGTGAGTGATGGTGGTAGGAGACTCTACTGCAGGTGATGAAGGCCCCCAGTCTGACCTGCCATCCAGGAAGGCTTGCTGCTTGCTGGAGGCTCAAGTTCAAGATGATGTATAAAGGCTACTAAGGCTGATCCAACCTGTGGCTGCTTTTCTATGTAGGCACCGCTGGTGGTGACCTAGGGCTCTGGAGATGGTGATGAAGAAGGGCATGGGGAGCCAGGTGGTGCTCTCCTCAATACTGCTGGTGAAGAAAATGAGCTTGAGGAGGACTGGATGGATACTACAGATTAACAATTGATTGCTCAGGTGCTGATAGCAGCAGGATTTCAGTGTCTATGACTTTGGGACTCTCCTTGAAGGTCAACAGCTGCTTGAAAGAGGCAGGATCCATCTGACAAGGTGGGGCAAAAGGATCTTTGCCAACAGACTTGCCAACCTGATAAGGAGAGGTTTAAACTAGGAATGGTGGTGTCATAGAGAGATTCCTCAAATAACAAGTGAAAGAGTTATGGATGAGGTAGGAAAGCAAGGATCCAGGGTGACTACAAGAGGAGACAGCAACCAACAAAATAGAGGTGACATACGTAGTCATGCATGTAAAGAAGGAACTGCCTGCAGAATAACCTTATGGGGAAAGTTCTCATGCCTCTTCTGGATAATCAGCATGCTTGGGTGTCTCTCTGAAATGTCTCTACACTAATGCATGCAGCATGGGAACAAACAGGAGGAATTAGAAGTCTGCGTGCAGTTACAGGCTATGACTTCGTTTGGATTATGGAGATATAGTGCAGTAATTCACATGACTGGAGTGCTCTGATGAATGGATATAGGCTTTTCAGCAAGAACACGCCGGGAGGGCAAGGAGTGGGAGGTGTCTTCTATGTGACAGACCAGTCAGAATGCGTGGAGCCCTACCTGAGGATGGGTCAGGATCAAATCAAGAGCTGATGAGTCTAGATTGGTGGGCAGAATAACATGTGTGAACTTGTTGTGGGTGTGTGTTGGAGACCTTCTAATCAAGAAGAAATAGACAAGGCTTTCTGCAAACAACTGGAAGAAGTCTCTCATTCACAGACCCTGGTCCTCATGGGGAACTTTTAACTACTCTGATATCTGCTGGAAAGAGACATAGCAGAGCACAAACCTAGGAGATTGCTAGAGCACATTGGTGACAATTTCCTGATGCAGGTGTTTGAGAAACCAGCAAAGAAAGGCACTCTGCCAAACCTGATCTTATAAACAGGGAAGAACCAGTTGTGAATGTGAAAGCTGGGGGCAGTCCTGGCTGGAGTGACTACAAGGTGGTGGAGTTCAGCATTCGAAGAGGAGAGAGCAAAGTAAAAATTAGGGGCCACAGCCATGGACTTAGGGAAGGCAGACTTTAACCTCTTCAGCTAGGCAGACTTTAACCTCTTCAGCTATCTGAATCCCAAAGTATATAGCCCTGGAGAGAAGAGATACCCATGACAGCTGGTTGATATTCAAGGATCCACCCTGAAACTCTAGAAAGACCCATCCTGAAAAGCAGGAAACTGAGCAAAGGCAGCAGGAGGCCTGCATGGGTAAGTAAAGAGCCCATGACTGACCTCCGGCATAAAAAGGAAGCAAAAAAGAGGTGGAAGTGGGTGCATTTGACCCAGGAGGTATATTGAGATGCTGTCTGATTGTGTAGGGATGGGGTGAGCAAAGCCAGCCACCCCTCTAGAACTGAATATGCTGAGAGATGTAAAGGGCAATAGGAAGGCCTGCTACAAGTACATCAACAGAAAGACTAGGGACTAAATGGAGCAGGGGCCATGGTGGCAAATTACATGGAGAAATAACTGAGATATTCAATGCCTTCTTTGCCTCAGTTGTTACTTTTAAGAGCAGCATTCAGGAACCCCAGGCTACTGAGAGAAGAACAAAAGTCTGGAGCAAGGAAGACTTAACACTCAGTGGAGGAGAATAGGGAGCAGTTAAAGTGGATGTGCAAGTCCCTGAGGCCTGACAGAATGCACCCACAAGTTCTGGGGGAGCTGAACTGATGCCACTGTGAAGCCGCTTTTGATTGTCCTGGAAGGATTATGGTGAAAGGGAGAGGTTCCTGAGGACTGGAAGGAAACAAACACCACTCCCATCTTCAAGAAGGGAAATAAGGAGGATCCAGAAAATCTCAAGAGGTCCCTTCCAACCTAAATGCTTCTTGTGATCCTTTGATGAGAGCAAGGACTTCAGAGTGGCTGGAACCAATGACAATACAAGTACTGGAAGGACTCAAAACTTTCTGTGAATTGCAATATGCAACACCTCAGGAAACATTCCTTCATCAGGTCTCAAATTTAATATCTTTTTTTTTTTTTTTCATTTTCACCCTATGCCTATGTTGCATAACAAACACCTGATGAGAATAATCTCTGAAATATGCCACGGTTATTTAAAGTTCTTACAGGGTGCTTGACAAAAATAAACATTTTCATCTGATGAAATAATTTTTGTCAGATAAAACATTTTAAAAGATCAGATAAAACATTTTAAAATTAAATTTTTTATCTGGAGAAACATCACTAGAAACCTCAGAAAAGTTTATTCCTATTTAAACAGTGGACTTTTCTACATCTGAAGAAACTCGTAAAGTTTAAATGTTCTTTAATGATTTATCTGTTTTGCTACCCAAACTCTCTAAATCTGGATTCATAAGACTTTACAGATGGGAGTTTGGAACTTCTTTTTGTAAAGTTTTTTGGAAAACCCACATTTGCAATGTGATAATAGTTTCAGCTAACCAAAGAATATGCAATAATCCCAGCAGTCCTGCTAGAAGAACATCAGAAAGAATAAACACAGCCCTTCTTCATCTCCACAAATTTCATTTTTTATTGGAAAATGCAGTAACTGGTGATAAAAGACAAAATGTTGTTCTGATGTCCATAAATACCATTTACTGATCATTCTTTTAAAGAAAGAGGTCAAAACTTTAAAAAAATACATTATTCTGGGCTTTAGCATCCTTCCCAAAAAATGGGTGGAGACTGTTCAAGTTGCTGGAAACTTTGAAGGTACTGAGCTCTTAGACAGCCTGATAGGTTGAGATAACCTCAGACACATAAGAACTATTACATATCTTGTGGTGTTTGTATCACTAACAGTGATCGGTTCATGGCCCTTGTACTATGTTAATTTATACTATCTATATTAAGTATTATATATTGTATATGTATATTTTATGCATATAATATAGAAAAAGCTATTTTATATATATATACACACACAGAGTACAACATACTATACAAAATCTGTATGTGTCAAATCCTATAAGGAATAAATTAATACTGCACCTCTTATATACGTACATGCTAACTATACTTTTCATGACTGAGCAAGGCTTGCCCAGCATAGATCTTGCCAGCCAGATCACGCTAAAAACTTTATGATCAGCATGTCTTTGAAGCTTTCAATTTTCACATACAAATTAGTTGACAGCCTGCTGGGAAGAAAGTTGATATGCATGTTCTTGCCCACATATTAAGGATATTAAAGAGTAAAAATGCCTAAAATATATAGCTTAAATATGTACCATCTACTTTCTTTAAATCTGTATTGCCAACTGCCAAAATTAATTTAAATTGACCAAGTAAGAAAAAGACAAACTTAAATATTGACTATAACACACTCAAGCACAATTGGTTTCAGGTTCTAGCCACAACAAGAAATCTCATTTCTCTTTCCCCCAGCATACGTGAGCAGAAATTAAAGGAAGGACAAGCACACATAAGTGATATTATCTCTCAGAACACATATGTTTAATACCTTTATTGACGATCTGAATAAGGGGATTGAGTGTACCCTCAGTCAATCTGGAGATGACATCAAGTTGAGCACGAGCGTTGATCTGCTGGAGGGTAGGAAGGCTCTGCAGAAGGATCTGGAAAGGCTGGATCAATGGACCAAGGCCAATTGTATGAGGTTCAACAAGAAGAAATGTCAGTTCCTCCACTTGGGTCACACCAACCCCACACAGCGCTACAGGCTGGGGCAGAGTGGCTGGAAAGCTGCCTGGAGGAAAAGGACCTGGGGTTGCTGGTTGGCAGCCAGCTGAATGTGAGCCAGCAGTGTGCCCAGGTGGCCAAGAAGACCGATAACATCCTGGCTTGTATCTGAACAACTGTAGACAGCAGGACAAGTGAAGTGATCGTCCCCCTGTACTGGGCACTGGTGAGGCCACGCCTCAAACACTTTGCTCACTTTTGGACCCCTCACTTTGAGAGGGACCTAGAGGTGCTGGAGTGTGTCCAGAGAAGGGCAACAAAGCTGATGAACGGTCTGGAGCACAAGTCTTCAGAGGAGCATCTGAAGGAACTGGAGTTGTTTAGTCTGGAGAAAAGGAGAACCAGGGGGGACCTTATTGCTCTCTGCCTGGAAGGGGGTTGTAGACAGGTGGGGGTCAGTCTTTTCCCACAGGTGACAGGACAAAAAGAAATGACCTCAAGTTATGCCAGGGAAGGTTTCAATTGGATATCAGGAAAACTTTCTTCACTGAAAGGCTGTTGAAACATTGGAACAGGCTTCTCAGGGAGGTGGTGGCACCACCATTCTTGGAGGTGTTTAAAAAACGTGTTAGATGTGAACATGATTTAGTGGTGGAGTTGGCAGTCCTGGGTAAACAGTTAGACCTAATAATCTCAAAGATCTTTTCCAACGTAAAAGATTCTATGAAATACCATAGAATATTACATAACCTCAGACTTAGGCAATCCAATGAAGTACAGTTTTATTTTAAACACGGCTGTTTTCCATGCAAGACATTTTTCGCACTCTGATGAGGTTCAAATAAAAAGTTCAGATAAAGGAGAAACAAAATCCAAACATACCTTTCTCTTCAAAAATTCAATCAAAATATTTTGCCTAATTTAATGACAAATTCTGTGCCAGGATCTCCATTGCCTTGCGACCAGGCATTCAAGTGAACCAGAAGTGTTATTTGTGCCAAACCAAGCTTGGATAAAAGAGAGAGAAAACACATATAGTCAGGCATATAGCTTAGGCACCATACCTAAATGCCCACATTTGTTGACTGTGCTAAAACACCAGCTATTATACCTCCAAAGCAGTAACAGGATCATAATATTTTTTTATGTTTTCAAAGAAAACAGATTATTTTGGCAAAGCTGTCTTAGAAATAGTGTTTCCAGAATGGCTGTAGATGTGGAGATTCTAAGCAACCAAAGGCTTTTTTTTTAATCTTAACTTGAAAAAAAAAAAAGGTTTAATTCCAGAGAATGGGTTGTGTGTGAAGGAGAAAGAGAGAGAAAGGAAATCTCGAACAATTTCAAGCTAAGGTTTAGGAAGTGCAAAAAGCTTGCCTAGTCAACTTTGCTTAATGCAGGTGAGACCATCACTAAGCCAGCCTTGTCTACATACTTTTGTCTTGTGGCTCAAATGGTTCTCCAGCTAAATGGTGATCATACACACTTAGTAGAAATTTAGTGCTTTAAACTGGAGCTGAAGTGATCAGTTTAAGCTTGGGAAGCACTAGCAGAGGTAACTAGGCACCAAGTAGGATGTGAGGTTACCAGATGTGTAGGCATCATAAAATCTCTGGCAGGATTGTTAACAAGTGATGAGCACATATGTACTAAGAGGAGCTGGTTGTGTCCAGTACGTATATCCTGAAATTTGAGACAGAAAACACATTTGCTGGATCAAGTATTTACTAGAGTTCATTCATTCAGCTGTTGCTAAATATGCGAAAAGAATGGGCTTTATAATAGGAAATCTGACAAGGTCTTACTTGGAACAGCAGGGACAGATACACAGCAATAAATTACAGCTCTGCTCCATTTCAAAGGCAGCAGATACAGCTTTACTTGTTAGAAAAATGTCTGCATTTGCTATTACCGCCTCAATATTTCTTAATGGTAACCACTGCAAAAAAGCACCCACATTACCTACATCAGCATTAGCTGGAGTCCTGCAGAGGCCCCACTTTATTGCACTTATTTTCTATGACCTTTACAGGTTATATTTTCCATTACCTTCACAGGCTGTATTTTTCTTTTTTCTGCAAAAATAGATGAGCACTGTTGTTCCTCTGATGTTGGAGGGAATTAAAAGGAAAAAACTATTTTACTGTGGTCTGTTTCTGGGATCTGGGGACTAAGGGCTGTGCATAAAGTGTCACAGTGCAGTAGTCTCCCCCTCAAGAGCTTACTACCTAAATGAGGTAGAGTTGGCAACCAAAATTGAAGTCCAGGCTACAAAAGTGTTCCCCAAAACCCTTTCCTCCACTAGATTCTCATTTCAAGAAGACTTCTTCGCATTGCCCTGATGGCACTGTTTATTTTACATAGCGATGCTTTTTAATCCCAGGCATATGTTACAGCCATGCTGAGACTCCTAAAACTGAGCTGGTTACCTGCCTTGGCAGAACAACAGCAAGGAGACTTTTATCACCACACCACAGACCAGTTGACACTGGGACAAGATCTACAGAGTGCAGGAATCTACACTTGGATTTGACCAAGAGGAGTCAGTGCTTCTTCCAGGGAGGAAGGGAAAGTGATGGTCCTGATCCAGTCCAGGTCCATTGCATTGGATCCTTATGTAACTGCCTTGTCTCCTGCAACAAATCTGCTTCCTCTTTAAGGATCTTTAATGTCATATTGCATTCTCCTCCTTCTTAGGCTACCTAGCACAGTTCAAAGCATCTGCACAAGCTATAGCAACAAGGCTTATTAAAGCTCTACCACATTTCTGGACTCCAACCCTACACCCCCACCCCACCACCACCCCCAGCTGCAGCAACCCAGCAGTCACTAGGTTCAGAATGACAAAATCTTCTTGCCTTGCAGATGTCCTCTGGGTTTAATATCCACTGAGTTCCTCTGCCCATTGTGGTGTGTACTGGTTCAGTCACCACATATAGAAAGTTATGGTATTGGTAGAAAACAAGACTGTCCAAACAGTTCTGTGACCTGGGAACACTGCAATCTGTAGCTTGGGGTATTGCTCTTTCTACCAAGATCAGGCAGTCTTTGACAGTCTTAATGCCTCCAGGGGAGCAAGTGTGAACAGAATCAGACCCATATGCCCACACCTTTAATTTTGTGACTATCCAGTTTCTAAAATTGTTCCACAAAGTAAAACCAGATCAAAGATGGGAAGGAAATTGGGATCCCAGATATCTATTCAAAGCTGCTCTGGTCTCTTAAGAACAGCTCACATCTTCGATATGTCTGAAACCTGCCATGAATTCAGATAACTCACAAACTCCTCAAAAGCTCACTCCTGCTTCTCAGAGCCAATTCTCATCGGAGGTTACAGGAACATGAGGGAGAAATTGTGAGCCTCGATGAGCCATGAGTATAATAGTGGTGACCATATGAGCTGAAATGCTAAGGATAGGTTATTTGTAGAGTTTCTGTCCTTGGATTGATAAGGCACTTGGAATAACTAAGTTGATTTTATCCAGAAATGCTTATTTATTAAAGTTTTGTGGTAATCTCATCCCAAGTGAAATATGGAAACAAATGAGAGCTTCCCTACATCTTGAATTGCATTTCAGATACTGACAAAAATATGTGGTATTGAGTTATTTTAACTTAGTAATATTGTCTGCTCTTGCTTAAAACTTACAGACTATTTTGCCTACAGATACAAAAGAAAAAAATGAACCGAAAACTATCTGTATTCTGTAAATGACTGAAACCCTCAAAGTCTTATATCAACTTATAACACAGTTTGCCAGATACCAAAGAAATATTTCCCAAGCCTCCTCCTAAACCAAATTTACTGTCACATACATTACAGAGGGCTCTTCACAGAGACACATTTATTCCCAGCTTTGAAACAGAGGTGTTTCTGTGTGAGAAAAATCTTACCCGCCATGCCTCTGTCCAGTCCACCATTCAGCCTTCCTTTGCACCAGCTCACATTAGTCAGATGTGACCCTATGAAGATCACTTTCTAAGTTGCAAGCAGTTAGTGCACAACCCCATGAGATTTCTTTGTTTGCACTCACAAACACTTTGATTACCCGGCTTCTTCATAATTTTCCTCTGCCTTCCTGTTGGTCCTGCTGAAGTGGTCAACAACAGGACCAAGCACATGTATTTATGGCCTACTCCTCTTCCATGAGACAGAGAACTGCAAAAGAGATGGGAAGTGGAGGCTGGTAGAAAGTTAAGATGTCCAGAAGGTGGATGCTGACATGCGTCAGAATGACAGAAGTATCCCATAGTACTCAGCTAAGGACTGCAGTTCTTCAGAAAGTCGAGCTATCATTTCTGTCTGACAGCTGCAGACTTTTCTAAATCTGACTGGAAGCACCAACAGAGAATTTTATGAACACATGTTGATAATAATAAGAAAGTACAGGCACTCCAAAAACCTTTGGAAGAGGGTTTCATCAAGCAGATAAAATCTAGAGCAATAATGGAAATCTTTTAAGCAAGAATTTTTATTTCCTTTTGTGGCAGGTTAGCCTTGGCTGGCTGCCAGACCCCCATCCAGCCACTCTTTTACTGGGCCTCCTTAACAGGACAGGAGAAGAAAACAAGATCTAAAAGCTCCTAGGTTGGAATAAAGACAGGGATATTACCTACTGATTACCATCATGGGCAAAACAGACTTGACCCGGAGAATTCACTTAAATTTATTGCTGATTAAAAACAGAGTAGAATGGTAAGAAACACAGACAAAACTAAAACACTTTCCCTTTCCCAGCCCTTCTTCTCATGTTCAACTTTCCTTCACTCTCAACTCTTCAACCTCATTCGCTTGCAAATGGCACAGAGGAACAGGGGTTAGAGTCAGTTGGTAACAGTTCCTCTGTTGCTCCCTCCTACTCACACTTTTCCCATGCTTCATTATGAGGTCCCTCCCCAGAAGATGAAGTCCTTCATAAACTGCTCCTATGTGGGTTCCCCACAGGCTGCAGATTCCTCCAGAAAACCTATTCTTATGCAGGCTGCTCTCCATGGACTGCAGCTCTGGCATGGGGTCTTCACAGGCTGCAGCTTCTTTCAAGACTTCTCCAACTGCTGCAGCGTGAGGTTCTCCAACTGAGAACCTGAGATAGCCACACCTGAGGCTGCAGTGTGGCTATCTGCTCTGCCATGGTCCTCCAGAACTACAGGGAAATCTCTGTCCCAGTGCCTGAAGCACTTAATACACCTCCTCATTCTCTCACTTTGGATACTACAGGGCTGTTTCTCTTGAATTTTCCTCACTCTTCACTCTCACAGCTGCTGTGCAGCATTTTTTTCCTTTAGTAACTACATTCCCAGAGGTGCCACTGGCTTGGCTGAGAGACTCAGCTGTGCTCTGCAGTGAGTCTGGCAAAGGACAGCATCACCCACTCCTCACAGGTGTCACCCCTGCAGCCCTTCACATCCCCTCACTACCACAACCTAGGTGTGTAAGCCCAACACATATTTCTGATACTTTCTTCTTCTCACATCAAGCTAGCACAGGAAAAGTCAGAGCTCATTTTCTTTTCTTCAATCGCTTGCCATAAAAGCAGCATGGAAAATAACAGAAGGGGAGGGGACTAAAAATGAAAATATTTCATTTATAAATCTCTGAATTTATAAATCTCTGAAAGAAGATCTGAAGAAAAATCTCTGAAGAAATTTCTTCTTTACTTATTTAAATTCTTAACCATGCAAAGAAATGTTTATAAAATTTGTGTTCTGGTCTGATATGCTTTCCTGGGAGAAGTTATTTATTTATCAGAAGTTATTTATTTATCAGAAAGAAACTCACCTTATTTTAGAGGTTTTCAAAAAAGTGTGCTGTCCTAAAAAAGTTTGCAAAATATATCTCTGTAGATATGTTTCTTTAAAAAAACTTTGGATACTATTGATTCTGTAAAAACCATTGTGGTTTTGTATGCAGCAGAGAATAAGTCAGAACTGCATATTAAAGAAGGATCTCAATATAGCACACAGGCCATCAACATATTATGTTAAAGTTTGCTGGCTGGATAGGGGGGGGAGATGCAGCATAACTGTAAATGAATATACTATTTCCAAAAAATGGAATGGCAAGGGAAGACATATAAACGAGTTAGGGTTTTGCCTCAGGACCACAAGTCCTTTGCTGTTCCTAGAAGTATGGTCCCACTGTAAGTAGCCTGTATCTTGCCTGGGATTATCGTCTGTGTGCTGCCAAATTAGCACTGTAGGGGATTCCCACTCTTACCTTTTTGTAACACTGCCATGAAATCCATGGCAAGTTGTCTTATGCCAAATTGCATGCTCTCCTACTGATAAGCCAGCCTTTTCAATGCAAAGGAATGCATGAGTTAACAGAGTAAATCAGGACAATGTCCATTCATTTCCACACCTGTTTCATAAACAAACACAAATAACTAAAATGAAACCTTTTCTAGCTAACCCTATTTGTAGAAAGAAATGCTCTGTAGAATTTTTTTCTACACAACATTTCACAGTTAGCAACAAACTCGGGGTTCTCTGGTTCTTAGGGCTGGGGAGTTAGGAGTAGGGCTGATAGCTTGGTCAAGGATACTGACATCACATGTACAGTTTCTGTTTTAGTCAAATGGCAAAGTGGATGGAATAACCTTGAAAGCCATGAGAATGTGGCTCAGACAAAGCAGATGACATTCTATGAACAATTTATGCTAGTCAGTATGAAACAGGCCATAAGCAAGGCTTTTAATCGCTTTTATCCCTCTCTGTGTAACTTCCAGTGAAAGAGACTTGCTCTTTTGGGAGGATGAGACCAGGTTCTACCCACATTCAGAAGGGGAGTTTTCTCTCTCTACAGCTTTTCAAGGCAGCAATATCTAAACAGCTGGCTGCTAGGAAAGGGTTCTTCACTGGGAGGGTAGTCAGTCATAGGAACAGGCTCCCCAGACAAGTTACAGCATGAAGCCTGTCAGAGTTCATTTTTAGGTAGTCCTGCGAGAAGCAGGGATTTGGACTCCATGACCCTTATGGTCTCTTCCAACTTGAGATATTCTATGATTCAACGATCGTATGAGATGGCTGCAAGTTCCACTTCTTCCTGTGACACTTTTATTTGTAAAAGCCCCGGCTGCTCAGGAAGGGAAACTCTCTCTACATGAGTGTGCACTTTGTCTGAGTTCGTCTCATACTTCATCTTTGCACAAGCAGAGAACTACCATCTTCCAATTCTAATACTGGAGATGGGTGGCATTCCCATGGGTGGATTGTTCAGTGGCTTCAGAGGATGCCCTGTAAAATGCTGGAAGAGATAAGTATATGTGGGGAGGCTTCATACCAGCTGAGAATCAACCAGGTACCAAACAGTCCCAGGACACTCAGAAAATGTGACTATGAGAATGACACCAGAGATGTTGCATCATGATAGGGCTGATGTGCCAAAGAAATTGAGTGGTTTGCAGAGGTCACTGAGGGATAAGGAAGTGCTTTCATGCACACAGATGCAGAAACACAAAATCATGCACAAACATAACTGGGTTTCAAGTCAAATTTCTATATTTTTAAAGCCTGACAACATAAATAGGAGGATAAACAGTACCGCAACCCAACATTCAAGAACGAGGACAGAATATATTTTTACATCCATGCCTGAAAGCAAAAAAATCAAAAGTTAGCACAGGAAAATAAAGTATTTATTGAGGGTGCTTTCCAGATGAAACCAGACCTGGCAAACATTCTGTTAGATTTAACATCAGTCCTGATTATAAAAACAGAGTCAATTTTTCTTTCCAGGCAGCCCAGCCACTGGGCCCCTTCATTTGTCAAAACCACTCTCACTCTGGTGAATTGTGGTACTACCCAGCTGCAGCCCCAGCTGAGATGGGCAAGAAAGGAAGTAGGGGGTACTGGAGCTGGCTGGGATGGGGTTAATTATCCTCATAACTGCTCACATGGTGCATGGTTTGGATTTGTGACCAAAGAAGTATTGATAACATGGGGTGGTTCAGTTATTGCTGAGCAGTGCTTGCACAGAGTCAAGGCCTTCTGTTTTTCACACTGCCCCACCAGTGAGTAAGCTGGGGGTGCACAAGAAGTTTGGAGGGGACACAGACATGACAGCTGACAAAGAGATATCCCATAGCATTTGGTGTCATGCACAGCAAAAAATATAAGGGAGAAAGAAATAGGAAGAGGCTGCGGAGTTATGGCATTTGTCTTACCAGACTGTTGTGAAAGATGAAGACCAGCTTTCCTGGAAAAGGCTGAATGTCTGCTGATGGTAAGTGGTCAATGAATTCCTTGTTTTGCTTTGCTTGTTCATGCAGCTTGTGCTTTGCCTATTAAAATGTCTTCATCTTAACCCATGAGTTTTATCACTTCTATCATTCTGATTCTCTTTTCCATCCTACTGGAGTGTGGAGTGGGGGTGGATGTGGGCAGCAAGCGCAAGTAAGCAAGCAAGCAGCTGTGTGGAGCATAGCTGCTCACCAGGTTAACCTGCAACACAGAGGTTTATCAGGAAATGGAACAGCTTGCTTCTGGGACAGAAATGGACTCTGCCAGTTTTCACTGCTGACTGACATGCATAGTGAACACCTAGGAAGACAGCTGGATGACACTGGAGCAGCTACTGACACTGTCCCATGGACAGCAGAACACAGTAGGCAGCTGCAGAGGAGTATCTGTACTCTGAAGAGGTGTGGAAGAAAGTCAAGAGCCTCACTTGCCCACTATTCCATTCCCAGCATCCACACTACTCTCCCAGTTACCCTTCTTATGCTTTCCAATACCTTGCATTACACAGCTAGCTGCAAGGGGAGAGCCTATAGCCCTTGCCCCCTTCTGACAATGACAAACTATTCTACTTCCCCACTCCTCTCCAACTCACCAAGCACTGTAGAAGGCTCTGATCATGTTCAAGTGGAGCTTTCCAGTTTAGTACCTACCAGGCAGGCATCTGCCAATCACAGCAAACCTATTTACAGTGGCGTAAACACCACTGCAATCAGAAGGAACCTGCCACAGACCACCCCTCTGTATGAAACACTGCAGAAATCCTACACTCCTAAAAGCCTAAAAAAGTTTTGTCACAGTTTTGTCTGTGTGTATGCCTGGTGTTATAGACAAGGCTGGGCATGGCCTTGTTTGCTACTTTAGTCTTTGTACTGTCACACAAAGATTAAAAATAGTACTCAGAACGTTCTGTCTTAAATAAGGAGCATCTCCTTTCCCCTCTTCATAAACAATTGCAGTGTGCTTTGTGCACTTTCCAGGTGGGACTTCACCTTTCAATCTGCCCCATCTTCAGTAAGTGCAACAGGTTACACCATCAGTGTTCACATTGACTTCTTTTGGACAGTCAAGTAATACCAGGTGCAAGAACTACAGAAAAAAGCAAGTCACCCCATAGCATAAGTATTCTGCTTACTAGAATACTGGTGAAGAAAAAGTTTTACTCTTAGCATTAGTGAACCAAACAAAGACCTAACAATCCTTGACCACCACCTGCCCCATGAGCTGGTACTCATTTCCTGATTATCACATCCATGCTCCTGGTTTCAAAACCGGATTCCTTTAAAAACTGAACACCCAGAAAACTTAGTTGGGTATGGGAAAAAATTGCAGAAAGAGTTCCTGTTTTGATCAGTCAACATTTTTCAAGATATATGGCTATGCTGAGAAGCTCCTGAATAGCTTGGTGGTTGAAGCCTAATACTGATAGATCTCTAGCAGATGAGCCAGAGAGTTCAATTCATGACAAATACTGCATGACAGACAAAGCCAGTAGGAGCAACATTCACTGAGAGCTGAGGTGACCACACAGAAGGAGATCAACCATCAGTTAAATGTTTGGGCACATACTGGCTGTCAGACTCACTTCTCAGCTAACAGGCAACAGTAATCACAAACCATAACTTGCAACAGTACTTCCAGAAGGCATTGCTTTCATGAAGTAGAGGTTAACAATGAAGAGAAGAAGGTAGAAGATTTGTGTATTTCAACTGGGAGACCTTAGCAACCTCTTTTTCAAAGATAAGAGAAGAAAGGCATGTGAGTGTGGAAGGAATATATAATTCAGCAGCTGGAGATTATAGTATTAGCAGAAGAAAAAGCAGAGTCAGGAGGCCAGCTCAGTAGAGGAAAACAATACAGATTCTGAAGGATATCACGGTGAACAGGAGTGAGACAGTGAAGTGGATTACACAGGTATTAAGTTGGACATGTCAGTGAGAACCAGCCTCATCAACAGCATATTTAATGGCCTAATGTTGCTAGCACACTCCAGGCCCATGTAAGGCTTTGGTCAGATGTTCCAGCTGTTAAACCAGTAACCACACTACCATGTCCTTATCAGGGACACAGTAATGATGACTGAAGCAAGGCTTAGGCAGTGATGGGGAAAAACATTCAGGTCTGAAGAACAAGGCAGGCGAGATGGATGGAAGGCATTTGCAGCATGAAGGCTGTGGGCCAGCATCCCTCACAAATGAGCAATGTTTTAAGTAGCATCATTCACCAGCCCACAAGCACTTTCTTTCCCATAGGCAGAGGTGGCTCTTCAAAGCAGTTCATTTCTGTGGGACATGGACTGTTAAGCAGACAGTTCCATGCTTCAGGACATGTTCCAAGTTGCAGAGTGGCTTGCAGAAGGCGAAGGTACTAAGCATGTGAAAAAAACCCCACCAAAACCAAGTTCCATTTTACAAGGTCTCGCCTGATTTTTGTACGCTATTCTCCCTGGACTTGGTTCAAATGTGAAAACTAGGCTCAAAAAATTCCTTTCCTACTTACATGCTCTGACCTAGAAAGTGGTTTTAAGAGTGGATTCAAGTGCTTAGTCTGGTCCTTTGAATAGTTTCTTTAGAGTCAAACACGATATCAGTGTATTCACATTCTACAGTTATGAGTAGGTGAAATGTTGAGGTACAGCTCTTCCAGACTACCTAGAAGCCATGCCAAAAACTGCACCCTGGTCTCACTACCAGCTCTGTAGAGACACTGTACTCAACAGGTCTTGGCAGGACCAACTGGGGCTGGTAGAAGCACTTTGTCTCCCACTAGTAGTATTCCCATTTCCTTTTGAAGAGGTGGCCACCAACCTGTTGAAAAACAGCCTTGCACTGCACAGACCACTGCTTTGTTGCCCTTTTGGAAAAGCAGGTTGTTATGTGGCAGCAATGGATCTCAGACTTTCCTGAAAAGATCAGTTTTGCTGTCTGGTTTTCTGATTCCAAGGACCAGTGTAAGTAATTTGGTCCCAGAGACAGTATAAGAAGGAGCTCACCCCAGTTTTCTGTTCCTCCTGTCCAATGCACTATGAGTGTTCATGTAAAGACTGTGCCAAGAGACAGGTGACCTTCTTCACCTCCTCGGTGCCAAAGGTCTTATACCAGTGGACTACAGTTTTCAACAGCTGACTCTCATTTGGACTGAGGTTCTAGCCAACCAACATGGTAATTTAGTCCAATTGTTTTATTTATTGGAGATCTCTAGGGTAGATAGAATGCAAAGCAGACAGTGGTTTTGCTGGACAAACACAGGGGAGGGAAGGGAAGGGTGCTAGTGACACCAGATCTATTGTAAACTATGTATTTGAAAAGGGCTTTGAAGACCAGCCAGCACTGTGCATCAGGACTCAGGATGTGGTAACAAAGGAGTCAAACTACAGTTACAGTGTCATTACGCTAAATATGCTTTTTTGATAATGTATGACTAATTAATCCAAACCAGATTATTAATTACTTTTGCAAGACTAATGCCTCTTTGCTTTCATAGGCAATACATGTGGCTGGGACTTTCACTGGAGCTTAAGTGTTTTCATTTAAGAGCCTGGAGGGGCTATGCAAATCTTAGCCTATATTTTTGTGACTTAGGGCAATTAACCATAATGTCTTGACACAGAGAAAGATCTCCATCATGTGGTTACTATTCTGGTTGTGTGAACCCACCAGTAACTGTGACTATTGAAAACCAGGTTACAGCACAATTAGACAGCCTTGTAGACAAAAGCAGAAACTGATACCAAGTATGTATTTTTTCTGCTGCTTCCTCTGTGTGATGCCAAGTTCCCTCACCCTTGAAACACAACAAAACCCAAACTCTCAAATACCATGGCTCAGGTATAGATTCAGTCACAAACAATCACATTCCAAGTCCTTGTAGATAAAGAGAAGTTGATTCAGTTTTGAACTGGAAAAGCAGTATATAAGGAACAAGACCACAGCCTCCCAAAAGGCCTGCAATATGAGAGCTGTGGATTTTCAGTCTTGCTCAGCCACTGCAGAGGAAAGACAAGCCGAAGAAGTTCTGCTTTTAAAAAGGTTATCTTCAGTTTTCCCATCACTCACTTTTGCTCATGGTCTGTGCAAGGTTAAGAAGAGAAACTCGTGGAGCACACTAGCTTGGGAACCTTTGAGAGTGGCAGATGTCCATGACAGTTTGTAATGGAAAACTGGCTATGAGTATCTCCAAGGGGCTTGGCTTGTTCTTTTGCAGAGGTAATGTTCTTTTCTTCTAAAGAGTGTTTTTCTCATCCTGCTTATTAAGAGACCAAACAAAGAAAATTCTCTTGAACTTCAGGTTTTTAAAGCCTTTAAAAAGAACTTACCTTGTGCTGTTACATTTCTGTGGCTTATACTTGCTCCTCAGAGAAGCCATTCTTTTGGGGTTTTTTCTGACAAACCTTTCATTCTTGTGATGGCAGGCTAGCCTTAGCTGGACTTGCAGCTAGGACCTTATTTCTGGTGTCGATTCAGCAAGGACCAGAAACTGCTGATGACCTTTTCTACACTGTGGTAGGAAACATTTGTCCAGCTCTTGTCACAGCATAAAGAGAAAAGGTAGTCACTCTTTAAAATGTTGGCTGTGCCTTCTTCTGTAAAAGAGGAGAGAGAATGACAATCTGACTCTCCTTCAGGCCAAGTGATGGACACACTCTCTTAGGGTCCCCTTTAGGTCCATTCTCCAACACATGGAAGTCTTACAGAGATGAGTTTGAGCAAGATTTTCAGTTGAAAGGGCTTTCCAGTGAAGATGTCAATTGGTTGAAGCTTGATTTTTTTGATAGCAAGCCAGCACAAACTCTCAGTACTTAGATTTTGCCCCACAACAGTTAATTCCCTTGATGGGAAAACAACCGCAGGAATGAATGTTGTGTGTTCTGGTCTGACAAGAGGGATGGGAAGACTGCCGGGTAAAAGAAGTTTCTTAAACAAGTCTCATGTGTTTCCAACTGTCACAACTCCTAAGTTCCTTTTTATACCTCAGCAGCAGTGTTTTTGATGTCTTACAGGCTAATTCTAACTCGGCGTAAGTATCCAACTTCCCAAGAAGTTTAATTATGTTTATCGTGGGATGCCATAAAATAAAGTTCCCTGAAAGGATAGAGTCTTTAATTACAATTATATTTGCTTTGACAGCACATTTGTGAATTGAATATAACCTGATTATTGTTTTGACTACCAGTAAGGAGGATTAAACCATTTTTCTACAAGAGTGAATTAAAGCTGCCTCAAGGCTATTAGGTTCCGGTTAGTTACTTTCTAAGCCAGTATATCACTTTGCAAGACTAAGCTGCCAACAGTAATCAAATTGCCTTCTTGCTCTATCATAGTTAACATGAAATATATACTTTTAATATTTCCCTGATTAGCCCACAATGCCGAGGCACAGTATGTAGTGAATAAATACAACATAGCTTTCTATCCTCTTTTACAGCCGATTGTTTCATAAACCCTACCACACTGTTTGGTTTATGCAATTGTCTGAGTGCTCCTCTGGAAGATCAGGGTAGGTCTCTAATCAGGATGAAAGCTGATGCTGTACTCTTTCAGGATGCAAAAAGTGGGGACTTTGGTTTGGGGAATGGAGGACCATCTGAAGAATTCTAGAAACAAGTTGCATAATGGAACTTAGGCCAGCACTATACATGCCATCCGAAACTTTCTCTTAATGTCTTCTTGAATTATCCTTCTGGATTTTTAAATCTAGTTCTAGGTCTCCATCCCCAGTGAAGAAAAAGAACAGCTTATTCCTTTACTTGCTGTACCAATCTTCTTTATCTGAAGAATAGATAATGGCCATACCTCTACACCATAACCTGAAGATGAGCAATCTCTGGTTTAGGGGGCAGGCACATTTCCAGCTTTGAAGAAATATCTGAGACACAACATCCACACTTACTAAATTCCTTCAGAAGTATTAATCTAAAAGAAAAACAGGAGTGAGATTGTAATAGTGAAAAATAAAGAACACACACCACTGCAAACATGAGTTTAGAGCAAGATAACAAATCAAATGTATCAAAAATGGTGAGAATTGTGTGCCAAACTGCCATTTGCCTGTTTGGGATGTGTACATTTTGTCTGAGTTAACACCACTGTAAATGCAATCTTCTCTGACTGCTCATGTCTCAGGTAAGGAAAACAAATTCCTCCTAGACAAAGCAAGGGGGCAAATGTGAAAAGTGCTAAGAAGTAAGACAGACTCATCAGATGAAATGTCTCTGAAAGTAAAAAAAATCCATAGTATCTATCATTGGTTGCAAACAAGTAAGAGAAATCTCAGGGAAAGTGGGTTCTTTCCCAGTGTAAAACCAGCCTTCCTGTCACCAGGCCAGTCCTCCCAGCACAAGGTCTTATAGATACAGCAGAAACCTCACACAGACCCACACCACAGATTTGATGAGAAGCATCTCTCCATAACCAGGACTCTCCCCACTCTTTGGGTCAGCACTCTCTACTCTGGGGTCAGTTGCAAGCCTCCAAAATCAGGCTTGTTTGTTTTCTCCTTCTCCCTCAGTCAAGCACTGGACTAGAGCGGGGGACTGTGGGGAGAGTGATTATCACTGATTTAACTGAATGTTTGTTCAACGGCCAGTTCGGTGGGGGCAAGGAAGGGACTAAGCTCTTCTCTTGAGCCACCAGTAAAAAATGGTGAAACTGACAGAGTAAAACAAAGGACCAAGCACCACAGCTCAAACCTAAAAAGAGAAGCAGAGTCTGGAATGAGGGTAGATCTGTAATGGTTGTAATTTACACAACAGATATGAAGCTGTATTGGAAGGATAGGGACATGATGAAGTGGATAATAATCCATTGGAGGAGTCACCATGGTCAAGTCAGCCTATTACCTGCATCATGACCACTTCTACAAAGGAAAAAATGGTGCATTAGTTTCTTAAGTGACTCCATTATGAGAGGAACAGATGGTCTGATACATCAGCCAGAGCTGCCCGTCAGGGAAGTTTGTTCCCTCCCTGGGTCAAGTTAAATATGTTACCAGGAAATTTCCTAGCCTGGTACAGTCCTCAGATTATTATTTTCTATTGTTTTGTCGTGTGGGTAACAATGAAGTCAGTGAGAAGTCCAAGGGCTACCCAAATAGCATCAGGGCCTTGGTCACATCGCTAAAGGGATCAGGAGTGCAGGTAGTATTCTTTTCTATCCTACCAGCTGTAGAGAATGACATCAAAAGAAATAGGCAGACCCATCTTATCAATACCTGGCTGAGGCTGGTGTCACTAGCAGAATTTTGGACTTTCTGATGATGGCACCATCTATACAACACCAGGCCTGCTGGGTCTCACAGGATTCGCATTTCTCAATGGGGAAAAATAGTTTTGCTCACAAGTCAGCAGGCCTGGTTGAAAGACCTTTAGATTAGGTTCAAAAGGGGAAAAGGATAAAACCAGGCTTACTAGTGACAAGCTATGGGATGCCATGACAATGCTTGAGGGATGATGTACTAGTGAGGGCTTTCACTCTGGTCCACAATGTACTGAGAACACTGAAGAACTTTTGAAATGTTTGAGCACTGATGCATGCAGTATGAGGAATAAACAAGAGGAACTACAAGCTTTGGCTCAGCCCCAGAGCTACAACATTATTGGTACAAGACTTTGTAGAAAGAGTCCTGTGTCTGAACTGCTGTGATGGACAGTTATAGGCTCTTTAGGAGACATAGGCAGAGAAGGCGAGGTAAAGGGGTAGCACTGTATGTGAAGAAGAGCTTGGATGGTACAGCATTTGCAGTTGGGGACAACATGGTGGAAAGCCTCTGGGTAAGGAATAGGGGGAAAGCTAATAAAGCAGATGTTATAGATCTATAGATCACTGCTATAGATCACACAGCCAGGATGGTGACACTTAGGAGGAAAATGAAAGTGTATGGACTTTGGAAGCAAAGTCAGGCTACACAGGAGGATTCCTGAGATATTGTAGAGGGAAAATTCATATGGCCAAAGCTCAGCTGGAGTTGAAGACAGCCAGTACTGTGGTGGATAAAAAAAAAGGTTTTGTGAAGTATGCTAACAGCAAAAAGAGGACTAAAGAGAACACTGGTCCATTATGTGATGAAGTTGGTCACATCACAAACAGAAATGAAGGTAAGGTAGAGACATTTAATGCCTTCTTCACCTCTAACACTAGCGATGAGCCCCATGACCCCAAGAACCCTGGGTGGGGACAATAACTGTGGGAGTACTATGCTCCTAGTCAGCTTTGAACTTGTACAGGATTTGCTGCTGCAGCTGAATGCACATAAATCTATGAGGCTCGATGGGATTCATCCCACGGTGCTGAAAGAGTTGGCCAATGTTATTTCAAGACCTCTTTCAGTTGTTTATCAATGTCTTGGGAATCTGATGAGGTCCCAGTTGAGTGGAAGCTAGCGAATGTTGTTCCTGTTTTCAAGAAGGGCAAGAAAGAAGACCCTGGCAATTATGAGCCTGTCAGTCTCACTTCAGTGCCTGGTAAAATTATGGAAATTATTCTGAGAGTTACTGGAAAACACTTCAAAGAAAATGCAGTCATCAGTCAAAGCCACCATGATTTCATGAAGTGAAAGTCATGCCTTACTAATTCAATCTCCTTTTATGACAAGGTTACCCACCCAGCGGACAAAGGGAAGGCAGTGGATGTGTGTGGGGTTTTAGTTTGGTTGTTGGGGGGGGGAGGTTAGCAAAACTTTTGATACTGTTTCTCGCAGTATCCTTCTGGAAAAAACAAAATCCCAGCATACAGCTGAATACATTCACAGTACATTGCATGAACAATTGTCTGAAGTGTAAGGCTCAAAAAGTTTTAGTAAATGGGGTGACATCTGGGTGGTGACCAGTCATTGCTGTCTACAGCTTCTCCATGAGGGGGAGCAGAAAGAAAGATTGTGATTGTGTCCAATGATAGGACACAAAGGAAGGGCTTAAAACTGTGTCAGCAGAAGCTCAGATTGGATATTAGGAAAAGATTCTTTCTTAAGAGGGTGGTCAAGCACTGGAACAGGCTCCCTAGGGAAATGGTCATGGCCTCAAGTCTGTTAGAGTTTAAGAACTGTTTGGGCAATGCTTTTAGATATACAGTTTGCATTTTCATTTCCCCTCTGTGGAGTCAGGAGTTGGACTCAATGATCCTTGTGGGTCCCTTACTATTCAGGATATTTTATGGTTATATGATAACTTAGGTGAAAGAGCTTTTCCCCCATTGTCAGCTGTTGCATTTCTGCAGAACCCATATGAGAAACAGACTTTTCCACCTTTCAGCCCTCATAGTCCTTCAGGTTTCTCCAGGGCAGATGTTGTGGGCCTGTTGTGTAGAGCTCTAATTTGGGACTCAGCAATGTAATTTACAACAGTACTGTTTCCCTGTGAATCTGGACCTTGGACCTTACTGGGCCTGAGCAATCCCGTTTCTTGTGCGAGAGGAAACTGCAGGACCATCACCCATCCTGCAGCACCAGATGCTCCCACTTTGTCTTCTAGTCCCAGTTCCAGGGAAGATGTCCTGCTCTATCCAAAGTGTTTTCTTTGTAACTCTTCATGGAGAACAGAAGAAAGCAGCTTCTGGTGCCTGGTCACTTACCTCCTCTTTGCTTGAGGTAGCAGGTGCTGGCAAGTATCTGCATTCACAGAAGGGTCTGTGCAAACAGTTCTGGAATCTGCCTCCAAACCACCCTAACTGGCTGCTTTATCTGAGCTAGCAAAGGTACATTTGCCCAGTGGGACAGTTCTTTCCCATGACCCAGTTCTGTGCTCACACAGATTAGGAGAGAGCCTTTCATTTGACGTGCAATACAATGCCAGCTGCTTCTTGCTTTCACCCTGGTTGTGTCTGGTTATGATCGTGTATGTGTATCCAAGATAAGTGCTAGGGAGACTCCTGATAATGGAGAATTGCACACAGGCCTTGACAAAACTCTCTTCCCATTAAACTGTCATCAGGCAGAGAAAGAGCACATATCAGTTAAGTAAAAAGAGGAAGAAAGGGGCTCCACCTGAGCATGTTTGTTTGAGTTGGCACAAGAGATAGTCGCTCCATGGCAGAGATCATGGAGTCACAGAATCATAGAACCGTAGAATGATTGAGTTAGAAGGGATCTTTAAAGATCATCTAGTCCAAGTACCCTTTTTGTGGGCAGAGACATCTTTCACTAGATCAAGTTGCCTAGAACGCTTTTTAAACTGACCTTGAACATTTCCAGTGATGGGACATCCTAATTTATCTGGGAAAACTGTTGCATTTTCTCACTAGCCTTATAGTAAAAATTTCTCTTTTATATCTAACCTAAATCTGCCCTCTTTTAGTTTAAAATGGTTACCCCTTGTCCTGATAAAACCCTGGTAAAAAGTCTCTCTTCATCTTCTTATAAACCTCTCATATACTAAATGTCCAGAACAAGGTTTCACAGAGCCTTTTCTTCTTCAGGCTGAAAACCCCCAGTCTCTCAGCCTTTCCTCATAGGAGAGGTGTTCCAGCTCTCTGATCAATTTTGTGACCCTCCTCTGGACCCACTCCTACACATCCATAACTTTCTTGTACTGGGGGACACAGAGATGAATGCCGTACTCCAGGTGTCTTCCTGTGTGAGCAGAGTAGAGGGGGAGAATCACCTACCTTGACCTGTGCGCCACACCTTTTTTTAGGCAGCCTGGGATATGACTGGCTGTCTGGGGTGTAAGCACACTTTGTCAGCTCACGTCTGATTTTTCATTTACCAATAGCCCCAGGTCCTGCTCCACAGGGCTGCTCTCAATCCCTTCATAGAATCATAGAATCGTTTATGTTGGAAAAGACCTCTGAGATCATCAAGTCCAACCATTAAGCCAGGACTGCCAAGTCCGTTACTAAGCCATGTCCCTAAGCACTGCATCTCATATCATCCCCCAGCCTGTACTGATACCAGGGGTTGCCCCCACCCAGGCAGAGCACCTTTCACTTGGTCTTGTTGGACTTCAAGAGACTCACATGAGCACACTCCTCAAGTATGTCAAGGTCCTTCTGGTTGACATGTTCTGGATTACATCCCTCCCCCCAAGCATATAAACTGCACCACTCAATTTGGTGCTATTCACAAACTAGCTGAGGGTACACTCAGTCCCACTGTCTATGTCATTAATAAAGATATTGAACCACACCGGTCCCAATACAGACCTCTGAGAGACACCACTTGTTACTGATCTTCATTTGGGCAATGGAAAGTTGTTCAAATGAGATGGCAGAGGTGTTTAAATCTTATAAGTGCCACTTCTTTAGATAAAAGTAACAGCTTTCAAACCATGGAACATGAGGTTTGGTGAAGCCATTCTAAGTAGATGGTTAAGAGTGGGAAAACAGCTAAGTGGGATGATGCGTGTGTGTGCATCTGTCCGTCTGCAGCTGAGCATATGAGCTCTTAGTGGGAAAATGGGAAAGCAAATTCTTGGCAGTAGAAGAGCATGTTCTGGAATTTTGCAGTCTGTCACCTCCAGAATGACAAGGCAAGGCTGGAGAGAGTGTTTGTAGATTACTTCACTGACTCTCTTTTGTGTAGGTGATCAAGGGCAGAATGACAGAGAAAAAGGCAAAGAACTAGACAGACACAGAGACAGCTACATTTTTTCTAAAGCACTTCATCTAGAGATGAGAAAAATGAGAGGTCTTGGTGTCTAAATAAACTCAAGGGCCCAAGTTCGAAGGAAGCAGCAGCTAAGAAGAGCTTGAAGAATATAACCAGCTGAGGATAATGGAGCAAAGAGAGATTCAAGGAAGTATTTCAAAGGAGAGTATATGCTTACTTTCTACTGGCTGCTTTGTCTGGTATTACTAAAACATGAGGTAGCAAGGGCATTCTCAAGTCCTGCTGAGAATCCACTACGTAGCTAAAAGATTGTCTGCAGCAAGAAAGCTGTATTTTATTTCTGAGAAGTGTCAAACAGCAAAGGTCAAAGCTCTTCCCTCTAGTGTACAAATAATTTTAAAACACAAATCTTATTTAACATAAAAAAGGAAAAATTTATTTATTTTACTTTCCTCATAGCCTTTTGGAATATATATGAACAAAAGTCAAGCCCATTAAAAGCTTGGCCCAATACAGAAGAGAATGCGTAAGTTAGGGCTATTCGTTACAGAGGGATTCATTCAGGAATATACTGCTTACCACTTTCTCCAGCTGCCACTGCAGTATTAACTATTCTTTTGTCCTTGATATTTTCTTGTCAAAATATCCTGAGACTGCCTTCATTACTGGAAGCACTTGTTCCTCCATGCCATAGGTCAAACTCTACCCTAAAAAAAATCTCTTGCAGCCCATTTAGGTTGTGGATGAGAGAACAGATGTTGCTGAGGTCAGAGCAGCATGCACTTACTATTGTACCAGGACAGTTTAATAGCATCACCAACTTATTCCACAATATTGGAAATCTGACCAGAAGCAGTCTAATGGCTAGCACAGCTCTAAAAGAAGGCAGTTCATGGGAAAGGGCTATTCTAGAAATTAAGAGCAAACAAATTCTCACAGACAAACTTAGAGGGGAAGTCAGCTCTGGGAACAGCTGTTAAGTAATTTAATTGTTCTTTTATAAAGCAGCATAAGAAAAAAACTTCAACTTTAAGCCATCAGGTAGTTTGTGGTATTAGAGTATGTTATGGATTCCCACATGAGTGACATCAAGATGGATTTAAACGGCAGTGTACACATTGGTAAATCAAACTGCACAGATGGTGCAATTCCCCAGAAATAAACATCAGAAACACAGGGAAGTTAGTGTTGCACTTAAAATGAGATCCTAATATATGTAAATGCAGTTAAAGCACTTAAAGAGCCTTAACTCTGCTTCATAGTGACACTATGAGGAAGAAAAGGGAAAGGAAAAAAAAAAAAAAAGCACTAATTGAAATATGCCTTCAACTTCGCTTGCTTATCATAAACGTTGACTTTCTCTTCCCCTACAGCAAGAGAGTGGAACAACTTCCAGCTTTCCATTGCTGTGAGATTACAGATCTCACCCTTTCTCTACTTTGGGGGACAGCTTATAAGATCTACAGGTCTTATGCAGGGGAATAACTCTTCTTCCCAGTGCTGAGTCCTAGTACTTGGCTCATGGACATTCAGTACAAAGACATCTGCATTTCTAGACTTAGTGACAAAACTTGTAAGCCATGTGATTTTCAACAACCACAGGAAATTACAGAGAAACATCAACCGCTGTTCCTGAAAAAGGCTGAGAAGTGTGATACTGGAGACAAGAATGAGAGTATGCCATAATGAAGGCAGGTTCACAATCAGTTCTCTGCTGCTTTTTAGCACAGCCTACTGTTTGAGATTTTCTGAAGTCCAATAGCTGAAGGTCTGAAATGAAGGACCAACATCAGCTCAGCAAGCTGTTAATGGCCAATTTGTTCATTTAAAGATAGTGACTTGCGCTATCAATCTGAATCAGTGGACAGGAAAAGCCCCAGATTTTGTATTAAGCTGATCAAAGCTATGAAGTGTGGCCAGCAGAAGAAACCAGATGAAAAGACAACTTTTGGTGCTAAGGAGAAGTGGAAGGATACACATCTTGCTAAATGCCCTGAGTGCCTGGGTATCTAGGGTTGTTGCTTTAGAGATTACAAGCCTTTTGGTTCATACCTGCCAGCTAACCAGGCTCCCTTACACCCCTGCTTGTGAAGAAACATCAAACTTCTAGTACAGAGCAGCTACGACAAACCAGATTATCCCATCTTTCAAGACATTTCAGATCCAAAGAGCAGATGCGATGACATAATGAAGTCCACAAGTGAACTGTCCACCAGTCAGCCCTCCAGTGAGATGAAACTCCAGTTGCCACCATGAAATGTAAGTGAATTTCCACGTGACACGTTCAGTCTGTATCTGATTTTTATCACAGCTATTGCATTCAATTTTCATTTGAGCCAAAGCTACTTCCTTCCTAGCCAAAAGCAGCTGGAGCATATAGGTTTACTTCCCTCCATGATGAGAGGTGTTTCAGACACTCATCACCTAGCAAAGCATGCCCTTGTGCCAGGATTTGTCACTGAGAAGCAAGAAAAAGCACTGAAAAGGTTCACAGATTCCCACCTGGGACTTGTGACCCAGCCCTTGTTCAGTGTCTCATCCAACAGCAGGCCTTGGAGAGAAGGTGATAGGTTGTGCCTTTAGAAAGATGGGAGCGGTTAAGTGTCCCACAGAGATAAGATTTCAAGACACATGTGACTTGCAACTGCTTGCTGATGTGGGTGACTTCCAAACCAGGAGGCCAACTGTTGTGTGAGCCCCACTCTGCAAAGTACTCAATGTATCTGTACACCCTTGAAGCAGCGTTCAAGCAGTTCTGGGTGCCAGGACCTGACCACTTGGATATCTTGCCTCTAAATGCCTTGGAGAAATTGGTTGTCATCTTTCTGAACTGTGGTTCTCACCTGCAGATGGATAATAACACTCCATCTTTTGGGGAGGACTAAATTTATTGGTGCCTTCAGTTGTGTGGGCCACATGTTGCACAGCTGCTGTCCTTGTGCACAAACTGAGTTAAGACAGATGTCAAGGAAGTGTGCTGTGTCATGAAAACTTCAGATATGATGGGCCTGGTCTATATATACAAGAAAGAAAATGTGGTGGAATAGATCAAGTAAAACCTTCCTAAATCAAACACAAAGCAAGTGCAAGGACTACGATGTCAGAACACAGATAAAGTATAGATCAGGATCTGAGCAGCAGTCTCATACAGAAATGCAATGAACACAACTGATGAGAGGTGTGTGCATAATTTGTTAAACGATACTGGTGACTTATTTTATTCATCGCAGCGAAAAGAACAAATCACAATCAAAGCTGAGTTTTAAGGGGGGGCGGGGAGTGGGAGAAGAAAATCCGGTTGTCAGCTGCCTCCTTTTCCAAAGACCAGGCCTTTCTTTGAATACTAAACATGAGACCTTTTAATGTGCATTCGTTGACCTTATCAAACTCTCTAGATGAAGGGAAGAGAATACGATGGTTAGCTACTGAATATGCTGAAATAGGAGTGAGAGTAAGTTGTGTGTGATCTGAAATGCATTTTGACCATTTTGAATTTTTAATGTCATTTTCATTTAACACATCACAATTACAATTTGTCCTGCAAGCTGTGGTTCCACTAATATCAATTAGCCGGCCTCAGGGCATGTGTGGTTATTGAGAGATGGGCATAACCTTTGGAAGATGGAAAGGTTTTTTTCTGATTTTTGCACCTCTTCTGTGATGTAATTATATCTCTACAAGAGTCTTTCGCTATTAGTGCTATTTATTAGTATGTTTTCAGAGTTCAGCAGAGAGAGTTCATGCAGGGAGAGTCACAGCCACAGGCACAAATCAAAATACAAGCCTAGCAGCAAAAACCCCAAAGTTAACTGGCCACAGAAATACGCAGACCCCACAGTAGTACAGCTGTCGTGTCAAAGAATTTTTATTCATTATCTATTTTCATTGAAACTCTCAGCATTTGACAGATCTTTCCATAAGGACTGACTCGTAAACTTCGGTTTTAGCTGAAGTTCTTGTGTCCTGATTTCAACTGGGATAGAGTTTTCTTCGTAGCAGCTGGTGCAGTGCTGTGTTTTGGATTTGGCGTGAGAGCAATGCTGACAGCACACTGATGGGTTTGGCTGCTGCTGGGTGATGTTTATACTCAGTCAAGGATTTTTCAGTTTCTTGGGCCCTGCCAGCCAGAGGGCTGGGGGGGCACGGGAAGATGGGAGGGGACACAGCCAGGACAGGTGACCCGAACTAGCCAAAGAGGTATTCAATGCTATATGATGTCATGCTGAGTATATAAACTGGGGGAAGAAGAAGGAAGGGGGGGACATCCAGTATTACGGTATTTGTCTTCCCAAGTAACCATTATGTGTGGTGGAGCCCTGCTGCCCTGGGGATGGCAGAACACCTGCCTGCTGATGGAAAGCAGTGAATTAATTCCTTCTTTTGCTTTGCTTGTGTGCGTGGCTTTTGCTTTACCTATTAAATTGTTCTTATCTCAACCCTTGAGTTTTACATTCCTGTCTGACTCTCGTCCCCATCCCTCTGGGTGAAGGGGAATGAGTGAGAGGCTGAGTGGGGCTTGGTTGCCAGTTAAACCACAACACCTTAGCATGGACTAACAGAGTGCCTTGTTGGGGTCCTGAGCTAGAAGAACCAAGATCTGACGAAGCCTGTGAAGTCTTCTGTTTCTAAAGAGTATTGTTCCTTCAAGATATACACAGTCTCAAAGCCTAGAAGCAGAGCACTTTAGCTAACAAAAATGTAAGGTTATGTCCTGCCATCCACCAATTTTTTTCATATAAATGGCATGTATTTCAAAGACAGTTGAATTTCTTCTGTCCCACCAGCACTAATCAGATCCCCTGTTTGTGCTGACTGTTGCATTCATTGGGTGCAAGTGACCATTGCTTCTTATGTGTCTTCTAGAGGTCTCTGTGTCTTCCCCTCAGTAGCAGTTACTTGATCCTGTAGAAACACTCCCCATCACAGTGAGAGATCCAAAGACTGAACCAGGAATGTAATTGCTTCCTGGGAAAAAAAAAAATTGTTCTAGTCAGCAAATCAGCATCCAGAAAGGTTGGCTTCCCGCCTAACACAGGCTTTAATCCTCTGCACTCAAGCAACCCCAGTTCTGTACACAACCTGTTCCTTTGGCAGAAAGTGACAAATTATACCCTTCTTTTGTCCTTCTTGACCTGGAATTAATCCTGACTGCATTTTGTGTAGAGTCTTGAAGGAGACACTGCTCTGGAAGCTGTACAACAGGGGAAAGTAATACCAGGAGTCACAGGGACTGTTTGCTCAAAACCAGGATGCTAGGAATTCCCCAGGGGGCAGGGGTTTTCTTCTCTTCTAGAGCACCCTGAGTAAGCCTGGCAAGCTACCTCAGAAACAAGCAACGTCTGCCCGCAGAATGCTTTCCCTCTCTGTCAAAGAGTAACTGACTTCTGAAGTCCAAGTAGGATTTCCACCTGGTTCTGCTCTAACTAGTGCCCGGACTCTCAGCTGCAGCAAGCACGCAGGTTTCCCAGCTACTGGCTTGCATGATTTTAGAAGCATCAGTTGTGTGGGCCATGTGTTGCACAGCTGCTGTCCTTGTGCACAAACTGAGTTAAGACAGATGTCAAGGAAGTGTGCTGTGTCATGAAAACTTCAGATATGATGGGCCTGGTCTATATGTTGTTCCTCTGAGATACTGAGACCAGACTGACATTAGCGACATCTCTGGAAAGAGAAGAGGACCCAAAATTTGGACTGTCTGGTATTAGTCATCTTCACCTTGGTCTCCCCCAGCCTGGCAGACCTGCAAAGCTGGTAGTGCTTTCTCACATCAAGCCTTTTCCACATTCATATGGACTTGCAGCCAGCAGCAGAAGAGCTGATAATGAACAAATACTTAATTAAAGGCAGCAAATAAAAACCTACCAGTCCCCTGTGAAATTTCATCATTCCATATTGACAGAAGATGTGCACTAGGCCGCTTAAGAGTCTAAGACTGCACTTGTAGCTGCAGGAGTTATTTAATCCTGTCTAATGCAACTTAGAGAAAGTTTAGATTTTAAAAAAAGGCTGGTTGTTATATCTAAATCTTTATGAGTTCATAACACTCTCCTCTCTAGAGAGAATCCCAGTCACGATTAGAAGACTAATTTGAAAAAATATATCCATACTATTATACATGTATTTTTTAAAATTTTCAATAGAAGTGGGAAAGAAGGGTAAACATTTTGATGAAGCCATTTCTTACAGGGGAGAAGAGCATTTTTCACAATCCAATGGGAGAGGAGAATGGAGGAAAGAGCGGACATGAAATATTTAATCTAATTATTGTCTTTAATTAATATATGGCCAGTCACATCCAATGCACTTGATTTCAGACACAGCTGAAAGGCCTAGCAAACATCAGGGAATACCACAGAGATAAATATCAATGTAAACTAAGGGATAATAAACTTGTGCTTACAGTTTATATAATACAATGTACCATGGCTAACATTAGTGCTGACAGAGAAAGTGAACAAGGAGACAAATATGGTTCGACCTGTTCGATCTTGCATGGTAACAACAGAAAGCTGTACCACGTCCCTAGTTATGCTAGGATCTGTACAAACAGTACCATTAATTTCATGTCATAGATAAAGAAATGTCTAACAAAAAGTTCTCCTACCAGTATAAAAGCATCTTATTTACAGGCAGCACAAGATTAACCTCGTACACGCATACACCTCTGCAACTTTTGTGTCTCCCAGATGCCTGGGGGAAGGGGGGGTAGGTAGTCAATAAAACTCAAATACCAAAGGCACAGCTGGGCATCTTTTGTGTGACAGTGTCAGTGCAGTGGTTTTTGTTGCTTGCCAAGAGGTCTTCACTAAGATTTGATGTGTTTATTCAAAACCAAAACCAGGGATAATGATTTTAAAGATTTCTTTATGGTGCCAGTTTTGCTCTGTGCCTTTCACATCCAAGCTTCTTCTTGAAATGAGCAGGTTTTAATGAGTCAAGAAAATTCTTCTCGAGGGAGAGAAGATGAAAGGAAATAGTCTCAAGAGGCAGAACTAAAAGTCTTTCCAAAGGGGTGTCTGCAGAAACCAAGTACCAGCTATAAACGACCCCAGGCAAGAACTGATGAAGTCAGTGGAAATACAGCACTGAGACCGTTCAAGCATCCCACTAGTAGGAACCTATTCACCTAAGGTCAGTTGCATCAAGTTGGAAATAAAGAACTTGGTTTAAGATACAAGAAGAAAATGGAGTATGATTTTAATGGCATAATTATCCTTTATAGGACCATTACTGTTTAAGATGCAAGGAAAAGATACCCCTCCTTCAAAATACAGAATGCTCAATTCAGAAACAAAGCACCTATGGCTCGACATTGTTATGACCAATTAGACCAGAGACATTAGAATTTACATTCCCATTATGTAGAGCAGTGCCTTCAAGATACTGCTTTACTGTGCCTGATGGCCTGTTCTGACACCAAACACGGCTGCTGGTTGGCTTGGTCTGGAGGCACAGGCCATAACACAGAGAAAAATCATTGCTTCCCAGAGAAGAACAGAAAAGTGCATGGGCTGAGTTCTGCCCCTGGAAACAAGACAGCTTTTTTCTGGTTGTTTGTTTTTTCTTTTTTTAATTTGGTGGGAATCACTTGTGAATGTCCTAGGAAAAAAGTGCTTTTCAATGGACCCCAGCAGTCCTAAAAGCTGTCAGACTTGCAGGGCTGGATGAATCTGTTATTCAGATTGTTGCCTAAGCTCCGGAATTATGGACCCCTGATTTAGTGTTTAACTATATATGCCCAAAGTTCAGATCAAGCTAACCTCTCAAGCTGTCAAATGACTGACCCTTTCAACTGACCCACCCTCTCAAGTCATCAAAACTGATGAATGAAAGGACTTCTAAGCAATGTAGCCAATCTTGGGAAACAAAGAACAGATAATAAGAATAACACTGTTAACTTAAATTATGCAGAAAGAAGGCTCCAAGTGAGAAAGTTCTGGCCACAAGAGGAGACAAGCTGGTAAGGTGTTATAACACACAGAAAATTATTTGAAAGTAGGCCATAGGTAATTGTGGTAGTGGGAGAACAGGGACGCAAATAGCCACTGCCCCCCAACACACCCTCGAGAGAGGGCAACTGCGGCGAATGAAGAGACAGGACGCAGCTTGATGCAAGCAAGATGACCATTTATTGTACACAAACACGAGTTTATATATGTTTTCAGAAGCTGCGCTCTTTAAACAGATTGGTTCTTTAAGCTAAGCATTGCATACTAGGCAATCCCTGATTGGTGGTTAACTACAAACAAAGGACATTTTAAGTGTTTACAGTCATCAATTAACAGCAACGTGTTACTTCTCCTTGGCGCTATCTGTGCCTCATTCCCTTATCTTTTCTCAGCATGACTCACCCTGCTGATCGTTATCTATTCACATTCCTTGTCCTCTCAGGGTTTGTGGCCCACAAGCTCGAGCACATTCCTTTCAGCTAACTGATTGTTACTTATGGTCCTGATTTCCAGGCCCCCTCCTGCAGGCAACCCCTGGCTTAGGGAGCCTGTGTAGTTGGGAAAAACCTTCAGCAGCCCTGCCTGAGGCTGCGCACTAATTTGCACTAGAAGCAAGGAACTTGCAACCAACCCTGTGTGTGAATGAAAATATTACATGTACTATGAATGTGCAAGCACTCTGCTGTGTGTAATGTGTGCCCTCGAGTAACTTGGTGAGCATGTTAGGGAGAAAGATCCCCCCTGCACCCAGTGCTGCAACAAACCAATGTCAGCCTTCTAGACTGTCATTTGGTTTTGAGAGTTTTCCTGGTTACAATCTTGGGTTACGAGATGGCTTGGGGATCTAGCTTATTTCTAGATCTCATTGCCTGAATTTACTTTGCATGTGTCTGGCAGCTCAGATGATTGACTGTGGCCCACACCACAGCGTGAAAATGCATGTAGACACTGCATAGGGTAGCATCTGTCTGCTTGGTTTGTAATGCTGGCAACAGGCTAATGACACGTGTCTGACTGGTCGTAGACATCAGCACAGGTTGCCTCCCGTTGCCTCCTTAGAGATGCTTAGTTATGGTATGCCAACTCTATGCAGCAGAAAGCAATGCCCACAGCAATGCCTATTTCCAAAGCAATGCTCTGACTGAAGCTGGGATGCTTATAGGGTGCAGTGCTTGAGTCCTGGAAGGAGCAATGCACTGCCTACTGTTCTGGAGATGGACAAGCCTCAACCTACTGCATCTCTGGAAAGAAAGGCACATAAGCCCCTCTTTGTCACCATGTGCCCACCTGTTTACTTAACCTAGATAAAGATCTGCTACCTTAAGGATGATGTTAACACTTCAGTTATTGTTGTTTGACTTAAATAAATGGCCCTGAGTAGTAACTGCCTGGGGAATTAAGATGAATGTGTTTTTAAAGTGAATGTAAAAGAGTGGCCAGTAATATGTGTTGGGAAAGGTATTGCAAACATCACTTACTTGTTTTTCTGGGGAGCAAGCCTGCCTTTAGTGCTTCAGACTTAACAGTAGAAGACTCAGGAGGACAGCACTGACATATAATTTGAGAAGGGACAGAATTTCTTAGCCACACTCGTGCAGCTTCCTGTTCAGTATGGTACAAACTAGATCGAACCACAGTAATATCATTAGTGCTGGATTATGGACCCCATGCTCTGTCCCTCTCCAGTCCCCATTGATTGGTCTGATTAGCCTTATGTTGAGCTGTGATTCTGGTCACCAGAACACCAGTACATCAGAACCACAGTTCTAGGTGTCCCCCCAAAACCTTTTTATTTTCTGACTAGGTTAGCACAGTTAATTCAGCAGTCCTACAGTGAGCATTATCCTACAACCTGTCTGCATAAGCTCATACTGTGTGGCAGAACTGAAGCACTGTTAATCATTTAGACAGTAAGACACAGGCAGTAACTCATCAGTAGACCTGCATAAGAATAATTTTATTTCCATTGCTGTTGCTCATCCTTCAGGGTTCCTTCTGCCAAGAATTTCCCCCATATAAATATTTACAGCTAAGTTAATTTCCTGAAAATAAACCTTTGTAGTGGAAATGGTGACAGAACTGCAACTCTAATGATGTAGTAGACATCACTGTAATATACTTTCAAATCAAATTAAAATCTAAAAACTGACTGTAAAAGAAATGTAACAATCACTGTTTCTTATTGTCCCTAACCAAGCTGCTTGTACTGCTAGGTATAAGTATTACAGGCACAGGATGGAGCAGAAGCTTTTGAATCAGGAAGCAGAAAATAACAATGTAAATAAGTATCAGGCTTGTTTTACATTTATAACAGTTGTTAGCTTCTGAAAAATGGGGTTTCGGTTTGGTTTTTTTCAATTTTAATTTAGTTGTTGGTAATCAGAAAGCCATGGCAGTTACTTAACATAGAGAAAGAGCACCTTAATTATATTTAGTACAAATGCATCATACATCATCTTCTTAATGCAAATCAGGTTTTTAGTCATGCTGTTATATCAAGTTGTGTTTGAACAGAAATTGAAATTAATTAGGAGTCTGCAAAACAGCTTTTAAAAATCTGCTTTTATTTATATTGTCTACCTTAAGTCTGTTGAATGGATAAAGAGAAAATAATTAATGAAAACAGGTTTTGCATCCTGAAATTAACTTTTTAAACAAAATAAACACAGCTAATAAAAAAATATGTTTAATTATCCAGTTGTGGTCAATCTGGCTTTCAAGACCTCAAATACAGTTCCCACTCAAATTACACAGGAAAAAATACTTTCTGGTGCTCTTTCTCCCAACTTCAACCATTTTCCTCAATTCCCAGTACACCAGTCACTGATATAAATTTGATAAATAAAGAAAAAGTACAAGGACATTCTTGCTTCAGTATGTACATGGGTGTCAGGCTGAGTCTGTCTTCCTACACCGATACAGCCAGGTTTTTCACCAAAACCTGTCACAGGCCAAGTTTAGCCAATGTTTTGTTTCTGAAAGTGCAGATAGAAGCAAATAATTATAGCAAATGCTAGCAAATGTAGTTACCTCCAGAGATTATTATAATACAAAATTTATTTTCAGTGAGTGAGTTTCCATATGTATATTCAATATTTTCATTTAAATTTCTAAGAAAAATTGCTTTCACTTGGAGCTACAAAGCAATATAGCAGCCTGAGGAAGACAACAAAGACATCTTCTCCTCAGTCAGGAATACATGTTTTTCTATTCAGAAGAAGAAATTACACAGAGCAGCAGGCCTTTTTATAAGTCACAGCCAATTACAAGAAGATGAGTTATAAAAAAAAAAAGACTGTACAGTAATAGATTGTTTTTCCGGTACCTTTGTTTTTTTCTGTACTTGTTATATCATGAAGTGATGATGCCTTTTTGGAAACCTTCTAACTACCAGAATCAGAATCCCCAGAGTTGCTACGAAATTCTCATCTTGGTTTGTGTGTTTTCCTGTCACCATTTGCGAGTGGAGTCTTTTCTCATTCCACTAACACCATCTACATGTCTGTTGCAGAATGTCTCAATGTTTAGCCAAGAGAAGCACAGCTGCTTTCAGTTTCCAAGTGACCTTGTAAGAACCATTAGCTAGTCATGCAAGAAAGAAGATAAAAGAGCATCAAACAGACTTAGGGTTTCTTGACACAGAAGGCCAAAAATAGACATACTTCTTTTTCTAAATACCTGCACTTCCAACAGTTCAATAAGACTATGTATTTCAGGAAAAAATCACTTTCAGCTACAGGATCTCTCTGTGTCCTGCCTCTCTTTAGCAACTGAGAGAAGGAGCTAGTTCCAGGAAGGTACAAGATTTGGGTGCATACAATTTATTGGATGTTCTGTGAAGGATGCAGCTTCATGACTACCACAGCAAACCTCGGTATAAACCATGTGTCTCCCCATGCAGAAAAAGAACTGTTATCCAGCTGTGCAAAGTTTGCCAGGTTTGCTGCTTTGCATGATTGCCTGCCACAGCACCATCAAAGCAGGATGTATTGCAAGGTCATAAGCCTATTAACTCTGGTGATATCACTCAGGAGACAAGCTCAAGTTCAGAGTCCTCTAGCCCTGTACAAGTCCTCACACCCTTACATTTCTTCTTGCAAATGTCCTGAGAGAGGGTAGACTACTGAGAAGAAACTTTATCTAATGTTCTCCAGCCTCAAAATGCCCCAAAAGCATGGAGCGTATACCTTTTGGAAAAGCCAGACCTACCACTGCTGTCCCCACTACATGCAGGTCATCCTGAGGCCACCACTAATGAGCTGTGCAGAATGAAACCCTCTTCCCCCACAATGCAGCCAATGTGTAGCCTTTAGCTCACACTCCATCACAATCTTGGGTACATCCAGCACAAAAAACTGGCCTGTAAACAAGCCTAGCCTCAAATAAAAAAAGATTCTATGGCCCAGAATAATCCAGGTCCATGTTGCCACAAGAGACAGGTTTTAATTTAGAGTCAGGTCTCCCTAATATGTAGGATACAATTATCTCTTCGAAGCTATAGACATCCAGTGTCTGTGCTAGATAATGTACAAACCTTCAGGACAAGAAAACATGCAGTCAGCATCTAAGGAAACGGGAAACCAGAGCATATCCTGGCAAGAGAAAATGGCCTCCTGGACAAGGTCTGCTCCTGCCTTTATATTCAAAGGCAAAGTGTACATACACATGAACACACACATGCATAGATGTTCAGAGACACATACAGGCTTAGATGACAGGAAAGATAAAGACAAAAACATAAGTAGGTAGGTAGGTAGATACATAGATAGACAGAAGGATAGACACACATGAAATTACGCAAAGGCAACACACCACATACAAATTGCTTCCTCTTGTAGAAGACACCACCTGAAAATCTACAGTGTCTCACAGTTTGAGAGGATTGCCTTGATCCTCTCTTTGCAGTCCTCTTTGATGCCAAAGGTGCAGGGACAGGGAGTCCTCTTATCAAGGAAGTTAGGAAGGTAAAAAGAGTGCCACATCATCTTTAGCAAACCAACACACTTCTCCTGTAACGTGGATGAAGGCAGTTCAGCAGACACTTCAGAAAAAAATGCTTTTGTACTTACTGTAATTCTGGAGGATTGATACATTAAAACATATGGGAATCCTTTCCGGGAACTCTGAATTCTCCTGGATTGCACCCTAAAAGAAAGAAAGAGGAAACAGCAACTGAGCTAAAAATTCTGGTTTGTTTTGGTGTGAATCAGTGGTTTTCTGCAACAGTGACTTTCCTCATAAATAGAAAATTCTGGTTTGGTTCCATTACTGACAAGAATTGTAGCAGATTCAAAGTAATACAGAAAGTCACACATAGCAAGTGTGTTGAATTTCTCTGAAACAAACACCAGCTCCCTATGATATGGTTAGTAATCAGTGTACCAGAGACTGGCTTTATGGTTAAAAAGATAGAATGAAAAATCTCAAAGCTTTTCTTTTAACTGCAAGCAAAATCTTCAATAAAAAGGTAACAAATGAGTGCTTTTTTTCTTTTTTTTTTTTAAAAAAAGTGCTTGACAAAAGGAATTGTGGATTACTTTTCTTACAGATTTCAGGAAGTGATGCTTTCTTCTTTGATTTTAATCAAAGACATGTCAGATCTTGTCTTTCATGTCCTGAAAAACATTATACAAGGGATTTAGGAAGAATAAACATCTTGCAGGTTGCATTTAACAAATAGGCCAGTTCTGATAGGGGTTTTCTTTACACTGTGTTCTCCCTGTTGGCTCACTTTTATGTCAAGTAGCATTTTGTGAGGTTTTTCAGTACTGTGAGAAATTCAGTGGTAGTGAATGCTTTATAAAATTTCACTAGGGTTTTTTTATTTTTCTTTTTCAGCTTTAGAAACATGGTGAAGTTTTCTATGTTAACAAGTTTATCCTGACACCAGGTCACAACATTTCTGCAGGCACTAATAGTGATCAAGAGACTGGAATCCCAGCACATTTTATGTATTATGCACTATGTTGATGGTCTTTTAAAATTTCTCATTAGAGAGTTAGAATGCATTTGAGCCTTTCAAATTCTGATGTTTTAATAAAAACTGTAAGACAACAATGTCCACACTGCAGATACTCAGGATTTCTACCTCTATACTTCGAGACTCATGTTATCAGCCCCCCATATCACATGAGTACAATTTTAAGTCCTGGGAAGATGCAACTGCTGGCAGAGCATATAGTACTCCTGAGTACTCCAGTATCTGCTCATTATTTCTGCCATTCCCTAGGACACAGTGCACTTTTCTTGTGTCAGGGAGGCACTTTTATTCTGAATAGGGTTGAAGGCTTAAGGTGTATTTTACTCTGTCAAAATGAGAGCTATAACAGACATTTGTACCAAATGGGAACAAACACAAAAGAAAGCATATAGATTTTAAAGAAGACATTTCATTTTAACTATTTAAATGCCTCATCCTAAACTTATTCCTGTATCATCTTGCTAGTATTAGACAGCCTTCCACCCCACCTCCAGGAGCAGGAGTGACAGGACTCACAAAGCTCTACTTGTTCGCTTTTCACCAGGCCACGAAAACCCTTCTTATTTTCAATTCCTTGCAAAGTTTTAACTTTGTGGTACTGCTGATGGGTATGGGATGTCACACAGCAGTCCATACAATTCTACTTCTTTCTTTTTCTTCTTAAAGTTTCTTTCCCAGCTGTAGTTCTTTGCTGGATTATCTTGTAAGGATCTCTGAAGACAAAGTATCAAAACATGATTTACGACAAAGAAACAAAACAATCCTTCTATAAATCAACTGATCTAACTCACAGACATTTTAAGAGCATTCTTTAAAGAGCTGTCACAAAGGAAACTATAGTGAGCTCGGGAAAGGAGTAGTTTCAAAGTGTCTCCCCCTTTGTATTTTCTGTACATCTTTGGTACGGTTCTTGTGAAGGTGGAAAGCTAGAAGCTGAATCATGGAAATGATCATAAAAACAGGGTTTGAAAATGCTGACTGTTTCTCCATAAGTACAAGTTAAATTGTCCAGGATGTGAAAAGCTGGCAATCAAGTCTGATGAGGGTACTGAAGTAGTTGTACAAGCACTCATGCAAAAAACTGAGTATAGGTGTAAGCTCAAGGCTAAAAGGACCTATGATAGAAAGAACATGGTCAGATCTTTGAAATCAAGGCTTTCGTCATAGACTGAATACATCTGATAAGTCAGCCTGTGCTGCTCTGTTATTACAGCTTTGTTCTTACTAAAAAAAAAATTTAAAGTATTTCTCAGAGCTGTCCAAAGAGTCAAAACCAGGCACAACTTTCCTGTCTTGGCTTTCATGTTTTTTCTCCAAAACATTAGTGGCACTTGACATTTGGCAGATACTTAATCTGCTAGTACGTAGATCCCAGAAGAAAGAAATTTTTGAGTGGGAGAGGGAAATTAGACTGGAAGCCATGCTTTGTCGAAAATACTGCTTAAAGGTTTCAGCAAAAATCTGGGAAACTGCACAAAGAGATAAAAAGTGATGGAGGAAAGCAACTACAAAAGCAGCGTTCACCATCATAATAAAACTGAAAACACTCATTGCCTTTAAATCCAATAGCCGGTCCCTGTAACGAAGAACTCAAAGCAATAGAGGCTTTTGTGGGAGCCATCTAGAGTAGAGTGATGTCACTGATATCAGAGCTATAGGGTGGAATCTGATCCAGTATAACAGGGACCAAAGTAAGCAGGAAATCAAATTTTCCAAAAATGTAGTATAGTCTTTGCCCCTGGCACAAGACATAATAGGATAGCAATATAGCTGGAACAACCCTATACTGTCATTCCATATAGACCACAAGCAATCTAGGTAAAAAATATCTTCAAAACCAGCTGCAGGGCAATGTCAAAGATCTTTCAGATCAGCCATCACTTGTTGAGCTTTTTTCTGTGAATGCTAAGCTCTTATGAGTCACTCTCAGAAAGATGGTAAGGGTAAAGTTCAGAGGAGGAGGAAACTGTCTGTCCCACTGCCTAAAGCTGCTGTTGAAAGTCTTGTGGGAAATATCCTGGAAATTATTTTTATTCCTATACAAAGTCTTGATCTATTGAAATCACAAAGGAAAATACCCCTCAGTTGTAATTAAGTTTATTACTTCCTTCACTCTTCCTCACAAATGACTTAACACCATCTAACATCTAAGCTCCTATGCTATCCCTCAGATCAGCTAAGCCACTAGTTGAGCAAGGTAGAAAGGGTGACAGCACCATGTGAGGAAGGGCTGCTGTGCTCTGCTTGCTTTTGTGACAGTTGCACCTGCAAGTATGATTAGAACAAACTTCCATAATATGTATTCTCCGTCTTCTAAGGACAAAACAGGGGGCAGACAGATGCAGCCACAAGACATGAAAAGATTACAGCTGAACTGCTCAGAGTGAACAGTTGTCTGGGATCTTTGGTGCAGAACCAGAGGTGTTTGCCCTCTTAAAGCCAAGGAGACCATATATTCTTATCATCCAGTTCATGCAGGGATCTGATTCAGAAGAGGAAAGTATATGAAATCCTTTCTTCTAGAGTTTCCTCATGAAAAACAGCAATTACTATTGTATTAAGAAGTCTAACAATAGGTTAGAGAAAAATATCACCCCTTCCCTAAGTCAACAATAGTCCTGGCAGCAGCACAGCTATGACCGTGGTGTAAGTTAAAAAGCGCTCCCAAAGACATGCTGCTGTTTGGAAGAGCTCACATGTTGCTTGTGCCTGTGAGAAGTAGTAATGCAGATTTTTCCCTAGGCAAACAGCTTGGGATCCCAGCTCATGTCTTGGCAGTCAGAGAGAAAATAAGAAGAACTGTGAAGGAGGTTAGTGATGATAGATTTCATCAGTCATCCAGCCTAGCAAGCGGTAACACAGCTTCACCATACACTGGTTATTTTCTCATATACAGGGCTTTCTATAGATGACTGGATTTCTACTGTTTCTTCTGCCTTCTGATTCCCACCCAGAGAATCTTCTTGTATTCAGTTTAGACTTTCTTAGTATTCTCTGGTCATTCTACATTGGAATTATCACTGGTCAATCCTTCCCATTAACTCAGGTAAGCTAGCACTTCCAGTTTTGCAGTCCTTGGTGCACCTCTTGGTTAGTATAAGATTCGATCTAGCCCATAAAGAGAGATCTTTGCAGATGTATGTGGAAAGTGAATAGTTATGTTTGCAGCAGACTGCCTACAATCACATTTTGTGGTCCTGTTGGCCTGCTTTCTGCTTCCAGCTTTCTCTTCTGCATAGCTGACTGCACTTTCTGCTCCCACCCCTGTGCCTTTCTGTGTCATACCGTGATCCCCAGACAGCTCTCCTGCTCCCCCTGCCCCTTCACACTTGGCATATATGGGTTTTAAATACCCCTGATTCATGAAGATGTTTGTAGGTGCTGATACTAACATTAGAAGCCCATTAGAAAAGCCAAAAAAGAGGCTCAGCACCTCAGCTCTGGCTGTTCCTACACAGAATGCACACTTTTCACTAACCCAGTTCAGTCACACACTGCTAGAAAATCACCTCTCCTGTACAGCAGAAGGGTAGGAGCCAGAAGTCAGTCAGAAGAACCTCCTTTCACCAGCAAAGCTGTGGTTACAACCTGTGAAGGTCAAGAAAAGGCACACAGAGAAGAGGAAGAAAGCTGCAGTTTTGCAGGACATTTTCCATCCAAATGGTTTTGAACCTGGAAATGTCTGAAGTACCAGAAGCAAATACATCATGTGTAGACGTGTCACTTCAGGGAGAATGGCAATGCAGAAAAAAGCTTTGTATGAGTGCATCATGTTCATTTTGACCATTTTGAAACTAAGGACCTGACATTTCTAAGTGGGACTGTTTTTTTACTGCAGCATCTTCTGCAACATTTCTGAAAGGTCAAAGCTAAAGCTCAATTAACTTTTTTGCAGTGACATCTGTATTGCTGGGTGCTAGAGGAAGAGTCTTCACAAAAAAGTTTCTTAATGGTGAGTTGAACTAAGAACAATTAATAGGAACATAATCAAGCAGAAAGAGAGGGAGCTCCCTGAAGGTGCCAATTCTCAATTTTAAATTATTTTGATCCATTTTGCTACAGAAATCAACCACAAAAAGAAAAATTATTCTTCCCCACTCATACATGCCACAGATTCAGGTTTTTTCCAGCACCCATAACAAAGATGAACAGTATCTAGGAAGGAGAATTAGCATGAATACGTGTTTTCCAAAGCACTGAGGACAGGAATATGGGATAAAGACTATGAAATCAGTGGGGAATTCCTGTGGTTCCACAGCAGGGTCATCCCACCACATGGAGCAACCACCAAAAGAAGGAAAATTCTTTTATGATACCTGGCCTTTCTCCCTGGCTGGATAGTTGTTAAAGACAGCACAGAGAGAAATTTTGTCTAAGTAAAAAATGGAAAAAATGTTTGACTCCTCACCATCACAATCATCATCATTATCTTTATCTGAAACTAAAATTTTCCTGGGCAAGCATACAAGGAACTGGGCTTTTTTGGCTTGAACCTTTGAATTTCTTCTGTTCTTTCCTGGTGTTGGAAAAATGAAACATCAGACCAGAATTAGCAAGGTAATTCTGAGAAGCAGCTTTCACATACCTATGCAGTTTTCAACCTCCTGGTAATTCAACTTGATTTGAAGATCTGAGTAATGATGGAACTGCTGACAGATCTCACTGTTTCCACTGTATTCCTTCTTTATGCTACAGCCAAATGAAGCCTGAAGGAAAGTTAGTCTTTTGAGCTGATATTTTCTGAGGAAATAGAAGTAGATCCATTCCCTGTACTTTGAGGATGGAAATATTATAATACCACTGTGCCTGGCTGGATTAAGACTATTCCCTGCTTTATTGCAGTAGCAAGTATCCGTGCAGCTATGAGAAAGGCAGTATCCAAAGTACTGAGAGACCATGATGTTGAAAAATTTCAACACTGAGCCTGCATCCTGAAGATCTCTATAATGTCCAAACCTGGCAGAAAACAGAGACAATCCTTTCTAATGTCTGATCAAACTACATAGCCACAATATATCAAACACGGTAAATGAGTATACTGCAGTAAAAGTTAATGTGAACACAAAACCAGTGTTCTTGAATCAAATTAAAAGTCTCCTAATCATGTATCCTGTCCTCAGTTGCAGCCTACAACAGATGTGTAAGTGAAATGCAAAGTATCCTTTTATTATACATCCTCAGTATCCACCAAAAGCAACTTTGAAAAGCTTCCTGCACTAAGATATCATCATATCTTCATCTGTTAAAGTGCCCAGGAATAAACATATGTTTCACTACAGCATTTAATCCCTTTCTAAGACCACTTAAAATTCTGACAAAATTCTGTGGCAGTGAGTTCCACAACTGAAGTATGAATTAAAATAGTTCATTAGATACAGGTGGTTTTCATTTAACAGAGAAAAAAAGCAGAAATACAAGGAAGAAAGAGTCCAATGGCTTAGCCATGATCTTAATAACACTTAGAAAAAAATGCAATTGTAGATGGTAGAAACTAACTGCATATTTCCATGTTAAATTCAGTTAAATTTCTGCTGTGTCTTTGTAACAGTTTTCCAAACTTGTGAAAAGTAATCTGCTCTGTATGAATAACCAGGTTTTGATGAGAAAAAAAACAATTTTTAAAAATTAGTTAGTCAGTCTGAAATTAATTGCATGGGACAGAAACAAAAGAAGTTCACTGTGAGACTAAATACATTTTTACATGTCCTTAAAAAATGGTTTTAATGAGTTTTGAGCATTTATTTATTTTTTTAAATGCAGCATGTTGCAAAGTAACATTTTGTTTTGAGCAACATCAGTACCAATAATGATGCATCACAGGCTTTTTGTGATCCTTTGTCAGTTTTCTTGCTGTTGAAAACTAAGCCAGAAACAAACTACATTTTTTAAGACCCTCGACACGAGGTTTTTTCCCCCCACAGTCAAAAAACATCACATACGATTTTACCTACCTCATATCACTACTTCCCTGGTGTGAGGAGTCATCCTTTTTTTTTTTTACATGCAACATTGTAACAAAACGTGCTAACAAAACGTGCTTGGAAAAAGTTCGTCCCACAAGGTCCTTTCTTTCTCCAGATTTCTCTTAAGTGTTTTGCTAGTTTCTTTTATGGTTTGTGAATATTGAGCCAGCTTCCATGTCCATTTCGCATTTGCTGCACATCTAAGAGCTTATATCTTCTTTCCTTACATTGGAGTCTAGTAGCACTTGAGAGGCCTCCAAGATTTTGTGTTGGATTATGGGGAGAAACCAGTCTGGATTTTGCCATCATATAAGAGAATTTACCTTTTCAGAATTCCAGGATGTCTCATTTGAAAATCAGTGACCACCAGTCCCAGTCCAAAACAAATCACAAAGCTATGCTGATGAAAAGTGCTCCTTGATGTGCATATCATCAGGGACTAAAACCACACTATTTAGTAACCAGCCATTGAAGTAGTGCATTGCTTGCATGTAAACCTCACCCTTGAAGCTACAGGGAGAACTTCCTTCAAGGAAGACATATAAGACAGGAGAGCAGGCAGGCAGAGCAAGAACCCATTCTCTTTTGATACCAATTAGCAGTTCACTCAATCCACAAAGGGAGTGGTTTTGTTGGTTTCCCTCACCCTGCTTCCAAGACCTCAGAAAGCCCAGAGAAGGTAGCTGCCAGGTAGCATGTTCTCCCTCCCCGTTTTTTTGTTGGGTTTTTTTTTTTTTTTGAGATGCAGGAGGAAGAAAGTAACATTGTTAAGCAACTTTCCTCCTGGAGGCAACCCAGTCAGGTCTCATCTGGTTATACTCTAAGCCTCACACTTCTCACAGACAAGCTGTCATCCTGGAGAAGTTCACTATGTTCACCAACAAAGCTGTGTGAACCAGCTCCAAAGAGAATCACAGCATCTTATATGTCCTCCTTGACAGGAAGTTCTCCCTGTAGCTTCAAATATGCCCAAATATTGGTACCCCAAGGAGGAGCAGAGAGGAGAGATTTCAGCACATCTACATGGTATCATCAGTGCTGCCTCTAAGCAGAAAAATCAATAGTGTTGTGACACTAATGCTAGAGAACTTGCAGCCAGTGGTGCCTTTTTCAGTGTCAGAATGAGATTTACCTGTTATTGTCCTTCCTGTTGTTCAGACAAAGCCCAAAATACTTGGGCAAATACAGTAACAGTGCAGAGAAGGGGAGGAGAGGACTTCTGTAGAGCTACTCAGACCACTCATTTACTGTCTTGAGAGCCTGATGAGACATTCTCTCTGTGTCTCCTCCATGAAAACAGGACCAGGAAGCAAATTTTGAATGGCATTTCTGGTGAATGTCTACTCTGCAAACCAACAGCTCTACACTGGAGCTCCCAGCTCCAAGATCTGGAGCACCATCCTGAAGACAGCAGACCCCAGAGTCCCCTGCATCCTGTGTGTGTGCCAGACTTGCCATGCTCCAGCCGCCCCATGGGCATTCAGCAGCATGGTAGGCAAAGTCCTGTATCTGAGGCTGCCCAGCAGGATGAGCATCAGTAACCAGGCTCACAGACAGCTTTCAAAGGCCAGAAACAGGAACATCACAAGAAGCTGCCAGAAAAAAATTACGTAGCAGGGGCTAAAAAGTGTCTGCCAGCCTTCCTGCTCAGGGTACAGGATGCTCTGTGGCACTCATTTGTCTGTAGTAGGGCAGATAGTATATTCATAACATGGTCTGAAGGACTGTGGGAAACGCACCATATTATGGATTGAGCCCTCTCTGGTTTAGAGTGTGAGGAGACTAACTGTGTGTATGAACTGGGCTGCCAAGTCTTAGAGACAGGCATCTTTTCTTTAGAGTCTAAAACTCCTTCGGAAAACCAGAGCTGTCTTTTTATGGAAAATATAGGCAAAACAGTTGGAAGCATCTGTATAAGATTGCCTCTGAGACACTGAAGACTTCTTGGAATAATTTGCGTTCTATGATGGGTGTCCTATTGAAGGAGCAGTTGGGAGGTAGCACTATTTAGCAATGGCTACAGTAATTCACCTGATGTGTCAGGTGCAAAAGTATTGATAAATCAGAGGAAACATGCATTCGAGAGGCAAGGGCACTTGAGGTCCCAAAAAAGATAGAAGATTCTTCCCTGCACCAAGGTGTAAAGCAGACTCTTCAAGAAACATCAAATAGTTGTGTCTGTCCTGGTCAGGACAGACTGGTAGGTACCACCAGCACACGTAAGCCTGCAAAGCACAGAATGCAATTCCCATCAAGGCCTAGACATCTGCATTGAGGACTCTGTTTTCTTTGGCTTATAAGAAGAACTAAAAGCCAAGGTACTCCCAGGGCCATGGGCTGACAGCAGCACCTTGCATCAGGTATCACTGCTCAGGTCCACATTGCAAGTCAGCTGTCACACAGTAAAAGGTATCCTCCAAATCTCTCTCCCTAGCTTCTTTTCCTCCTCCTTGTCTCTCTTCCCTGCTTTCTTCTATTTCCGCCTCCTCATTGTCTTTGCATGTCATTTTATGCTTTGCTCCAGCTCTTGCCCAAACTCCACATCATTCCCCAGTGACATGATTTTTAGCCTCATCCCTCCAGCACCTGCCAAGGAAGAGGCTGAAAAGGTTTAAATTTTTGGTTGATATTGGACCCAAATCACAGCTCCTTAAAGCTGTTCTACACTTTTTTTCCCATCCAGAATTACAGCAAGAAAAATCTGAGAGTTGATTCTCAAGCACTAAATATTCCCTCTGCCTGTTTCTCCAAAAAGGTAAGAATTCTCCAGTCTTCTATTATTCTCTCCTTTGTTAAAACTCCATCTTGCGGAAGATCTAATTAAATTATAAGCTATTTTGGGCTGACAGATGTGCAGCAGACTTATTACTACTGTTCAGTTCCGCTCAGTCTAATTAGTTTCTCCATACACTTCTTTCCATTATTTCCCATTGCTATGGAAATATATGTTTTGAAACCTTTCCATGGAACAAAGGGGAAATTTTGACTTGTCTGCCTTAAGGCCATGAGTTTAATTAAACTTGTCAGGTATTGAAGTTGCTATTTAAACAATATATTCCTCCTTCATTTACAGATGTATTACAAACTACCAGTTTTTAAGTGCCTGAACTTCTCAGTAATTTTTACATCAGACAGGTCCATTTGTCTGTGACAAGGAGGCTCCATAATCTTAGAAAACTTTCATAACTAAATACTTTTGCTGCAGTTTGCTGGAGAAAAACTTCCTTTACCTTGCAGTGTATTGGGTGCAGGTGCCGAGGTTTTGGCAGCAGGGGGCTGCAGTGTGGTCCCTGTGAGGGGAGACCAGGGCCGCCCTGTGCTGGGCTCGGATGCTTCCCACAGCTGCCAGCAGATCCACTGCAGGACATGGGGTGAAGGGGTGAAGGTGAAGCAGGGAAAGAGGGGAGGAAAAATGTTTTCCCTAAGCTGGTATATAAATGCTTTTTGCTTTCTGTTTTCCAATAGTCAGATCAATAGCTTCATAACTTTATATACACACACACAATATTATATAATAGTATGTTTGTAATTATACATAATTACATATAATATACAGTTGTGTAATGTATGTGTTTTGTATTTGTATATAAGAAATTATATGTTTATTTAAAGTATAAATAAATTATTTCTGGTTTATATATAAATATCTGTATCATAGCTTTATACATATAATATATAGATACATTAAAATGGATTTTTAAATCTAGCAATAAATTAAGCTAATTTCCCCAGGTCAGGTTGTTTTTCCCCACAATGGTTACTGGTAAGCAGTCTCCCTCTCTTTGCCTCGGCTCATGAACTTTCTCACTCCTGTTCTTCCTGTTCTCTCCCCTCTTTCTACTTGGGTGGTGGGAGTGAGCAAGTGGTTGGGTGAGAGTTTGGCTCCAGTGCCAACCCACTACACAATGAAAACTAACAATAGCCATCCCCTGGACTGCCTCAAGACAAATGTGTGGCTTAAAGGACTGACACTTAACTAGCTTCTGCTGTATTTTAACTTTTAAAGTGGACTTTTCTTGCTGAATTTTGAACAATATTATTTTTTTTCCCATTTAGCTCCCTCCCTTCAGCTCTTATAACATCAGGGTGATAATAATAAATCCACTTTCTCCATACCCAGAGGATGTATTTTCTTTCATTAGTGAGATGAATCAGGGGAAGAAAACTAATATTTTGCCTGGTTTACAGACAGTCTAAGTCCAAGGAGCTTTACCCACAGCTGTTCTTGGGATGTCAACACCAGATGATCACTCTTTTTGCAAGCTGAAGATCACTGAAAATACATTATACACAGAGGACAGTCAAGCACTCCCAAGAAGCTCCTTTCAGGTTGAAATTCCTCAGATAAAGTCTCACTATTTCTCTAATAATTTCTGTAAACAGAGGTTGTTTCTGTGTGCCCATCTCTCTAGCAAATATTACCCCTGCCTGTTCATTTTGGAGACATTCAATCCACTTCAATTGAATTTGCAAGTGATATGACAGCTTGGAAGGCATATACTACCCAAAGTTTTTATTAAAATGTATGTTTTATAGAGAAGAATACCAGCATTTAGTAGACAAATGTTGATCCCATACAAAGGAACTCCAGAAGGACACCACAAATAGAGCTGGGCAAAACTGTGGCAGCTAAGCTTCAGTGTAGTCAAATATAATATAACACCTTACCCCTAGGAAAAGACAACCCACACCCCGATCTTTGATTCTCTCTGGCTGAAAAAGACTACCTGTGGCTTCTCATTGGCACTGGCATGACATGAACAAGACCCCTGCTGATACTTGTGTGCTTCTTGGAGACAGTGGTGACAGTAGTTGCATGCAGCCAGGTCCCACACCAAACAGGTCCTACGGGCATAAGGAACACCACAGCTAAGGGGCTGATGTGGGATTGTCTGTGCCTGGAGGTGGCAAGTCACTATGAAAGGATCAGGGAGAGAGCTCTGAGGAAATACACCAGTGTTATGTCCTTCCTAGTCCCTCCCTCATTTGCTTTCCACACAAGGGTGAAGGTATCCCTGCTTTCTATGGCTCTTACTTCCCATGAACAGGAGATGGCTGTAAATGTAATTGAACATTTCTGCAGTGCTTTGAACACACAAAATATTAGGAACATAACAGCTATTTCTGAGATCAAGGAGTGGGGAAAGCATATAAAAAGTAAGGTCTTTTCTCTACCCAGCACACTGATTTGACATGTGTATCATCCTTTAACTATGTCACAAGCACAGAGTATTCTAAGTATGAGCTGTGGTCAGTAGAATCTGTCAGCAGAATGATGTTTCTCCAGAGTTAAGCTCAGCTGGGGACAGCAATAATCTTACAAGCAGAGATCGTATTTTTCCCCAGGTGACTTGCTGATTCATTCAAACCAGAAAATTTTCCTTAAATTCCAGAACAAAGAACTCTTTCACACAGGGAGAGAGATGCACAGATTCAGCTGGAAACTGCTCAGCAAAGGACTTGTTCAAGGTGTCCCTAATACATCAGTAATCATAGAATCAAAGTATTTAGGTTGGAAAAGACCCTTAAGATCATGGAGTTCAACCATAAAACTAACACTGCCAAGTCCATCACTAAAAAACGTTGCTAAGCACCAGGTCAATACCTCCAAGGGATGGTGACTCAACCACTTCCCTGGGCAGCCTGTTCCAGTGCTTGCTAACTATTTTGGCAAATAATTTTTTTCTAGTATCCAATTGAAGCCTCCCCTGGCACAACCTGGTGTCATTTCCCCTTGTGCTATCACTTGCTACTCAGAAAAAGAGACCCACCTCACTGCAACCCCCTTTCAGGCAGTTCTAGAGAGCAATAAAGTCCCCCTTGAGCCTTCTCTTCTCTAGACTAAAGCCCCCCGGTTCCCTCAGCTGCTCCTCACAAGGCTTGTGTTCCAGACCCTTCACCAGCTTCATTGCCCTTCTCAGGACACACTCCAGCACCTCTACACCCCTCTTGAAGTGAGAAGCCCAAAACTGAACACAGGATTTGAGGTGAGGCTCGCCCATGCCGAGTGCAGAGGGACGATCCCTAGTCCTGCTTGCCACAAGAACAACGATGCTGTTGGCCTTCTTGGCCACCTGGGCACGCTGTCAGCTCATATTCAGCCAGCTGCTGACCAGCACCCCCAGGTCGCAGTTTTCCAGCCACTCTTTTTGAAGTCTATAGTGTTGCATCGGGTTGTTGAGACCCAAACGTAGGACCCATCACTGAGCCTTGTTAAATCTCATACAATTGACCTCGGCCCGTTGATCCAGCCTGTCCAGATCCCTCCGTAGAGCTGTCTACCCTCAGGCTGATAAATATTCCCACCCAATTTGGTGTCATCTGCAAAGTGACTGAGGGTGCACTCGATCTCTTCATTTAGATCATTGATAAAGATATTAAACAAAATATATATCAATACTGAGCCTTGGGAAACAATGTTACAGCAGCTGTGAATTCTAAGGAAAAAAGCAAAACTAGCCTGGTAGAGAAGTATGCAGCTTTTCTCAGACCAACTAACAACAATAGATTTATGGTATCAATGACCTAAATTTCCTCTAATTTTTCCTATTCTGTCATTTGGTCTAATATGACATTTCCTCTCTCTGTACACAACTTGTCTACCTCTACATGTAGGTAAGATATTTTACTAGGGATCACCCAGTTTCTAAGGAAGCTGTGTACATGTTAATCAAATGATGCAGTAAGCTGGACCTAGCCCTGAGACACTATTGAGGCTGGAGTCCCAGAATCAAAATTTATTGAAAAATGTTCACAGAACCTCCAAGTGAGTTGTATAGATCTTTAAAAATATGCATAATTACATCAAGTTCTTTCTTAAGTGTTCTGAAGCCTTAGAACAGTTGCAGTCATATTTACTTTATTAAATAGGCAAGTGTGAAGGTACTGGCCTGTATGAAGGGTTTGATTCAAGAGGAATTAACTAACTTATGGATCTTAACTCAAGAGCTATATGACAAGTAGGGGAAAAGAAGCTCTGTTTTCAGCTACTTGCCCAAAACCAGGCATCTTTGTGTTGTTGAGACATTTGCATGTCTGGTGCAAAGACTCACCTCCTGAAGTCACTATAGCCTTGGGGACATTTATGGATTGATTACTCAAACCCTGCACTGTGATGGGAGGATTTCTCCAGCACGATCCAGTAGTGATCTGTACTCTGAGGCCATGTAGCATCTGAAGGAGATGGCACAGCCCTGAGCAAGGTATTTCTGAAGCTGCTTTCAGGTTTCATACACAGGAGGAAACAAAAGACAGTGTTGTCCCATTCTTAGTGTCTTATTCAGGCACTAAGTACCTGACCTTTCCCACTGTGATTGAGCAGACCATGTGTTTCCTCTGGGATGCAAAGTCAGGCACAGACAGCTTTTGCATGTCATTTTCAGCAGCTGGAAACTGGGCTGGTAAGTGGCATAATTTCAGCAGGGAAATATGATTTACTTTCTGCACCCTCTAAAGCCCTATAGCAAGCAAGGGAAGGATTGCTCTAGCAGCCTTTTTTGTGAATTTCCTTTCTGTGCATGATGGGAGAGCAACTGGCTTGAGAATTTGGAAATCTCATCTTAGTACAATACGAACAGATTCTACTCTGTCTTAAATTAAGAGACCTAAGAAACAGGACATTAGTACAATGACTGATTACTTCCTAGAATACCAAAAGAAGATCAGAATATACCTTGCAAAATATGTGAATAATTTCTTCTCCTTAGTCTTCACCCTGCAAAAGAAGGCAACAAAAATTCTGCCTAATTATTAGCTGACAAAAAGGGAAGACAAATTTAGACACTGAGAAAAATTGTTTCCAGAGGACAGAATTTGCCAAGGCATTCTAGCACTTGGTCCATGCTTCAATAAAAGCTCTTATTTTATGCTGAATCTCACAGGCAGTGGGCATTCAGGACAATACAAGCATTGTTCTTTGTAAGAGTATAGATGCCTAAGTATCACAAAAATACCTACATGATTTTGAACATTCTGGATACCATTGAAATGTGCAGAAGGGGTGCTTATAGAAAACAGCAACCTAAATTTCTGCACAGGTGGAACCCTCACTTTAATTCACAGTGAATATCAGAATCGGTTTTAGTATTACTGCTCCTGGTGAAAATTTTTCTTGTGTCAGGATATATTTCAGGCTTCACCTCCTGCAAGATGCATTATCAGCGTTATAATATTTACTGTTCCTTTCTCTGATCCATATCTTGGAATCACCTGGCTATATAGACTATCTATTTCCACTTGACTAAGCCTATTTCTAGCCCTGAGAGTCCTGAGGTGAGTAACAGAGCATGCTCTATAAAGATTAACTATGTCAGTAATCTTTTTTTTTGCTCTCTCTTTTTTTTTTTCTTTTTTTTTAATGAATAAATCATTTTCTTGGTTTTGAACTGTGACCTGCAATTTTCTGCTGGTTTTCCTTATGATGTGGAAGCAACTGGAATCAGTCCTGTCATGTTGTCCATCATACCAGTGTTATGCCCTGCTCATCAAACTGTTCTATGCCTGAAATCATACCACCCACTAGGTAGCTTATTAAAGAAGCTGATGCAATACCTCTTCTTGACCACATGAAATCCCTGTAAATATATATTAATAACTGTTAAAGCCCCCATCCTCACCACCTCTTAGCACCTTATAGGCTCATTTGCACAGGATTTTTGTATTCAATCTTTGTTCTGTTTTATTTCAAATTCTCCTGCAAGCAAAACATCACAGATGTTTCCCCACATCTTGCTTGCCATTATCTCCACAGACAGCAAATTCCTTCTTTGTGTTCCCATAAGTTTTTTGCTACAACATGGTTCTGTCACTACCAAAATTCATTACAAACCAGCTGCTGAATTGCAGGAAGATGTATATTATTGGCCATAGCAAGTCCCACATAGAAACAGATTTTCATTGCCGATGTCTCTACTAAAATGTCCTGTTAAAGGTGTGAAGCACATGGATGCTTCTGAAAGCAGGACATAATCTCTGGTAAGGAATTGTGTGTCTTGAATTTCTCCTAGGTAATGCAGGAGAGCAGGTGTTTTAATATCAGCATATGTCATGTAACAGGTAGACTGTTACACTGTGGCCACACAAAAAAGCATAATTAGCTACAAGGCGATATGCAAGTATGAAATAGGTCAAGAAGGCTATCCAGGACACAGCAAGGGAAAACATGGACTGCAGCATATTCCTCTTCTGACAGAAATTATGTTGAGAGATCCTGTCACAGAGCCCAGTCCTTTAAAGCTGGAGGCAAAAGCCCACCCTGGCCCTACTACTGTATCTAGCTGATGACTGGCATCAGAGGACCAGGTTCTGCCAGGTGTATCCACCTCTCCCAGCCAAGGCAGCAAAGCAAATGTACTACTTTTCAGTACAAGCATCAAGTAAAAGTCAGCCCAACACTCCCCCACCAAGTCTGAGCTACAGCAATATGTTTGAACAGCAGTAGCTTCTCCAGCAGCCTCTTGTTCAATCTGCATGCTCCTTCTTCATTACATAACTCCCATGGGCCTCTTCTCTTTCCCTTTGGTCAGGGAAGCAGGGGGTTGGAGACAGGAAGAAGAGGAGACTGGACATTGTGTGCCTCCCCACGCCCAAGTCATAGGGATGGAAATCTGTAACAGCTTTGCCCCTGGCACTTGATGGTATTGATAATTATTTTGTGTCTTATTCAATGTTACCTCATAGTCAAGCTAACATTTGTCACCTAAGCACTGAATTTTGTTTGCTTCACCCTCAATTCACATGGTATCCATCAGGTTTCTAACCCCTGTGGAAAATGAGTTTGCTTTCGTGTGTGTTAAGGCAGGCTCAGGATAATGAGAAGAGAAACCGTTCACTTGCATTGAGAGCTTCAGCATCTTGCACTGCTGTGGCCCTTCTGTATCTTCTGTTTTATTCCCATCACAGATTTTTTTTCCACCTCAGCTATCACTCTATCAGGTCATTTCAACAGGTTGAAGACTATTCTCTGCAACACTATTTCATGTCCTAACAACTTTTCTCCATGTTGTGATGAAGAATTCCATCAGAAAGTTTTTTGCTTCCACAAAAGCAAAAGGTTTTTGCTTCACTCCTCCCTTTCCTGCTAGCTTTCCATGCTTCCACCAGTCATCCAGCCAATAAAAGCAATAATAATTCTTCCTTAACAAAGTGATGTGACATTTACAGGAAGAGAAGACCAAGGAAGTTACAAGAAACAGCATAAAATAAATCATATTCACTACCCCATCAATGCTGGTAGCAGCAGCCAGCCTCACCAAATAGCAGATCAGTCCCAGACCACCCCAGCCATTGCCAAAGAGTGAGCTCATCTGGGGAAAGCAAAAAGCTAGCTAAAATGAAACCTAATACTACAGGTTAGATGAAGCAAGAGCATGAGAGCACAGAATCAGCCAGGCCTGAGCTGCAGCTGAAAAGCTCTGAGAAAGGAGAGCCTGAAAGCTCTGCAGACTATTCATTACCCTTTTAAGTTACCTTAGCCCATGCCTAGATCTAAGATTGTATCACGCCTTTCACACCTCATGGTGCCTGGTTAAAGACAAGGATGAGAACCAGCCTGATGTGCCCAGGAAGCGGCAGTACAGCTACGTGCCTTCATTGACTAAATCCCACTGCTTGACTGCAGAGAGGTCTTTCACCCTCTCTGTAGAGTTTTGGGTGTGGAGGACATGTGGAGGCAATGTTTGACTGATGAGAACACACAACCTGGTATTGGAAGATTCAGGAAGAGTAGAGGATAAAGGCTTCTCATTGCACAGCCTCTATTGTACCCAGATGGCCCAACACTGTATGAGAAAAAGTGTTTCTGTAATTAGGTAATCAGACCTGGTGTCAGGATGAAGAATAGAAGCAGTTTCTCCAGTCTTGATTTCCAAATGAAAATTAAAACCTCACAGATGAAAACTGTGAACACAGCACCACTGGTAAACAAGTATTTGAACAGCAGTGACAGGGATTCAACACTTTGCAGCATCAAAGTACCACAGAAACCTCTGTTCCTGCTCATTGCTTCCAGTGACTTAATTAGTGTTGCTAATGAGATCTGAATCTGCCTGTTAGTTGTTTTGGAAGACTACCTGTCCCTCTTATGTTGGTGACAGCAGCAATTAGCGCACTAATTTTCCTGAGCTGCAGCATCTATTCTTTGTCCTCCAGTCCCTTTGTACATCTCCAGTTGACTCAAGGTTACGTAACCTTGTAGCAACTCAGTGTGCTACTCGGGTCATTTTCAATTCCTTAGTCACTGCTGACTCAGTCCCTGTGTTCAAAGAGCACCAACCAGCTTCACTTTACTTCACCCCAGTCCTCACCCTGCAGCAGGCTAAATTCCTTATTACCTTCTAATTTTCATTCTCTGAAGCCAAATGCACATGCTTTCTAAACAAAGGAGCAGCTTGTACTTACTACTAGTCCTCCTTGTGGGCAAATCCTGCTCTCTGCTCTATCATTACCTGCCAGCAGTGTGGCAGGCAGGGATTATCCAGGAACTACCATGGCTTACCATGGCTGGTGTCTCACCAATAACTTGTATTTCAGGAGGAAGTTACAACTGTTCACTTTCTTTGTCTCAGGTCTACAACACCTTGACAGAGATCAAGGACCCCCATGCAACAGGTAGTTCTTGTTGACGGAGAGAATCATGGTGTCTTTGCAGGATCAAGCAGGTTTAGTCTAATATCTGAAAACAAAGACCATCAGGAGCATGCTCCAGACTCCTTTAGGGTGTATCAGTCACTGCATTTATGAAAGATAATAAATCTTTTTCTTATACTTATATTCTACTCTTGGTTACATTATTTAAAAAAAAAAAATAACCACCCCACAACAGATATCTCTGAAAGATCAGAAACTCCCAAGTGATCAAAACCTCATGGTGCTCTTCCCTTTCCACCTTGGTTCCCATCTATTGGCCTGTTGAGAGTAGTTTGGTCAGCCATCAGTTACACCTTGATGTCCAGTGCATTCCTGGACTATACTTCTAAAACTCATCCATCTGTTACCACGCTGAGTTCCCTTAAATCTTAGCAGTCACTGCAGAAACACCCCATATGACACCAAGATGGGGACAATTCTGGTGCAACACTGTACTGACCTATGAGCTTCTTAAGCTTCAGTGAGTCATTGCACTGTCATGAGGAAAGAGCATTTTCCAAAAGTAAAACCTGTGTGTCCTGGTTTTGTCTGGGATACAGTTAATTTTCTTCTTAGGAGTGCAGTGCTGCCTTTTGGATTTAGTAGGAGAATAATATTGGTAGCATACCATGTTTTAAGTTGTTGCTAGGTAATGTTTTTCCCAAGTTAAGGACTTTTCAGTTTCTTGGGCCCTGCCAGCAGGAGGGCTGGAGGGGCATGGGAAATTGGGAGGGGACACAGCCAGGACAGCTGGCCTGAACTAGCTGAAGGGACATCCTATACCATAGAACGTCATGCTGAGTATATATAAGCTAGGGGAAGAAGAAGGAACAGGGGCCTGTTTGGAGTGATGGTGTTTGTCTTCCCAAGTAACCATTATGTGTGCTGGAGCCCTGCTTTCCTGGAGTTGGCTGAATACCCACCTGCCCATGGGAAGTGGTGGATGATTCCTTGTTTTGCTTTGCTTGTGTGTGTGGCTTTTGCTTTATCTATTAAACTGTCTTTATCTCAACCCACAAGTTTTCTCATTTTTACTCTTCTGATTCTCTTCCCCATCCTGACATGGGGAAGTGAGCAAGCAGCTGTGTGGGGCTTGGTTGCTGGATGGGGTTAAACCACAACACTGTGTAAAAAGGTAACCTGGAAAAGAGCAGCAGATCTCCACTGAGCACTCATAGTGAATGAACGAGGACGGGTCACCCTGAGGTGCAGCATCGTAACTCCCAAAGCCAGCAACAACACAGGCAGTTTGTGCTACTGTAGTCATCTTTCTTCTGATCTCCTTCTCTCCTCTACTCGTAATTGCTCCTTACCCACAGACCAAGCAGTGGAAACTCCCTATTTTAAGAGCCAGGTGACTCTCTCAATCTGAAGACTCCTCTTTTTACAATGACATTGCCTATCTGATGAGTGTCCCCTCTCTTCCCTCCATGGACATCCCCAGATGCTATGCACACTGACCTCTAGAAGGAGAATTCCCATTCTAAGACTACACAGTAGAGAAGGCAGTAAGATACCCAGAAATAACTACAAACTTAAAAGCCTAGATAACACTTTAGCTGGGGGATTTCACAAAATCACAGAATCACAGAATCACAGAATGGTTGAGGCTGAAAGGGACCTCTGGTGGTTACCTTGTCCAGACCCCTGTTCAAGCAGGACCACCTAGAGCCAGTTGCCCAGGACCATTTCCAGAAGATGTTTTAATATCTCCAAGAAAAAGTATCCATGGCCTCTCTGGCCAACCTGTGCTAATGCCCTGTCACCTTCACAGTGAAAAAGTGTTCCTTTATGTTCAGGACTAATCTCTCATGTTTCAGTTTGTGCCCATTACGTCTTGTCCTGTTACTGGGCAACACTGCAAAAAGCCTGGCTTCACTGCCTTTACACTCTCAAGTATTTGTATACGATGACAAGATTACCCCTGAGCCTTCTCCAGGCTAAACAGTCTCAGCTCTCTCAGCCTTTCCTAATAGGAGAGATGTCCCAGTCCCTCAGTCAGCTTAATGGCCCCTTGCTGCAGTAACTGTCCCATCATCCAAATCATAAATCAAGTTATTGAACAGGATTGGACCCAGTATTCATCCCTGAGGTACAACATTAGTGACTAGCTTCCAACTAGACTTTGTGCCACTGATCACCATGTCCTAGGGCTGACTATTCAGCCAGTCCACCTCACCATCTACTCATCAGCTTTGCTTTGAGAAACTAATGGGAGACAGTGTCAGAGCCTTTCTGAAGTCCAGGCAGACAATATCCACTGCTCTTCCCTCATCTACCAAGCCAATCATTTAATTGTAGAAGATTATTGAGTCAGTTAAACACAAGGTGTGCTTCGGTTAAACACAAGGTGTGCTTCGGTTAAACACAAGGTGTGCTTCATAAATCCGTGTTAACCACTCTCAATCACCTTCTTGACCTTCTGCATCTGGAAATGGTATTCAGGATTAGTAGCTCCATCATCTTTCCAGGGATCAGGGTAAGGCTGAATGGCATATAGTTCTCTGGGTCCTGCTTCTTGCCATTCTCAAAGATAGCAGTGATATTTGCTTTCCGTTAGTCCTCAGGCACTGCTCCCACTCACCGCAATCTGTCAACATGATTGAGAATGGACACAAAATTACACCAGCCGTATCACTCAGTACTCACATATGCATCCTATCAGGGGCCATGGACATATCTATTTCCAATTTGCTTAAGTAGTCCCTAACCTGAATCTCTTCCAACAAGAAAAGAACAAGTCCTCCTTGCTCCAGACTTGCCCCCTGGGGCCAGTGATTTCTGAAGGTCTCACTGGTAAAAACTGAGGTGGGTATTGTGTTCAGTACTTCAGCCTTTTCCAAGTCATATGTCTCTAGGGCCCCTAACCCCATTCAGCAGTGAGCTCACATTTTCCCTGGTCTTCCTTTTGCTGCATATGTACTTGTAGAAGACCTTCTTGTTTCCTATGACTTTCCTTGAGACATTCAGCTCCAGCTGGACTTGGTCTGCCCTGTACCTCTCAGATACTTCTCAGACAGTGTCTCTTATGTTGTCTGTCCTGCTTCCATCATTTGTATGCTTCCTTTTTGTGTCTGGGTTTTGCCAGGAGCATCTTGTTAAACCATGTAAGCCTCCTGGTTTCTTTGCTTGGCTTCCTGCTCATTGGATGACGGGTGTTGTGATTGGAGGAGATGAACCTTGAACATCAACCAGCTTTCTTGGATCTTATTCTCTCTAGGGCCCTCTAGGACTCTTTGAAGCAGGTCATTAGAAAGGCCAAAGACTGCTTTCCTGAAATCCGGGGTTGTGATCTTCTTTTTTGCTCTCCTTCCTCTCAAGACCCTGGACTCCTCTATCTCATGGTCACTGTAGTCAAGGCTGCCTTCAGCCTTCTCATCCCCAGTCATTCTTTCCTTGTTTGTAAGTAGAGGCCTAGCAGATCACCCCTTCTTTTTGGTTTCTCTATCAATTTTGTCAGGAAGTTGTCATTGACATTCTCCAGAAATGTCCTGGATTGTTTATGCCCTACTGTGCACGGCAGATATCGGGGTGGTTAAAGTCTCCTATGAGGACCAAGACCTACAAACATGAAGCTACTTTTACGTGTCTATAGAAGACCTCATTCATTTGTTAGTCCTGGTCAGGCAGCCTGCAAGAGACACTTACTTACTACAGTGTCGCCCATATTGGACTGCTCTTTAATCCTTACACATAAGCTTGCATTTGGCTCATCACTCACCCCTAGGCAGAGCTCCATGCACCCTCTAAAAAGGCAAACTCCACCTCTGATGCAAAACTCTAGTAAATATCACAAGCCTAGTGATCACTACTATGTACTACACATCTCTCAGTAGTAGTGTCCCTGCAGTACTATCCCAACCACAGATGCTGGTCTCTTTTTTGTCCTAGAGAGGTGCGACCATAATTTCTAAAAGGCTGAATCAGAAACACTCACTGGTATTTGTAAAGCCACATAGTGCTAATTTTCAGTTGTCTTCTCTATTGCTCCCATGAAGTCCTCCTGATTAAAAAACCACACAAGTCTCAAAAGTAACTAGTGACTGGGGACATGGTCTTTTCTGGGCCCTGGGAGACTGTGGCTGTCAGTGATGTTACAAAAACAAAAGCCTTTTGTTATAACATACTGTCACGCCAAGTAACTGAGGATGAGGTGCATGCTACTGCACCTGGTATGAATGCACAGCATTGAAGTACCCAGAGATGCTGGTAGTGAACTGAAGGAACTGAGTACAACATGAGGTACATCCATCTTGTATGTCTAGACCCCAATGGCTCAAACTATGTCAAAATTTCCAGCTACAGAACAACTTTGTTTACTCTGGATCAGAGGTGAGGATCAAAAATATACATGGTGTGGATAACGCAAGATGCTGATTTCTAAAAGAAACAAAAGCCTCATGTGAATCGGGATGTAGCCGCTGCTGTTCATTGCCTAAGTCAGGATGTAAAACAATCATCCTGATGCCCATTTTTTTCTGGTATTCTACTGAGTTTGACAACTGCTATTGAATTGAAGGGCATCCAGTCATTTTTAGGCTATGAACTGAAGCTAAAAATGTCCCTGTGTTTCCTGAGCCTGAGCCTGGTGTGATATGGGTTGTCCTAGAAATTCAGAAGCTATAAAAAGTCACCCTAGTTAGTCTTTCCCATTAAGCCTAGCTACCTAATCACTAAGCAGAGCATTACAAAAACTGAAAACAAGCGAAAAAACAATTCCCCCCACCTTAGGGACTCTTACAGAGAAGAATAAAAGCCAAAACAATTTGTAAGAACCCACGGCATGTAAACAACCATAGCCATGTTGTATCAAAGGTGATCTGTCTGCGGGCATAAATGTCTGAGAAAAGTGGGGACTAGATTAGGTCACAACTTAGATTTGCAAGGAATGTGTAATGATTCAAAAGGCCACAGTGACTTTCCACAAGTCCATGCTCAGTCACCTAAGTGAACAAGTTTAGAGACACCATACCACACAATCTCGCCTGGATTTGCACCAGGTAGCTGTGATCTGACCACTGGAATTCAGCAATTGTTACTGAAGGTCACAAACAGTATCATACCACAAAAGTATCAGCAAAACTGCATCCTACTGTTATTGTGTTGTCTCTCTGCATCACTGACATGCTGAAAAGCATATTGCACTTTCTTGCTTTTTGGAATTCCTCTTTTTTGTGACTTCTAAGGGAAGATAGATCTGAAGCGGTAAGGACAGCAGAACAAAGATGAATATGATGTTTGTAACAGTGAACTATAACTCTTCTACCAAGGTGATTTTCAGCTGATTCAGCAGCAATTAACCTGGCTCTTCACACCATGGGGGTTCAGGATGAGGACACATGATTTAATTTTTATATCAATAGATATATGTTTTTAATAAAATATATAATTTTAATTTATATTAGACTTGTTAAAAGAAGGAGAAGCTGGTGTGAGTTTTGTCTGACAGCTTCATACTCAAGAATATGGGTTCATATCTTTGCTAAGCCATGTGCTTTGCTCATTTATTTCTGGTACAGATTTCTACAGGGCAGGAATCCCTGGGCAAGCTGAAAGCTTGTCCTTTTCTTGCAAGGAGGTAGTTCAGTGTTGGAAGAATGTAGCAAGAGAAGTTGACAGTCAGTGTCTGTCCAGTCCTTTGGGGAAGTCAGGGCAGATCTGTCACTGTAATGATAACGTTCCTAGATTCTTGTTGGACCACCTTGTCTGGTATTACAGTATTACACATAGAGAAAAATCAGACAAGCATCCACCAAGTTCCTTTTCATAGGGTCCTAGAAACAACCTGAATACAAGATTGCTCGGGTCCTGGCACACAGAATTATTTTTCTTGGAGAGTGTAAGTTCTTGCTTGTAAGGAACATAGATCATACCTGTTCTAGCAATAGACAACATCCAAGACCTTCTAGGAAGAATATAGTATTGCTGTCAAGGGAGAACACTGGTCACCTTTCATGTTGGCTGTCAGCAGCTGAAGGGCAAATAGGAAGGCTGGAGGCTGACAGGAGCTAGGTCTTACTGATAGAGCTGTGAACAGGCTTTGTGGAGGCGGGATTTCCAAGCTCCAAGTGCCCTAAGGTTTTCCCTGAATAATACCAGCAACCATAAAACTAGAAACCGCACTTCTAGACTTGGCCATTGAGTGACAAGGGGACTGTTTTGCCCCAAGGGTGCCTGGAGAGAGTATTCTACATGGCAATGCAGATGCAGCCTTACAGAGCCAGGAGACATGGTGGAAGCAGCTTTAAAAAGAGAGAGACAGACAACAGTAACCCCCAAGCTGAAGTGGCCTTACTGGCCTTTATCCCAGTCATGCTGTCTGCTATATGCACTACACCCTGATAGGCTGATCCGTTAAGCATCATATAAATTTACCAGCGCACCAGGGATCATAAACTTCACCTATGACCTGGCCACAGAACCCTAAGTGATTCTTTCATTTAATAAATTACATGCTGTTTACCATTGTTTCTGAGATTTCTTTATGTTATATAAAACAATCAATGAATTCATTCAAATTATATTTTACAAGCTGTGGGGTTTTACAGCAGCCAAATTACACTCATTGGATTTCCAAGGCAATACATTAAGCTAGCTTTCATTCTGTTTCACGTAACATATGGTTTCTCTTTTTAAAAAGAAAAAAATGTATAAAATAGACAAACATTGTAACTTAAGCCATTTACACATTTCTCATGTTGCATGATTTAATGCTTTTCCCTTAAGTCAATTTGAAAAGAAGATTCTTCATGCATGCAGGTAATACACACAAATCTCCTACGAACTCCAGTTTGACTAATAGGCCCACCATCCCTCTACAGCAATTTTCCTTCTCTTGCTTTCTTTTTTCCTTCTTGACCTCTCTGTAAAAGCTAAAAATACAATATATCAAAACAAATAAGCCAGTTTTATTCAAGTCTTTCCTAAATAAAGACAATATGCAGCATGGAAACCACTCTTCACATTTCATCTTTAGCAGAAAATATACACTATTCATGCTCCTTCTGACATCACGTAGAAACCTTTAAGAATAGACTGGACAGAAAAGTCTTCCAGTTCTATGTGGAGAAAAGCTCTAAGTGAATGCCTGGTACATCCCATAGTGACTCTTGCAGCCCACCTTTTCGCCATTGTGGTTGGAAATTAGTTTGTTCCTGTACAAAGCATTACTTCACTCCTAGCTCTGCTGATGAATTTACCTCCAAATCTGAACACCTAACTAGCAAAAGAGATGTAATCATTTAGTGATTTTCACAGCTGAGACCGCAGCCCTATGCAAATGACACATCAGTGTTTCTAAAGATATTAACTCTTCCAGGAACTAGCTCATTCACCTTATGCTATCTGTAAACACTTGATTTATATTATCTCATGTAATACAACATCTTAGGGGCATGTGTGACATATTCTGTTTCCTAAACAGAAGTAGCCAAGGTAGGAAAAGAGAGTGTGGAAAGGGAACATGCTGCAGAGCTGATGTCAAGGTGAGCAGGCCAACCCAAAACTCCTCCCTGGGAAACACTGTTATTTCCCACTCTTTCAGCACTTTGGAATGCCACAGATGCCTCCTTCCAAAACCATGTTTGCATACTTAGGCATCACAGAATAAAAGAATTGCCCTTAAAGACATACAGGGAACTGCTATTAATAACTTCTATTGTCCTCATCGTTGACGTGATACATTTTCCACAGCAGTATTTGTAAATTAGCAAGTAAAGATGGGCTGCAGCAGATTTGTAGGTGACTTATGGGGTTACAGCCCCGCTCCCTGCCTCATAAGCTGGATGTCCTTGTGTCTCTGCACTGCTCTGCCATGGCCCTGTTCTCGCACTGTAAGCTTCAGTGAAATCACACATCTGAATAACCATTCCACTTTACAATAGTGTTGATGACTCTAGGCTCCTTTACTAAAGTCAGAGAGAACAGAGTACAGCTGGGCAACATTTATAAAGAGAGAATTAATCACAAAGCATGCTTTTAGGGATACATAACTTTTCTGAGAATTTTTGTGAAATGCAGTTTGAAATTACATTATGATTTTGGCTAAAATTATCATTGTACTATTTTGTTTACTTTGTAAAGAACACATTCCAGACATTGTTTTTGAAATAACAATTTTGCTTTTAAAATAAAGCTGAATGGAGGAAGAGGTACCAGGAAAATAGTGCTGAACACTCAGGAAAAGGAAATAGAATAGCACAGTTTATGATGAAGAAAATATGGCTGAGAAAACAATTATTTTTTAGTATTTCTGGTTTTGCCACCAGCCCAAAATAATCCATTGCTCCCAGAGTTGTAAAACTCAGCAATGTAGGGAAGCTAAATGCTCAGGTATCATAATAAAATTTAGGTTTCTCATCTAAAATGACCTCCAGAAGCTTCTTCTTCAGTGAAAATCTTGCCCTAAGAACTCTGATCTAGGCAGCAAGGGTTATCTGTAGACCAGCAAGCTGAACAATATCCCTATGCTTTTGAGGAGTGGTAGATGGGATTTTAATTTCTCACCACTTCACTATGGGTCTTATATTTTTTGTTAGTTTTCTTTAAAGTCCCAGCCTCTAGATTCATGGCATTAAGTAAGAATCTAATCTCACCATGTTTAAAAAAGTAATTTTTTCTTTTTGCAGTGTTGGAGAAAATTGGAAATGTGGGCCAAGCAAATCAAGGAAATAATTTAAGGAAACATGCTCATCAGAATTTGGAAGTTTCAACTACGATTTCAAGGGTACAGAATGATACTAATTTTGAATAGAGCTACGCATAGATTTCACAGAAGAAGAAACTTCTGGAGGTCAATGCTCACCACCTAAGAAAGCAATACCCAGTGAAAACAACAGCATCTAGTGAGCAATGTGCCCACACAGTCCTTCAGCACCCTGCAAAGGGCTATTCCTGTACTGCCAAGCAGCAGCCAGGCATGTCAGAGTGTCGTCACAACTGTCAGGCTCCCCTGGGCCTGTGACGTCTGTGTAGCCTAGACCAGAGGGGCAGGGATCTAGACATTAGTATGTGTGTCTATGACAGAAGAGCAATATTAGAAGAGAAATTGCTAACAACCTGCTTTATGCATCCTACTTAATAAAAATCAAAAGTTTGTGTCACTGATGGTCTGGATTTGCTCTTGTGGTTACCTCACACCACAATGTCCAGAAACAGACAACCCGTCACCTTCTAGACCAAGGGACAGACATGAGACTAGGCCCATGGTGATGTAGTTCACTGTCCTGTGCAGAGACTTCAAAAAGAAACAAAATTACCCCCTCATGAGGCCTGCACATAAGGAAAATTTGCCTTTCCTTCAGGAATAAACCTCATTCTTCTGTCCTCATTTAGCAAGTAGCTTTTTTATTGGTGGAAGTTTTAAGAGTAAATAATTAAGCGGAATACTCTAACTGAAAAGGTTTTGCAATCTAAACCTTTCGTCCCTAGGGTTACAGACCTTATATACCTTTTCAGTGAGGTAGTTAATTAAACATTGTAATTATCCAATAACAGTTTGTAGATTGTAGTGCTAATTAAGTGGCAAACGAAAAGTAAGCCATTTGATGCAAGAGCAAAGGAGCTACAAAGAGCCTTAATAAGAACATAGTCCTAGGAAAGAGTTACTCAACACTTCACTAGGATCTGCCAAACTCCTTGGTGAATGGTTCATTGCATCCTGTCTTTTGTCATTGTGCAGCTTTCTTCCTTCACTTTTTGAGCAAAGACTCAGAAAGTGAAGGCAGGGCTTTCAAGTGAATGTAAGAGCAGAAATATATGATGTAGAAACAAATGGCAGGAGGTGGGAATCCACCAAGACCTCCCTCATTAAATAAAGCTCAATGGAAAATAAATAAATAAATAAATAGATACCTCTTTTTTATGAGACACCCAGGAACAAGTATTGTATTTTGGAAATTTTAAAGTAAAACTTAAAATAAACTGATTTAAATATATATCTTCTTGAAATGAAATAAAGAATTAAAATACTCTTTTAATGCTTAGAAGAAACAGGAATTGCTTTTCTTAGCAAGTTGTAGTATTATTGCTCATAAATACTGCTGCTTTAAACTACAGATGATAGGGGCTGAAAAATGATGACTACTATTGAGGAAATATTGTGGTATTTTTCATGTAAAAGCCATGTATGAAATGTATAGGGAGTATGAGAATTTTGATTTTTCAAAAAACATTTTTTCTGGAAAAAGCATCTCTCATAGTTTAACACCAGCTGGCAACTAAGCACCACGTAGCCACTCACTCACTCCCCCTCACCCAGAGGGATGGGGAGGAGAATAGGAAACGAACGTAAAAATCAAGGGTTGGGATAAGAACAATTTAACAGGTAAACCAAAAGCCGCTCATGCTAGCAAAGCAAAACAAAGAATTCATTCACCACTTCCCGTGGGCAGGCAGGTGTTCAACCATCCCCAGGGAAGCCGGGCTCCACTGCATGTCGTGGTTACTTGGGAAGACAAACACCATAACTCCAAATGTCCCCCCTTCCTTCTTCTTCCCCCAGTTTATATACTCAGCATAAGATCATATGGTATGGAATACCTCCTTGACCAGTTTGGGTCACCTGTCCTGGCTGTGTCCCCTCCCAATGTCCCGTGCCCCTCCAGCCCTCTCGCTGGCAGGGCCCAAGGAACCAAAAACTCCTTGACTGAGTATAAACATCACCCAGCAACAGCTAAACCCATCAGTGTGCTGTCAGCATTGCTCTCACACCAAATCCAAAACACAGCACTGCACCAGCTGCTAAGAAGAAAATTATTGCTGTCCCAGCTGAGACCAGGACAGCGTCTTTCAAAGAAAAGAAAATAATGTATGGATACAATAAGTATTCTTTACAAAGAGAGCATGTCCTCTTGTTTGTTTTCTATACAAATCTGTAAAGATTATAAAGTTTTTTTCTGGTTGTTGAGTTTTCCACAAGCACAGTAACACTGTTAAATGCTAGTAAAATACTTACCGCTGTTTTATAAAATTTTACATCCTAAAAGCATGTCTGCTATAACTATTTCAGGCAAACAGCCATAGTAGCAAAGGAAGTTAAGCAATTAATTTCCATTTATTACTATGTTTTCAGTCCTTTTTTTGTTTGCTTGCCTCAGGCCATCTGTATGTTAGAGTGATGTGTGTCCATGTGCTCCTGAGATCCAACAAGTCTTGCAGTTATTTATAGACTACCTTCTGTTGACCTATGCTCCACAGATCTCAGGCATTCTGATCCTGATCATTAGAAGCACAGGCATATTCGCAAGCAGCAAGTTACTGACCTGACAACGTCTGAAAAGACGCTCCGAGGTGAGACTGCACTGACTCCAACAGAGCTGGGATTCATCTCTTCCCTGCCCCCCTGCCCGCCGCAGTGGGTCATTTACAGTGAGCATTCAGTGATCCTGATTCACCCAGTCCAGAAGCCCTGGGTGGTCCTTAGGAGACTGTCTCATTTCAAATACAGGCTGCTGCTTGATGATAAGTTAGTGTGACACAGGGAACAGAAGACATGCTCATAGTAACAACCTCCCCTTTACCTCCATTGCCAGTGCACTGTGTGCTAGGATATGAGGCAATGGAGTCATGGGACAGACTTGTTACAGACCTCCTCATCATATTCCCTTCAGTCCTTGTAACAATCAAGTTTGTAATACACCAGCGGGATACGCACCAGGAAAAAAAAGACCCCATTGTCTCTCTCCCATCACTGGCAGCCTACAGCCATCGCCTGCAATTAACACTAAAGGTGCTTTTTTAATTTCTGTCTGAATTTAGTTCTGCAGAAATGGTTTTCAGATATCCTTTATTTGCCAGACATTAGTCTGTTCCTACTGACTACTGCATTACTCCTTTTTCCAAACTTCTTTTTGACTCCTTTCTTAGCTCTGTGCATTCGACAGTAGTGCTGAGTGCGGAACAGACTTCCATGGAGAGACCTTAACTTCATTTCCAAATGTTGTCAACCAAACTGCTTCCTAAAATCTAGCCATTGTTCCAAACTTAGCTGACTTAAAGCACTTTTTCCAAAGAAAACATAGAAATCCTGGCCTTCCCTTGCTTAAGAGCCCTGCCTGACAGGCCATGAATTCCAAGGCTGAAATTTCAAGAAAAATCAAAAGAACACTTTCAGGGAAGTGAACAACCAAAGCCTCTGAGAATTTGTCCAGCTTGAGGTTTCACCAGGGAACTCTTTCCCTGTTGATAGGGATGTTTCTACTTGTCCTCCGTCTTCCCCTTTCATGTGACTGACATGGGAATAAGTGGTCAAATCCCTTCCCCACTCTGAAATGGTGAGTAAGACCAGCCACAGCTTCTGGGTGCTTTCAAAGTTGGGACAGTGCTTAGACCTGCCTTGCACAAGGCAGCTTCTTTGGCCAAGCAGGTAGACTGAAATGGAAGCTGCCTGTGGAAGAAAATCTCCCCTGGGCACATCTGTCCCTTTAAGAAGGGCAGCAAGTTCCTCAGGACTGTTTTTTAATTTCAAGGCATGGTGTTTCTGTCATCTGAGACAAAAAGGTACTTTTTCAGGTCCTCCACATCTGGTGTGTTCTCTTTCATGGGACCCAAATACCTGCTAGGGCCCACCATGCCATTGCAGGTGAGTGGCATTACCCTACCTACATGTGACTTACTAGTTATAGGGCAATTTGCTCTCACTCCCTAAGCCAACCAAAGGAAACAATGCACTTCATAGACTGTCTCAACAGAGTGCTACCCTGGGAATCCAAAGCTCCTGTGACTTTCTGTTTTGCTATGGGACAGGTTAAGAAGCCTGAGCAAGCACTAGACAGGAAGCCAGGGGTGGTGAGCCCTGCAGGAATAGTACTAATAACAAGTACCAGTTCCTTACCAGGAAGCTTTCCTCCTGTGGGAATGTGATAAACGCAGTCATGATTCATGTCAAAAATAGAATGTACTGTGATAAGTGTAATTGTTGTACCCCGTGTAAATCTGGGACCTGTATCGCAGTTGTGGTGAGTGGGCACGTGTGGCTCTCCTTTGAGACAACGTGATGGCTTCCCCTTCCCCTGAGGTAATCGCTGCTTGGAAAAGCCCGCCAGAGGAGATAAGGAAAGCGAAATCACACCAGGGAAGGCCCGCCAGCCACAGAAGGAGACAAAGACCTTGACATTTGAAAAAGCGCCAAAGGAGAGCCAGTAGGAGGAGAAGGTGTACCTTGACGGCCCAGTGGGGAAAGGGCAGGACGGACAGCCGGCGAGAGGAGACTGGTCAGGATCCGGGCATAAAAGACGCTGCTTTTAGGACTCAGGGGTGCCTGTGGTGGAACTAATTGAGTCCTCCACGCACCCAGCGCTGTTTTTGCTTATTGTTTCTCAACCTAAATTGATTGAACCCAAAATAAAATTGTTTTAATTGTTAACGTTTAGAACAGGAAGAGAGTTACCTCAAAAAAGCCTGGAGGCTTTCCCCCACCAGGAAAAGGATCAAAGATGGCACGGCTGGGTGGGATCCAGATCCATTAGAGGACAACAAGAACACCTAGTCTGTAGATATTCCCCTGGCAATCCCAAGGAGACCCTGCTGTGTGTAACTAAGGCAGGACAAGGCATGGCAGGAATTGCAGCCTTCACATATGGGCCACAGCTCTCAGTGGAGGCACAACTGTCAGGAGGTCTGAGATGGGAAAATACCAACTGATTGACAGAAAAGACACAAAAAAAGAGCAAAACCACCCTATCTGGACCAGTGCAGAAGGTTTAGAAAAGGAGTAATTTCTTCAAGATGACTAATGGGCTTCCATTGACTCTATGGGTCTTGGTTTTGAGTGTTGCATCAGCTGAGCCCTCTGTACAGGCACGAAGCAAAGCACCTCCAGGATTCCTCTGGAAAAAAGACATCTCTGAAGCTTCTGTGCATCTCCATTCATATGCACCACCAGCACTTAACTAGCAGACAAAGTGTGGGGGCCTAAAGAAGCAGTTCCCATGACTTCTATACCTGCTGCTTACCTGTGAAATGAGGAAATGGTTGTCTGCAATCTGCACAGAAAAGTCTTGTGAGCCTGTGTTTACATAATGTAGAATCATTTATTAAAGCAGGTAGTTCAAATTATACTGGAAACATATCTCAAACTGTTTGCCAGCTGGGCTCATGAGCTACAGTCCCAAAGGCTGAAAATGCATATTTAATAAAAAGATACTGCTATTAAAAATTAGTTCCTCCTTGCAACATTACATCTGATTGCTCATATGTTTCATTTCCCAAAGTCAACCTAAGATGATTTCATTCCAGACACTTGTTTTCTCTGCTGCCACTTCTTTTCCAGAAAAGCTTTTCTGTTCCCAAAAAGCTGGATGCATGCTGCAGGAGTTTCTTCTTAGGGGACTGTTTCTTCTCAGGTCTGCATTCACATGGTCTGGCATTTTTCCAGGACCCCGCTTTACCGCATACCAATGTGCAGTGGGCAGAACTGAGTTTCTTGACAAGGCTGTGATTCCCCTAATTCTCACACTGGTTCCCAGTATAATGGGTGTTATACTGTTCCTTCTTGGAAGTGCCTTAAGGGCTGCTGACAAGGTGCCTTGCTTGAAAGGCACAAACAACAGTCACTATTTAACTGTTTCTATCCCCAGACTCCTCCTTCACCAAGAAGGTAAAGACTGTCTTGTGGAGATGTGCCAGGTAGGTCCTGAGTTCCTGTTCAGCTTTCAAGCACACTCAACTCACTTTTACATCTTGCATTGTGAAACCTATGAAACCCACCTCCTTGCAGCTGCTGATGTCAGCTTGAGACCTGAGCATAGAGATCCTCTTCCCCATAAGTGCCTCACAGGACGAAAAGACAAGACAAACATCCTGTCAGCTTTTGAGGAGGAGCTGAATGAAAAAAAGTAAAGGACAACTGTGAGCAAATCTAATCTTCAGTCCTCGTTTACAACAAAAAACAGATGAGTCAGAGGAACTACCCAAGTCATGGTTGCACTGCAAGTAATATGGGCAGCCAGCTCTGTCCATATGTCCCCAGAGAGAGGTCACCTTGGTCTTATGTTATTGACAGCTACTTTGCAGGATATCTAAAAGAAAGAGGGAGACTGGTTTTCGTTGGAGAAGTCTTTTACTGCTAGAGGCACATTTACATCACTGTAGTCCAGCTGAGGAGCTTCATTCTCTGAAGAGGATGTTATTGGGACCTCACAGAGAAAAGCAAGTGGGGGACACTGCCAGGTGTGGCTGCTGGATACCAGCAGCCAGAAATAGTGGTTAACAAAAGCAATAGCTCTGCTCTTCAGGGTCAACCAAACCTCAGGTGATGCCTTTCAGGCCAGCAGCCTAACTGGTGAGAACTGGTAGATTTCCATCACTTGACATCTTACCAGGCCGACAGCTTATGAGTGGGGTGTTGATGAAGGAGGCAGCACGGGAGCAGAGTCCTTGCTTTGATTTAAGCCAGCAAGCTGCTCAAGAACTTTCCCAGGGGCACTGCAATTCAGTCTGTTGAACTGCTTGCCATCCCTGGCTCCAACACAAACTTCCAGGATGACCTTGGCAAGTCAATTTCTGCATGCCTCATGGTTCAGATACTGCTAACATGAGCTTGGATTGTAAAGCCTTTGCTAAACCACTTCTAGGCCTGAGACAGCCTTTGCTGGAACAGTAATAATGTAATTCATACCTCAGCCTGGCCAAGATCTCTGAGCTTGAATGTTGCAACTTGCTACTTGTAGGATTTGTCTAAAGTGCATGCACTTTTCAGCGTGTCTCAGAGCTCTGATTTCTTGGTTGTCCGAAGCATGAACACCACCGCTTCCTTCCATAGCATACACCTCTCTGGACTGCTGGGCCCTCCAATTTAAATGTGATATAAATGAGTTCTGCCATTTTGTGTGGGTGGAACTGGTAAAGTACCAAAAAGCAACTGAAAGGCACATTTGCTGTACTGAACACAGGAAAACCTGCCTTTCATTATCAGCAAAAATTGTCATATTCCACCATTTACTTATGTGTAAACATGCAAGTCAGTATCACTTCTGGCACGGTGACCTGGAATTAATGAAGGTACCAGTTAAAAAAAATAGCAAAAGGAGAAGGAAAACCTTACAGGTTTATTTTTCACTATTTCTTTCTCCTTTATGTGGTGGGTTAACCAGTAATTGGTAAGTGATCTCCCTGTCTTCATCTTGAGCCACAAGATTTTTTATCTTATTTTCACTCCCTGTTTTGTTTAGAAGGGAGAGTGAGAGAATGTCTTAGTAGGCTTCTGGCAGTGAGCCAAATGTTAACTCCCTACACCTTCAATTTGATTTCTTCACAAACCATTAGTGTTTATTTGATTGATTTTGCAATTTATGCACAAATGACTAAGATTTATTCACAGCCAATAAATTCCAGTGTCAGAACTTAATTAAACAGGCAGCATTAGTACATAATAATGATGCTTCCACTGAACTTATTCCTTTAAAAGATTGTATGCGTATTAACTGTGGAAAAGGGGAACGTAACTTAAGTTCAGCTAAAAAAATAACAGTATTCCCATACATTATACAAGATTTAATTAGTTCCTTTCCACCCCAGTGAGTTCAGGGACAGGAATTCTGTTAAATATATATTTAAACTTACTGTGGGCTTTAAGTGGGCCTGTATCTGCACATAAGACATTCCCATTACAGACATGCAAAAGAACATACAAATGGAGTTCAAAACTAAACTGAAATCAATGGCATTATGAGGCTTGCAGCTACTGTAAGCAAGCTGAAATACTTGGAATTCCTTGCAAGTTTTGCTAGACTAAGTCACAATGAAAGATTTGCTTATTTGCAATAACACCATTAGTCTGTTAGTCATTTAGGAGGATGCTTGTTGTTGTTCTCTGTTCCTTTGGTCCAACCATAGGGATAATATTTCATAAGCAGCTTTTTATGCTAAGTTAATTTTCAAAACTCCTAATGCCGGCAGATGAAAGAATCATCCCACGCATAATTTTGAAAAATTGCAATGAGCTCCACCTGGTTGTAAGTATGCAGAACAGGTAATAAAACAAGACACTCCAAAGATATCTTCTGGTCTGGTATTGCAGTAGGCACATTTGTTTTATCTAGTGTGGGGAGTATCCATCCTTCTCCAAGACAATATCAAGACCAGCAACAGGCTGAACCCTGGAGGTCAAATAAGCTCTCAACATTGAGGCACGTCAAGTTCCAGCTTTACAAGTTGTTTACATTAGAGATGAGGATTAGAGCCTGAGTTAGGCTGAGAAGAAATTTCAAGGGAAGAAAACTCATAGGAAATGGTTGTAGGTTAAAGCAAGAACTTTTTGCCTTCACAAAAGCAATGGATCATTCTGGAGACAAAACACAAGTGTAACCACCGGCCAGATCCATAGGAACATTTGTATATGGCTGATGGGAGTCAATAGATCTGAGATCTAATATCAGATATTCTACATTCCCAAGGATGATGGTTCAGCTCAGACTATGGTCTTGTTTGCAATAAGTATGCCTGGCTGACCAACCAACTGAAGGTAGCATGGCCACAGAAAGAAGAATAAGCACCTTATTGTCCTTATAACCAACTGCCCACTGGGATGTGTACCACTCAGGCTACTGTTTAAAAGAAAAAAACCCCAAAATTCACCTGCCTCTGTCCAACAGAGTATGCCTCACACGTAATGATTCTAACACCTATCTGTGGTGTTAGAAAGCCAGCTAAGTATAACTGTAAATGGAAAAATCTGTTAGACTGTTGAAGTTGTGCAAAATAGGTATTATGTATATAAAATCGTACAGATTTTATAATCTTGTAGTTATGTAGTAAAAACATGCAGATTTTTGTTCCCTCAGGTCAGAAAGGTAAAAAAGTTAAAATCACACTTAATCAGGCTGTGACTTGAGAAACAGGTCGGGTTTTATCTGCATTTACATATGTTTTGTACATGCAAGATAAACATAAAAATCTTTGTGTCATATTCTAGTTCTGAACATCTTCTCTGACCTTCAACACAGTTTTCTAAAAGGCAGTGAGAGGGACAAAAAGGGAAGCAGACAGGTTTAGGGAGACTATCTTTGATTTTGGAGAAGTAGATACTGAAGTTTCTTCGGTAATCTCTGAGGATCTTTGCATCTGCACAATAAACACTGAATAGAAACTGTTGTGGGAACTGGCACAGCCAGAAGTAGGAAGTTAAAGAGGAGTATGTGTGCCACAGTCTGACAGAGGAAATATTTTCTTTTGGGCATTGTTTTCAGAACATAATGGAGACATTGTTATGGATATATGTAGATATCAGGAGGGATATTGATACAGGTAAGGACAATTTTATTTGATGGGAAGTATTGAAATGCTGAAAGAAAGTCAAGTTTCCCAGGCACTTTGGAACTCCACACAAATTCTGTTAGTTTTGGACCCTTAGTTCTGCATATGTGATCCCAGTACAAACACGGACATGAGCAGAACTTAGTATGCCACTGCTTTGTCAATGACCAAAGTTTGAATCCTGCCCAACTGTCCAAGCTTACTTCTCCATCCATTCTTTTCTTCAGTTCTTTTTTCTTTATTCTCCAGGCACACATGGAATGGTCTCGGAATATGAAAACTGCTTCACAGCTTGGAAAAAAAGACAGGCACTAGACAGACAGATGGGCCTAAGCTACAAAGACACAGCCTAGAGCTAAGCTCCTGTTATGGTTGGCTCTGTTCTGAAGGGGGGGAAAGCTCTTCTTGCTGACTAGCCTAGCATTCCTTCTCTAGGTCTACGCAGGTGAAAAGGTTAGATATTTTATTTCTTACTTTGTTTAGGCATCTGATTCTTATTCACATCAATTTCCATGCTATGTCTCCACAAGCTTATGTAGTCTTCTAGAGGTTTCTGCATTTTAGCCCTCAAATTGACCTTTCCAACACCATTACAAGCACACCGGTAGGCACAGAGTTAAGCAGAAGTAATTACACCATGATATATTCTGCAGTACAGTCAAACAGGACAAAACTTTTGCAAGGTTTGGCCTTGGAAACAGAATGCAGTTAGAGAAGAGAATAAGAAAGGATGTTGATTGGAAAAGATGGTCTCAGTGCACAGCAGTATGAACATAGGGCACAGCACTATAAATATGACACATCTGAGGCACAGTCTTTCCGAGTCCCTGCGCCGCCACGTCAAAAGGCACTTTCTGAACAGCAGGACTGTACATGACCACGCCAAGATACAGACAAGTATAACTCTGCATGGCCCTCCCTCATTTCCATGGGACAACATGCAGCCCCAGCATCCTCTGGCAAGACTCATGACATAGACAGTGCTGGGCAAGACCACAAGTGCCTGACCCTGCATTTGAGTTTTCATCCAAAAAACTTTCTGATAGTGAAACTCAAGAATTCATTTTTCATGGTACAACCCAGTTGCTACTGTTACGAAGGGGGACAGAGGTCTCTGGGTGAGATAAGCCAAGAACACAGCTGCCTAAAGTTAATAAGGGAGTGACTGAAATATTTTTCACTTTCTTGTCCTGTGGGACAGAGGACCCTGACACATTGATACAAAGTCCACATACAAGACAAAAAACAAAGCTCTTCCTTTCAAAAGCAGAACTCTTCATTGCCATGTCCCATTGTCCAGCCTCTTCATTGCCACCTCCCTCCCATTGAAGGATGGACTTCTCTGACTTCAGGACTGTCTGAAGATGTGACTAAAATCTCATCATCTCTGGGAATGGGAGGAGAAAAACTCCCTAGTTGCTATGCTGTTGAAACTGGTACTGTGCCCTTCAGAGGTTTTGGGGTTTGATTAATCAAAATGTATCTCAGGGGCCCATTTAAAGAACATTGTTTCAAAGTGCCAACAGTGAGATTATTGGAAAACTGGAGGCTCAGAAAAAATGTTTGTGGAGATCAAAATGATTCTCCCAGAGCTCAGAGAAGTAGATAATGTGGTTTTGAGCCATATGAGTTCTAAATTAGCCTTGAGTAAAAATTCATCCCAATCATGATTTAAGATCACTATAGCAACACAATCATACTTGCCAAGTATGCGACAGTATAAAATTACCGCAGACTTTACAAAAAAACCCTGTATTTTCTTCCAATTATTTTTTTTTTAATAGATGTAAATCTCTATTATGAAAGTGGCAACAGTTGTTCAGGATCAAGAACTAATTTTGTTCTGTGGTTAAAGAAAAACCATGAGAGTCATAGGGTAGTTAAGTTCTCAGTAGGTATCTCCTGGAATATGGAACCACCATGTTTTCTAAGGGATCCATGAACTTTTACATGGCAGAAACAGATGATACAGTAAGATAAGGACGAAAGGAATGATGCAAGGAGACTGTGTTAATTGTGCAATGACAGGGAAGACTGAGAAGCAAGGTCTGCTAAGGTAAATCCTTCCCCACAGATTTTCAGACATTTGTGTCCAAGGAGAACGTATACATTTTGCACAAGAGCAGAAATTACACATTGGTTCTGCATGCTGCACAGTTCATCTGGATACAGAGTTGGGGAGCCAGACAAACTAGCAACCTCGAACTATGCCCTGTGATGTGTACCACCCAATACCTCAGCAACAAATGAAGATTCACAGCTCATTTATTCCCCATGCTTTAAGCACAGATGAGTTCCCGGAGAAAGGACTCCAAACAGTTCAGCCATGCTCTTCTTTTGACAGCAGCAAAGCTCCATGGTCCTCAGTGGAAGCATGCTGGTAAGATCCCAGACACAGAATGCAGTGCTGACCTGTTAAATGCAGCACCATTATTGGGACTGGCACACGTAGCTTCCTTGCACAGGAGTTTTATTAGCTTCTCATAACAGCTCTGCTGCAGACTCGCAGGCATTTATATCCACTGAACATATCTACCTGGGATGCTGCAAACTCAAAGTTAAGTTTGAACCAATGCCAGACTTGAGAAAAAACCTGTAGACTCATCTACGCCTGCAAGCAGGATTTCAGGGTGTACAGGCATATACTTGTATTTACAGAAGCTTTGGGGAAATCTGAATCTGGGATGTTCAAGTGAAAAGGGCGGGGGGCGGGGGGCGCTGGGGGTGCAATTTCCTTGTACCTCTCTTCCCTAAGGAAGGTTCATTCCCTGCCAGCCACAGAACAGGGAATAAAACGGCTGAATCATTTCATACGCTGCACCTTCCATGGCACGTTTTCTGTCCAACAAGTGACATGGTGTGCACAACAGTCTTGGGCAGCTCTCAGACCAGCCTTCCCATCTTGTAGAATGAGAAGGGGTTGGAATGGAAACCTACTAGTCCTGAAGGCTGGATGAGGCACAGATAAATGTTTGCAGTGTTACTTGCTCTAGCAGGGGAGCATGTGTGTCTAGAGTGAAGTGACTATTGCAGGCAAGCTGCTCTGGGCAGAGGGCTGGAAGACAAGCGTTGACAGTATGCTTTCAGCACCACTGCTGGGAAAGGGAGAAAGAAAAAGTGCCTTCCCTTCTACCCCACTTGCAGCAACAGGCATACCTAGATTTAATAGAAGACAGGAAGATCCATCTTATCATCAATGTAACTTCTTAGTGGGGGGGAGCTGGTGCCATTTGCAGATGTCCCTTCACTACTCAGCTATGCAGTAGGTGGTAATTTGTGGTGGTCAACAGCATTCACAAGTGCAGCAGTGTTCAGCTGTTTCATCAGTGCTTCCTTTCACACCTGTACAGAAGTGACAATCCACATACAACCTGGAGGACATTACCCTGTGGTCAACCTGAACATGACTGCCTGATTCTAACCAACCTGCAAGTGTCTGATGATCTTTAAATTATATTGGTTGGATCAATTTCTTAACTTGAAGGCCTTTGATTAAGCAGTGAACTTAATTATTCTCAGAATCAAGGCATTTCAAGGTCTACATAGTCAGTCTTCCTCCAAAGTCCTTTTTCATAAGTATGCTCACTGGAATTTGTCTCTTTAACACTAACATTAAAAGTGTGAGTTTGCTGTGGCCCTGCTACAGAGGTGCATAGTATTGCAGAGTGTATCTATACCTCTGTAATTATAGGAGACACTGATTCAGCACCCATCACTGCCCTGATTTCTCTCTTCCATGCTGAAAGAGCTCTTCCAATTTCCCTGAGCACTCCCAGATCAGGTGGGATCATCCCTTGGGAACCTTTGTTTTGCTACTGTTCTCTTCTGTGTTTTTTTAAGGGGTAATGAGTAGAAACAAGGAGGAAAGTAGAGATTTCTTATTAAAATTTCCCCAGGACTGCTAATTATGTGAATAATTTCCCTTGTTATGTGACAGTCTGATCTTTCCAGAGATTGACACCTTTACAGTACAGATGTCTATCTGAAACTTCCTCACAGCCTTACTTGGAGACAGCTGCTCTGCAGCACTCAGCTTCAGGGAGACAGAGAACAGCATTTTCTTTGAAGAACTGCCACCCATTCCACCAACAGCCAACTGCTCACCTTTCAGCTTGCCTTGATCCAAGTAAGAATCTGGAGAGCAGCAGGGCCTAGGTGCTCTCCACCATGACTAGCATTCATCTGTCCTGAAGAACAGCATGCTGCTAACGCCATCCATACAGCCTCACATACTCTTATTTCTTCTCTGTCAGGATACAGAAAAGGTGAGCCCAGCCTGGCTGGCTGTTGAACATTGTTTATTTATCTCCCATCACAGTGTAAAAGCAGTGCTGTTGTAACCAAAATTACACCCAGAGCTTTAGAATGAGCATTTGTATCTCAAGTCGAGCGGGATTAGTGGGTGGAAAAGGATGTGTCAAAACAGCAATTGTGTTGTAGGATATGAAGCCCTGGACAGACTCTGTCTCTCCACCCTATCTGGTAGAACTAAATTACTTAATGCACCATCAGCAACCTACACTATATTCCAGCTACCTGAAGTGATGTGTATTGAGCAGGCAGAGGTTCCTTCTGCTTGCATTATATTTTTGTAGTGCTCCGTCATATCCCTGAACATCAATGTTGGGTAAAAACTTGTTGCTGCTGCATTTTCTTATACCACACTGTCATGGTTTAACCCCTGCTTACAACCAAGCACCACACAGCTGAAAGGAATATAGAACTCAAGGGTTGAGATAAGAATGATTTAATAATTTAAATAGAATAAAAATAAAAGAACAACAATAACAAAAGCAGCAATAATAGTAACAGCAACAACAACAACAGTTATAATGGAAAGGTGGGGGAAGGGATAAAATCCAAAGGGAAAGGGACAAAGGAAAACAAGTGATGCACAGTACAACTGCTCACCACCTGCTGACTGATGCCTGGCCAGTCCCTGAGCAGCAATCCCCAGACCCCAACTAACCCTCCAAGTTTATAAACCAAACATGACACCCAATGGTATGGAATACCCTTTTGGCCAGTTCGGGTCACCTGTCCTGGCTGTGTCCCCTCCCAGCTCCCTGTGCCCCTCCAGCCCTCTCGCTGGCAGGGCCCAAGAAACCAAAAACTCCTTGACTGAGTATAAACATCACCCAGCAACAACCAAACCCATCAGTGTGCTGTCAGCATTGCTCTCACACCAAATCCAAAACACAGCACTGCACCAGCTGCTAAGAAGAAAATTAACTCCATCCCAGCTGAAACCAGGAAATATTCATAAACACATAAAAATTACAATTACTGCTGCTGTGTGTAATGATCTGATGCCAAACCTGCTCTGCTTCATTTTGGCAGAGGAAAAACTAGTCCACACAGCAGTAGCAGAAGCAGACCCTCTGTGTCTAGCATCCTCACATATCACCACAGCAGCCCAAGAGAAAGAAAAGCAGAACAAACTTAGGCATTGCTTACAGTAAACTGCCTAAGAACTTAACTAAGAAGTCTGGGACAAGATGGAATTAGCAGCCATGTCATCTAGAGTCCCCAGAGCAGGCCTCGTTGTCCTTTGTGAGGCTGGGGAAGTGCACTAGAGAAACTAGGTCAGTAATAATAAGCAAAAGAGTAAAAATGTTTTCTAAAATGGCTGCTACTAAAAATCTGCATGAAGAACAGCCATGTTTTGGCCAAAATGCATGCTCTCAGAGAAGTGTTTGTGTAGATATAGCAATTTTTCTTCTTGAGACCTAGTAGGACCCTGAGGTTTCCAAGTGTCTGGTTGCAAACAAAACACTAGAAATAAAAATACGTTTTCTGTTAAACCTAGAGGCCTGGCTAATATTAGCTACATTAAATATCTCCTTAAAGTAGATAGCACTGCTTTGCCACTTGAAATGAGACAGGCTTAACCTTTTCTGGCTGGGGACCTGAGAACTTTTAGCAGAATATTGAACAAGGATTTCAGCTGCTATCAACAGTACAACTCCATGAGCATCCATGGACATCCACCAGCTAGCTGGCCTAAATCATCCTGTGGATAATTAAGTGCCTACTGCCTCTAGCTCCTTGTGTTCTTATGCTGATGAGCATTTCTCTACTGTCCTACTAAATGAAAAGTTTTACTTAGTCAAAAAGATTGCCAGTATCCCTTTTTTTGCCTAGGCATTTTCCCTCATTATTAGTAGGTTGTACTCAAGCAAGACAGATGGCTTTGCATTGTCCTCTGACATATGACTAATGTCAAAACCACTTAAGTGGTGACAGCTATTTTGTACAGTCAGATACTCAGAAATGACCATCATAAACCATTTCACTTCACACTAGAAAGTTTTGTCCAACATGAATGATTTCTATACTCTTCCATAGTCAAAACATACATTATCTACTGTGGAAAATCCCTTCTTTCTCTGCACATGTGCTGAAAGATTTCTGTTTTTTATTAAGAAACATACTGAAAATATTCTTCCTAATGTCTAGTGGCTGTGGAGAACAGGTTATCAGGATGAATGTGAAAAATTCAGTAGACTGCTGCTTCTGGTGATGCCCTTTTTGCTATTCATTTAGAATTAACACAAAGCACAGGAACTGTGTTATACTTGGGCAACTACTTTCAGGCCTTGAGTAGCCCCAATAGCAACAGTCCAGAGTCCTGGAGATGTTATAGGAACTGAAGCAGTACAGCTGGGCTTGCAGGCAGCACTTCAGAGTCATCAACTTGATATGCTACACCATTGTCATGGTCATGTGTGGGCCAGGACACTTCCTGTATGGGGAATACAACACCTAACTTTCACACTAAGATACAAGTGTTCATGAACGACAGAGTGGAAGACTGGAATGGCTCCTGTCAACATACTTGAACAAGATTACCTCAGCATACTTGAACAAGATTGGTAAGAATATCTCACGTCTGTTTATTCCATGATTTGTATACAGTGAATGATTGCTGCATATGTATTCTATGTGGTTCAGGACATTACTTCTTCTGAGTATCAAAACTTCACTATCAAGAAATCTCTGACTTTTAATAAGAATGTTATTTTTTGCCTGCTTGTCTGTCTCCACTGAGCTGTATCTTTCTTTCTCCTCACAAAGACAAGACAATCAAATAATCAAAAGACAAAGGAGGAACTTCTCAACAGGGAAGGAGAAATACTTTTGTTTGATTTCATCAGGTTTACAAATAGCTGTCTGACTAAGCATTCGTGTCAGCCACTGCCCAGATGGACCTCTGTGAAGAACAGATGTGAAAAGAACATGACCAAACGGACTGTATGCTGATGAGACAGTATAAGGATATGCAAGCAGTGGGCACTCATAGGTTTCAGAGTGCCAGCACACTGAAATGTGGGCAGGGAGGCAAAAGAAGCCATTTTCCCAGTTCTAGAACGAAGATGGCTCTCTTTCAGCTCAGGAAGAGGAGGCTAGCAATGCACTTGCAGATCCAATGTCTCCTCTGCAGCAAAGTCTGTCCCTTCTGTCAGTATCCCAAAAGCCACACACTTTTAGGTGCTGCAATGACCCAGAATGGATATTTTGGCTGGGTCAGCTGTGATACCGCACATCTTTGTGAGGAGTATCAGTAAGCCTCTTTCAGCAGAATGACAGTGAAAGGTCTTTTTAACTATGCTTCTAACAAAAGTCGGTGTCCTCTCTGTAACTGCCTTCTTGGCATTCATGACATCCAAGTCTATGCTTTGTCAGGAACTGATTCTGGCAAAGGCATCCCTGGGCCAGGACAAAACTGGTTTGTGCTGATGCCTCTCCTGATTGATGTTATAGCATCCTTTGAACCTGCAGATGCTCTAGAGGAGTCAGTGATATGGGCATGACAAAGGGATACCAGTAAGCTGTCACCTGCTTCCCCACATTTTAGCTCTGTGTGTGCTTGCACGTACAGCACGTATTTGAAAACAGCACACTGTCTCTCCACAGTGACTTATATTGGGCCTAAAGCTTTTCTCCAGCCTCAGACCTACTAGCTTTGGATAGCCATCTTTCATTTCAAAGAGCTTGCATTCAATCTCTGCATATCAGCAGCTCATTCTGGTCTGGTGCCTCACAATATATGGGCATGTCAGCTGAAGCGTGCATGAGAGCCTACCTGTTGGACCGCATTAACAGCAGACCCTACACCGTAGCAAGAGGAGACGCTATGGTTATGTGGGTGCGGAGTCTTTGCCTACATGCAAAAAGCCCGGACTACACGGTCTGTTTCTTGCAGAAGGGACTCCGCCTTTTTTTCAGACACTTTCTACTTAAGGTGAAGAAACTGTCAAATGGCATCTTGTAACTCCACTGGTGATGGCTTGTGTGACTTGTCTAGTAGCTGTCTTCTAATGAGCTCTGAATTGTCAGGGAAAGGATAGAGTTCATTATCACGTAAAAATCCATAGTGTCTGTGCTGTTCAAAGACTGACTACAGACCAACTGGAAATTAATGACACTGCAAAGAGAAGATTGGCTGACTACAGAGACTGTGCAGAGCAAGAGCCATAGGGGACTGTCCTGGTCTCAGCTGGGACAGCAATAATTTTCTTCTTAGCAGCTGGTGCAGTGCTGTGTTTTGGATTTGGTGTGAGAGCAATGCTGACAGCACACTGATGGGTTTAGCTGTTGCTGGGTGATGTTTATACTCAGTCAAGGAGTTTTTGGTTTCTTGGGCCCTGCCAGCGAGAGGGCTGGAGGGGCACGGGACATTGGGAGGGGACACAGCCAGGACAGGTGACCCAAACTGGTCAAGGAGGTATTCCATACCATATGATCTTATGCTGAGTATATAAACTGAGGGAAGAAGAAGGAAGGGGGGACATTTGGAGTTATGGTGTTTGTCTTCCCAAGTAACCACGACATGCAGTGGAGCCTGGCTTCCCTGGGGATGGTTGAACACCTGCCTGCCCATGGGAAGTGGTGAATGAATTCTTTGTTTTGCTTTGCTAGCATGAGCGGCTTTTGGTTTACCTGTTAAATTGTTCTTATCCCAACCCTTGATTTTTACGTTCCTTTCCGATTCTCCTCCCCATCCCTCTGGTTGAGGGGGGAGTGAGCAAGGAGCTGCGTGGTGCTTAGCTGCCAACCAGGGTTAAACCACAATAGGGACACTGCTTTTTGTTGTGTAAGAGTGTTCCAATAGAGGCTGACTAAAGTTGTTAGCTCTTTCTGTCTCCAAGCCTGTCACAAATGGCAAGGTTTGAGAAAAGTTTTTTACTCTATTTTTTAGCATAGACATTAACTGAAGGCCTGAATTTCTCAAGGAATTATGTACCAGTATGTGTCTTTGTCACCACCATAATTTTTGCTAAGTGCTGAAAGAAGTAGGCTTTTTCTGTTGTTATTAAATGGGTGATTTTTGTGTCAAATTTTTTTCTAGGTTCATGACTCAGGTATAATTTTGATGACAAAAGGTGATCCATTTTGAACTTCATTTACCTTTCCTCTCATCATTGCCATAATTCTACTAAGTAGCAGACTGATTAATCTACAAATAACAGAAATTATGTGCCCTCATCTCTAGTTGAATAATGTTGGTTTTATTGTCACATTTAAGCCAATTATTAATATCTTTCCTATATGTGTGATGTAGTGTTTGTTCCAAGATTATATAGTTGTATGCAAATGGAAGTCCTATACACAGAGAGAACAAGAGATACCCTAAATTAAAAGTACTTTGCAATACCAAATGTATTTTCTTTCTTTGCAGCAAGGAGAAATGGTCAAATACATTATTTTCATACTGCATTATTTTGGTGTAATGTCAGGAATACCAATAACTGTTTATAGTATGATTAATGCTATTAAACCTGCTGGCAGTTAAATTTGTCATTCCAGAAAACACTTTTGTCACCAGAAGCCAAGCCCCAATGTCTAGAGGGAATAGGAGGTAAGTACTCAGATCTTTTTACCCACTGAATTATTCTTGGAAAAGAAGAAAACTATTTTTACTGGGTTTGAGTCTCCATCCTCAACAAGAACTGAAACCTTTTTCAACCAACAGAGTCACACCAGGGTAAAAGCTGAATTATAATGCAGAGTCACAGAGACAGTGAATGCCTACCTATGGATGCACGATCAAATGCACAAGTGCACTGAAGTATCAATGTGCAAACACTTCTTTTCAGCTTACTACTCTGTGGAGCACATTCTCCCTAGCCACAACCTCTAAAAAGATGCTTTAATATTCATATGAAAAATTGATCTGATCCAGGAAAATCAGAGCAATTCACTGTAATTACTTGTCTTAGTTTCACAGTGCAGCTGATGTTGACCTCAAATACACGTTCCAGCTCTAAAAATAGCCCACCTTAAAAAGGTACAGAGGAAAAGTGCATCATCTAGAATTAAGGCAGTAATCTTGGTTAATCCATTACCAGAAAAAAGATCCCTTAGTGATAATATTTTAACAAACACTAATAACTTTTGCTACTTTCAGTAACGGCACAGGTGGACAGTTACATCTAGATGAGTGGGTTTGTGGTTTGTTTGGCCTGGGATGTTCAGAAGGACAGAAGATCCCCAAGAAGCTTTCCTAAGAGGGTGCACAGTCTCTTCTTGGCAGACTGTTTCCTGAATAGCTTTTTGTACTCTGGATATCCATCATGCAGACTCTTAATCAGCATAAACCAGTATTTCACCAGCAAAAGTACATTGATTTGAGGTTCCACACAGCAGCTCACTGTAAACTCTTCCCTCCATCCTGATGCATATAAAAGAGTCACAGCTAACCCTGGGTGTGAGAAGCACCCTTTCATGCCAGCGTCCTCCCGCAATATTTGTATCTTTGAAAATCTCTCTGGGATATTGAGTCTGAGGTAAGAATCTTGAATCCCATTTCCAAGGATCACCTCACATAAAGAAATGGAGAAATTTGTTATTTGTCCAGTTACCCATAAAAATTACCCCCAAAATCACCTGCAAATAAAACATAGAATGTTTTAAGTAAGGAGAACAGAAGAATTTATCTACTTTATTGTAGGTACTAGTAACAATGTTACTAAGTTTACAGACTGTTGTACAAGAGTTGGTGGCAAACTATGTTTGCATCAGCTGCCACTTTTTATAAACACCATGAAGTTTGTCTCTTCCTCACATCCAGCTATCAAGCTGCCAAGTTGCTGAAATTCATAGGTGAGATTCAGTCCCTCAAGGAAAGCCAGATCCTACAGATTGCTTCTAGGAAAGGTGAAATGCTTCAGGACTCTTCTGAAATTAATAACACCATTCCAGAGGTGGACCTGGTGTGCAAGGACCACAAGATTTTCTCTCAAGGCTATTTCAGTATTTCACACAACTAGCTTTGCAAGCCTTGCCTTTTCTTTACCTCTGGACCCCATTCTCTCCTTCTTCTCCCTGATTCTTTAAAACAAACCCAAGTCTGCCATGGGCAACTGTGTGGCTGCAACCCCAAGATATCCCGACACTTCAGCTTCACCATCTCTAAGACTACCAATAGAAAGATGAGACTGCAGGGCTCTAGTCTTTGTCTTCCAGATGTATATGTCCAGGGAGTGAAAAAATACGCAGATTCTGATAAGTACTTTTGGTGGTGAAAATTGGTGGAAGCTCCCCTCCTACCTGCACTGCACTGCAAGAGACAAATGCTTACTTACGTGGGATAAAGCCAGAGATTATCTGAAAACACCAGAGAGTTGGAGAATAGTATTTTTCCTTCAGGAAGATTTCCTTCCTACTCTTGAGAAGATGGTTTGCTTATGCTTTTCTAGCTAGGTTGTTGGTTTGATTTTATCAGCCTCTGGAGTTTGAGTTGGAAGGTCAACCAGTTGTGGAGTTTTCTATATTGGGGTCCAGCACTGTTTAACATTTTCTATATGTGGTCTTCTTAAGCTAAGTGGTTGATGTGGAGCACCTTCATGCAGATACTTCTCTTCAGATCTTGTGCTTCTCATGGAAGTGCCTGCATAAGCCCTTTCCCCTGCTGGATGGCTGATTTGAGAGCCTTACCACAACATACAGAGACAGAACTACCCACTTGTGGATGACCACTGCATATTGATGTGCTGGGAATGCCATTCCTTGGGAGCTGGTTCACACATTGAGTGACCACAGACAAGAATGGTTGAGAAAAAGCTTACCTGCAGAAGTAAGGCCAGATCTATGAATATGACCACTCCACTAGCCCAAAGGTCTGGCTCATTAACTTCTCCTTTCCTATTAAGCAAGGATTAGGTCTAGTTCCTGTTAGAACAACCTGGATTTCAGAGGTCCATGTTGCACAAAGACCTGATAGTGTGCCCTTGCAGCAATCTCACAGGTGCCTGAAAGGACCTGCAGTGCAAGGGAGACACCGTCACTAGGTAGCTCTCAGCGTCCATCTGGGTGCAGGGTTTCAGCTGCTGACCCTCAGCTTTTCTCTGCCCACCCCAATAGGAGCCTGCTGACCATGGGGTCACAAGGCAGGCAAAGGCCTGTGCCGGTAGGCATGCAACACAAGCATGCTGCGGTGAAGAACAAAACTTCAACCAGGAGGACAGCCCTCCCACCCCCTCCATCCTGAGTGACGCACCGCTGGGACAGGCCACAACATGGCCTCTGTCCTCCTTCATGTAGCAAACAAAGCGAGTCAGAAAATCCCATCTGGCACACCCAGGACAACTGACACAAATTACCCAAAGGGATATTCCATACCACAGAATGTCATACTTAGCATATAAAGCTGGGGGAAGAAAAAGGAAGAGGGGATATTCAGAGTGATGGTATTTGTCTTCCCAGGAAACTGTAACACATGGTGGAGCCCTGCTTTGCTGGAGGTGGCTGAACACCTGCCTGTCGATGGAAAGTAGTGAATGAATTCCTGGTTTCACTTTGCTTGCATGTGTCACTTTTGCTTTACCTGTTAAACTGTCTTTATCTCAACCCACAGTTTTCTCTTTACCCTTCTGATTTTCTCCCCCATCCCACCAGAGGGAGTAAGCAAGTGGCTGTGTGGTGTTCAGCTGCTGGCTGGTGTTAAACCATGACAGAACCCCACTGAGGTTTCTGAGTCAAATTCCCAGTAACAGAGAGCATACAAAGGCTTGTATTCTGGTGCTGAGAAAAAGAGCACAACACTGACTCCATTGTGCTCTGGAAAGTGCTAACATGAAGGGTATAGAATCATCAAATTATAGAATCATTTGGGTTGGAAAAGACCTTTGAGACCATCAGGTCCGACCTTTAACCCAGGACTGCCAAGTCTGTCAATAAACTATGTCCCTGAGCACCGCATCTACACGTTTTTAAACACCTCCCACGGATGGTGACTCAACCACCTCCCTGGGCAGCCTGTTCCAATGCTTCACCACCCTTTCAGTGAAGAAAGTATTCCTAATATCCAATTGAAATCTCCCCTGGTGTAACTTGAGGTCATTTCCTCTTGGCCTGTCACTTGTTAGCTGGGAGGGGTAGGTCTCTTTCAGAGAGACCTACAACCCGCTTTCAGGTAGTTATAGAGAGCAATAAGGTCCCCCTTGAATATCCTTTCTTCCAGACTAAACAACCCCAGTTCCCTCAGGTGCTCCTCAGAAGATTTGTGCTCCAGACCCTTCACCAGCTTCATTGCCCTTCTCTGGAAACACTATAGCACCTCTACATCTCTCTTGAAGTAAGAGGCCCAAAACTGAATGTGGTATTCGAGGCGCAGCCTCACCAGGGCTGAGTACAGGGCCACCACTTCACTTGTCCTGCTGGCTACAGTGGTTCAGATACAGGCCAGGATGCTATTGGCCTTCTACAGTGGTTCTGATACAGGCCAGGATGCTACTGGCCTTCTTGGCCACCTGAGCACACTGCTGGCTCATGTTCAGCCACCTGTCAACCAGCACCCCCAGGTCCTTTTCCTCCAGGCAGCTTTCCAGCCACCTTTCTCCGAAGTGTAGCATTGCATGGGGTTGTTGTGACCCAGGTGCAGGACCTGGCACTTCTTCGTGTTGACCCTCATACAACGGACCTTGGCCCATTAGTCCAGCCTGTGTAGATCCCTCTGCAGAGCCTTCCTACCCTCCAGCAGATCAACACTCCCCACCAGCTTGGTGTCATCTGCAAACTTACTGCAGATGCACTCAATCTCATTGTCCTGATAGCTGATAAAGCTATGAAACATGGCTGGCCCCAATACTGAGCCCTGGGGAGCACCACTTGTGACCAGCTGATGGCTGGATGTAACTCCATTCACCACCACTCTCTGGGGTTGGCCAGCCAGCCAGCTTTTTACCCAGCATAGAGGACACCTGTACAAGCCATGAACAGCCAGTTTCTCCAGGAGAATGTTGGGCGAGACAGTGTCAAAGGCTTTATTAAGGTCCAGGTAGACAACATCCACAGCCTTTCCCTCATCCACTAGGTGGATCACCTTGTCATAGAAGGAGATCAGGTTAGTCAAGCAGGACCTGCTATTCATAAACCCCAGCTAGCTGGGCCTGGTTCCCACCTGTCCTTCACATGCCATGTAATGACACTCAGGATGACCTGCTCCATAACCTTCCCTGGCACCAAATTCAGACTGACAGGCCTGTAGTTCCCCAGATCCTCCTTCCTGCCCTCCTTGTAGACGGGTGTCACACTGGGAAACCTCCAGTCTTCTGGGACCTCCCCGGTTAGCCAGGACCGTTCATAAATGATGGAGAGGTGCCTGGTGAGCTCCTCCACCAGCTCCCTCAGTACCCTTGGGTGGATCCCATCTGGCCCCATAGACTTGTCCATGTCTAGGTGGAGCAGCAGGTCACTAATGGTTTCCTCCTAGACTGGAAGCAGACTTCATTCTGCTCCTTGTCCCTGTCTTCCAGCTCAGGGGGCTGAGTACGCAGAGGGAAGCTGGTCTTACAAACAGTATGAACAGTTCTCCACTGACCTCGGATGCACAAGAGTACAGAGACATAATAATCAGTAGCAGCAACGGCAAGACTGAAAGAGAGCTGTAATGAGGCCTGCCAAAATTTTATGTCTTTTTGGACACGTGTCTGCAAGCATATTTCTTGATCTCTATGGCGGACAGCTGTTGGAGGCTGTTTCTTACCAAACAGACATGACTCAGGTTCTGAGAAACCAGACAGTCAGGCACTAAGTGTTAATGTTGCATGAGCCACTGGAAAAGACAGAGCTGGAAATTCAGAAAGTAAGCTGGGGGCTTTGAGCATGGCAGGCTGAATATCTGACACCCCAGAGCACTTGCAAACACTCCTGAGGACCAGGGAGAATAAATAACCTTGCTTTGGTGATGTGAGATGAACTCTGAGTGTCTATCATGACATAATTCCTGCAGTACTAGTGATAAAACATGAAAAAAAAGTCTAAGGGGAAAACTACTTTTCTACTAATGGAGGACTTTGGGTCTGTATTACAGCCAGGAATGGTTAGAGTTTTGGACTATGTCATAGCTGTGAAAACTACAGTTGACAGCTACAGAGATCAATATACTAGTTCTTAAAATCAGAACCCTCTGCCTCTGCCCAAATTGTGAGCATATGTTGGTGATCCTGGAGTCTTCCAGACCAAGCAGAGAGCCAGTCATACACCCGCCAGATTCCACCAGATCCAAAGAACAAACAAAGCAGGAATTCTCACCCTTACACTTCAGCTGTCCATTTATCCATTTTTAATGACAAGGGAAATCCTCACTTTACCTCTAAGTAATATTCATGCAACATGCTGAAGAGTAAAATCTCCAGTACCAGATCCACTGGACTCCTTTGGTCAGAAAGTGATCTGCCATTGCAGCCCAGCACAGTGATCAACATGCAAAGCTGCATTTGTGTGGTTCAAATTGCAATTCTCTTTTCAGTTTCAAGTTCTGATTGTGTCAGTGCAGCTTCTGTTGCTACTGCAGAGGAGCTGCTCAAGAGCTCTCATGTGTTTGAGATGTGCATAGTTCTCTGCACTGGTGAGCTGCTGAAGTTCTGCAGGAGACAGGTCTTTTGCAAAGATGGTCTGTGTATACCTTCATAAAAGAAAAAATATTATATTTTTTCTTACTGACAATCGAATTATATCTCTCCTGTGTCCTGGAGTAACTAGAAGATGTTAAAGAGAGTTGAGGACACAGTATTCATTTACATTTGGGACTGCTTTATGTTGCCTAGACCAAGTTCAGTACTGTCCTCCCACTTACAAGTCTAGCTCTTCTGTTAACCTTTAGGTCCTAACCAGGGTGAGGCAGTCTTCTCCAGAGAGTTAGTCATTATGCTCCTATTCTCATTGGCTTGCTGAGTGCAAAGAAGAAAGTATATCAGAATAATTTTTTTTGAAAGGCAGAAGTCTGATCTTTATTTTTTTCCACGGACTGTAGAGTCTATTTAAGGAGAGCACAAGCTCTGTCCTCCCCTGTAGTCTGTAGTGCACCAGGTACAGTTTCACACAAGAAAATCATTATACAAAGTTGAAGAACATACCCATTTTAGCCTGTTGCATGTTTTAAAAACAGGTAACACTATAAACTCCATGAAAGCCAGGCTTTATTTTCCAAATCCTTGTTTCTTTAACAGAGACTATGATAGACTATGAACTCCCAGAAAGTTCAAACTGACCATCTACATTCTGTACTGCTTTAGACCCTCTCAGCCAGCTATAAAGGAAAGGCATACATATAACCCAGACCAAAAAAAAGTATAATAGTGGCCTGGAGTCATTAGTTATTCAGTTATTGTTCAACTGTTAATTATCAATGAACATTCATGTATTTTTCTTGCATTCACAATATGAATGTCATAAGAAATGTGGGACCTGTCTTCTGTCTACAGCAGTTTTCAACTCCTTTACTACAGTCCTACAAAAAACAAGCTGTAAGTTAAAAAGTTTTAAATCTCAGCAGCTGAAAATGCAGGCAGGTGCTTTACTGTGTTTATAAGCTTGAGGTTCTCCCTGTAAAAAGTATAGGTTACTTGTAAAAATTCATAAACATTTGCTCCTGTATCTTAAATAAAACAAATCCTGTAACTGAGACAACCACTTGCAGGACTGCACTGTTCACCCATCATAGATATGGTTTAATTTAATCAAGCAGAGAAAAGATTCCCATGATTTCCAGTAGAATGTTAAAGAATTCCCTTTAAAAGTAATTTCAAAGTGAGCAGAATGTAGGAGGGTGGATGGGAGGACCTTGCAATGAACTGATAGAGTCCACAGGTACCAAGAAGAATTACTTCAACCTTAATTACAAACAAAAATAGCAGACCAGTCAGGAGGAGAATGTCAAGGACACAATCAATAGTGCGTCTGGATTTTAGACTGTATTGATTTTTTGATACATTCAAAGTTTGCCCTTGCAAAGCCAGGTAGCTAACCTAAGGGAAAACTCAGAAGCACATAGGACTTTGCCCTCCTGCTGTTTTCTTGTTCTGGTGACCCAGCAATAAACTCCAACGCTGTCTACTCATGCAAAGGTCACAAGGAGCTGTAACTACAGTAGCTGTTGACCCAAGAATCCACACTTCCAAACTTACTGCTTCATCCATCTGTAGGTGCTTATTGACCTCGTTTTGGAAAGGCAGTACTAGAAGACCTTGGAGGATTGGAAATGGAAACCTGAGTCTGTTTTCCTGCCCTCTCTACTACACTTACCTGCTTGCACACATAAAGCAGCCAAAAAGAGGACTTGACTTGACTTTGGTGTCCTTCTCAAGGTCAGCCAATGCAGCTGTGTTTTGTACCATGTCATTACTGACACTAAGGCTCCTCTGAGGTTAGTCGATTCTTCTGCTTTTGATGAGAAAATCCTACCCAGGATTTGCATGCATCCCTTTAAAACTGCTTTTCTGAAATCCAGTACATTTCTTGAAAAAAATCTGTCATTTTCACATACAGATTAACGCCAAAATGTCTCCTTTGAACTTGTCCAATCATATAAGCACACTGACTGGCAGCAAACAGAAAATATCTCAGGAAACTTCAGCCTCTTGGTCACCAACAGTCTGTGGATCCCATCTGTTTCAGCTAGGCTAGAGACCAGCACTACTCTAAAGAGACCACTAGACTACTGTTCCAGTAGGAAGAAATACCAAGCACCTTGGTTTCAGGCATAAAGCAGCATTTGCAGCCTGCGAAAGTGGCAGTCCTCAGCTACACTGTCCAAGGAAAACTGCAAAGACCTAAGGTCCCATCTGGCTGTAATGCTCATCATGTTCTGCTCTGCTGACTGCCACATCAGGCAGAAGTACATCTGGGATGAACTACCATCTCCCAGAATTTTGTTTCTAAACCCTCATGTTTGAACTTGCTGCTGAACATGCCTCAGGTTTATTCTTTAGCTTTGACTTTCTCTCAGGCTGAGACAGAGGACAAGAACTAGACTTCAGCAGAAGTCAATACTGACATTGTGAATATGACATTGACAAGAAAGAAAGATAGATTTGTTCCCTCACTCCTTGCTCTCCCTCTCATCTGCTCCCTGGGTTCTTCGCCTATTACTAGTATCCTGCTGTATTTACATTTTATCTATTGGAGGGAAGTAAACAAATATGTAAGTTAAAACTTCCTCGTAGATCTGGCTGCTTATCACACATATATTGCATATTTGTTTTCATTTTTATCTGATAAATCTGTGTGCTTTTCTGGCCCAGCAATCAGTTTTCCAGAGCCCACTGTAAACAATGCAGTTTTTCAGATCTGTGAAACATCTGGTATGGCTGTAATGTGCTGGCAGTGCTACCCATGCCATTCAGCCACCAGTGAGAATTTTTCTCCTAGTGCCAGAATAAACCTGCAGTGAGCTGTGGGAACACTGGAGCTTTCCCTAGCAGGCCATGAAATGAGTCATGAGGAAGCCACAGCTCTGAATGAATCTGTGTGTTACATGGATCACATGTTAAGGGGATAAGTAGTCTCACTGAATACATTTTCACATCCTGAGAAAAAGCAAGGATAGCATTTCAGTGATTCTGTTAGCCACAGGCATGAATACCCTTGGATTCAGCCTCATCTGTACTCCTCCTTTCTTTCCGAACAGATCCTGTTCCTCCCTGGGAGAAAGAATAAATATAATTAACTGCCTGTGATACATCTAAAGATATCCCTTTTGTATCACGTCTGAGGCACTTAGCCTAGAGTCTTGTGATCCCTGTGCTTCACACAGCCAGACCACACACACAAGCAGTACTGTGGATTCTCTCTTGCCTCCGCATCAAGAGCTAGGATGCAGCAACATCCAGTCACAGAGTAGGAGAAAATCTGAGACTGCAATTCATTTAGGGACTGTGTCTGCTTGGTTTCCTGTGACAGCATCCCTGTTAGACAAGAGTCAGAAAAAGAGGCCTTTCTTCAGGCCTCTTGAGAGCCTGCCTAATGAGCTGCCTAATTTTTCCAACAGCTCAAAGCATGCAAACTTTCAGAATGTATAAAACAGCCCAGGCTTTCAATAACATGCAGTCATAAGACAGCAACCTTGTCACCTTCAAGAGAACTCTGCATCTGGGAAGGATTCTGTTTCCTCCCACTGTGCTATCCATGCATCATGTTTATATCACCCAGCCACCTATCTCTAGAATCAACCTCATGCTGATACCAGACAGTAATAGATAGATTATAGCACAGACTGCTTTGGCAAAGGAACAGCCCCTTGCTTTTAGCATCTGGTTTTCTAGTTTATTTACAACAGATCAAGCAATGGTTTTGTGAATGTCTAGCCCTACCAGCACTTCACATAAAAGTGTGCCAGTTGATACCCAGAATCACATTGGTGTGGTACCACTAATAAAAGCAGTATTGCTGGAGGTCAAAAAATTTAGTACAGCAGGCATCTCCAAAGGCTGCAAACTGCATATAAATTTGAAAGAAGTTTGTGGGTAGTGTCTGCACGGACATCAATGAAGCATCCAAAGACCCAGTCCCATACCTCAGTGCCATGGCTAAGCACCAAAGCAGTGCTACAGGGAACCAATGATCCACAGATTGAGTATGAGTGAGTGCATGTTTGTGCATGCAGCAGCTGTAGCTAACAAAAATTTAGATGTTTTTTTCCCTTGCAATGACCTTGCTTAATTCAATTAAGGATATTATTGAGAACTATTGTTGTCAATGATTATGTTTAAAAGGTAACAGTGAAAAAGCACATCCTTTCAAGATGAACTCCCCAGTCTACCCAATATCTCATCAGAGCTTATCAACTTAGAGACAGAGATTTACAAAGCCACCAAAAGTTTTGAGCCAGGTCAGCTCATGTTTCCTCCTGTGACTTCTGAGGCTGATCTCAGTCAATCTGAGCCTCTGTTTCGCTGCTTGGAGAGCTGACTGGCTTACTTTGGAAGAGCACCAGAGAACAAACCAACACGTATATGTCTGGAGAGTACTAAAAAGTGGATGGAGGCCTTTGTTCCTGTTGTGTACCGTGTACAGCATAGCACCTTCCTACCCATGTCAAATTCATTCACTGACACAGCAGGCCTTTGAAGGGCAGTACCATCCTATCTAGCATCCCTATCTGGGTGAACCAAGACACAGGGTAACACATCATACTAAGCACTTAGGGATAGGACAGGAATAAATCCCAGGTCACCATTTAGCCTCCCTTTCCCCATGCCCATAATGCTCCCTGCCTCCCACAGACCCTTCTCCCTGATTAATGATGAAACATTTCACTGTGTTATACAAAAAGTCAGGACCTGAAAGTCAGGACCCAAGAGATGCCTTGCCAGGCTACTTCCGAGATAGTTGCCATCTAATGGGGGCCCTGCATGATGTCACATCCCCATCCACTGCACCACTCCATAGCTTCTGTCCTGCTGGGAACTCTGTATCCCATGTATTCGATGTCCAGAAAGCTAGACAGGTTTCCTCTCATGTTACTTCATGTCCCTTATCTGGTGCAGAGGGACACAACTGTGGGATTGCTGCCTAGGGTTTGAGAGAAAGCTCTTTCAGCTCCCCTGGGGTCTGATTATTGCCTTTACCTTTGCTGTGTGCACTATGGCTTCTAAGTGAGAACAGTGTGTAGGATTAAGCTTCAGAACATCTTCAGAGCTGTTCAAAGCCCCCTTCCACAAGTGGCAAAAGGCACAGCATTTCCCAGAGTCCATATAAGAGCTCCTGGTCCTGCCTTACGTCCACCATTTCTCCTGTTGCTCTGCTGGTTGACATTCCCAGCAAATTTGTCTCAAGACATCACAGGTGAGTCAGAATGCTCTGCCTTTACTGATGTCCTATGCACCACAGGAATGCTGGTGCACCTGGGGGAAGGACTCTTTTCTTGTGCAGTAGGTGGAAGGATTTGTCTTCTCACACTTTTGCTGCTCTTCAAAGAGCAGCAGAAGATTCACAGTCTGCTCTTCCCAGTGCAGCACCAAGCAGATCTGACAAGGTAGAGATAGCATGTGTGAGAAAGGGGCCGGGGGAGGTGGGTGGGGGGTGGGGGGTGGGTGTAAGTACTTCTGCTAATAGTTCATGCTTTCAAGTCCACCAATATCTGCTTCTACACAAATCAATGTTGAATCACAATGGATTAGAGAGGAGGGAAAAGAATAGTTACCAAGATCATTAGTGTCTCCTTTACTGCATTCTGCAAAGGGAAAATTTTGCCTGATGAGTCCAGTGAACTGCTTCTCCCTCATATTGCCCTGCCTCTACCACTTGTAACATACAGGTTTTTCAGTGTTGCTGGAGTAGCCAAGACTGACAGGGTATGAAAGGAGGAGCCTGTGTATCTTACTGTCTGAGCAGCAAGAGACACATTAGCAATAGCATATGCCACCTGATCCCAAGTTCCCTTTACATCCCTGATTTGCTGTGAGCAGTGACTTCAACCTTGATTTCTATGATTTCATCTGACAAATGATTTAATTTCTCCCTCTCTGAGAGTGGGGCTGGGATGTGGGAATATGACCCCTGGAAGGAACAGTGATAGTTTAAGCCCAGGCTTGAAAGTCAGCCCTGCAATCTCCTCCTTTTTGCCTCAAATAATCCCAGCAAGTCACTGCCTCCAGACTGCACAGCCCCCAGCCTCTCTCCCCAGCCAGACTCCAGACAAAAGAGAAAACACACCCAGCACCAAGCATCAGATATTTCATTGTGTTCTTCCAGAGCCTTAGCTGAATCCTAGGCCACAAAAATTAATCTGCAGTAAAGATCGAGCCCCAGCATCCTGCTCTGTTTTACTGCCAATTTCCACCCAGGCACAGTTTCCATTAATGTTGGTCTGCTGCCTACACAGGTGCTCACTCCCCATCCAACAAGCTCAGATACAAGCTGCCCAGCCTCCACTTTAAAACATGTCACTCCTCTGCTTAGCCTGGGTCTGTTCATGCCTGTTTCTGGCCAGTTTCAGTGAGAACCTGAGTGGCCCAAGTTACCCAACAGCCACTGCACATTAGACTACAGCCGAAAGGCATAGCCTTTGAGCACAAATCCTTGAAGCCTGCCCAAATCATTTGCCAACTGCTTCTTATCAGAGCCAAGCCTAAATCTAAGACAATCCCCGTTCTGTTACAAAGCTTTCTCCATGCCATAGGCATGCTTGCTGTATTTCTAATATTTATTAGCTATCATTATGGCACAAACTCTGTCTTTAGCACCCCAGCCAAAGCTATGGTTACAGCCATCTCTCAAAGGGTCCTTCAGGCCTACCTTATTCTTTCTCCCAGCTTTAGACCCACAAACACACAGTCTCAGCCTTCATACCTTCATATTAGTATGTTCCTGTGGAATCAAAGCAAAAGGGTGTAAACCATAAAGCAATAGGTGTAAACCAGCAATGCCCAGAGCTTAGCTTAACTTGACTTCAGATGCAAGCAATGAGATCTTAGGCTGAAAAGGTTGATCTATAAGTTTTTTCTAAATATATCATGGAGTTTTCTATCTTAAGAAAGTCCGGGGAAATTGTATTAACTATTCTGCAATAACTTGAAAGAGATAGAGGACTGCTAACAAAAGGGTATTGTGAATTCAGTTGCCAAGACAAAGGAGCAAACACAAAAGATAGGTTTGCAAATACAAAGTTTAGTACAGGTCCGTGCAGAATTTTTGGACAAACCTTCTGCAACACAAAAGCCTTTTACAAATCTGAGTCAGGTTCACTCAGTTCCCTGCCTTTTAAAGCAGATTTTTCCAAAGTGTTTGTTTAAACTATAGTTTGTATTTAATCTTGAGAGGTACCTCTTCTTCATTCCTCAAGAAATCCTTTTAAACAGAGCCCATGTCCAATACCTGGCTCAACCTGAATTTTTGAATTCCCATTTTATCTTACTAAAAAGTAAATTGGAGGTTTTTTGGAAATGCAAAACAACTCGGCAGCCCCAGCCCCACCACCAGTATTTCCATTTTCTCATCATTCTAATCACGTGGATCTGAAAACACTTTCATCTTTCCATGGTGGACATAAAAGATCTCCTTGACTCCTGCAGCTACTTGTATTGACTACTTCCTAGGAGGCAGAAAAACACAAAGGCAGTCATGGAAATTCCAAACTCACACCACGTCTTTGTTTCAGCAAAGAATTAAGTGCTTCTAGCAACTGTGTAAACAACAAGGGAAGCTACAAGAGCCACATCCTCTGCACTGGTCTTGCAGGGATAATCCAGTATGAAGCAGATACTCCCTCTGTCAATTCCAGCAAGCGGAAAAGGTGGCTTATTAAAACAGCCCACTGCAGCTACAGAGCAACCCTGCTTTACCCCTACCTCTCCAACCATGGAGCTTTAATGTTGATTCAGGCAGCCCTTATGCTTTCAGAAACCTGAAGGGATAATGGCTTTGTGGAGCTAGTGAGGAGAAGGATCTGCCTCCAAGCAGTGGGAAGTGGGTGTAAGGAACTAATTAAATGTACCAAAAAGGGATTTTATAGAAGATTAGCTGTAGAAACAAAATCATATGTTTGTCTTAGGGAAAGAAGGAGCTGAAGAAGGGGTAAATATTTGGCTTTTTATATCTCTCTTCCTCCCTCAAGGTTTTTATCTTACATAAATGAGCATGTGGTACCATGTGAATAGTGTTTATAAACTACAAATGCATAGAGCTAGGGCAGAAAGAACTGGCAAGATCAGCCTTGTCACTCAGCAAAAGGCATCACAGGTACAGGGCCTTGTTTCTGGTGGTACACAGCATGACCAGCAGCTGATTATGGGAAAACTCTTGCAGCTCTTTCCAGTCTCCTCAGACTGATCTGTGGCAGGAGCTATTGGCATCATAAAATCAAAGCAGAGTTTGAACTGACTGAACCCTCCCCATTTTCCCATCACTAGTCTATGTTTCAGTGGAGGAGTCTGAAGTAGAGATATACACTGTAAATGAATAACAAGGTGTGAAGCTGTGGAAATATCTGATGTAATAGGCTTCCTTCAGTGGAAAAAATCTTTACCTTTAAAAAGATTGATTGTCTACCTTCAGTGCAACTACAGGAACATGAAGTGCCATTAGCAATTTTCCATGACTCTGATTTGCTTTTATCTCAGAGCTGTTTGGCCATTATGGAACAAACAGTGAGAATCTTTAAGAACAACTTCCAGAACACATAGCATTAAAAAGATTACAATTTGTTCTGGTGTCAATGGAAGACAGATTAAAAGAGCATTGCATGTAGCATATTATCTTGTATGTATTGAGTTGATATTATCCAAAATAAAGCTTTCTTTAAAAGTTACTTAAATCTCTTGAACTGGTACTGGATTCTTTTTGAAGTGGACATAAAGAGAAATGTGGCATTATATAAAACTGTATGAAATGCAGAGACTCAAAAATCCTTCCCACTAAAGTAAATTATTCTACGGTGTTCTCATCTTCTGTGAACAGCTAGTACTTTTGCAGTGTTCTTTGCCTATAAATCTCAAAGAACATCAATAAGGACGAGACCCTTCGCTCAGCCAGGTGGCATTTCTCTTTGTCAGCTCATTGAATGTAGTGCATGCAATAACTTGAGCGACAGCTTCAGGATTTCACTACACTGTCCATGTAAAGGGCAGTAAGCTCCTTATCATCTGCTCTCCTTCTGACCAAGGCATCATCAGGACGTCTCCCTGGTAAGAAGCAAATCCATCAAGACCTAAGCCAGCAGCAGAATAAATGCCTACGTGCTGAGAAGCACCCATCCAAATGTCTCTTAGAGCTAAACTAGGTGCTATAGACAGCAGAGACCCCTCTCCACAAAATATACCACAAGAGTTTACATGCTCTCTGCACAAAGATCTTTAAGCAATTCTCCCTGCTAGTTACTTCCAGCAATAATGTCAAAATTATGACACAGACATAAAAAGAAGACAATGTGGTATCAGTTTCCTGTATTTTTAGAGTTTCAATTTTTAGCTAGATGAAAGAGGGGTACATAAAAAGTCCAGCAGAGATGACAAATGGCATTGGTCATCAAGTATAATGAACACCACACAATTAATGCAATTACACACCTATATGATGTGAAAGAAGCAAAAATGCAAGCAATTCAAGTGGAAAATATCAGCAATTTCAATTCTTTTTAGCTACATTTTTCTTTATGCTTCTATTTTTCTCTGTTAAATCAAGTCAAGGTTTGGAGCTTCATCAAAAAGGGTTTAATCAGCCTGTTTATCTGAGGTAAGGAGTAGGTTGGAGTAATGATACCAGACTGGTATCTTCAGTTGCCTAGCATTGTTGTGCCAAATATAGACACCATGTGTCACATTCCAGCCCAAGTGATCACAAAGCGTCTTCTTCTGTAAGTCTTTTTTGGTTTTGGAAGGCAACAGCTAAACATACAGCCAGCTCACAGAGGGAGAAGTACTTTCCATTGATTCTGGTAAATGACTATCTATATTATGCTTCTCCAGAAGATAAAGTCTATTTGAGAAAAGGAGGTGTACATGTTCCTGGAAAGCTTTAAAAAAAACAATTCCATTTTTGTAAAGCATTTTTGAGTTTCAAAAGAAAAAAAAAAAACCACTTACATTTATTTTTAAAAGTCAGAAACAAATTATTGTTTGCTTATCTTTTCCTTTCAAACAGAAAATACAAAATGCATGATAATAAGCTCTCAGAAGATGAAAACATTTGCACTGAAATATTTACTAGTGTAGAGAGTGAAATTTCCAGGCTGCTTAATTGATAATCTAGGAACAGTCTGCTTCTGGAAAGTGTGGTGAGGAACGTAACAGCCAAGCAAGAAGCAGTAGGTTGTTTCTGAACACATAATGAAGCATGTGTGGTGAACACATAAACTAGCTCAGAAAGATACTGGAGGTTACCTGTCCCTCAATAACTGCCCTCTGATTTCCAAAAATCCCAGGTATTTCAATGCTGCATTCTCACACTTCTATCAGCTGTACACAAACTCCAAAGAGTAGAATGCTTTTGAGATTCATAATAGTGTAAGGTAAAAAAAAAAAAAAAAAAAGTATTATTCTTTCTTTAGCAGTTCACAAAACAAGTTGCCAGTTACTGACCCATAGTAGATTTTCATAGATGTCTGGTACTTTTCTGTGCACAAGATACTTTTTAAAGTAAATTTTCAAATCTGATATCTGTCTTTCCTTGGATTGTATATAGCTGACAAAGCCCAGGTAATGAGCAGCACTGTGAGCAGAAATAATCTAGATTAGCACGAGGAGGCTTGAACAGAGTTGATAAAATATTTCCTTGTGAACACTTAGAAAGTTTACAGAGCTTCTCATCAGTGATGGAACAAAGTTCAAATTGGCTCCCTGATATCTTCTAGGGAGGAAGAGAAGAGAGAAAGGAGAAACTATAACTCCTTAGTTTCCTTATAAATGAGATCCCCTTATAAATGAAAACATATATTAAAGCAAACAAAAAGTTTGTTTTAAAAATGCTCACAAAACCCTCATGTGATGAACAAATCCAAATTCAGAATCCTCCCAAGCTATTCCGAACAGCGCTGATTCTCCCACCCCCACCTGAACTACTATGACTCAATTACAGCATTGTGAAACTTTCTAGGTTTTATAGTTGCCTTTTAACACAGAGATCTTTCCGGCTTATTACACTTGAAATCTAGTGTGCCTTTACAACAGACTTTTAGCTCCCTGACAACATAAATTGGTAAAAGTTTTCATGCAGCTCAATTGACTGTTCCTCATATAAGAGCTGTTCCTTACCTTTTACCTTTGTCATACGCAGCACAGTGGAGAAGGTAAAATACCTTAAACATGCTCAAATCTTTTTAATGATCAACTTTTGATGCAATAATATTGACAGACACAGAACAAATGCAGCCCTGTTACTCCAGACTTTTTCAAATGGAGCTATAGGGATCAGTGTATTTAGTATTGCTTTGTCAATAACTAATCATACCCTCTTACCTTCGAGGAGGTGATAGCCAACAGCCTTCATGCATCACAGGAAGCATCTCCTTGAGTCAGGAACAAGGGATCCCTTGATTACCACAAGACTCAAGCATTGCCCCAGTGCTTCTGGCTGATTGTATAAAGCATTAGCCTGACAGTCAGGAAACTGCAGGGCTAGTCCCAGTTCTGTCCTGTTGGTGACCTGAGAGAAGTCACTTTCTCTATGCTGCTGTTTCACTACAGTGACATGGTGATAAAAAGAACCCCATCTTTTGTAAACTTTGTTTAGATTTAGAGGCAGGGAGCTCTATTCAGGGCATAGGGATTATTCTCAGTCACAGAAACGGCTTGGTTTCTGAAGTATAAAACAACCTTCACAGCCAAACTAAAGATATTTCCTGTTCTATTTTGGTTATCCTTCCAGCATATTTTATACTGTAATTTTTAAAAATAGGGACTAAGCCTACAAGGTACAATTTTTAATGTTTAACCATAATTAGTACAAGAAGGTTTAGATTATACCTGGTCTTAAGTGTGGTCATTGCTGCCCACAGAAGCACTTGTAAAAGGACACAAAAACATTTGTTCTTGTTAGCAGGATGAAACTTGAAAGTTTCAGTCCTGGACTTAAAAGATTGAATTTATTTCAGCATGAGATAGGAATTAGCAGGATCCAGGGCATTAATGGGACACACACTTCAGATTTCTTATTCCTGCAGATCCCTTCAGGGCAGCTGGGAGATTATTTCCTGAGGTATTTTAAGAGACCATGAAAGCACATTGCTTTTATTGCTCTGACAGAAAAAGCACTTTTTACAGGCTTTATCTGGTCTGGAAACAGCAAAAAAAAACCCCATGTTCCAATAGTTAGGCCTGGAATGACTACATTTAAATGTGTAAGACCCACTAAGTCCCAAATGATAGCAGCTGAATACAGATGACATGGTCTGTTGATCAAGCTGCTAGTCTGGGAGTTTGGGTACCTAGTTTCGTTGTCATTCATTTCCAGTGCTGGATATCCTTAGATCAGTAGTGGCCTAACACACCAAGTATCACATTAGGCAACAATCAGTCCATCACAGGGCAACAACAAAAAATCTAGTAGTACAGGAAAAGATTTATTAGAAATCATATAATTTATAACACCAGGAAAACCAATATTGCCAGTTCGGCAAGATGTCCTTGTAGAAATAAACGGTGATGACAATTGCTCAAAAGTACCAGAAAACAAGAAGACCAGTGCCACAGAAAAAGAGTAGGAAACCCTGCTCTGAGCAGCAGTAAACACTAGAGTTAGTCTTCCAGAATATTGCAGTAGGAAATCAATTTGTTTACTTAGGAAGACCAGCTGAGATTAATGGCAGGTGAAAATCTGATATAACCTGTTATAGTTCAGATCACATTCCCAAAGAAGAAATGTGCTTTTCTAAATGGTAATTTTGTGTGTTGTGTGTGGTAGATGCATCTATGCCACTAGTACAGTTTATTCATGTGATTTCCTAGAGAAAGCCTAAAAATAGAAAGCATCTGATTGCTTCTGAGTCCTTAAAAAATATGAGAATTGTCAGACCATGCCAAACACATTGTCCTGGTCTGTGTTCCATGCAGTGTTGCAGGGTATTGAGCAAGGTGTGGTGGCCATGTGACAGGTTTCCAGGTGTTACTTGCCTTCTGCATACCTGTTAGCTAGTGCAGGGGTGCACTGGGTGGGAGCTGCAGGCTGCATTTATTCGCTCTCTTTGCACCCTGTTCCTTTCTGTCTCCTTCTCGCTTGGCTCTCAGCTAAAGGTGAGAAGTGAGATACCCACAGTAGTCACATGAGAAGAAAAAGCTGTGAAAGATTAAGGCCAGCTCAAACTGGAAAAGCAGCTCTACCCAACTTAGGGAATGATTTGTGCCCAAAAGCAGAGTGATTTACAGACAACAATCCATCATGACATGGGAGCAGGTGGAAAATGAGCCTAGAAAAAAAGTGAAGAGTTCCTTTAGTAGCCTTAAAATTACATTGTAAATCCCAGAGGAAGACATTGAAAGATCAGAGCTGTGTATCCTCCTGTTAACACCATAGGTTGTCCTTTGGGTTCTGCTGCTAGTCAGAAATAGAAGTTGAAGCTTGGAGGATCACACCTCTCTTGCTCTGTCTACAAGCTTTAGCAGGACCTCTGCATACCCCCTGCAGAAAAGCTGTGCTTAAAGTTGTTTACGTGATAGAACTGAGGCTCTTGTCAGGCTGGATCTGAGGTGGGTGGAGAATTTATAGCTCTCATATTCCTAGTCCATGATACTCAAATGTTGCTGTTCACATGAGCAGGGCACCTGCTTCACAGCTCTGCAGTCATTTCTTCCTCTGCTTCCCTACATGTAGTCTGCAAGGTGGTGATTATAGCTTAGATGGAAACAAATGCAGTGGTGCCAAAAATGCTGAGCACAACTCTCTCATCTGCATAGTGTAGGGGATCAGGATAGGGAACATAAAGCTCTCTCCCAGTTTCAAATTTCAGGAGCCATTAAGGCAACTGGCAACTTTCATCTCTGTACTTTCCAAGGCACAAGGTAGAAGCATGAGATTTTATATGAAAGATCCCTACTTGATCAAGTTCTTTTCTGCTCTTTTCTACCTTTAACTTCTGTTAATACTGTACTCTAGATCCATGAACTTGAAGTGAGAACTGCATTTTTTTGGGCAGGATTTTTAACCCAGTATCATGCAAGGTACTCAAAGGCATTTACTTCATATCAGGCAAGAAAGTGAACACATTTAGAGAACACAATGGCACCTCAGCAGAAGGAAATTAACAGAAGGCATTAGCCTTGCAGGGAGGTAAGAATGCCATGACTTTACATAGAGCACAGCATGAAATTATTACACAAGAAATAGGCTGGGATCACAGTACAAAATACAACTTATTGACTAGATAGGTGGGCTCTTCCATAGAGAAGCATGGCACAAATATGGAAATCTGTTTTAGTTGGTAGACCTCCACTCAAAGAGTCACCAGTATCTCAGCATACACTTGATCTTCATTGCTGGAATGATGGGATAAATGCTGGCTATCAGAGTCAGAGGCTTTGGCAAAAGGCACAGAATGTGACCAACAGGCCACGGCACCAAAGCTAAACCCTGAACATCTTGCTTGCAAAAATAATCCCGCTGTCAGAGTAAACTGTGTTCACACAGAAGCAGCACTTCTTCCTCCTCTTATGGAAATCTGCAATTTTTGCTTGACATTCAACAAAGCAAGGGAAAGTCTTTCATCTTCATTCATAAGCTGAAATCCTTTTAGTCTCACCACTGTTGAGCTACCAGTGCACCTATAGCCATCTGCCATAAAATAACATACCTTGTTTCCAGAAGGAAAGAAGATCTCATGAACACTCCAGAATAGTTTCCAGCTACTGAGTGGCATATCAGATCCACTCTTGCTGATCAAAGTGTTGCTCTGACTGCCTTGGACAGAACTGTTTTCTTCAGGAACATCATACCTTCGTTTCAACCACGGAATCAATCCCACAGGCATGTCAAACATCTCCCACAAGATCACGGGTGTATTTTTTTCTACAGCCAGCAACAAAAGGAATAGAACCAGCAAACACAAATTTCCCCCCCAAACACAGCCAGTTCTCTTTCAGTTCCAGGCCCCTGCCTGACATCACACTCTATCTGTAGATGGTTATTTCCAGTTCTCAGACAAAAATGCAAGTATTTTTGCAAAGACAAGGCTGTGCTTGCTGGTTTTTTTGTTTCCTTAGGAGATATCCACACCATACTGTGGCTCTCTCTCCCTACCTACTAAACAGCAAATTTATGCTCTGTGGCAAGAGGTGGCATGAGGCAAGCTGATAGCCCTGGAGACTGAAAGCTTTTTCATCTCCCCAGGCTATACTGTGCCTAACTGCCTGGAGCTTCTGGCAGTGAATCTGTCATACTGTGTAACCGCTATTTGGAGGACAGGAAATCATACTGTCAACAGAGGGAAAAAGATGCTGGCTGGCTGCCTGTAGAGTCATCATCACTGGACCTCAGCAGGCAAACTGTCCAGCTGTTACAAGACTGAAATTTAAGGGGAAACATGCCTTCCACACCGTGCAAAATTTAATTCTTAAATTTGTTGATAGCTCTGGAGAGTCATCTGCCTTGAAGGCATTGTGGGGGAGATGCAGGATAGAAGGAAAACAGGAGACCCAGAGCTGATCTGTTTTCATTTCATCCTTTATCAACTATTTGATTTCTTTACTTTAGGATTCACTTCTGATGTTTGTATTGTTCAAACAGATATGAACAATTACTGACAGACCTATCATTGGAACATCTTCATTTATTGCAGATTTCCTTCCTTGTTTTATATTAGAACCCTCCATGATGTTCTACAATGGAAGGTGTGAAGGCTACAACTCTACAGCAACTCCCTCAGGCAGAAAAGGCAAACAGGTGAAGTGGGAGGGCAAGTAGTTTCCAGCAGTTTTGCTAAAGGTTTGGACTATAGCATAGACCCTCCCAACCTCATCTGATCTGGCCAGACCACTTGCACCTTCCCACTGGAAGACAGATTGAGCAGAAAGCTTAAGTTATGATGCTTTACAAGAGCATAACTGAGAAGCAAACAATGCCTGCTGCATGCACTGGGGGCTTCTCCATCCACTTCAATGAGCTCTGAGGGAGAGTTAACCAAAAGTGAAAGATTGTGTTCCTCCTGGAATCAGGAAAAAAACCAACACTCTGCTGCCTTCTAAACCTGCAGCTTCTGCATTACATGGGATTAGTATGTTTACAGTTCTGCTGTCTCAGAAATATCAAGCTCATCAAAATTTCATAAAGCCTTGTCACCTGGACATGTATGATCACATAGCAAACTCAGCTTCACCCAGCTTCTAGGTAGCACAGCAGCAGACACAAAACAGGACTCAGAACAAGCTTGACACTACTGATACTCACATCTACACTGACATTCAAAGCATGTAATATTGGTCTTGCTATCCAAGGGAGGAGTTCAGCTTGTTAGTGTCTGTGTCAGGGCCTGAAGGGCACCACCAGGTCTGCCTGGTGCTGCCCAGCCCCTGGAGCTCTTCCTACCTGCCCACAGCCCAGGACCCCATACCAGCCCCCAGGGCCACCAGCCACTCCCTCAGTGACATCCCAGCAGGGCCCATCTCCAGCTCCCCACTGGCCTGTCCTGCCATGGGCTCCACCAAGCCAGGCCCCACCATGGGCCCAGATCCTGGTGGAGCCTAGATCCATTGTGTTTCCCTCAGAGATGCCTGATGCCTGTGGCTGTAGCTGTACCCGGTGTCCTCAGCCATCCTGCTCCTGGCTAGGGCAGCGTGATGGGCCTGGCTGCCAGGCCCTGAGCTCATGATGGTTTTATTCCCCTCAGGTTACAGCCCTACCGCTCCAGAGACCCCTCAGCTCCCACTGTGCCCGGGCAAGTCTGCACAGACAAGCACGATGCCTGCCCCCTTGCCAGTGCTGTACTGGGCTGGGGCTTGCGACATGCAAATCTTGCTCTGACTCTACTCCTGGGCAGCCTGTGGCACACCCTTCCATCCCCACTGGAAACAAACAGCCTCTTCTCCTCTCCCAAATGTTCCAAGCTTTCCTACTGGAAAAAGACATGCATGATTATTACCAGCTCTCTCCTCTGGAGCAGCCTGAAACAAACTGCATTTATTCTGCAACTGTGAATCACCCCTTTGGATGGTGGTGAGAAGACAGGAGTGATGATGTAATCCCTAACTCTTCCAGGTTCTCTGTCTGCTAAGGAGATGAAAGCAGACTGAACTGCCAGGCAAAGCTTATAGATCATTTGTCCAGAAAGGTATCATAAGGGCAATGGACATTGACCTGTGGTTGAACAGCCAAGAGGGTAGAAGAGAGATAGATGACCACTGGGACAGCAGACAGACCTAGAGCTCTCCCATGTAGTCCTGAAGATAGAAGAGCAATTTCTGCCTGCTTACCATAAGGCACTCAAGTCTCATCCCACCTCTCCTTTCTCACCAGCTTCTTCGGTTGTGGAAGGGACATATATAAACAAGGGCTGATTCATTCCCAAAAATCCTCCCAAGGGTCATCTCATCTTCCAGGCACAGAGAAGAAAAAGGTAACTGTAAAAAGAACCAGCATTTACCATTTTCATAGGCTGTGTTTCAAATACCCAAGACCCTTGAATACCCCACCCACACTACTGGCCACTGAAGGTCGGTATCTGTCAAGTGGCATCATACTATTCCAAACAGGTTTTTCTACATACATTCTTCTGTGCTCCTTTGGATTGAAAAGGCAATCCATTCAAGGAATTTAGGCAGTTGTTTGCAGAGTTGGAAATACCTTTTTTGCCATTCCCAGTCCAGTACCTTAACTAACTTCTTTGTCTAGGCTATGATAGTGAAATCAGAGGAAGAGCAAAAGAAATTCTCCTACAACTTTGATTTCTCTTCCAAAATGATAAACCTGTATTTGCAACAGAACCCAAAGAGTTTTTACACTCAATAGATGACCAAAGTAAACAGTAACTTGAATTCTAAAAAGTAATCTTCTATTTAAATAACCCATCTGTTATTTAAATGATCCAAAGGCATTTGTTGCTTTTATTAAAAGATAAAATAAAACATATGTGACTTCAATTTTTGTTTTGGATTTAATTAGCCCTCCCAACTTTGCCAAGAGCATTTTAAATAAAATCTCTTTTTATAAATTAGAGATTTTAATAAAGTATTACTAGCTGTCAGCATTATTCTTTTAATCACCAGAGACAGAGTTCTGCCTCACGGCTTCAGAAAAGCTAGAAAAAAAATTGTTCTAAACAGTCCTCCTCAGGGAGACATCATGAGGCTGTAGAGAACACAGTGGTACATCATACTGTACCTCCACCTTGCTTCCCAGGCAAGATATCCCATGTCAGAGCTTCACTGGCCAGGTGGTCAGCTCTTCCCACACCATGGCACCAGGCACCACTCCGAAGTGCTGTTTGCTGCTATCCTCTACACAAGGAATCTCTGCTCCCACCATTTCTTTCCATACCTGGGAATACATTCTCCTGTGCAGCTCACTTGTTCTCTGCCAAAGTGTTCTCTGGTGCCAGCACTCCCACTTGTTTTTCTGCCTTACTGTGCTCACACCAGTAGAGACTTCGAGGTCCGGTTACCATCACGCCTCCTGCTGAGTGGCTGTTACTGAGCTGTGGGTATGGTATATTTTCCTTTGTATGTATGGTATGTATTCCTTTGAAATCGCTCGATACCAAAGCCTTGAAATTTTTTCCCTTTCCCTGTGTTGGAGTCCAGCTGGTGAATCTGCATTGAAGACTTGGAAGACATTTTACTGTGGTATGTTCACAATGCTTTCAACCATTCTCAAGCTTTGTGAGTGCCGGTATCAGAACAGTTTTACTCCCATTCCTGTTCCCTTGCACTGCTCTCGCTTTTATTCGAACAGGCTTGTGGAATCCAAATGACTCCCCTCTGCCTTTGCATATTGGGAAAGCTTCTGGCAACATATTTTATAAGTGAACTCAGTGGGCCAAAGAAGATTGTGTGAACCTCTCACTACATGGTTCATCTGCAGGGCTTGAGTTTTCTGCATAGTTCTAGAGGGTTTAACACTGTTGTTTCTGGCTGTTGTTGCTCTCTGCTAATATTGCACTTCCACAACCATATTGAACCACAGGGTTCTCTTTACCATAGCAACTCAGCATCCCAGTGGAGTTCCAAAAGCTGAGATGTCTAAGTACATATTAAAATGTTGGGAAGTAGTTACATGGTTCTGCCAAAAAGCCACGCTTCACTGTGCTACCTGCTGGGATACAGTTACCTGAATGTATTGTACAGCATTCAGTGATAGTGCCAACAGTATACGATATAATGCCAACCTTCAGACACCTTGGGTGTCTTCAAGTCACCCACCAAGGCCCAGGAGACATGACAAAGGGCTAAGGGAGATACCTACCTTTCTAGATATTGGAGAACAGGTGGGATACACAAGCCTCTCTAAAGTAGCAATAGATGCCCTGTTTTGAGGGACAGAATCCCATTCACCCAGATCCAAAGCCCTGTTTGGTCACCGGCAGGTAGAGATATGACTCAAGTCCCAGCCTTGTGTTGGGATCTCAGTTAGCCAAGAATGCTCTGCTGTGGCCTCTTCTCATCCCCTGGATAAGATGAATTCCTGTCCGGTCTTCTTTCTATGAGAAACTAATCCATGTGAACCCTCACGTCAGTCACTCCTGAACAGACCTTCCTGCTATTCCTGCTGCCTCTTTGCACCTGTTTTGGTGTCTAGAATAGCAGATGTAGCAGCTGCCAATTACAGAACATTCTCTGCTACACCTCATGATCATGCTTTTTTGGTGCTTGGTTTCTTCAAGTTGTAGTCAAATGCTTTCATACTTTATATCACTTGACTTCCCTAATTTTCTCTGATAGAATTTCAATCTTTTTAATTCCCAACATTTTCTTTTCATTACTAAGCCAAGTATCCCTTCTGGCCATACTGGTTAGACACCGCAAATAAATCCTGTCTTTTCTACTCTTCTGCAGCTCTCATGCACCT